>NC_056739.1:1843153010-1843805510 GCF_019279795.1 Protopterus annectens
ATAAATGGTGGTGGCTAGGGACTTGGGTTTGAGCCTAAATACCTCTAGCCACCAGGTGCATTACATTTGGGGCATTTTCTCACACGCACACACCAGAAGTTGTCAAGACAAAATAGGTTTCAGTGCAGACATTAAACAAAAATTCTGTTCTAGAGCCTGTAGTACACAACAACTAATCACAGTTCCTAATGTCTGCATGAATAGTTTATATTTGCCAGCCAAGCTGTTCTGCAAGGAACTTCTGGAATTTCTTCAGCTGTGCTACATGGTTTGTTTTGTTTTATCCCACAGAGAACAGAACTGACCAAATCAATGTTACCTTGAAGAATAATGACATCCTGCAGTCTGCTGGATATGTCTTTGAGTGTCAAATTTGTTAAGCGATACTGAAAGGCATTATTACTTACTGGCTATAGCCTCAGTGGTTAGTCCAGTGTGTTTTTCCACCTTGGCTAAGGGGTATAGTAAGGACTTCAGGTTAGATGAGCTGGAGATTACAGTTAAATATTTTTATATCAGTGCATATGAAGATGTTACAACTGAACTATACTCAGATTATTCATAGCACTGAGTCCTTTCTTTTGTCTTTATATATTTTTTGCATTTTTCATTTTTCTTTTTTATAGATGGTTTGAAATTACTTTAGCAGTGCAGGAATTAACTAATAAATATGCAAATGTGTGTGATCATGTTATTAATTTACTGTACATTATTACTTAAACATTACTCAACAACAGTTGTGTACACACATCCCTCCATTCCCATTCTCAGACAGTGGTATTTATTTCAATAAATACTTGTTCTCATACTACAGCAGTAGTTATCAGGCTAAAAACGTACATCAATTACACAACATTAAACGTCACTACATAAATTATCTACATAATTTTAGTTATTTATACTGACATACTACACAAACCATTATCCTATCAGCCCTAGCTTTTAACATAACATCTCCAACTTTTGCCAGTTAAGAAGTCCTTTTATTTCTATGTCTACTTTTTCCTTCCATTCTCATATTGCTGGAGTATGGTTAACATCCACTTGCAGGAAATACACATTTGTACTATCAACAGTAAAAACACAGATACAGAAACAGAGTTAGCAAGGTTAAATGCAGAACACTAAATCTCACAAAGTTAGATCTGTACTTTTCAGACACACACACACACACACACACACACACACACACACACACACACACACACACACACACACACACACACACACACACACACACACACACACACACACACACTGTACTGTTCCTACTTCCCAGCAGCAAAAAATGAAAATAAAACGTCAAAGTCCCAGCAATGAAAGCAGTAGCAAAGCCAGCATTCTCTCTCTCGGCAAAGTCCCAGCAACGTTACCTACTTACCAGCAGCGAAAACGGCAGAGCCAGCATTCTCTTGGCAGCAAAACAAGTCCCTCTGTTCCACGGCAGCAAAGCCAACAACAAGTCCCTCTCTCAGCAGCAAAGCCAACAACAAGTCCCTCTCTCGACAGAGTCCCTCTGTTGCAGCAAAACCAACTTTTCAAAAAGCAAAGTCCCTCCATTTCTAAAACGTCTTTTCAAATTCTCGGCAGCACTTCTCGCCAGCTGGAAATGACGTGAGCCCCTTGAGCTCAATTCCGACTGGCTGGCAGTGCTGATGGCGCTGATGTCATCGCACACGGATGATGTCAGCTCCTGCGCGAAAATTAAAAAAATAAAAAATAAAAATAAAAAAAACAAACATAAAGAAATTGGAAATGAAGGGGTGCCACTCGGGAATTGTGGCACCCCTTCATTTGGACCCCAAAACTCGGTAAAAACTGAGTAATTCAGGACGGTTGGGAGGTATGGGAGAGACAGATAAGTATACATACCAGTATGTATGCACAGACATATTTCCACACAGGTCTTTGGACAGTAGAGGCAAAAGACTTGGGCTCAAGTTAGCTAAATGTAACGTTTAAAAAGAGCAGTCAGACCACCAGGCTGAGTCACACTTTTTATAAAAACCGCAAATAAAATCAGAAGTGCATAAGTGTGTTTGGGTCTAAGTCCTTCTTCTGATAAAATTACAATTCAAACAAGCCCAGATTTAAACATTTGCTTAACCAATCACATTCTAGTATTGCATCATCCTTCTTTTTAGGGCCGGTTTAAATGGTATGACATCATTCAAGACAGGAGCTTTATCTGCTGCTAACACTATAATCCATTTCATCTCATTGTATTCTTTGTAGTTAACTAAATCCCCTCCCCTAATGTTAACATGTATAACCTGCCACACCATAAATCTGAAACTATGTCCAGGGTTGCCTGTTTGACTGCCAGTGCTTACAAGGTGACTCCAGGCCAGAGCTACTTGTACTCCAGTCTAGGATTATGTGTGCTGCAGGCCATTTGCTGCTGCACCTGTTACCACAGTACTGCACTTCCCTGATATTGTCCAAAGCATTCTCTGGCTGATTGCTGACCTTAATATGTGACTCATACCTCACAACTGTACAGAGTTTCACTGACTGTCCAGAACTTTGCCTTATATATTTGGTCCATTTTAGATAACATTGTGGTTTTCTGGTAAATTAGTGGCAAATCATTGAAGACTGAAGACAATAAATAACGATAGACATTTGAGTTTCAGACTCCATACACATCAGGAGATTCGTGTTAATGCAAGACCTGTTAGTCTATCAACATTCTATGTTTGTAAGAGCAATATTTAAAACTTGTCCCTATTTGTGGGCCTTTGTCCCACTTTTATTCATGGTTTTGGCCAGATTTCTTGCTCTAAGAGGTTGAGAGGTATGATGTGACTGGGGTATATGATGTAACGCCACACATAGAGTGACAGTCTGCATACCTCTCCCTGTACATGTCTTTGCAGATTGTCCTGCATTTCACCCCATATGTCTGCTCTGTTCGTCATATATTTTGGTTTTCTGGTGCTATACTGTAAAATGCAGTAACTGAATTGTTTTAACTACTGAGACAGTTAAGTGAAGGCCTTTACATACTGCAGTTAATATGACCTGTTGCAACCTGCTGCTATACTAGCCCCTTCTAGGGTGCTCAGAGCATGTATAATGCCTGTCTGTAGGTTTGGCCCATTGTTCCCCCATTCTCTCTAACTTTTTCCAGCTTTCTTGTCATAAAAGATTGCGGGGTTATGACAGTCTGTGGGAATACCACCATACAACTACCTCAAATGCAAAAGATGTGGCTACTGCTAGATTCAAACCATCAACACCTTCACCCATGCTAATGTCCCTAGCCTACTGAGCCATACAGGGATGCATCATTCATTACACAAGCAACAGTATACAGACATATACATTGTCACCCCTGCATTACGTGAAACATACTATATGTGGCCAGGTTCTATCTCTATGCCACAGCCCTGGAACTGGGTAGTCTGTTGATATATCATTGGAAATATACTGCTACAGCAGTAATAGGAGTACTCTGATGAGTTGGAGATAGGGGGCGACCAGCTCATGCTCTACTGGCATACACAGTTGTGCGATTGTTCTGTCATCCCACTGTTTGGCATCTCCCTTGAATAACGCAGCAGGGTTTCCAGACATGTGGCCTAGTGAATATTATAGGGCAGATACTATGGGCCATATGCTATTGTACAGAGTACCTGTTGTCCCAAGTGTCTGCTAGATCTCTTAAAGTAGCCCACACTATTCCCTTTGCATACATGTGGCAGGTCCATATATATATATATATATATATATATATATATATATATTTTTTTTTTTTTTTTATATACTATAATTTTCTTATACCCCTTACAAGTGGTGAGTCACTGTGAGATTTACCTTGAAAATGTAGCAGTTGACAGACCTGTAGTTTTGGGCTGACTCTCTCTGATGCACACAGACCACAGCCAATACATGGTGAGGTACAGGTTGTGTGGGCTGGCTAGCCTCATTTTTACTAATGTGTATGCAAATCAGAGTAAGGTGTCAGTCCCTATGGCCCTAGGTTGTCAGTGCATGTGCTATCCATTGTTTCTTGGCTAAGACCAGAGCATACTGGCCACAACTATGTCTGCCTACAGAGGCAACCGCAGGGTTTTCCTCCTCAGAGTTCCCCTGCGTTTGTCACTGTGGTGACCTAGGCACTGGTGGGGGGTTGTGTATCCCTTCCCTTTGCTGATCCTGCTCCAGCTGTTTCTGCAGGATCATATTATGTAGCTTGGCACATATCATGAGCATGCATGCACATTTAGCTAGATAGTACTGCAGGGCTCCACCAGATATATCGAGGCACTGGAACTGTGACTTCAACAGCCCAAACACATGCTCTATGATGTTCCTAATTTGTGCATGTGCCTTATTGTGGCATTCTTCATTGGGTGTGTGCACATTTTTGATGAGTGTCATCATCCACGGTTCCAGTGCATAACCAGCATCTCCCAGTAAATGGCTGTGTGGACTGTCCCCCTAGGAAACATCTGGCATAGCTGTGATGCATGCCAGATATGGGAGTTGTGATAGCTACCAGGGCTGCCAGCACACACATTCATGATAATTCCTTGGACATTGCACACGACCTGGCAGTTGATGGAGTGGTACCCCTTGTAGTTCATGTAGATTCTACCCTCCTCACCACATGGTGCCTTGATGTGTACAAGTGCAATCTATGACACCCAGTATCTCAGGGTCGTGTGCTATACTGTAGAAATGTTGCATACTGCTGGCCCTTGCCTCAGGGGTGAGAGGAAAATAAATGTGCTCACTGGCATGTGGTATCATGGCATCCAGGAACTGGTGGAGTACCCTGGATGCTGATGCCTGTGAGACCCCCATCATGTCCCCATTTGTTCCATGGAATGTACCCATGGCTAGTATCCTAAGAGCTACACATACCTTAGTTTCCACTGGTATGGGTTCCCCTCTGTTGGCTCTGGGTCTGAGTTGAGGTTGACAGAGCTCAGTGAGTTCTTGTACTATATCCCAGTTAACCCTGTAGTGCTCTACAATCTCCAACTCATGTAGCCCCTGGAAGGTCACCCTGGGCCTGAACACTCTTTTCCCTCTCAGTCTAAGCCTATGGTCATCATTATCAGCAGCAGCACTGACCTCAGCATCTAGCACATACATATGTAGCTGACCTGCAGCAGCCCCTAGCATTTCTTCATTTAAAAGTCCCAAGTCTGTACTCCACTGGTGCAGAGTATGGGAGTGAAATCAGATTGTAGGGTTTCTGCAACCTTTATAATGCTCTTCTGTAGGTGGAGCCTTTGTGATTGGCTACCTATGATGCATTCCACCTGCCAAGTACATCATTGAGGACTGTTCTGACCCTAGTTCAAGTGGAACAGGGGTAATCAGTAATTAAGATCTCACTGTCTTTTTCAGCCAATTTTTTATTTTTTTACAGCCTTTCTGGCTTAGCACTGTGGCACACCACGCAAACATGTGCCACAAAGGTAAATAATGCTCAGCAGTGATTGCACACTCCCCCATGGAAGTTCACTGTCAGCACAGTGGCATGCCATGCAAACACACTGAAACACCCTCAAACACACAGCTTGAAGGTAAACAAAGCTTAGCAGTCAGTATTCACACCCTCTTGTTGATCACAGTGGTGCACCACATAAACAGTTGCTGCTGTGCTCCAATGAGTTAAAAGAATGCAGACACACTCCCTTTGATGTCAGCTACCTTTTATGTGGTTACCAACATGATTTTCTGTCTGCACGGATGAGATCTGCAGACATGTAGGCTTAATTTAATTCCCCTATGCAGTCATTTTCATAGCATTTCTACTACTAAGGTTTCGTACATATTTAGTGCAACAATGTTGCTTCAAAGGTTTGTGCAGCATCTTCCTCTGCAATATAATGCTTTTCTACTTTTCAAATGCATGTTGTAGACACTGCTGAACTATTGACTCCTGGATATACAAGCAAAACATTTGTTTCAATGTAATAATTGATACTGTACATGTTTGCATTATAAATCAAAGTGTGGTGTTAGAATTTAAATGTCTCTATGTCTGTGGATCTGTTCTAAATGTATCTAAAATGTATTATTTTATGTGAGTAAATATGGAGTCTATATGGACCTATTACCCATCTCAAACAGGCTTCACACAATAGGTCTGAAACAACAATGTGCTCTCTCTTTCTCTCCACCTCTCTCTCTCCCAAAACTGCTTCCATTGAGGCATCTACACAGTGTGTGGTTCAGGAAATCGATTGAATGTGTAGCTCAACATGGATGGCCCTAACATATTATGGTATTGGCCATGTTCATCCATCCGTGCTGGATAGAATATGGGGATCTGAGGGATGCGGGACCCTTTAGCAACAAGGGATGCTACACTTGTGTCCTAACAGCACACTATGGGGATTTTGGGGATGGGGATACTAGTCACTAAGGTACCACACGTGTGCCATAATGGCATGCAAACTTGAATGGGGAGTGGTGAGGAACATTAGACAGTAGGGTGTACTCTACAGGCACTTAAATAAGTAATATGGGGATTAAGAAGTGGGGGGAATACTAAACACCAATGTCATGATGTGCAACATAGCACTGTACCTTTCAATGACAGCCTTGGACCATGAAAGGAGGTAGGACAGGGGACTGTGGTGTGTGTGTGTGTGTGTGTGTGTGTGTGTGTGTGTGTGTGTGTGTGTGTGTGTGTGTGTGTGTGTGTGTGTGTGTGTGTGTGTGTGCACACTCCTGCGTATGTGGACGAGTGAGAGTGTCTAAAGGGGGAGGCATATCTATGCGGCTATGTACATTAGCTGATAAGGAGGTCTTTTCTCATCATGGCTAATGTGTCTGAATCACAAAAATACCATGTCATTACAGCAGGTTATTTTGGCACAAGCCATATGCTTTAATGAAAATCCAGGGTAGGTTTTTTGGTATCCTTGCCCCATTTTTGTGCCTAATTCCCAGTTATACCTATTCTGGAAGGAGAAATTTTATTTAAGATACCACGAAGAAAGGAAGAAAACTGAAAATTGTATCATCAACATAACAATTTCATAAAAATAGGACTTGTTTATAGCTATTTTCACTATTGTTAATTTGTTTGCGTATTTATTTGTTTAATGAACTGTTTACTTGCTTACTTTTTATTCAGCCAGTTTAAGCCACAGAATAACATTCCAGCTTCTAAGCAATACAGTGAAGTGTCAACAGAAACATAACACATGTAATCAAAGGAACTGCAATCAACAATAATAAAACAAGCAACAAACATAACAAGTAACAGTCAAATTATTACATGCATATGTTAAAGCTAAGAGCATGAGATATACTAGCTCAACTTGGATAAGTGAACCCATAACTCTTGCTGTGGTTATTAAAGTAATTATAGTAAAATTATTATTGTAAGCAATAAGCAGAAGGCTATGGGTTCTATTCTCACATCAGTTAGATTGATAACTGACACTGTAGTGCAGCACAAGGGGGGAGCTGTACTCCTGATTGTATCATCCTTTGGATAAGATGTTAAACTAAGGCCCCAATTCCTTGAATTCATGGTACCTCAGAAGGATATAAAAGATGCCAAGTTACCTTTAGGAAAGAGTAGGGATTCTTTATTTTAAAAAGATATTATGTACAATACAATTTTCAAATGTACGTATTTACATATTTGCAAATTTATACAGTACAAATTTTCATTCCTTTTCATTGTCATACAATCATAGATACCTTCCTTTAGATTATTAGGTTTAATCATTATCATCTTATTTAAACCCCATTTTTTCCACGACCGCTATCTAATTTTTCTTAAAATTACTGCTAGTCTCGATTACCATTAAACATGATATAATTTAGACTTTCATTCCTAGTGCACACAACATAAAATAATCTTTTATCTATTTTACTATCATATGCCCCATTTTTATGGCTATAATATCCATACATAATCATATCCATATTTATTTTATTTACCTCGTTTAAAATTTCTAAAAATTTTCTTTATACAATTTTCCTACAGTTTTGCAACCCATATACATTGTAAGAAAATGTGTTCTGCAGCTTCTTCCTTACCACAGTATATACCAACTCTTTCAATGATTTTTATATAGCATATTTACCTTTACTGGTAATTTATTAATCACTAATCTCCATTAAAAATCTTGGCTTTTTATTTGTTGTATTTTGTATTACTTTATTGCCTTTTTTATTTTGAATACTGTGATTTGTTTTCTTTACCTTGTATTTTTCTTGTATTCTGCTTTTAACTGCATATTAAAACTTGAAAAGAGACCATAGCTCTGTCTCTTGTGAGTTAGGCAGAAATCAGAACAGATCAATTAAGGGTTTACACATAAGATAGAACAGGTCAGTTAAGGTTAATCATCTGTGAACTGAGAGGGTGGAGCTAGGAACTAAATCTTCTATTTAAGGGGTAAAATAAAACATTTCAGAGCTTTACTAGAAAGGCTCACCCAATCTGTGGTGGTGGTGCTGCAGTAGCATTGTCACCTTACAGTAAAATGTTGTCCTGTTCGATTCTCAGCTAGAGCGTCTTCTGTGTGGAGACATGCATGAATGGGCATACCTTCATTGAAGGTTGTGCATCAGGGCTGGCAACTCGGCATGTAAAAATCTACTGCCAATCATTAGCGGACCGGAGTTCCGCTGTGATGACCCCTAACCGGGAAAAGCCGAAAGACACAACAACAACTAGAAAGGCTCACCCAGACTCTGTTACACTTTGCTGTGAGGGAAAGGTTAGTTTGCTTTTTATTTGTTGTATTTTGTACTACTTTATTGCCTTTTTCTATTTTGAATACTATGATTTGTTTTCTTTACTTTGTGTTTTACCTGTTTTCTGCTTTTAACTGCATATTAAAACTTGAAAAGAGACCACAGCTCTGTCTCTTGTGAGTCAGGCAGAAATCAGAACAGATCAATTAAGGACTCACACATAAGATAGAACAGGTCAGTTAAGGTTAATCATCTGTGAATTGAGGGGGTGGAGCTAGGAACTAAACCTTTTATTTAAGGGGTAAAATAAAACATTTCAGAGCTTTACTAGAAAGGCTCACCCAGACTTTGCTACACTTTACTGTGATTGAAAGGTTAGTTTACTTTTTATTTGTTGCATTTTGTATAACTATATTGCCTTTTTCTATTTTGAATAATGTGATTTGTTTTCTTTACCTTGTGCTTTACTTGTATTTTTCTTTTAACTGTATATTAAAAATTGAAAAGAGATCACAGCTCTTTCTCTTGTGAGTCCGACAGAAAATTTTTCCCCACCCTCCCACCCAGTTACTGCTGTGTTCTTAAATGCCGCTCTCTTTCTAGTTGCCTACACCTTATGTTAATTTGACCATATATCACATTCCCTCTCTGTTTTTACTGGCTTGTGTGAGTAAGCCCAAAATTATCATTTTGTGAAATCACTCCCCTTCAACTATTTATATTTATTGGCCATCCTACTGTATTCCATAGTACCAGAATACAAAAGTGATCACCCCTTTCAATCTATCTTGCTGTTTTAAAAATAGTAACTCTCCACTAAAACTTAAATTTTTAGACAGGTAAAACTTAAGTTAACTACTTTCACATCTAAATCCTCTAGTGCACACTACAGTGCTTAGGATATACCATTTTTTCATCTTACCTTTAAGCATCCCTATGACTAGCACTTGCTCTAAACCCTGCTGAAAAGCACTAGGAAGCCTTAAACTGATACAAGCCCTCAGCTCTCCTTGTTAATAAGGAGAAATTAATCGTAGGCACTAAACAGCCTAAAATTGCAAAGTACCTTGCTAAGGTAAGGGAAAACAGCTCTTGTACTTTACAAAAAAAAAGCACCAAACCAGGCATGTCCAAGTGTCAGCTTCCGGTGATTTCTCCTGTCCACCTGGTGAATCTGGGCATACTGGGGCAATGCAGCAATTGCCTCATGTACACAGACAACCCTCTTTTCCTGCCACCCATTACTACAACCTGTGAGAGATGCACTTACATAGCCAAACTGGAAGCAAAGCTCTCTCCACCCAAGACTTTGCTAGTCAAGTGGAGAAGGTTAACACCCATACTACACCTCAAGCAACACATAGCCCTTCTAAACCCACACCACCAACACCCTCACATAGCAACACTAAACCCTCATATGTGGAGGCCATTAACAGTAACCTGCCCAATCATCAAGGACCTCTGAAGCTGAAAGACAAACAGCAATCACAACCAAAGTGTCACATAGCTCACAACACCAGTGTGCCACCCAACAACAGCTCCAAAGGCAAGACGACGTACCCAGCATTTTAGTCATAGGTGACTATATAGTCAGGCACACTGAAGTCCCACTCACCAGGCAGAACAAGGAGAAAATTACAGTCAGCTGCCTGTCAGGTGCCAGGATCCACCACATAATGCATGCACTCAAGTCACTCCACAACAAGTACAAATATGACTCTGTCATTGTCCATGTTGGAGTGAATGACTTGAGACATATCTCCCTGGACTACATGAAAAGAGACATGGATGAGTTCTTGGATCATGTGGCCCAGGCAGGTATGACCCTAGCCCTGAGTAGCATTCTGCCTTTGGCCAGAATGATACCACAGTATAAGGACAAAATGATTGACTTCAACAATTAGCTAAGCTTCTGGTGTCATTCAAAGGGAATCCAGTATCTGTCTGCCTGGAATGCCATGATCGACAGACCACTATGCTTTGCCAGAGATGGCCTGCACCTGTCCCCCCTGGTATTCAGGTTACTGGCTAATGCTCTTGCCACTCCTATAGTGCCTTTTTTAGGCAAGGTTCAAAAGACAAAACCAGCACTGTAACAGGTACAAGCATGCAAAATCTGAAGGTAATGCTACTCAATGCTAGAAGTCTAAACCTCAAAATTTTCTCTCTTGAGGCACTCCTAAAAATGGAGAACATCGATATCTGTGCAGTAACTGAGACCTGATTCAAAGCTGCAAAGAGCACCCCTGCAATACCAGGCTACAACTCTTACCGCACTTGTCAGCCACCAAACCAGGACCAAAACACTAAAGGTGGAAGAGTGTCCATATTCACCAAGGATAGTCACACCACCAGGCTAGTTGCCCAACACAATGTGTCTGAAATTCTCCAGGTGCAACTAACACTAGGTAAGACTGCAATCCAAATTGTAGCTTGCTACAGATCCCCCACCATGCCCCAAGATTCTCACTACACCTTTCTAAACATGCTGGAAAATATTAAGATACAACCAAACACCCTAATACTGGGTGATTTCAACTACCCTGCCATTAACTGGGAAAAATACTTGTGTACCAACACCTTTGCCCAACGGTTCTTGGAATTCATAAATTCCAATGCCCTGGAACAACTAATCCATATTCCCACCAGGGGCTCCAATATCCTAGACCTGGTCATTACCAACATGGAAAATCAAAGCTCTACACCAATAGTCACCCCCTCATTGGTCAGTTCTGACCATAAGCTAATCACCCTTGACATCCACATCCCTCCCCCATCCCCCAGTAAGGAAACCTCCGTAAAAAACTTCTCCAAAGCCAACTTCATGCTACTCAAGTCAGATGTGATAAACTTCATGACACCAATGCAGATGGGAACTGAAAGTTCAAATGCTGAATCCTACACTAAGGCACTGTACAACCACATCCACTCGTGCATGACTAGTGCCATCCCAAATAGAACCAAGGCACTCTCTTCCAAAAAAGGAAGCCAATCTGGTGTTCCCTGCCATAAACAAACTTTACAATAAAAGGAAGAAACTGTTGCAGAAAAGAGGAAAATCCCTGGATGCAAAAAACTCCTTTACCAACCTCAGTAAAAAGCTGAGATCCCTCTTAAAATCCTCCAAAGCTAGTTATGAAAATAAAATCACCAATGATTTCAATAACAACCACAAAGCATTATATAGCTATGTCAAGAATCTAAATGGCAATGCTCAGATCTGCTCTGAGCTACAACAGAATGGCATTAAATATACTGATCCCAAGGATATTGCCAATATCCTGGCAGATCAATTCAGTGCCAATTTCACCCCCCTCTCACCCCCTAAATGGCCCATCTCAATTTATTTTATTTATTTATTTATTTATTTTACATTTGTTAACCAGGGGTGTCTGACTGAGCCGAAAAGGCCCTTTTACAGCAGAGGCCCGTGGAGAAAAGCTCCACAAAGAAAAATTACAGACACATTTAGTTATTTAGACATGATCAGTATACACACAAATTACAAGAGACGTGTTTTTACAGTGATATGCGGCACATAAACAGTTACAGTGGAGAGAACAAAAAAAAATAATTTTAAAAATAAAGGTAATTAATAGATTTGTGGTGTACAGCTGAAATTTGGAACATAAGTAGAATACATACATAGTACACAGGTACAGTACATACATTGTAGATTAGCCAGTGTTTGTGAGTAAGAGTGAAAACTATTATCAAGTGCTCTAGATTTTGTATGTATATGTTATCTGCTTTCACTAGCCTGGGGAGCAATAATGGCACTGCCAACTTTGCTTGAGATGTTGCCTGATGAGGTCTTTAAAGGAGGCTTTGGATGATGTGTTTTGAATGCTAGTAGGGACAGAGTTCCATTTTCTAGCCACTGAACTACTATATAGTGCATCTCCAAAGCTATTGTAGCTGTTGGTGACTTCTAGTAGTAGTTTGCTTGATGATCTAAGAGGCCTTTTGGCTGAGTGATGTTGTACTAGGTTTTTGAGAGCAGGACACTTATTGGGGAGGTAATAGATAGAATGACAGAGGCAGAGCTGATTGTAGGTTAGGAGTTTGGACAGTTCAAGCCAGTGGAGCTGTCTCAAAGCAGTACAGTGATGAGTTCTATATGAGCAATTTGCAGCAAAGTGGGCAATTCTGGTCAATACTAAAAGATTGCCAAATTCTGGTAATAACAGCCACACAGGTAGAAAACCGCACTCTCCAAAGCTAAGAATACAGCATCCATGGGACCACATGACATCCCAGGCTGTGTACTACATGAACTACAGAATGAACTGGTGCCTCACCAAAGTGCCAACTTTAATCATAGCCTCACCTCAGGCTTCATGCCCACTGAGTGGTGCACAGCTACAGTTATCCCACTCCACATGAGGAATCCACCTTGGATCCTGGGAGCTACCGCCCCATCAGTCTGACGAGCCTGATTTGCAAGGCCATGGAATGTATTATTATGGAACTTATAAACAAAGACATTGGTAATGTAAAAACACTGGACACCACCCAGTTTGGGTTCGTGAAGGGACGATCTTGTCTCTGGAACCTGACTGACTTCTTTGAATCAGTCTCCAGAGCTGTGGACACAGCCTATCTGGACCTCACCAAGGCCTTTGTCACCATCCCTCACTCTAGAATCATAGATAAACTTACTAAGCTGGGCATTAATCCATATGTCACTTGATGGGTTGTCAACTGGCTTACTGACAGAACCCACACTGTAAAAGTAGTCGACTCCAAATCCAGCTCCAGACAGGTGACAAGTGGAGTACCCCAGGGTTCAGTCCTGTGACTGCTCTTGTTTGACATCTACTTCTCTGAAGTACAGGCCATCACTAAGGAACTCTGGCTAACAAAGTTCGCAGATGACTGCAAACTGGGAGCCATTATTGAATCCCCAAATGATGTGGATATTCTACAAAAGGGCCTTACAGAAACAGATGCTTCGTGCCAGAGCCATGGGCTCAAGCTCAATGCCAAGAAATGTATAGTTATCCCCTTTGGCAAAAAAGCATGTACTCATGAATTACCAAATAGGTGGCAGTACACTAAACACCGAAAGTGTGATAAGAGACTTAGTGACACAGGTGGACAGTGGTCTCAACTTCAATAACCACAATGCTACAATAGTCAGGAAATCCTTCTATGTGGCATATCTCATCACTAAGGGCTTTTTATCCAGAAAAAAGGAGGTTATTGTCCCACTGTACTCATCCATCATTAGTCCCATTATAGAGCAGCCAGTTGGTATGTCCATTTGGTATGTAAACAAACTGCAACAACTGGACTGGAACTAAATACCTCACTAAAGGCCTAAGGCAAAGCAGATGCCCAGATGCCTACCTAAAAAAACTCCAGTTATACTCTGTCTCCATATCGCTCTACAGAGGCTTATCTTTGCTTAACATACAAGGCCATGTCAAACCCAGAGATGTTGGACACTTTAAGAAATCCCAATCCCTCAGAGCCACATGCTCCAGGGATATAAACCTTGTCAACACAATGAAAAAAACATGCTGGAGGGATAGGTTCCTGACCCAGTAATGCCCCAGACTCTGGAATAGACTGCCCATACATGTCAAGCAGTGTGCCTCTTTGGCCCTCTTCAAAAGGAACCTTGACGATTGGATGGGGGATAGAAAATTCACCCCAGGGATCATGACAGTCACCCTGCTAGACAGGGGTCCAGGGAAGTAAATATTATGGGAAGAAATAGCCAGGAAATTCTTATGGCTAGGTTTGTATAGGCCCTAGGGCCTATGGCCTAGTACCAACCTATGAACCTATGAACCATGCTTTTCATACTTTTATAGCTTTAACATTTTCATTCCCTAGCTCAGCCCAAAGATTAATGTAATAATATTGTATCATGGTATTTTTATTCCATAATTTCTTTTCATTTTCTATTTCATCAATTTTCATTTTCCATAAAAATATATATATTTTATAACATCTCAATAGATTTATAGGTTCCTGGGAGGTTATTAGGCTGGCAGTCCTAGAGCCTTTATAAGCCCAGCCATGTTAATCCCAGGCTGCCCAAATTGCCCTTGTTTAGATGGATGTACTTTACAGATCAGCGCCTACTTCCCCTGTCCATGAGCAACATGGGTGCCACCCCAGGGATGAATTTGCGGTCACCCATCCATTTGTCCAGACTCTGCTTGAATATGGCCATTGAGGCCTCACATGATTTGGAAGTTTATTCCAGAGCAGCCGCAATCTCAGGAGACATACCTGTCTCTCCAGAATGTTGTGCTAATGTCACTGGCAAGGTTGAGATCCCTAGAGTGAATGAATTTAGTGCCATTTGATTTGTGGATGTGCACCATTTCCATCAGGTTGGCATCAGAGACTATCCTGTAGGCCAGGAACAAGTCACCCCTCAGTAGTCTATTTGACACAGAGTACAGTGGCAGGGCTTTCACTCTATCCACATAGGTCAAGGTTTGGAGTCCCTGTATCTTCTTAGTGAGAAACCTCTGTGGTCTCTTCAGTTGCTGCAGGTATCTGGTGATATACATGCAGAAGGGAACATTATACTCTATTAATGGTCTCATTAGGGTCATGTAAAATGGGGTTACAACATCCTTACACCTGGATGTGATGACTTTACTTATGAGATGCACAATATAGAAGGCTTTCCTTTCCACTGTGGAAACCTTGCGGTCAAAGTTCTGATTGTTGTCGACCTGTGTTCCCAGATCTCGTACCACTGGGTTTGAAGTTTGAGGGGTGCTGTTAGTGGGGAATTCTGCTTTGCCAAATGGAATAATAGTGATCAAAAAGTGACCAAAACTTAAATAAAGCACAATTTATTATCAGCACATGCAGTAAGCACTTTAACCTGTTGTGAAACGTCTTCAGACTGAATAAATACAATTAATTCAGCATCTATATAACTTCAAATCACATAATATTAATTAGATAATTTGTGCCTAATTCTCTTCCGATTTAAATACACTTTAAAATGTTCTTTGTCATTCAGATATGGAGGGTTGCAGGCATCCATCTTCACCTGCTAGCAATATTCTCCCTAGTCCAATTCATCCTCTGCATTAAACCTATTCAAAAAAATGATTAACCTGTTATAAAACAGCAAATTTCAAGGAGACCTTACATCCAATGGTTAAATAATGCTTGTTAAGTGGATTGTTCATACCACCGAAAGAGATAGAATGAATATGTTCATACATCCTACGATACAACTGTCAGGACAGGACAGGCAAACAACCAGATATACTACAAACTTAGACTTACTTAATAAACTGGAATATCAATTTTCTTACCTTTAATAACAATATCAAGTTGTATCTGTCTTAAGGAATGGAATAATAAATGGTCTAAAACTAAATGCATTTTTTTGCATTTAGTTTTAAACCATGACTTTGCCACCAGTCATTTGTTTGTGTTAGCTGCTGCTGTAATATGTTAACATCATCAGAGACTTAATGATTGCACCTAGTTTACAATCATCAGTGAACTTAGTGAGCCAAAGGCTACTTTTGCCTCGACTTCAGAGAAATAGATTCCATATAGTAAGGTCCCAGTACAAATCCTTGCTGTATGCCAATGGGGACAGGTCTACAGGAAGAGGTAGAGTCACCACATATGGCAGGTCTATATTAGAATATCGAAGTTTCAAAACTTTGACTGTTCTAATATCGAACCCTATTCTGCAAAAGCTGAAAACATCAAACATACAGAACAGCAATTTTTTCCTAGGTAAAAAATTTGCTGTTCCAAAACACATACACACAACGCAAGCACACCAAACAAACAGCAATCCACGCACATACACCTAAAATATTACACCTAACCCTACAATAAACTATACACACACCACTAACTATCCATTTACCTTAACCCAAACTCTAAACCTAAGGTCTGTCACTATCGCACACTCACCTCACCCGCTCCCTAACCCTAACCCACCTAACCCCCCCTAACCCTCATGTCCACACAATCGCACGCATACCTAACCGGCACCCTAACCCTAACTCACCTAATCTGCCCTAACCCTCACGTCCACACAATCACACACTTACCTGAACCTGACTCGGAACTTTCCACCACAGCGCTGAAAATGCTGAAGCAACAGAAATGGACATCCAAATTCTTTCCCTAGGAAAAATTTCGGTTTTCTGTTGCTTCGATATTTTCAGCTTTCACTGAATAGGGTTCGATATTAGAACATTCAAAGTTTTGAAACGTTGATGTTTTAATATAGATCCCCTATGGCAGTATTTGTTCCATTGGTGAGCCAATTAGCTACCCATCTAGTGATGTAAGGGTTACCATCTAACTGGGAGAGATTTCAATGATACCCGAGTGGGGGATTACGTCAAAGGCTTTAGCTAGATCCAGATAGGTGGTGTGCACTGCCTTACCTTCATCCACGGCTTTGGTGACTTTCTTGAAGAAGTCTACCAGGTTCAATAAGCATGATCTATCCTTAACAAAGATAAACTGGGTTGGGTCTAGAGTCTGAAGGTTGCCTTTGTCCTTGTTGATAAAGTTCATGATGATCATTTGCATGGCCTTGCAGATGAGGCTGGTTAGACTTATGGGTCTATAGTTCCCAGGATCGGTTAATAGCCACCCCCCCCCCGCTTCCATCAAAGCATACTGCTTGCTACTTATAGACATTACGCATATAACTAAAATAAGAACCTAATGTGAAAACTGGGAGCGTACCCTGGGCACTGTTGCAATAATAAATAATAATGAAGACATACTAATGGATGTTAGGCCTGTGATAGCAGGAATATGTGCCCTTTTATCAGCAACTTGTGGAAAGATACCTGCTAAGGCAGCAATGGCTAAGTACATGTACAACTGGGACCCTGGTGCAGAAATATAACCATATAAAGCCACACATATACCCATGGATGTGGAAATTTTTCTCACAGCCTGTATATGTGCACATATAGTCTACAAATACACATGCCTTTACAGTGTCTCAGTAGCTTAGTCTGTTACATGCCTTGTATGCCGTGCATTTTGCCACACACAATCCTGGGTTCAAATCCAGTGTTGTGTTGCACGTCCATTACATTATTGTGAAGACAGCAAGTAATGACTAAGTCATGCAATCTTGCTTCCCACAGGTTACTGAAACTTAATTAACTGTTACCCAGTTTTGCAAAGTCCTGCAGGCAGTAACACAATGCACATATCCATATAGCCTAACTATATGTCCCATACTTCTCTGTTAGACTTACTGTTGCATAACAGATGTACCTTATGCACATGCCCCGATTGCACTGTGTAGAATACCCTTGCCCTGGCTCTGCCATAATGACAGGCCTGCCACAGCTGACACAGTTACATCTACAGCTTGCTGTCCACCAAAATGTTCACACTCCCCCCCCATGTGTTGTAGCCTGCAGCATTAGCTGCAGCCTGTAGCATACACAACTGCATGTAAAGGTAGCTGCTAGAGACCTATCATACCTCCCAACCCCCAGATCAAGGAATCTGGACACAGCCATACTTAATGGAGGAGGCAAACACCCAGATATAGGGACATACCCCCAGAGCAAGGGATCTGGACAGAGCCATATTTAATGGAGGGGGCAAAGACCCACAGATAGGGACATGTGTAAAAGTTTGCCCCTACAAAGATAGCACGTTGATAGAATAACAGCTATTGCAGTAGCATGCATAGTCTGATGGGTATGCAGTGTAACACACACATGTGTGTCATCCCTTACTGACCTCAGCCCACAATAACTGCCAGTGCACTGCCAACTGACCACAATGGTATGGGATGCTGACAACACATATGAGGCAAAACTTTGGACATGCATCATAAATCTCTACAGTGGGTGTTATTTGTACCTACCCTCAGTGATGCTGTAGTCTCCACACCTCAGTGAGATCCATCTCAAAAACTGAGACAGGATCCAAGGCCTATATTAATGTCTTTTATATTGCACAGTGGTGGCATGTCTAATGATAGTGCAATACAGCTGTTGTGGCTTCAGTTAGCAATTCTGAACCACAGAGTGGTGCAGGGACAATTACCTGGTAATGAGCAGTACCTTACAAAGGCAAGCAACTGGTTATGGGGAACAGGTCTGTATGAGACTTAACATGCGCAGAGAGTGCATTATCAAAAGATTACTTGGAGCTAAGTTCAACAAAGGAGTACTGCATTCCACCAGGTATGTAAAAGACTTCTACATATAACAGGATACAGATGTGAGGATGGAGGTATGGGGAATTGGGATTACTGCAGTAAGCTGTCTTAGATCTAAGGTGATGACATATCTCATGGATACTCTGCTGTCCTACACCTACAGGCATGCCTCTCAACTGTCCCTGATTTCAATCATATCTCAGCTCTGTCCCTGTCAATCCCTCCTACAATGGCCAGCTGTTGAAGAAAAGCTAGTGGATTACACGTAGTACATAGTGACAATAAGGGAGGATGTACACCCCTGTAACATCAGATGATGTACTGTAATTCATCTCCTCTCATTCTTTGTCTCACATAATTAGTTCTAACATTGAAAATCTCACTCTGAATGTCCCTGATGCACTCTGGATAAGTCCTAGTGTCTGTTGACATTTGTCCCTGTTTGGTTGAGAGCTATGCCTAACATACCTGTCAATCTCCTACAGGAAGAACTCAGGACAAAGCCATAATTAATGGGGGGGGGGCAAAGGCCCTAACTCATGGTACATACCTGAGGCAGTGTTAGTACTACTGGCATATCATTCTCAATATAGGTGTACTGAGTGTTATGTTTAGTTCTATCACATAAACCGACAACATTCACAGGATGTGGCTGAGTTGCATGTTATAATGGGCCTGACTTGTCTGTGTATGTTGTTGTGAGTTTGTCTGTTGTGCATGGGAGCAGAGATTTGAAGATGTGGAACTTGTAATGCAATTGTGGATCCTCATCTGTATGAGTCTGTGTGGATTACCATACATAATAGTGGAGGTGGTAATGTACTGCTGTTGTTTTGCTTCTCACATGTGACCGGGGGGGTGGACTGTTGTCTCCCTCACAACCTGACGTCATTGTCTCATCGGATGCTGATGGTGATGGTCCCATAGTGAGGCACAGACAGGGTTGTTGGTGGCTGAATTTGTCCCAGTGGTTGACATCCCCTCTTCTGCTCCCATTGTCACCACACACAGTCAGTATGTCCACACATACCCAGTCCCCAGAGGCCACAGATAGTGGACAGTCAGAGGGTGGTGACATTGAAAAGGGCAGTGTGACAACTATGGCTTCAGTGAGTGTATACACTGGCCATAGCCAGAGATTTGGTGAGGTTCCACACAGGCAGACTGACAGGGGTGCTCATAGGGGGACTGCTTTCCATCCACCACCTGTTGCAAGTGTCACATCATGGGTCACTTGCAGCATGTTTTGGTCTGTCACGAAGGCACAGGCATGTTCTGAATGCAACACCAGATGGATGTTTAGGGATATGGATGCAGCACAGTCTAACATCTATGGCTGGCTCCTCCGTATTGGGGATAACCTGGATCAGTTCCCTGCTGTCATGGATAGATGTTGGGCTGAGACAGTATCAGTCTTTGACCACATGATGTCTGTGCAGGAACATCTGGTTGGAGTTGGGCTACAGACACATGGATGAAGGTCAGCAATACCATCTACTGGGAGTCCACGTGGCCATGCACAGTCATACTCCTGTACTGGCAGTGCCTACAGTGCTACAGAGGAAGTGTGCTGTCCACAACATGATGTGGAAAGGCATAGGCACATGGTTCTTGGTGATCCCGTGTGGGACACAGCCTCAGCATTTTCAGTCACTGTCAGGTACTGGCACCACATCTGACCTTAGCCAGTTCACGTGCTCTTGGATGAAGAGGGTGAGCTGTCCACTCTACCATGTATG
This sequence comes from Protopterus annectens, assembly GCF_019279795.1. Taxonomy (NCBI): domain Eukaryota; kingdom Metazoa; phylum Chordata; order Ceratodontiformes; family Protopteridae; genus Protopterus; species Protopterus annectens. The sequence goes on from NC_056739.1 coordinate 1,843,173,588, forward strand.
GTCCACAGCTGTCCAACATACACAAGTGTAAGTTGGGAGGATGGCCTAATGGTTAAGGTGTTTGCCTTATAAACACAAGGAACAGGGTTTGAATCTCACAGGGGATAATTGGCTAGGCTTAAAATGGCTTGCAAGGGCAGTTAGTCTAGTACTAATCTATAAACCTATGAACCTATGTAAGGCTAGCACTGGCCTTGACTGTGTGCATGCACACATTCAAACACCACTGTTGCATGTAGGTCACCAGCAGATACACATGACACCGCTCCATGGCCCATCTAACCCACATCCCTTCTGACTCCCACACATGCTGTCACTTGTTTGGCACAGCCTAGGCCTCTGGCACACCCACACAGCAGCCTGAGCATATGATGATATCTGTGCCACATCCCTGCCATCCTTGACATTGATGCCGAGAAATGCAAATATGTGTCTGATGCACAGAGCAACTATATTTATTTATTGACTGATTGATTGATTTATTTATTTCCAGTTTGATGACCGGGGAAGTCCACTGGGCCAAGCAGAGCCCATTTTAGTGGACACCCGGGGAGAAAAACTCCAAAGGCAGTCAACAGAATATAACATAAGTACAGTATGGAATATACAGTATGCAAAAGCATAAATATGCAATTTAAATTACAAATACAAAATCAGGGAGTATACATTTAAAAACACAAATGTTAAAGTACAGATAAAGTCAAAAATAATATAGAGAATATAATTAAAAGTACCAAGTCATAAAGTGTTTATACAAGTTTAGTGTTTGTTCTAACAATAATGTTAGTGATCAGAGGTGATAGTCTATGAGACTGAAGGGAGGTTTGAAAGAGACAACAGTGTAATTTAGGTGGGAAAGGAGCAGGAACAGTCCCAGTTTGAGGTAAGGTAAAAATCATAGGATCATAGGAGGTTACTAGGCTATTGGCCTTGAGGCCCTTATAAGCCTAGCCAAGAGTTTAGCATATGTTTAGACAAATCAGCACCCAATGCCCCTGTCCAGCAGGGACACAGGTGGAATGCCAGGGGTATATTTTCTGTTTCCCATCCAGTTATCCAGGTTGCACTTTTAAAGGGGCAAAGAGGTATTCTGCTTGATGTGGAGAGGGAGTCTATTCAGTTGATAGGGAAGTCTCTGAAACACAAATCTGTCCCCCCAGCAAGTCTTTCTGATGTAACGAAAAAACAAAATAAAAATGCACAAACTACTATAAAACAAGCACAATACTGGCTATGGAATAACGAAAGAGTCATATATTATGTTAAGCGCTTTTCATTTACTGCATTAGTAAACTTCATCAGAGTTCTTTATATCACAGACCAGGTTGAGGTCACACGTATGGGTTGCTCAAGTGGAGCTTGACTTGTGGATATGCAGCAGTCTGATCAAGGTGGGGTCTGTGAACACCTTGAATGCCAGACAGAGGTCACCTCTGAGAAGTCTGTATGAAACTGAGTACAGGGATAGGGCTTTTAGCCTATCTGTGTATGGTAGATGCTTCAGGCCCTGGAGTCTCCTGGTGAAGAACCTCTGTGGTCTCTGCAGCTGCTGCATGTGCTTTGTGAGGTACATGCCAAAAGGGGCATTGTACTCAATAATGGGCCTTACAAGAAAAAAATACAGGGATGTTATGACCTCCTTGTCCTTGAATGAGATACCCTTACGTATGAGGTGAGCCATGTAGAGGGCTTTCCATACAATGGAAGCAACATGGTGGTCAAAAGTTTGGTTGCTATCAACCTGGGTGCCCAAATCCCTCTCGACTGATTGTATGCTTAGGACGTTGTTAATAATGTGAAAATTTGTGGGATGTCACTCTCCCCAAAGGGATCCCTCTTAAAATCCTCCAAAGCTAGTTATGAAAATAAAATTACCAATGATTTCAATAACAACCACAAAGCATTATATAGCTATGTCAAGAATCTAAATGGCAATGCTCAGATCTGCTCTGAGCCACAACAGAATGGCATTAAATATAATGATCCCAAGGATATTGCCAATATCCTGGCAGATCAATTCAGTGCCAATTTCACCCCCCTCTCACCCCCTAAACGGCCCATCTCAATTTATTTTATTTATTTATTTTACATTTGTTAACCAGGGGTGTCTGACTGAGCTGAAAAGGCCCTTTTACAGCAGAGGCCCATGGAGAAAAGCTCCACAAAGAAAAATTACAGACACATTTAGTTTTTTAGACATGATCAGTATACACACAAATTACAAGAGACGTGTTTTTACAGTGATATGCGGCACATAAACAGTTACAGTGGAGAGAACAAACAAAAAAAAATTAATTTTAAAAATAAAGGTAATTAATAGATTTGTGGTGTACAGCTGAAATTTGGAACATAAGTAGAATACATACATAGTACACAGTTACAGTACATACATTGTAGATTAGCCAGTGTTTGTGAGTAAGACTGAAAACTATTATCAAGTGCTCTAGATTTTGTATGTATATGTTATCTGCTTTCACTAGCCTGGGGAGCAATAATGGCACTGCCAACTTTGCTTGAGATGTTGCCTGATGAGGTCTTTAAAGGAGGCTTTGGATGATGTGTTTTGAATGCTAGTAGGGACAGAGTTCCATTTTCTAGCCACTGAACTACTATATAGTGCATCTCCAAAGCTATTGTAGCTGTTGGTGACTTCTAGTAGCTGTTTGCTTGATGATCTAAGAGGCCTTTTGGCTGAGTGATGTTGTACTAGGTTTTTGAGAGCAGGACACTTATTGGGGAGGTAATAGATAGAATGACAGAGGCAGAGCTGATTGTAGGTTAGGAGTTTGGGCAGTTCAAGCCAGTGGAGCTGTCTCAAAGCAGTACAGTGATGAGTTCTATATGAGCAATTTGCAGCAAAGCGGGCAGTTCAGTTCAATACTGAAAGATTGCCAAATTCTGGTAATAACAGCCACACAGGTAGAAAACCGCACTCTCCAAAGCTAAGAATACAGCATCCATGGGACCACATGACATCCCAAGGTGTGTACTACATGAACTACAAAATGAACTGGTGCCTCACCTAAGTGCCATGTTTAATCATAGCCTCACCTCAGGCTTCATGCCCACTGAGTGGTGCACAGCTACAGTTATCCCACTCCACATGAGGAATCCACCTTGGAACCTGGGAGCTACCACCCCATCAGTCTGACGAGCCTGATCTGCAAGGCCATGGAATGTATTATTGTGGAACTTATAAACAAAGACATTGGCAATGTTCAAACACTGGACACCACCCAGTTTGGGTTCATGAAGGGACGATCTTGTCTCCGGAACCTGACTGACTTCTTTGAATCAGTCTCCAGAGCTGTGGACAAGGGTAAGGTGGTCCACACAGCCTATCTGGACCTCACCAATGCCTTTGACACCATCCCTCACTCTTGAATCATAGATAAACTTACTAAGCTGGACATTAATCCATATGTCACTTGATGGGTTGTCAACTGGCTTACTGACAGAACCCACACTGTAAAAGTAGTCTACTCCAAATCCAGCTCCAGACAGGTGGCAAGTGGAGTACCCCAGGGTTCAGTCCTGTGACCGCTCTTGTTTGACATCTACTTCTCTGAAGTACAGGCCATCACTAAGGAACTCTGGCTAACAAAGTTCGCAGATGACTGCAAACTGGGAGCCATTATTAAATCCCCAAATGGTGTGGATATTCTACAAAAGGGCCTTACAGAAACAGATGCTTGGTGCCAGAGCCATGGGCTCAAGCTCAATGCCAAGAAATGTATATTTATCCCCTTTGGCAAAAAAGCATGTACTCATGAATTACCACATAGGTGGCAGTACACTAAACACCGAAAGTGTGATAAGAGACTTAGTGACACAGGTGGACAGTGGTCTCAACTTCAATAACCACATTGCTACAATAGCCAGGAAATCCTTCTATGTGGCATATCTCATCACTAAGGGCTTTTCATCCAGAAAAAAGGAGGTTATTGTCCCACTGTACCCAGAGATGTTGGACACTTTAAGAAATCCCAATCCCTCAGAGCCACATGCTCCAGGGATATAAACCTTGTCAACACAATGAAAAAAACATGCTGGAGGGATAGGTTCCTGACCCAGTAACGCCCCAGACTCTGGAATAGACAGCCCATACATGTCAAGCAGAGTGCCTCTTTGGCCCTCTTCAAAAGGAACCTTGACGATTGGATGGGGGATAGAAAATTCACCCCAGGGATCATGACAGTCACCCTGCCAGACAGGGGTCCAGGGAAGTAAATATTATGGGAAGAAATAGCCAGGAAATTGTTATGGCTAGGTTTGTATAGGCCCTAGGGCTGATGGCCTAGTACCAACCTATGAACCTATGAACCATGCTTTTCATACTTTTATAGCTTTAACATTTTCATTCCCTAGCTCAGCCCAAAGATTAATGTAATAATATTGTATCATGGTATTTTTATTCCATAATTTCTTCTCATTTTCTATTTCATCAATTTTCATTTTCCATAAAAATATATATTTTTTATAACATCTCAATAGATTTATAGGTTCCTGGGAGGTTATTAGGCTGGCAGTCCTAGAGCCTTTATAAGCCCAGCCATGTTAATCCCAGGTTGCCCCAATTGCCCTTGTTTAGATGGATGTACTATACAGATCAGCACCTACTTCCCCTGTCCATGAGCAACATGGGTGCCACCCCTGGGATGAATTTGCGGTCACCCATCCATTTGTCCAGACTGCGCTTGAATATGGCCAATGAGGAGCTCTGCCTCACATGATTTGGAAGTTTATTCCAGAGCAGCCGCAATCTCAGGAGACATACCTGTCTCTCCAGAATGTTGTGCTAATGTCACTGGCAAGGTTGAGATCCCTAGAGTGAATGGCTCTAGTGCCATTTGATTTGGGGATGTGCACCATTTCCATCAGGTTGGCATCAGAGACTATCCTGTAGGCCAGGAACAAGTCACCCCTCAGTAGTCTATATGACACAGAGTACAGTGACAGGGCTTTCAGTCTATCCACATAGGTCAAGGTTTGGAGTCCCTGTATCTTCTTAGTGAGAAATCTGTGTGGTCTCTTCAGTTGCTGCAGGTGTCTGGTGATATACATGCAGAAGGGAACATTATACTCTATTAATGGTCTCATTAGGGTCATGTAAAATGGGGTTACAACATCCTTACACCTGGATGTGATGACTTTACTTATGAGATGCACAATATAGAAGGCTTTCCTTTCCACTATGGAAACCTTGCAGTCAAAGTTCTGATTGTTGTCGACCTGTGTTCCCAGATCTCGCACCACTGGGTTTGAAGTTTGAGGGATGCTGTTAGTGGGGAATTCTGCTTTGCCAAATGGAATAATAGTGATCAAAAAGTGACCAAAACTTAAATAAAGCACAATTTATTATCAGCACATGCAGTAAGCACTTTAACTTGTTGTGAAACTTCTTCAGACTGAATAAATAAAATGAATTCAGCATTTATATAACTTCAAATCACATAACATTAATTAGATAATTTGTGCCTAATTCTCTTCCGATTTAAATACACTTTAAAATGTTCTTTGTCATTCAGATATGGAGGGTTGCAGGCATCCATCTTCACATGCTAGCAATATTCTCCCTAGTCCAATTCATCCTCTGCATTAAACCTATTCAAAAAAATGATTAACCTGTTATAAAACAGCAAATTTCAAGGAGACCTTACATCCAATGGTTAAATAATGCTTGTTAAGTGGATTGTTCATACCACCGAAAGAGATAGAATGAATATGTTCATACATCCTACGATACAACTGCCAGGACAGGACAGGCAAACAACCAGATATACTACAAACTTAGACTTACAGGTAAAATAAACTGGAATATCAATTTTCTTACCTTTAATAACAATATCAAGTTGTATCTGTCTTAAGGAATGGAATAATAAATGGTCTAAAACTAAATGCATTTTTTTGCATTTAGTTTTAAACCATGACTTTGCCACCAGTCATTTGTTTGTGTTAGCTGCTGCTGTAATATGTTAACATCATCAGAGACTTAATGATTGCACCTAGTTTACATTCATCAGTGAACTTAGTGAGCCAAAGGCTACTTTTGCCTCGACTTCAGAGAAATAGATTCCATATAGTAAGGTCCCAGTACAAATCCTTGCGGTATGCCAATGGGGACAGGTCTACAGGAAGAGGTAGAGTCACCACATATGGCAGGTCTATATTAGAATATCGAAGTTTCAAAACTTTGACTGTTCTAATATCGAACCCTATTCTGCAAAAGCTGAAAACATCAAACATACAGAACAGCAAATTATTTCCTAGGAAAAAATTTGCTGTTCCAAAACACATACACACAACACAAGCACACCAAACAAACAGCAATCCACACACATACACCTAAAATCTTACACCTAACCCTACAATAAACTATACACACACCACTAACTATCCACTTACCTTAACCCAAACTCTAACCCTAAGGTCTGTCGCTATCGCACACTCACCTCACCCGCTCCCTAACCCTAACCCACCTAACCCGCCCTAACCCTCATGTCCACACAATCGCACACATACCTAACCGGCACCCTAACCCTAACTCACCTAATCTGCCCTAACCCTCACGTCCAAACAATCACACACTTACCTGAACCTGACTCGGAACTTTCCACCACAGCGCTGAAAATACCGAAGCAACAGAAATGGACATCCAAATTCTTTCCCTAGGAAAAATTTCATTTTTTTGTTGCTTCGATATTTTCAGGTTTCACTGAATAGGGTTCGATATTAGAACATTCGAAGTTTTGAAACTTCGATGTTCTAATATAGATCCCCTATGGCAGTATGTGTTCCATTGGTGAGCCAATTAGCTACCCATCTAGTGATGTAAGGGTTACCATCTAACTGGGAGAGATTTTAATGATACCCGAGTGGGGGATTACGTCAAAGGCTTTAGCTAGATCCAGATAGGTGGTGTGCACTGCCTTACCTTCATCCACGGCTTTGGTGACTTTCTTGAAGAAGTCTACCAGGTTCAATAAGCATGATCTATCCTTAACAAAGATAAACTGGGTTGGGTCTAGAGTCTGAAGGTTGCCTTTGTCCTTGTTGATAAAGTTCATGATGACCCTTTGCATGGCCTTGCAGATGAGGCTGGTTAGACTTATGGGTCTATAGTTCCCAGGATCGGTTAATAGCCCCCCCCCCCCCTGTTTCCATCAAAGCATACTGCTTGCTACTTATAGACATTACGCATATAACTGAAATAAGAAACTAATGTGAAAACTGGGAGTGTACCCTGGGCACTGTTGCAATAATAAATAATAATGAAGACATACTAATGGATGTTAGGCCTGTGATAGCAGGTATATGTGCCATTTTATCAGCAACTTGTGGAAAGACACCTGCTAAGGCAGCAATGGCTAAGTACATGTATAACTGGGACCCTGGTGCAGAAATATAACCATATAAAGCCACACACATACTCATGGATGTGGAAATTTTTCTCACAGCCTGTATATGTGCACATATAGTCTACAAATACACATGCCTTTACAGTGTCTCAGTAGCTTAGTCTGTTACATGCCTTGTATGCCGTGCATTTTGCCACACACAATCCTGGGTTCAAATCCAGTGTTGTGTTGCACTTCCATTACATTATTGTGAAGACAGCAAGTAATGACTGAGTCATGCAATCTTACTTCCCACAGGTTACTGAAACTTAATTAACTGTTACCCAGTTTTGCAAAGTCCTGCAGGCAGTAACACAATGAACATATCCATATAGCCTAACTATATGTCCCATACTTCTCTGTTAGACTTACTGTTGCATAACAGATGTACCTTACGCACATGCCCCGATTGCACTGTGTAGAATACCCTTGCCCTGGCTCTGCCATAATGACAGGCCTGCCACAGCTGACACAGTTACATCTACAGCTTGCTGTCCACCAAAATGTTCACACTCCCCCCCCATGTGTTGTAGCCTGCAGCATTAGCTGCAGCCTGTAGCATACACAGCTGCATGTAAAGGTAGCTGCTAGAGACCTATCATACCTCCCAACCCCCAGATCAAGGAATCTGGACACAGCCATACTTAATGGAGGGGGAAAACACCCAGAGATAGGGACATACCCCCAGAGCAAGGGATCTGGACAGAGCCATATTTAATGGAGGGGGCAAAGACCCACAGATAGGGACATGTGTAAAAGCTTGCCCCTACAAAGATAGCAAGTTGATAGAATAACAGCTATTGCAGTAGCATGCATAGTCTGGTGGGTATGCAATGTAACACACACATGTGTGTCATCCCTTACTGACCTCAGCCCGCAATAACTGCCAGTGCACTGCCAACTGACCACAATGGTATGGGACGCTGACAACACATATGAGGCAAAACTTTGGACATGCATCATAAATCTCTACAGTGGGTGTTGTTTGTACCTACCCTCAGTGATGCTGTAGTCTCCACACCTCAGTAAGATCCATCTCAAAAACTGAGACAGGGTCCAAGGCCTATATGAAGGTCTTTTATATTGCACAGTGGTGGCATGTCTAATGATAGTGCAATACAGCTGTTGTGGCTTCAGTTAGCAATTCTGAACCACAGAGTGGTGCAGGGACAATTACCTGGTAATGAGCAGTACCTTACAAAGGCAAGCAACTGGTTATGGGGAACAGGTCTGTATGAGAATTAAAATGTGCAGAGAGTGCATTATCAAAAGATTACTTGGAGCTAAGTTCAACAAAGGAGTACTGCACTCCACCAGGTATGTAAAAGATAACACTGAAAACTAGGAACAGTCCACAAATTGTAAGCACAAACACTCTCAGTTCCTATAAAACAGCTTGCCCAGCACAAAAGGCACCAATTGACACGTCAGGTAAATCCTCAGAAGTTTATTCCACAAAAAGGTTAAGCGCTTTCATCACACCGTGACTTCTTCAGAACACTACTAAACACACTCCAAACACTTTTATATGATTGGTACATCACATGACTTAACACATTCAAACACCTGACATACTTATCTAATTATAAAAAATCCTTTAAAAGTGCTAAAAGACTCACTAAAACTATCACAATTTCCCCTATGTTAATACCTTTTAAAACATTCATGCATATTTGCATTCATCCTTTATGTATAATTTTATAAATCCACACCATTGTAAAAAACTTGTACAAATTTCCACAAACAAGTTGTAAACATTTCCATGATATAAACATAATAAAATATGGTATAGGTGCCATCCCCTTTTTTTGAACTCTTGTTGCCTATATTTACCCGGTATTGTCCAAAATTGGTTTAATTGATATATGGTCATTGATTCCCGGGTACTCAGAGGCATTGAGTCTGATTTGCCACCTAACCTCTCTATCACTGACTTTCTTTTTTGTGTCTCCCCCCCTCACATTATCAATGACATGTTCCAAAATTCCAAATTTGAACTTCGAGCATTCTTTGTTATCTTTCAAGTGCTTCCACAGGGCGTTGTTCTCATCTTTTTTCCTAATACTATAATAGTGATCATAAATTCTGTTACGTAGGCATCTTGTTGTCATGCCCACGTAAAAACATGGACAGTTGGTGCACATAGCCAAATACACTAAATTTTTAGTCCTACAATTCCCCCTGCTGAAATTGATTTTGGCTTTGTTAAAGTTTTGTAGAGAGACAGTTGTGTCTTCATAAATGTATTGACATTGCTGACAGGTCCCACATTTGCTTGTTCCCTTAAGTGCATTACTTATTTTCTTATTGTCTTTCCTTTCCAAAAGACATTTCATGTTGAACCCATTCTTGTAGACAAAACAGGGCTCATTCCCCACTATTCTCAATACTTCACTATCAGCGTTCAGAACTTTCCAGTTTCTCTGCACTATTTCTTTAATATCTTTACTATATTTAGAATGCTGTATAATACAAGCCCTCTTAAACTTCCTACTGTCTACATCTAATGCAGTTATTTTATCTCTACTTGCTTTGTCTGTACCATGTTTGTTCCCCAATAAAGGCTTGTACTTGTTTCCCCATTCCTTAATGACATATTCACTTACGTCCTCAATCAAATCCATAGGGTAACCCCTCTCCCTAAAAAAATCCTTTACCTTGCACATTTCCTCCACCACTTCATTCTCATGAGACGTCATCCGAGCCACCCTAATACATTGCCCTTTTATAATATTTCTTTTTTGGGCCCATGGATGGCTACTTGAAAAGTGCAAATATGAATTACTAAACGTATTTTTTCTATATATGTTAGATTTAAATTTCCCGTCTTCTATGCTTATCCTTACGTCCAAATAAGGTATAGTCACCCTATCTTTATTGAAAGTAAATTTAAAGCTCTCACTACAAGTATTTAGGTATGCACAGAATTGGTCCAACTCGTCACTGTTACCTTTCCACAATACAAATATGTCATCCAAAAACCTTAGGTAACAAGTGACATACTTGTACCATTTAGATTTGAAGACGTATTCTTTTTCCCAATCGAATACCACCAGATTGGCGTATATGGGGGCACACGCTGCCCCCATAGCAACTCCCTTGATCTGCTGGTGGTATTCCCCTTCAAAATAAATGTAGTTGTGCGCTAAAACTGTCTCCATAAATTCCAACAATAAAATACTTTTCTCACTAGATGTCACCCCAAGACTATGCATACTTTCGTGAAACCTTAATAGACCTTAATAGACCCTCCTCCTTTGGATGACATATTTGTATTATGGAAAGGTAACAGCGACGAGTTGGACCAATTCTGTGCATACCTAAATACTTGTAATGAGAGCTTTAAATTTACTTTTAATAAAGACAGGGTGACTATACCGTATTTGGACGTTAGGATAAGCATAGAAGACGGGAAATTCAAATCTAATATATATAGAAAAAATACGTTTAGTAATTCATATCTGCACTTTTCAAGTAGCCATCCAAGGGCCCAAAAAAGAAATATAATAAAAGGGCAATGTATTAGGGTGGCTCGGATGACGTCTCATGAGAATGAAGTGGTGGAGGAAATGTGCAAGGTAAAGGATTTTTTCAGGGAGAGGGGTTACCCTATGGATTTGATTGAGGACGTAAGTGAATATGTCATTAAGGAATGGGGAAACAAGTACAAGCCGTTATTGGGGAACAAACATGGTACAGACAAAGCAAGTAGAGATAAAACAACTGCATTAGATGTAGACAGTAGGAAGTTTAAGAGGGCTTGTATCATACAGCACTCTAAATATAGTAAAGATATTAAAGAAATAGTGCAGAGAAACTGGAAAGTGCTGAACGCTGATAGTGAAGTATTGAGAATAGTGGGGAATGAGCCCTGTTTTGTCTACAAGAATGGGTTAAACATGAAATGTCTTTTGGAAAGGAAAGACAATAAGAAAATAAGTAATGCACTTAAGGGAACAAGCAAATGCGGGACCTGTCAGCAATGTCAATACATTTATGAAGACATCACTGTCTCTCTACAAAACTTTAACAAAGCTAAAATCAATTTCAGCAGGGGGAACTGTAGGACTAAAAATTTAGTGTATTTGGCTTTGTGCACCAACTGTCCATGTTTTTACGTGGGCATGACAACAAGATGCCTACGTAACAGAATTTATGATCACTATTATAGTATTAGGAAAAAAGATGAGAACAATGCCCTGTGGAAGCACTTGAAAGATAACAAAGAATGCTCGAAGTTCAAATTTGGAATTTTGGAACACGTCAATGATAATGTGAGGGGGGGAGACACAAAAAAGAAAGTTAGTGACAGAGAGGTCAGGTGGCAAATTAGACTCAATGCCTCTGAGTACCCGGGAATTAATGACCATATATCAATTAAACCAATTTTGGACAACACCGGGTAAATATAGGCAACAAGAGTTCAAAAAAGGGGATGTCACCTATACCATGTTTTATTATGTATATATCATGGAAATGTTTACAACTTGTTGTGGAAAATTGTACAAGTTTTTTACAATGGTGTGGATTTATAAAATTATATATATAGGATGAATGCAAATATGCATGAATGTTTTAAAATGTATTAACATAGGGGAAATTATGATAGTTTTAGTGAGTCTTTTAGCACTTTTAAAGGATTTTTTATAATTAGATAAGTATGTCAGGTGTTTGAATGTGTTAAGTCATGTGATGTACCAATCATATAAAAGTGTTTGGAGTGTGTTTAGTAGTGTTCTGAAGAAGTCACGGTGTGATGAAAGCGCTTAACCTTTTTGTGGAATAAACTTCTGAGGATTTACCTGACGTGTCAATTGGTGCCTTTTGTGCTGGGCAAGCTGTTTCATGAGAACTGAGAGTGTTTGTGCTTACAAGGTATGTAAAAGACTTCTACATATAACAGGATACAGATGTGAGGATGGAGGTATGGGGAATTGGGATTACTGCAGTAAGCTGTCTTAGATCTAAGGTGATGGCATATCTCATGGATACTCTGCTGTCCTACACCTACAGGCATGCCTCTCAGCTGCCACTGATGTCAATCATATCTCAGCTCTGTCCCTGTCAATCCCTCCTACAATGGCCAGCTGTTGAAGAAAAGCTAGTGGATTACACGTAGTACATAGTGACAATAAGGGAGGATGTACACCCCTGTAACATCAGATGATGTACTGTAATTCATCTCCTCTCATTCTTTGTCTCACATAATTAGTTCTAACATTGTAAAACTCACTCTGAATGTCTCTGATGTACTCTGTATAAGTCCTAGTGTCTGTTGACATTTGTCCCTGTTTGGTTGAGAGCTATGCCTAACATACCTGTCAATCTCCTACAGGAAGAACTCAGGATAAAGCCATAATTAATGGGGGGGGGGGGCAAAGGCCCTAACTCATGGTACATACCTGAGGCAGTGTTAGTACTACTGGCATATCATTCTCAATATAGGTGTGCTGAGTGTTATGTTTAGTTCTATCACATAAACTGACAACATTCACAGGATGTGGCTGAGTTGCATGTTATAATGGGCCTGACTTGTCTGTGTATGTTGTTGTGAGTTTGTCTGTTGTGCATGGGAGCAGAGATTTGAAGATGTGGAACTTGTAATGCAATTGTGGATCCTCATCTGTATGAGTCTGTGTGGATTACCATACATAATAGTGCAGGTGGTAATGTACTGCTGTTGTTTTGCTTCTCACATGTGACCGGGGGGGTGGACTGTTGTCTCCCTCACAACCTGACATCATTGTCTCATCGGATGCTGATGGTGATGGTACCATAGTGAGGCACAGACAGGGTTGTTGGTGGCTGAATTTGTCCCAATGGTTGACATCCCCTCTTCTGCTCCCATTGTCACCACACACATTCAGTATGTCCACACATACCCAGTACCCAGAGGCTACAGATAGTGGACAGTCAGAGGGTGGTGACATTGAACAGGGCAGTGTGACAACTATGGCTTCAGTGAGTGTATACACTGGCCATAGCCAGAGATTTGGTGAGGTTCCACACAGGCAGACTGACAGGGGTGCTCATAGGGGGACTGCTTTCAATCCACCACCTGTTGCAAATGTCACATCATGGGTCACTTGCCACATGTTTTGGTCTGTCATGAAGGCACAGGCACGTTCTGAATGCAACACCAGATGGATGGTTAGGGATATGGATGCAGCACAGTCTAACATCTATGGCTGGCTCCACCGTATTGGAGACACCCTGGATCAGTTCCCTGCTGTCATGGATAGATGTTGGGCTGAGACAGTATCAGTCTTTGACCACATGATGTCTGTGCAGGAACATCTGGTTGGAGTTGGGCTACAGACACATGGGTGAAGGTCAGCAATACCATGTGCTGGGAGTCCACGTGGCCATGCACAGTCATACTCCTGTACTGGCAGTGCCTACAGTGCTACAGAGGGAAGTGTGCTGCCCACAACATGATGTGGAAAGGCATAGGCACATGGTTCTTGGTGATCCCGTGTGGGACACAGCCTCAGCATTTTCAGTCACTGTCAGGTACTGGCACCACATCTGACCTTAGCCAGTTCACGTGCTCTTGGATGAAGAGGGTGAGCTGTCCACTCTACCATGTATGGTCCACAGCTGTCCAACATACACAAGTGTAAGTTGGGAGGATGGCCTAATGGTTAAGGTGTTTGCCTAGTAAACAAAAGTAACAGGGCTTGAATCTCACAGGGGATAATTGGCTAGGCTTAAAATGGCTTGCAAGGGCAGTTAGTCTAGTACTAATTTATGAACCTATGAACCTATGTAAGGCTAGCACTGGCCTTGACTGTGTGCATGCACACATTCAAACACCATTGTTGCATGTAGGTCACCAGCAGATACACATGGCACCGCTCCATGGCCCATCTAACCCACATCCCTTCTGACTCCCACACATGCTGTCACCTGTTTGGCACAGCCTAGGCCTCTGGCACACCCTCACAGCAGCCTGAGCATGTGATGATATCTGTGCCACATCCCTGCCATCCTTGACATTGATGCCGAGAAATGCAAATATGTGTCTGATGCACAGAGCAACTATATTTATTGATTGATTGATTGATTGATTGATTGATTGATTGATTGATTTCCAGTTTGATGACCGGGGAAGTCCACTGGGCCAAGCAGAGCCCATATCAGTGGACACCCGGGGAGAAAAACTCCAAAGGCAGTCAACAGAATATAACATAAGTACAGTATGGAATATACAGTATGCAAAAGCATAAATATGCAATTTAAATTACAAATACAAAATCAGGGAGTATACATTTAAAAACACAAATGTTAAAGTACAGATAAAGTCAAAAATAATATAGAGAATATAATTAAAAGTACCAAGTCATAAAGTGTTTATACAAGTTTAGTGTTTGTTCTAACAATAATGTTAGTGATCAGAGGTGATAGTCTATGAGACTGAAGGGAGGTTTGAAAGAGACAACAGTGTAATTTAGGTGGGAAAGGAGCAGGAACAGTCCCAGTTTGAGGTAAGGTAAAAATCATAGGATCATAGGAGGTTACTAGGCTATTGGCCTTGAGGCCCTTATAAGCCTAGCCAAGAGTTTAGCCTATGTTTAGACAAATCAGCACCCAATGCCCCTGTTCAGCAGGGACACAGGTGGAATGCCAGGGGTATATTTTCTGTTTCCCATCCAGTTATCCAGGTTGCACTTTTAAAGGGGCAAAGAGGTATTCTGCTTGATGTGGAGAGGGAGTCTATTCAATTGATAGGGAAGTCTCTGAAACACAAATCTGTCCCCCAACAAGTCTTTCTGATGTAACGAAAAAACAAAATAAAAATGCACAAACTACTATAAAACAAGCACAATACTGGCTATGGAATAAGGAAAGAGTCATATATCATGTTAAGCGCTTTTCATTTACTGCATTAGTAAACTTCATCAGACTTCTTTATATCACAGACCAGGTTGAGGTCGCATGTATGGGTTGCTCAAGTGGAGCTTGACTTGTGGATATGCAGCAGTCTGATCAAGGTGGGGTCTGTGATCACCTTGTATGCCAGACAGAGGTCACCTCTGAGAAGTCTTTATGAAACTGAGTAGAGGGATAGGGCTTTTAGCCTATCTGTGCATGCTAGATGTTTCAGGCCCTGGAGTCTCCTGGTGAAGAACCTCTGTGGTCTCTGCAGCTGCTGCATGTGCTTTGTGAGGTACATGCCAAAAGGGGCATTGTACTCAATAATGGGCCTTACAAGAAAAAAATACAGGGATGTTATGACCTCCTTGTCCTTGAATGAGATGCCCTTACTTATGAGGTGAGCCATGTAGAGGGCTTACCATACAATGGAAGCAACATGGTGGTCAAAAGTTTGGTTGCTATCAACCTGGGTGCCCAAATCCCTCTCGACTGATTGTATGCTTAGGACGTTGTTAATAATGTGATAATTTGTGAGATGTCACCCTCCCCAAAGGGGATGATGTTGCATTTTTTGGTATTCAGCTTAAGGCCAGTTTCTGGCACCAGTCATTTGTCTGAGTGAGATGCTGTTGGAGGATGTCTGTATCACTAGGAGAACTGATGACAGCAATCATCTTTCAGTCATCTGCATACTTGGTCAGCCATAGCCCACTAGTTTTGACCTGCACCTCAGAAAAGTATATCCCAAATAACAGAGGCCCCAAGACCAAACCCTGGGGTATGCTGCTTGTTACCAGTCTACTGCTTAAGGTGGCTTCCCCTATTTTGACTACTGGGTTCTATCAGTGAGCCAGTTTGCTACCCATCTGGTAACATATGGATTGATGCCTAGTTGAGAGAGTTTACCTATTATGCCCGAGTGGGGAATAGTGTCAAAAGCTTTGGTCAGGTCAAGGTAGGCAGTATGCACTGTCGTCCCCTCGTCCACGGCTTTGGTGACTGTCTCAAAGAAGTCGACCAAATTTAGCTGACATGACCTCCCTTTGATGAAGCCAAACTGTGTGGGATTGAGTGTTTGGAGGTTTCCAATGTCCTTGTCAATAAGGTCCATGATAATCCATTCCATGGCCTTGCAGATCATGCTAGTTAGACTGATGGATCTATGCAGCTTGGGATGTTATCAGGTCCCATGGATGTTTCAGTTTTTGCCTTTGAGAGAACAGTGATGATCTATTCCGTAGATATAAGGAGAAGGGGAAGGTACTGGGGAAGTTCCTGATTTACTTATGGGGGGACAGAGGAGTAAAGTTTTTGCTGAATCTGTCAGCCAGCAAGTTTGCTATATCTACAGCATTTGTATATGTGGTGTCCTTGACTACCAGTTCTGAGCTGATCTGGATGCTTCATCTGAGGTTGCGGACATATGTGAAGAAGGCCTTATGATTGTCTCTAGAAGAGGTAGCCAATTTACACTCAAAGTTTGCTTTGGAGGATTTCAATAGTGTCCTTATTTGCTTGTTCAGGCTAAGGAGACATTGCTTCCAATTGGGCACCTGCTTCTTCTTGGTCTTGTATACCATTTTTTTTTTCCTTTTGTTATAGAGTTTATTTATTGCAGAAGTCCACCAGACACATTTACTTTTCCTTGTGGAGGATGATTTAGTCCTGTCGGGTATTCCTGATTCCATGCATCTATATATATGCTTGTATAGTGCTTTGGTGTAGTTGTGGATATTGGTGCCAGTTCCTACAGAGGAGAAGTGGGCTGTGAAGCTGTTTATACCATCCCTCAGGAGGCTGTAATCAGCTTTGGAGAAGTTTTTATGTCTGATCCTAGCTAGAGGGGGGTTGGAGGAGATGGTGACTTCAAAAATGACCGCTTTGTGGTCGGATCTTATCAGGGAGGGTGACAATATAGGGATGCTGCAGTGGCTATTCATGTTGGTTAATACCAAGTCCAGAATATTATCACCTCTTGTGCGGGTATTGAGTAGCTGTTCCAAGGCATTTGCATTGACAAAATCAAGGAATCTCTAGGCATTTGTGTTCTGGCATGAGTAGTCCATCCAATCTATGTTTGGGAAGTTAAAGTCACCCAGGATCAGGGTAAAGGTTGAATCTTGATAGATTTGAACAGGTTCAAATAAGTGGATTGGGCATTTTGAGTCAGATTTGTGGGTCAGTAGCTAGCTATGATTTGAATAGGGGTCTTGTCAAAGATTAACTCCACCCAGAGTGTCTCCTGTGCATCCTGCTGTTTGACCAATCTGGAGGTGTGTATGTCTTTAATATATATTGAAACTCCACCTCATTGGCTTTACTGCCCGCAGTTTTAGGTCTGAATGTATGATAGGATGAGTAACTAGGTAAGGCTGGTGTGCTGTCCATAGCTTTGAACCAAGGTCTGTGACTGCACAGATGTCAGCATTTTCCAGGGTTAGGAATGCTTGTAATGAGTGCAGTTTCATGTTTAGACTCCTAGCATTTAGAAGCATGACCTTTAATTTGTGTTTTGTTGAAATTTTTATGTTGGTAGTTTTAACCTCATCACTTTTCCTAAAAAAGGCATTATAGGAGAGGCAAGAGCCTTTGCCAGAAGCCTGAATCTCAGATGAGACAGATGCAGGCCATCTCTGACAGAGCATTGTGGTCTGTCGATCGTATCTTCCCAGGCTGTCAGGTACTGGATCCCTTTGGAATGACACCAGAAACTAAGCCAATTGTTAAAGTCAATCAATTTATGTTTGTATTGAGGCATCATTCTGGGTGATGGCAGAATGTTGCTTAAGGTTATGGACATACCTGCCTGGGACACCTAATCAACGAGCTCAATCATGTCTCACTTCATACAGTCCAGAGAGGTATGTCTCAAGTCATTCACGCCATCATGGACCATGACAGACTCATAACAGTACCTGTTGTTGAGAGACTTGAGTGCATATGGGATATAGTGATTCTGGCACCTGACAGGCAAGTAACCGTGACTTTCTCCTTATCCAGCCTGGTGGGAGGCACATCTGTGTGTCTTACAATGGAGTCTCCTATGACTAATATGTTAGGTTTATGGTGAAACCTTAGGGACTGTGAAACACAGGTATGTGGAATATGCATGTCATGTGGTGTGGAGGGTTGTGGATATCATGTGTGTTCTTGCCTTGGAGGTATCCTTTGTTTGGGTATGTTTATGTGGAGGACTTCCACATATGTAGGTGTGTGTTGTGTAGGTGTGGGTGGTGTTTGAGGTGTAGTGATTGTGTTGACAACCTTTTCAGTGCCAGATATACAGGCTTGAGCGGGAGAGAGCATGGACTCTAGGTTCCTAATGTAATTGCATCGCTCACAAATTGTCTTCCTAGGTGATAGTAGTAGATGGCTGTCTATGTACATGAGGCATTTGCTACACTGTCTCAGGATGGAAGAAAGATTTGAAATTAGAGTGGTTGTAAGTACAGCAGGTGGAGGGGGGAGAGAATTCCATAGTTTAGCTAAGGAGTGTAAGTAGCTGGCCAGGAGGGCATAGGGATTTATAGATTTTAAGGATGTTTTGGTTTTCAGATCTAAGAGTATGACTGGGGAGGTAAGAGGTTAAGATAGATGAAAGACAGGGGCAGATGGAGGATTGGAATATGAGTTTGTGAGCAGTGGTGAGTTGTATGAATTTCAGGTAATTAGGAAGCTCCAGCCAGTTTAGGAAGTGGAGGGATGGGTGGAGTATTTGTACCCTGTAGCAAATTTACAGATATTGTTGCAGCAGGCTTCCAGTTTGTTTTTTAGGCTAAGCTGGAGATGAATACGCAGAGGGGCACCATTCATAAGAGAGGGGAGCAGGTAGGAGGAGGCTGGAGTACATCTGGTAGAAGTGGTTAGATAGCGATTTTGTATATAAAGCAGACCTAGTTTATGGTCTGTTTTTTTATATTATTTTATATGTGGATATAGAATTTTAAATGTTCACCAATGGTGACTCCCTGTAGTTTGGTGTGAGGTACAGTTTTGATTAGAGTGTTATTGTGACTTTTTATTTTAAAGAAGCTTTTGTCTATGGTGAAATTTCTCGATGGAGAGAATATCATGATTTTTGTTTTGTTAGCATTGAGAGCGAGATGGTTGTTTAGCATCCAAGTTTCAGTAATGGAGAAGGCTGTTTGGGTTTTTGAAGGAGTTCAGAGGGAGAGTTTGCTGTACAGATGACTGTGGAATCATCAACATACTGGATCAGTGTAGCATTATCTATGGATTTGTGAAATTGCAGTGGTGGTGCTGCAGTAGCGTTGTTACCTCACAGTAAGACGTCCTGTTCGATTCTCAGCTAGAGCGTCTTCTGTGTGGAGACATGCATGAATGGGCATACCTTCAATGAAGGTTGTGCATCAGGGCTGGCAACTCGGCATGTAAAAATCTACTGCCAATCATTAGCGGACCAGAGTTCCGCTGTGATGACCCCTAACCGGGAAAAGCCGAAAGACACAACAACAACTAGAAAGGCTCACCCAGACTCTGTTACACTTAGCTGTGAGGGAAAGGTTAGTTTGCTTTTTATTTGTTGTATTTTGTACTACTTTATTGCCTTTTTCTATTTTGAATACTATGATTTGTTTACTTTACTTTGTGTTTTACCTGTTTTCTGCTTTTAACTGCATATTAAAACTTGAAAAGAGACCACAGCTCTGTCTCTTGTGAGTCAGGCAGAAATCAGAACAGATCAATTAAGGACTCACACATAAGATAGAACAGGTCAGTTAAGGTTAATCATCTGTGAACTGAGGGGGTGGAGCTAGGAACTAAACCTTTTATTTAAGGGGTAAAATAAAACATTTCAGAGCTTTACTAGAAAGGCTCTCCCAGACTTTGCTACACTTTGCTGTGATTGAAAGGTTAGTTTGCTTTTTATTTGTTGCATTTTGTATTACTTTATTGCCTTTTTCTGTTTTGAATAGTGTGATTTGTTTTCTTTACCTTGTGTTTTACTTGTATTCTGCTATTAACTGCATATTAAAACTTGAAAAGAGACCACAGCTCTGTCTCTTGTGAGTCAGACAGAAAAAGTTTCCCCACCCTTCCACCCAGTTACTGTTGTGTTCTTAAATGCAGCTCTCTTTCTAGTTGCCTGCACCTTATGTTAATTTGACCATATATCACATTCTCTCTCTGCTTTTACTGGCTCGTGTGAGTAAGCCCAAAATTATCATTTTGTGAAATCACTCCCCTTCAACTATTTATATTTATTGGCCATCCATACTGTATTCCATAGTACCAGAATACAAAAGTGATCACTCTTTTCAATCTATCTTGCTGTTTTAAAAATAGTGACTCTCCACTAAAACTTAAATTTTTAGACAGGTAAAACTTAAGTTACCTACTTTCACATCTAAATCCTCTAGTGCACACTACAGTGCTTAGGATATACCATTTTTTCATCTTTCCTTTAAGCATCCCTAGTATTAGCACTTGCTCTAAACCCAGCTGGAAAGCACTAGGAAGCCTTAAACTGATACAAGCACTCAGCTCTCCTTCTTAATAAGGAGAAATTATTCGTAGGCACTAAACAGCCTGTTAGAAAAATCTATACATGCTGCTTAGAAAATATATTTACATATATGCTGCCTGGAAAAATATATTTACAATGTGTGCTGCTTAGGAAGATGTGTATTTAAACATTCAAACATATATAAGTTGTGTGATCAAATATATAGAGAAATGTGTGCTTTAGTTAGGAATAAATGTACTTAAATCCATAATAGAGAACAAAGTTTATGTAATGCATTTAATTCTGTCTTACTAGAATAATAGTAGAAATAAACCTGCATATTATTGCTTGAAGCACAAGCTGCAGTGTAATCAGAAATTTGACCTTGGCAGCTTGCAAACACAGCCTGGCTCATGTCTTTCAAGTAAAGATTATTTTGCAAAGTTAGAAAATAATAAATCTGTTCGCATGTGTATCCTCTTTCCTGCTTCCACCAGGAGAATAGCGTTGCGCACTATCTCTGATAGTGCGCAGCTAAACGAGGAAGACAAAGAGAGGCATTAAAGAAGACATACATCTATTGTATTTGAACTAATCAGAGAACCTTGAATTGGCTACATCCTCAGGAGGTCATCGTGACTGACCAGGTGCTTGCAAGGCTGTAACATTCACATGGGAAAAAGACTTTTTGAAAAACACAAATTCAGCACTTTTTATGAATGACTATAATGTAAAGACCCTGTCACTGACCACGCCAGTGAGGTGGGCAAAACTGATAATGACATATATAAAAATGGTGCCCTCTGTAAATAAAACTAGTCAAAATTCTATACAACTTTGTGTATGGTTTTTTGCCTCCTAATGTACATTAGAGCTTTAAGATACTTGAGTTCTCCTGCATTATTGTTTGTTATTGATTGACATTGTTTTTGAATAACTCAATGATTTTTACAGTCCGATTCTAACAAATTTATTTAACATTTTGGTCCTTCGAAATGGATTTCCTTGGTAAGCTGCAGGTCACAGAGTGCATAAGTGCTAATAAATCTGCAGGAGAAGCTGCCGAAAAGAATGGTTCTTCTTAAAGTGAAAAGACCTCCGACTGAATTGTTGTGTGTAAAGAGGCTGTCCACTTTCTGATCTGTGGCTAAAAGCGGAAGACTGGGCCCCAAGGAGAAACAATAAGAGCAGGAGGCTCAGGTAAGAAGAATTTCCCTCTTTGTCTTTGTTTTAGATCAGGGACCAGGTTACACTGTGCTATTGCTAAGGTTTGTGATAGCAGGGAGAGAGTCGAAGTATTGTATCTTGAGTCATAGATCAGGGAATAACAAAGCAAAGTAAACAGTCATTCTAGACACTACTGTGGATATGGGGAAATAAGATACCACGTGGTACAAGAGAAGGGTTACGTAACAGTCTTTTTAAGACATGGAAAATCAGTGCACTAAGAGATCACGAGATCCGCCCCTAACGGATAATGTAAAGCATATGCAATTGCAGTAAGCAGATAATGTGAGATATTTTGCAAAATGTGTTAACAACTATAAATTTGATAGTAAACTAGATAAACTTTCACTAGTTAAACTCCTTAAACAAGCTTTAATCTGATGCAGGGCGTCAGGCAAAAAAAAACAGAAGCTTAAAAAATTCTGAAACATTTTTAGACAACAGAGTGAAAGGTCTAACAGACAGAATCTCTGAAAAATGAAAACTTAGAGTAGACTGGACTTGCATTAATTAATGCATACAACAGGAAAATGAGACAGTAGATGGATATTATGCTAGATTATTAAAATGCTTAAAATAACAATTAAAAAAAAATATATATACATTTTTAAAAGGTTGCATTGCCTCTGTTAGTAGTTTTATTACAAGGCATATGATAAATCACTGAACAAGCAGGCTGCAAGCCTTACTTGAGTATGCTAAACGCTGAAAGACACCTTAATAGTAAAAGAAAAAAAAAAGGCACAAGTCTTCACTGCTGAAGACGGAGCTGAAGTATTTGTATTACAGTCAGGTAAAAAGGGCATCTAGCTAGGGACTATAAACAAAATAAGAAAGCAATAACAGAAGATAAAGGAGATGTGGATTGACTATATAATAGTGATAATAACCAAAAATCATCAGGAAAGGTTAATAAACAAAAGAAAATGTGAATGTAGTAGAGGGAATAGAGAAAGTACAAACAGATGTAGAGAATAAAAATGAAAATAAAATTTTAGATTTAGCATTGTTGAGCCTGGAGCTCTACCTAGCAAATACAAAACCAGAAGTAACACTTCTGGTGGAGGAAAAGGTCAAATTCCTGTGTGACTCAGGAGCGTCACGGACTTTGATACACCCTCCAAGTTACCAAAACATTCTAAATCACCTAATTATATATTAGTAAAAGCAGCAAATGGACAGCTATACAGAGAACCACTTTCCCATAATATAGCAATAACTGACCCTGTTTCAGGTATGACTCAGAAAAGTAAAATTGTAGTTTCTGCAAAAATATCCAGTAAACTTACTGGGAAAAGACCTTGTGCAGATATTTGGCATAGCAGTAGTTCCTACCATGCAGGGTATGAAAGCACAAAGACAAATGAATGCTCTTGTGGTATGATCAGAGGGTGAAGCCTATTATTGGTACAGCCAGGACCTAGTTATGATTGGTCCAGGGGCAGTAACCAAAGAACTGATAAACGTAGCCATCAGTAAGGTACCCTCCCTTGACACTGATCAGCAGCACTTGTTACATTGTACTCCATACTACTGTAGCACACCAGGACCTAATAAAAAATATAAGTAAAAATCCTGCTGACAAATTAATATTACAAACTTTATGCTGGGATACTGAGGGAAACAGTGTAGTAAGCTGTTCATTACCTCAGGAGTTCATAAGATTGTATAAGTCCAATAGACTGCCACATGTCAGCTTGACAAAAAACAAAAGTTTTAAATGGGCAGACTTAGAAAAAAAGGTAACAAAATGGAAAAACAGACTGATTTAAAAATGTCAGGACAAGGAATATAAAAACAAAACTGAATTGGTTGACACAGACACATACAGCTGTACACTTGCAATCTAGTAAGGACAGCTGATTAGCATTTTATTAAAAGAAAAGAAAAGGCCTTGTGTAAAATTCCAACAACTCTGTGGTCAACAGGCAAGTTAAATGTAGGGCTTATTCAAGCAGCAGGACCAGTTACAATTACCCCAAAGTCAGCTTTTAAACCACAGAAAAAACAATACATTTTGGAAAAGAATGCAAAAGTAAAAATTAAGCCTATAATAAGCAGCATTACTCAAAAAAAGTACTGGTAGAATCTCCTGATTCACCATGTGATACACCCTATTTCCTGTTAAAAAAGCAAACGGGGAATGGCAGATGGTACAAGATTTATAAGCTGTAAATAATGCAGTAATACCTAAAGCACCCACGGTGCCAGACCCACATACCTTGTTAAATGATTTAAAGCCACAACAGAAGTATTTTACTGTGGTAGATATAAGCAATGCTTTCTTTTCAATACCTATACATCCTGATAGTCAATATTGGTTTGCATTTACATTTCAGGGTAAAAAGTATACATATACTCGACTACCACAGGAATATTGTGAGAGCCCAATAATATTTGCACAAAAAATGGCTAGCAATCTGGCAGGGTCTACCCCACCAGAAAGTAGTCAAATTTTACTTTATGTAAATGACATCTTGCTAACAGCACCCAGCAGCAGTGCAGGGTGAATACAGTAGCATTGTTAAAATTTTTATTAATACAAGGACACAAAGTAAACAAAAGTAAGTTACAACTTTGGGAAAAAACACAGGTTAGATACCTGGGATATGTGATATTCAATAAAAATAAAATACTAGATAAGGGAAAGAAAAAGGAAAAACAGCAATTTTGCAAGCACCCCAAACCAACAACTAAAAAGAAATGATGTCTTTTCTTAGGTACAACTAATTTTTGTTGGAACTGGGTACCAAATTATTTTACAATGGAAAACAAAAGCAGAAATGGCTTTCTGCAGGTTGAAGCAGTTAATAGCTTCTTCATTGGTTTTAAGACTTCCAAGTTATCACAAACGTTTTTTTTTAGACCATAAATTGTAAGCAATGGTACATGACATCAGTATTAAAGCAACAACATGGGGATAAGCAATGCCCCATAGCTTACTATTCATCACAGTTAGACCCAGTGGTGCAATCTTTGCCTCACTGTGTACAAGCAGTAGTTGCAGCAGTAATGGCAGTACAGGCTTCAGCCTCAGTGGTGTTATTCCACCCTCTCACATTGAGAATGCCTCATGCAGTTGCAATAATTCTGCCACAAGAAAAAGTTGCATACCTTTCTCCTGCTAGACATCTTTCATGTATGACCATACTGCTGAGTCAACCTCATATAAACAGTTAGCTTTACCTAGACAAGATCTTACAGATATGCCCTTGGATAATGCTGAGGTGACATATTACGTGGATGGCTCATGCAGAAGGGGTCCTACAGGGAAAAATCTGGTGGGGTATGCAGTAGTTACAGACACTAAAAATTTAGAAGCACAAACTTTGCCACACAACTTGTATGCTCAAGCAGCAGAACTGGTAATTTTGACAGGAGCATGTATTTTAGTAAAAGGCAAAAAAAAAAAGTAAACACATATACTGATAATCAGTATGCTTTTTCTACAGTGCATGTGTTTGCACAATAATAAAGAAAATAGAGGGATGATTACATCCAGTAAAACCTATTAATCATGCAATTTATTTTGGAGCTATTAGAATCTATTCAGTTGCCTACCAAAGTAGCTATTTGTAAATGTGTAGCTCATACAAAACAACAGGATAAGATTTCAAAAGGTAATGCACGAGCTGATGCAGCTGCAAAGCAAGCAGCCTCAGACTCAGAAACTTTATTTTTTTTAATGAAAAATTACAGCCCTTTGAGATTTTAAATTTAGACATGTTAAAAACAATGCAAATGCTTACTACAACAGCAGAAAAACAAAACTGGGTAAAACAAGGTGCAATTTTTAAGAATGGACTGTACATTTCCAAAGGAAAAAACAATATTACCGTCTAATTTATTTAGATATGCAGCTTTGTTGAGCCATGGGCAGAGCCATGTCTCAACAGGGGGGATGGTACAGTTAGTAAATAAAATATTCCAAACATATGGATACATAAATTATACAATAAAATTTTGTGCAGCTTGTCATACTTGTAACAAGCACCATGCACAAGGAGCATTTAAAAACAAGCAAGGGAGTTTCCCTACACCACCATATCCATTCCATACTATTTGTATGGACTTCATAGAGTTGAATAAATGTGAAGGAAAGAAATACTGTTTAGTGATCATAGATATGTTTTCAAAATGGGTAGAAGCTTTTCCAACCAGGAATCCAAATGCAGCAACAGTGGCAAAGGCCCTAGTAAAGGAAATAATTCCTAGATTTGGCATACTGGAAAGAATCTATAGTGACAATGGGACACATTTTGTCAATCAGACAATTCAACAACTTGGGAGATTTTTTTGGGATTTCCTTAAGGAATCACTGTGCTTACCACCCACAGTCAGCAGGACTGGTGGAGAGGTACAATGGGATTTTAAAAAAAAAAAAAAACAAGTTAAGAAAGTTAATGAGTAAGACTCAGAAGAATTGGATTTGCTGTTTACCTCTAGCATTGCTGAGCATGAAAATAGTAACAAATGTAAAGGGTTTGATCCCCTTTAAAGTAGTATTTGGAAGGGCATATTATGTGCCTCAGTAAAAAGCTCTCATGCCTGCAGGGCTGGAGGCTGACAGTTCACTAGCTAATTAAATAAAGAAACTGTTATAAATAAATCTGTTTTGCAGTTTAACTCTTTTTCAGACAAAAGAACTTTCAGCTGAATAAAAACTTTGTGACTAATACACAAGGGCAAAATGGCCAAGAGTAAAAAAGACAAAAAAGCAGAGCAACCCAAGAACTATTGCATAATTATTTTAACTATGTATTTGTTAACTATAAGTGTGACAATTTTTCTCTTATTGTGGTTTTTCCCTGCACTCAACCACACAAGTGAAAGTGAGAAGACGTGATAAACTGTTTATAGACTGGCATCCAAATTTTAACACGTACCTGGCCATGAAGCAAGTGTATACAGAAACTATGCACATTTCAAATTGCTGAGTTTGTACAGCTATACCAACAAAATATAATAGACTTTAACGTCCTCTGTCCCTCTGGGGATAAAATAAGACTTTGGAAAGTTTTTTATACAGAAACTGTGAGATCACAGGACAAAATTGCTTTATTTTTACCTGTTCACACAAAAAGGAGTTGTATGTCTCTACAAAAGTAATACCCTCAGGTGGGCTGGAGTAATGGTAATATAACAATGTCTTATAAATGTTACATTAAATTCAAAAGTGGGGTACTGTTTGTAATACTAACCATGATTCATATCTGAGTTCAATGAAAACTACATTAAATGCAGTATGTGACAATCCAGTCTTAACTAAGCAATTGTCTATTAAGAATAGAAAAATGTTTCATGCAGGGATAACACGTATCAGTACCAAAGTAATGATTTTATTTGTGGAAAAAAGGCATATAAATGGTTACCTGAGAATTGGTCCGGCAGTTGTTTTTTGGGTTATCTGGTTTCAGCAATAAGACATACTGCAGAATTACCTTTGGGTAAAATACGAAACGTAAGAAAAACAGCTCGAGAATCTGAAGGTCCAGTGAGAAAAAAACCCTGTGAATCCAGTTGGTAAAATCGAAGCTGGTTGAAAAGGCCATAATTCAGTAAAAGACAAAAGTAAATTGACTCATATGAACTTGGGCAACAGTGTTATATCCAGGGCAGGAATACCACCAGCCTATGGAGCAGTCAAATCGATCTGGAAGCTGAGGAAGCTGTCAAAAGTCATGAACAATGCAACTTTTCCACCCTAGAATTGGTGACTAATGAACTGAATGCAATAAAACTGTTGTGCTACAAAATCGAATGGCTCTTTACTTCACCCTAGCGGCAAGAGGTGGTACACGAAAAAAATGCTGTCGTACATTCCAGACAACCAACATGAAATCAATGACCACCTAGAGGTAATTCAGCAAGTATCAGCAATGACTAAACCAGGCCCAAACCCACTGACGGACTTTTTCCAGAATCTGTTTGGGGGGGGGGTTCCATCCTATTAAACATTTAATTGCTATTTGTGTGGGTATACTCCTAATAGGAACATGTGTTTACTGTGAAATTCCCTGCATGAAAAAAATTAATCAAAAATTTGTTGATATATCTGCTACTGAAACTTTTTACCAAAGTGTTGAAATTAAAAGATTAATTTCAAATGATGCTTTTTCTGAAATATAAAACCAATGACTTACTTAGCTGAAAGCCCTTGAAAGGGAAAGGCTGAGAAATGAAATAATATTGTTTATGTTTCAAACAGAATAAAATGCATTAACAGGAGGGAGAATGTTAGAAAAATCTATACATGCTGCTTAGAAAATATATTTACATATATGCTGCCTGGAAAAATATATTTACAATGTGTGCTGCTTAGGAAGATGTGTATTTAAACATTCAAACATATATAAGTTGTGTGATCAAATATATAGAGAAATGTGTGCTTTAGTTAGGAATAAATGTACTTAAATCCATAATAGAGAACAAAGTTTATGTAATGCATTTAATTCTGTCTTACTAGAATAATAGTAGAAATAAACCTGCATATTATTGCTTGAAGCACAAGCTGCAGTGTAATCAGAAATTTGACCTTGGCAGCTTGCAAACACAGCCTGGCTCATGTCTTTCAAGTAAAGATTATTTTGCAAAGTTAGAAAATAATAAATCTGTTCGCATGTGTATCCTCTTTCCTGCTTCCACCAGGAGAATAGCCTTGTGCGCACTATCTCTGATAGTGCGCAGCTGAAACGAGGAAGACAAAGAGAGGCATTAAAGAAGACATACATCTATTGTATTCGAACTAATCAGAGAACCTTGAATTGGCTACATCCTCAGGAGGTCATCGTGACTGACCAGGTGCTTGCAAGGCTGTAACATTCACATGGGATAAGGCTTTTTGAAAACACAAATTCAGCACTTTTTATGAATGACTATAATGTAAAGACCCTGTCACTGACCACGCCAGTGAGGTGGGCAAAACTGATAATGACATATATAAAAATGGTGCCCTCTGTAAATAAAACTAGTCAAAATTCTATACAACTTTGTGTATGGTTTTTTGCCTCCTAATGTACATTAGAGCTTTAAGATACTTGAGTTCTCCTGCATTATTGTTTGTTATTGATTGACATTGTTTTTGAATAACTCAATGATTTTTACAGTCCGATTCTAACAAATTTATTTAACACAGCCTATAATTGCAAAGTACCTTGCGAAGGTAAGGGAAAACAGCTCTTGTACTTTACAAAAAAAAAAGCACCAAACCAGGCATGTCCAAGGGTTAGCTTCCGGTGATTTCTCCTGTCCACCTGGTGAATCTGGGCATACTGGGGCAATGCAGCAATTGCCTCATGTACACAGACAACCCTCTCTTCCTGCCACCCATTACTACAACCTGTGAGAGATGCACTTACATAGCCAAACTGGAAGCAAAGCTCTCTCCACCCAAGACTTTGCTAGTCAAGAGAAGAAGGTTAACACCCATACTACACCTCAAGCAACACATAGCCCTTCTAAACCCACACCACCAACACCCTCACATAGCAGCACTAAACCCTCATATGTGGAGGCCATTAACAGTAACCTGCCCAATCATCAAGGACCTCTGAAGCTGAAAGGCAAACAGCAATCACAACCAAAGTGTCACATAGCTCACAACACCAGTGTGCCACCCAACAACAGCTCCAAAGGCAAGACGACGTACCCAACATTTTAGTCATAGGTGACTCGATAGTCAGGCACACTGATGTCCCACTCACCAGGCAGAACAAGGAGAAAATTACAGTCAGCTGATTGTCAGGTGCCAGGATCCACCACATAATGCATGCACTCAAGTCACTCCACAACAAGTACAAACATGACTCTGTCATTGTCCATGTTGGAGTGAATGACTTGAGACATACCTCCCTGGACTACATGAAAAGAGACATGGATGAGTTCTCCGATCATGTGGCCCAGGCAGGTATGACCCTAGCCCTGAGTAGCATCCTGCATTTGGCCAGAATGATACCACAGTATAAGGACAAAATGATTGACTTCAACAATTAGCTAAGCTTCTGGTGTCATTCCAAGGGAATCCAGTATCTGTCTGCCTGGAATGCCATGATCGACAGACCACTATGCTTTGCCAGAGATGGCCTGCACCTGTCACCCCTGGTATTCAGGTTACTGGCTAAAGCTCTTGCCACCCCTATAGTGCCTTTTTTAGGCAAGGTTCAAAGGGACAAAACCACCACTGTAACAGGTACAAGCATGCAAAATCTGAAGGTAATGCTACTCAACGCTAGAAGTCTAAACCTCAAAATTCTCTCTCTTGAGGCAGTCCTAAAAATGGAGAACATCGATATCTGTGCAGTAACTGAGATCTGATTCAAGGCTGCAAAGAGCACCCCTGCAATACCAGGCTACAACTCTTACCACACTTGTCAGCCACCAAACCAGGACCAAAACATTAAAGGTGGAAGAGTGTCCATATTCACCAAGGATAGTCACACCACCAGGCTAGTTGCCCAACACAATGCGTCTGAAAGTCTCCAGGTGCAACTAACACTAGGTAAGACTGCAATCCAAATTGTAGCTTGCTACAGATCCCCCACCATGCCCCAAGATTCTCACTACACCTTTCTAAACATGCTGGAAAATATTAAGATACAACCAAACACGTTAATACTGAGTGATTTCAACTACCCTGCCATTAACTGGGAAAAATACTCATGTATCAACACCTTTGCCCAACGGTTATTGGAATTCATAAATTCCAATGCCCTGGAACAACTAATCCATAGTCCCACCAGGGGCTCCAATATCCTAGACCTGGTCATTACCAACATGGGAAATCAAAGCTCTACACCTATGGTCACCCCCTCATTGGTCAGTTCTGACCATAAGCTAATCACCCTTGACATCCACATCCCTCCCCCACCCCCCAGTAAGGAAACCTCCGTAAAAAACTTCTCCAAATCCAACTTCATGCTACTCAAGTCAGATGTGATAAACTTCATGACACCCATGCAGATGGGAACTGAAAGTTCAAATGCTGAATCCTACACTAAGGCACTGTACAACCACATCCACTCGTGCATGACTAGTGCCATCCCAAATAGAACCAAGACACTCTCTTCCAAAAAAGGAAGCCAATCTGGTGTTCCCTGCCATAAACAAACTTTACAATAAAAGGAAGAAACTGTTGCAGAAAAGAGGAAAATCCCTGGATGCAAAAAACTCCTTTACCAACCTCAGTAAAAAGCTGAGATCCCTCTTAAAATCCTCCAAAGCTAGTTATGAAAATAAAATTACCAATGATTTCAATAACAACCACAAAGCATTATATAGCTATGTCAAGAATCTAAATGGCAATGCTCAGACCTGCTCTGAGCTACAACAGAATGGCATTAAATATACTGATCCCAAAGATATTGCCAATATCCTGGCAGATCAATTCAGTGCCAATTTCACCCCACTCTCACCCCCTAAACGGCCCATCTAAATTTATTTTATTTATTTATTTATTTTACATTTGTTAACCGGGGGTGTCTGACTGAGCGGAAAAGGCCCTTTTACAGCAGAGGCCCATGGAGAAAAGCTCCACAAAGAAAAATTACAGACACATTTAGTTATTTAGACATGATCAGTATACACACAAATTACAAGAGACGTGTTTTTACAGTGATATGCGGCACATAAACAGTTACAGTGGAGAGAACAAACAAAAAAAAATTAATTTTAAAAATAAAGGTAATTAATACATTTGTGGTGTACAGCTGAAATTTGGAACAGAAGTAGAATACATACATAGTACACAGGTACAGTACATACATTGTAGATTAGCCAGTGTTTGTGAGTAAGAGTGAAAACTATTATCAAGTGCTCTAGATTTTGTATGTATATGTTATCTGCTTTCACTAGCCTGGGAAGCAATAATAGCACTGCCAACTTTGCTTGAGATGTTGCCTGATGAGGTCTTTAAAGGAGGCTTTGGATGATGTGTTTTGAATGCTTGTAGGGACAGAGTTCCATTTTTTAGCCACTGAACTACTATATAGTGCATCTCCAAAGCTATTGTAGCTGTTGGTGACTTCTAGTAGTAGTTTGCTTGATGATCTAAGAGGCCTTTTGGCTGAGTGATGTTGTACTAGGTTTTTGAGAGCTGGACACTTATTGGGGAGGTAATAGATAGAATGACAGAGGCAGAGCTGATTGTAGGTTTGGAGTTTGGGCAGTTCAAGCCAGTGGAGCTGTCTCAAAGCAGTACAGTGATGAGTTCTATATGAGCAATTTGCAGCAAAGTGGGCAATTCTGTTCAATACTGAAAGATTGCCAAATTCTGGTAATAACAGCCACACATGTAGAAAACCGCACTCTCCAAAGCTAAGAATACAGCATCCATGGGACCACATGACATCCCAGGCTGTGTACTACATAAACTACAAAATGAACTGGTGCCTCACCTAAGTGCCATGTTTAATCATAGCCTCAGCTCAGGCTTCATGCCCACTGAGTGGTGCACAGCTACAGTTATCCCACTCCACACGAGAAATCCACCTTGGAACCTGGGAGCTACCACCCATTCAGTCTGACGAGCCTGATCTGCAAGGCCATGGAATGTATTATTATGGAACTTATAAACAAAGACATTGGCAATGTTCAAACACTGGACACCACCCAGTTTGGGTTCGTGAAGGGACGATCTTGTCTCCGGAACCTGACTGACTTCTTTGAATCAGTCTCCAGAGCTGTGGACAAGGGTAAGGTGGTCCACACAGCCTATCTGGACCTCGCCAAGGCCTTTGACACCATCCCTCACTCTAGAAACATAGATAAACTTATTAAGCTGGACATTAATCCATATGTCACTTGATGGGTTGTCAACTGGCTTACTGACAGAACCCACACTGTAAAGGTAGTCAACTCCAAATCCAGCTCCAGACAGGTGACAAGTGGAGTACCCCAGGGTTCAGTCCTGTGACCGCTCTTGTTTGACATCTACTTCTCTGAAGTACAGGCCATCACTAAGGAACTCTGGCTAACAAAGTTCGCAGATGACTGCAAACTGGGAGCCATTACTGAATCCTCAAATGATGTGGATATTCTACAAAAGGGCCTTACAGAAACAGATGCTTGGTGCCAGAGCCATGGGCTCAAGCTCAATGCCAAGAAATGTATAGTTATCCCCTTTGGCAAAAAAGCATGTACTCATGAATTACCACATAGGTGGCAGTACACTAAACACCGAAAGTGTGATAAGAGACTTAGTGACACAGGTGGACAGTGGTCTCAACTTCAATAACCACATTGCTACAATAGTCAGGAAATCCTTCTATGTGGCATATCTCATCACTAAGGGCTTTTCATCCAGAAAAAAGGAGGTTATTGTCCCACTGTACTCATCCATCATTAGTCCCATTATAGAGTACAATGCTCCATTTGATATGTACCTCTCAAGACATCTGCAACAACTGGAAAGCCACAGAAATACCTCACTAAAAGAATCACAGGCCTAAAGCAGATGCCCTATGCTGACCATCTAAAAAAACTCCAGTTATACTCTGTCGCATATCGTCTACTCAGAGGCGATCTTTGCTTAACATACAAGGCCATGTCAAACCCAGAGATGTTGGACACTTTAAGAAATCCCAATCCTTCAGAGCCACATGCTCCAGGGATATAAACCTTGTCAACCAAATATGCTGGAGGGATAGGTTCCTGACCCAGTAACGCCCCAGACTCTGGAATAGACTGCCCATACATGTCAAGCAGAGTGCCTCTTTGGTCCTCTTCAAAAGGAACCTTGACGATTGGATGGGGGATAGAAAATTCACCCCAGGGATCATGACAGTCACCCTGCTAGACAGGGGTCCAGGGAAGTAAATATTATGGGAAGAAATAGCCAGGAAATTGTTATGGTTAGGTTTGTATAGGCCCTAGGGCCGATGGCCTAGTACCAACCTATGAACCTATGAACCATGCTTTTCATATTTTTATAGCTTTAATATTTTCATTCCCTAGCTCAGCCCAAAGATTAATGTAATAATATTGTATCATGGTATTTTTATACCATAATTTCTTCTCATTTTCTATTTCATCAATTTTCATTTTCCATAAAAATATATATTTTTGATAACATCTCAATAGATTTATACGTTCCTGGGAGGTTATTAGGCTGGCAGTCCTAGAGCCTTTATAAGCCCAGCCATGTTAATCCCAGGTTGCCCCAATTGCCCTTGTTTAGATGGATGTACTTTACAGATCAGCACCTACTTCCCCTGTCCATGAGCAACATGGGTGCTACCCCTGGGATGAATTTGCGGTCACCCATCCATTTGTCCAGACTGCGCTTGAATATGGCCATTGAGGAGCTCTGCCTCACATGATTTGTAAGTTTATTCCAGAGCAGCCGCAATCTCAGGAGACATACCTGTCTCTCCAGAATGTTGTGCTAATGTCACTGGCAAGGTTGAGATCCCTAGAGTGAATGGCTCTAGTGCCATTTGATTTGGGGATGTGCACCATTTCCATCAGGTTGGCATCAGAGACTATCCTGTAGGCCAGGAACAAGTCACCCCTCAGTAGTCTATATGACACAGAGTACAGTGACAGGGCTTTCAGTCTATCCACATAGGTCAAGGTTTGGAGTCCCTGTATCTTCTTAGTGAGAAACCTGTGTGGTCTCTTCAGTTGCTGCAGGTGTCTGGTGATATACATGCAGGAGGGAACATTATACTCTATTAATGGTCTCATTAGGGTCATGTAAAATGGGGTTACAACATCCTTACACCTGGATGTGATGACTTTACTTATGAGATGCACAATATAGAAGGCTTTCCTTTCCACTGTGGAAACCTTGCGGTCAAAGTTCTGATTGTTGTCGACCTGTGTTCCCAGATCCGCACCACTGGGTTTGAAGTTTGAGGGGTGCTGTTAGTGGGGAATTCTGCTTTGCCAAATGGAATAATAGTGATCAAAAAGTGACCAAAACTTAAATAAAGCACAATTTATTATCAGCACATGCAGTAAGCACTTTAACCTGTTGTGAAACGTCTTCAGACTGAATAAATACAATTAATTCAGCATTTATATAACTTCAAATCACATAATATTAATTAGATAATTTGTGCCTAATTCTCTTCCGATTTAAATACACTTTAAAATGTTCTTTGTCATTCAGATATGGAGGGTTGCAGGCATCCATCTTCACCTGCTAGCAATATTCTCTCTAGTCCAATTCATCCTCTGCATTAAACCTATTCAAAAAAATGATTAACCTGTTATAAAACAGCAAATTTCAAGGAGACCTTACATCCAATGGTTAAATAATGCTTGTTAAGTGGATTGTTCATACCACCGAAAGAGATAGAATGAATATGTTCATACATCCTACAACTTCCAGGACAGGACAGGCAAACAACCAGATATACTACAAACTTAGACTTACAGGTAAAATAAACTGGAATATCAATTTTCTTACCTTTAATAACAATATCAAGTTGTATCTGTCTTAAGGAATGGAATAATAAATGGTCTAAAACTAAATGCATTTTTTTGCATTTAGTTTTAAACCATGACTTTGCCACCAGTCATTAGTTTGTGTTAGCTGCTGCTGTAATATGTTAACATCATCGGAGACTTAATGATTGCACCTAGTTTACAATCATCAGTGAACTTAGTGAGCCAAAGGCTACTTTTGCCTCGACTTCAGAGAAATAGATTCCATATAGTAAGGTCCCAGTACAAATCCTTGCGGTATACCAATGGGGACAGGTCTACAAGCAGAGGTAGAGTCACCACATATGGCGGGTCTATATTAGAATATCGAAGTTTCAAAACTTTGAATGTTCTAATATCGAACCCTATTCTGCAAAAGCTGAAAACATCAAACATACAGAACAGCAAATTTTTTCCTAGGTAAAAAATTTGCTGTTCCAAAACACATACACACAACACAAGCACACCAAACAAACAGCAATCCACACACACACACCTAAAATCTTACACCTAACCCTACAATAAACTATACACACACCACTAACTATCCACTTACCTTAACCCAAACTCTAACCCTAAGGTCTGTCGCTATCACACACTCACCTCACCTGCTCCCTAACCCTAACCCACCTAACCCGCCCTAACCCTCATGTCCACACAATCGCACACATACCTAACCGGCACCCTAACCCTAACTCACCTAATCTGCCCTAACCCTCACGTCCACACAATCACACACTTACCTGAACCTGACTCGGAACTTTCCACCACAGC
This sequence comes from Protopterus annectens, assembly GCF_019279795.1. NCBI lineage: Eukaryota > Metazoa > Chordata > Ceratodontiformes > Protopteridae > Protopterus > Protopterus annectens. The sequence goes on from NC_056739.1 coordinate 1,843,209,756, forward strand.
GCTGAAAATACCGAAGCAACAGAAATGGACATCCAAATTCTTTCCCTAGGAAAAGTTTCGGTTTTCTGTTGCTTCGATATTTTCAGCTTTCACTGAATAGGGTTCAATATTAGAACATTCGAAGTTCTGAAACTTCGATGTTCTAATATAGATACCCTATGGCAGTATGTGTTCCATTGGTGAGCCAATTAGCTACCCATCTAGTGATGTAAGGGTTACCATCTAACTGGGAGAGATTTTAATGATACCCGAGTGGGGGATTACGTCAAAGGCTTTAGCTAGATCCAGATAGGTGGTGTGCACTGCCTTACCTTCATCCACGGCTTTGGTGACTTTTTTGAAGAAGTCTACCAGGTTCAATAAGCATGATCTATCCTTAACAAAGATAAACTGGGTTGGGTCTAGAGTCTGAAGGTTGCCTTTGTCCTTGTTGATAAAGTTCATGATGATCCTTTGCATGGCCTTGCAGACGAGGCTGGTTAGACTTATGGGTCTATAGTTCCCAGGATCGGTTAATAGCCGCCCCCCCCCCTTGTACAAAGGGATTACTGTTGCTGTTCTCCATTCTGCTGGTACAAAGCAAGTTCTCAGGCTATGGTTAAAGACAACAGCAACTGGGTCAGTTAGGTCCTGTTTTAGATTGATTAGTAAGCAAGTTGGGATGTTATCTGGTCCCACTGAGGCAGTGTTTTTGGCCTTGGAGAGCAGAGATATGACTTGGTCTCTAGAGATACTAGGTAGAGAACTGATGTCAGGTATACCTTGGGGTATGGCTGGTGACGATAGAGGGGTTACGTCTGCACCAAATCTGTCAGCTAGGAGGTTGGCAATATCCTCTGGTATAGTGTGAGTAGTACCATCTAATACAAATTCAGCACATAGCTGGGCCCTCCCTTTTAGATTTTGGACACAGTTAACAAATGCCTTATGATTATCCTTGACTATGGATACTATTTTACCTTTGTAATTAGCTTTAGAGGACTTTACAAGACTTCTGCAGAAGGAATTCTTTCTCTCCACAGGCAGTTGCCCCTTGTTCTTGGACATCAGTTTCTTCCTTTTGTTAAACAAACTGTTTATACTACATATCCACCAATGTGGCTTGTTTTTTCAGGAGGGCCTGGTTTTAATCTGGTTGGGTACAACCAAGTCTATACAGTTGCTAAGATGAATATGCAGGGCATTTGTGTACATCTCTGCACAGGAGTCATTATTGCCTGTGATTGCAGGGGTTATAAAGTTTTTATACCATCACTTAATAGGCTGTAGTTTGCTTTGGACAAGTTCCTTATTTTATTTATTTATTTATTTATTTTTTGCTGCTTTGGAGATGTAGGGTCCAGTAGGTACTTTGAATGAGACTGATTTATGGTCCAACTTTCCAGGGAGGACGTCACACAGGGAGCAGTGCAGTGACCACCCATGTTGGTGAGTACTATGTCAAGTACATTAAAGCCCTTTGTGGGGGTGCAGACTATCTGTTCCAGAACATTTGCATTAACAAAGTCCAGGAACCTCTGGGTGAGCATGGTTGAGCTTGTATATGTTACACAGTCAATGGATGGATAACTTGAAATTTCCCATGATTAAGGTGTTGGGCTGTATGGTGACTGACGCCAGTAAATCTAGGTAGGCATTGTGCTTTTCTTAGTTCATGGAGGGGGACCTATAGCTAGCAATGATGTGTTAGGGTGTTTTTCCTATAGTTAATTGGGCATGGAGTAGTTCAACAGAGTCATACTGTCTGACCAATCTTGAGGTGTACTTGGCTTTAATGAAACATGGATACACCTTCACATTTGGTTCTTTTATAGTCATTATGAGGTCTGAGCATGTGGAAGGCATTGTAGTCTTGCACAGGTGGGGTGCTGTCTGCGGCCTTGAACCATATTTCCTTGACTGTGCAGACATCAGCATCTTCCAAGATGAGGAGTGCTTCCAGGGAGTGCAATTTCATGTTTAGACTCCTAGCATTTAGCAGCAGAACCTTGAATTTGTCTTGAGTATATTTTGCTATGTTGGAAATGCTGTCATTTTGGCATTGCCTAACAACAGCACTATGGGAGAGGCAATCAGCTTAGCCAGTATCCGAAAGCCTAGGGGAGACAGGTGCAGACCACCTCTGGTAAAGCAGTGTAGCCTGCTGACCATGTCTTCCCAGGCTAACTAATACTGGATCCCCCTGGAATGACACCAGAAGCAAATTTTTGTTTATATTGTGGCATCATCCTGGGTGAAGATAGAATGCTGCTTAGGGCTAGAGTCATACCTGCCTAAGACACATAATCTGAGCGTTCATTCATGTCTCTCTTCATAATGTCCAGAGAGGTAAGTCTCAAGGCATTTACCTCAACGTGGACTATGACACAGTTATAACGGTACTTGTTGAGTGATCTGAGTGCATGCATGATCTGTCAGATCCTGGCACCTGATAGATCACTGACTGTGACCTTCTCCTTGTCGAGTCTGGTGAGGGGGGCATCTGTGTGTGTCTCACTATGGAGTCTCCTATGACCAAGACATTAGATTTTGAGGTGTTCTACCTTAGGGGCTTATTTGGTGAGACACTGACATTTGTGTTGTTATGTGCAGTGATTTCTACTCATCTTGATGTGCGCAGATAATTTGCGCTCGGGAGGTCTCTGATATTTTGGTAGGCTTCTAGTGAGTACTTCCATGTATATGGGTTTGTGTGTTGTGTCATGATTTTGTGTGAGAGATGAAGTGCATGAGCAAACAACCTGTTTGTTGTCTTGTTTTTTGTTATGTGAGAGGATTATTTCCAAATTGATAGTGTAATATCATTTATTTATTTATTTTATTTATTTTGCATTTGTTGACCGGGCTAGTCTAACTGGAATAAAATCCATTTTCAGTAGAGGCCCGGGGAGAAAAGCTCCAACACAGACAAATTTATACAGTAAAAATAATCACAAGTTCAAAGAAGTATAACAGTAGTAAAATAGCTCTAAACAGTTACAGCCATACACAGACACAATATACAACTGTAATAACTATCATAAATTCAAAGAATTATAACGGTAGTTAAAAAGGGTCTAAACAGATTACAGCCATACAGATTCGATACAGTTGTCATTACAAGCATACCTAGCTCATGATGAGGTGATATGCAATGCAATAAATATAAAAACAAAATAGTTGTTTTCAATTGCAAGCAGGATAAACAAGTATAAACAGTTGATTAATTATACAAATGTATCATGTGATACAGTGAAATACAAGATATATAGGAAACAGCAAGAGGATGTAAGTAGGTAGAATACACTCATGTTAGGAGCAGAGAAGACATAGGAAATAGAAGAGAAGACAGTTAGTCAGGGTCATCTCTCATATATGGTATTTGTTTGTTTCAGGACTAAGTGGTTGTCAGTGTACATGAGGCAATTACTACGTTGCCTCAGGATGCCCAACTCAATCAGGCTTGCCAGAAAAATGCTGGAAAAGTGATCATCCATAATGGCAAGTTTATACCATAGCATTGTTGGAGAGTGGGTAAGTTAGATAATTTTATGATGTAGGAATAATAGAGGGGTTTATTCTGTTTACAGCTTAGGATGAAGAACTATGGTGGTGCTGCTCAGTGTGCATTTGAGTTGCCTGCAGAGCAACAGGGGACATGGGAGTGTACTACTGACAGACATCTAAGGAAATTTAGGTTTCCAGGCTTTTGCATCTATATTACTTAATTTAAACATGCTTTTCCTCTTTTGAATTTTTTAATATATCCCAATGCTGCTTATATTTGTACCTTAGTAAATTTACTACTAACTTTTCATTTGTATAATTTATTAAAAACAAAACTTTATACAAATTCAAAGAAGCAGCATAAACAGCTGGATTTATTAATCTTAAACCTCTATCTTCTTTGTCCATGTATAGGTCTTCTCTCTTCAGTGGATTTAATCCTGAACCCCATATAAAAGAAAAATCACTTGTAGCATTTCTTTTTCATATTTTATTGGCAAAATGTAGACACTAACTGAATGTGCAGTCTTTCCCAGTATAAGTGAATTAATGAAATAAACTTTTTTAGTAAACGATATCTTGTATGGTTTATAAAAACAGCAAAGCTGCTTTATGTCATCTAGTATCCTATTCCGTTGTTCCTTGCTTACATTTTTTACCCCAAATCTTATTCATAACACAGATATATCTTTCATCAAGAAAGATAGTCCTCCTATCTTTAATATATATCCAGACTCTGTTTCTTGTAATCCATATATTATCATCTGCATAAGTAAAGTTGACTGGAAGTTTTATCACTTCATTAGTAATATAAGTAGCATTGCTCATGTGCAAATTTACATATCTGACTAATACATTCATAACTAATGCAAATGATATACTACTCAACCAATTTTAATTGATATTGTAAAAGAGAAAAAAGAATTGGAAGTGAGATCATTAAAAAAAAGGGAAGGTGCAAATTATATAGAAATAAATGGAATTTGTGGGGAGCAATACATGCAGAATAGTGCTCATGAGCAGGAGTCAAATTTAAGGGAAGGTAGAAACTGAATAATGTATGTAATGCTGGAATTAATGACAATTGCTAAAGTGAGTACTGCATGAAAATAAAACATAGTAATAGGTCTTATTTTTCTTCATACTATTATATATGCGTGTATGTCATCTTTTTAATAAGGATGTTTCAAAGAAATTAAAATGTTATAAACACCTAAAAAATACTATAGATTTCCAATTTTATTTTTATCTTCCTTTTTCCATGCAAATTTAAGTATGCCACTGCATAAATCTTTATACATAAAACCTTCATTTAACCACTAACTCATAACTTTTAAGAAGTATTTTCTGCCAAGCCAGAAAATTCTTACAAAATTCATAGATAGATCCTGAAATCAGCTGTAAATTAACTTGTCTAAGCACCTCACCTAATTCATATATGGAAATCTCATTTTCTAATTCCTTATTTACTTGTCCTGTCAGTTTTTAACATGGCATTCTTTTTGTACATTTTCTTTACATAATTTATTATTATACTCAATACTTGTTCCTGAGATCTTCATACCTGTCCTCTAACATCTTTCATTTCTCTTATTATACTGGTATTCTCTTTAACTATGCTACTCAAATAAGCTGATAGTTATTTTTTACCTTGTAAATAATGGGGGGAATTTAACAACTGTTACAATAACTTCCCCGGTAATCAAACTGAAATAAATAAAAATAAATAAATAACTTATTTTCCATGTAGACATAGTGGCACACTGCTTACACAAAGTTAAGCAGGTTTGCAATTCAGTAAACAGAGCTGAGGGGCAAGCATGCCAGCACAGAAGTGGAAGTATCCATGGCATGCAAATCACCTCATAAGCAGGTGAGTTGCATGCAAATGAGGGTGGTAGAGCAATCCAGCAAGCAGATAGGTAGTCCTGCAGACCCCATGCTAGTGTCCAAAATGTACATGGAAAAATTATGTGTACAGGATGTTAAACAGAGAACAGGGATTGCAAAAGTGCACTAAGGACAGAAATAGCAAAGCAGACAGATATGTGCACAACTATCCTCTACGTGTCCAAAAACGAATGGAAAATATTTTAAAACAATATATTTTTTTTAATAATCAGGTTATGTTTGCGCAGTATGTTGCAGTACACAAACATGTTAAGAAAAAAATTTAAAAAGTGTAAAAATGAAAATTAGCAGTATGTGACTGTAATGCATTATAGGACCCTAAGTGGAGTATGTACAATTGTAGACTGCTGTGGTTGCTAACGAGTCAGGGTCTGGAACTATGTAGTTCCCAGGCTGTGTGCATGGATCTCTGTGCAAAGGAAATGGGGTTACTGAATACCACAAATGGATATCCATGTCCACAGATCTCATCAGTGTAGGCAGAGAACCATGTTGGTGTCCACAAGAGGTAGCTGATGACAAAAGGGGGTGTGTCCGCATTCTTTTAGGCTCATTGCAGCACAGCAACTCCTATTTGAATGGCGTACAACTGTGCTCCATAGGAGGGGCATGTACAGTGTCTGCGAAGCTTTGTTTGCCTTTGGGGCACATGTTTCAGCAGGTTTGAATATCTTTGCTTGCCACCCCACCATACTGAGCATGACCTTTCATGGGGCATTTACAATGACTACTGAGTATTGTTTACCTTTGCCACACATGTTTGTGTGGTGCGCCACAGTGCTCAGAGAGGAATGCTGTTTAAAAAATTGGCTGAGAAAGGAAATAATATCTTAATTACTGCTGACCCCTATTCCACTTAAAATAGGGCCATTAATAGTTCTTAATCATGTACTTGGCAGGTGGAATGCATCATAGATAGCCAATCACAAAGGGTACACCTACAGTAGAACACTATAAAGGTTCCAGAAACCCTACAATCTGATTTCACCCCCATACTCTGCACCAGTGGAGTACAGACTTGGGACTTTTAACTGAAAAAATGCTAGGGGGTACTGCAGGTCTGCTAAAAACAGATGTGCTAGATGCTGAGGTCAGTGCTGCTGCTGCTGCTGATCATAGGCCTAGACTGAGAAGGAGAACAGTGTTCAAACACAGGGTAACCTGCCATGGGCTACATGAGCTGGAGATTGTATAGCACTACAGGGTGGACAGGTACATACTACAAGAACTCACTGGCCACGGCTGACCTCAACTCAGACCCAGAGCCAGCAGAGGGGAACCCATCCCAGTGAAAACAAAGGTATGTGCAGCTTTTAGGATATTAGCTATGGGTACATTCCAAAGACCAAATGGAGACATGATAGGGGGGGTCACACAGGCCTCAATATCCATGGTACTCCACCAGTTCTTGGATGCCATGGTACCACATGCCAGTGAGCACATTTATTTTCCCCTCACCCCAGAGGTGAGCGTCATCCATATACAACACTTCTACAGCATAGCACACTACCCTGAGGTACTGGGTGCCATAGATTGCACTCATGTACACATCAAAGCACCTCCCAGTGAGGAGGGTATAATCAAACACAAGAGGTACCACTCCATCAACTGCCAGGTCGTGTGCAATGCCCAGGACATTATCATGAATGTGTGTGCTGGCAGCACTGGTAGTTATCCCATATCTGACATGCATCATGGCTGTATCAGATGTTTTCTAGAGGGGACATCCAACACTGCCATTTACTGAGGGATGCTGGTGATGCACTGGAACCATGGATGATAACACCCATTAGAAATGCACACACACACCGAAAAATGCCATAATGAGGAACACACACAAACTAGAAACATCATAGAGCATATGTTTGGGCTGCTGAAGTCATGGTTCCGGTGCCTCAATATATATGGTGGACCCCTGCAGTATTCTCCTCCCACATGTGCACACATGTTCACAGTATGTGCCATGCTACACAATATGATACTGAGTAAACAGCTGCAGCAGGATCAGCAAAGGGAAGGATTAAAGCCCCCCACCAGTGCCTAGGTCACCACAGCCACACCCACAGGTGGATTCCAAGGTGGAAACACCTGAGGTTATTCCTGTAGGCAGACATAGGTATGCCCAGTATGACCTGGCCTTGGCCAAGAGGCAATGGATAGCACATGCACTGACAACTTAGGGCCCTAGGGACTGACACCTTACTCTGACTCATATACATATTAGTAAAAATGATGCCATTCACCCCACACAACCTGTAACTCACCATGTACTGGCTGTGGACTGCGTGCATCATACAGAGCCAGCCACAAACTACAGGTCTGTCAACTGCTGCATTCGCAAGGTAAGTCACACAGCTAATCACCACTTGTAAGAGGTATTAGAATATGGTAGCATATGTGTGGACCTGCCGCATGTATGCAACGGGGTCTATATCACATAGTCAAAGTTTTATAACTTTGAACACAGAATGTTCGAACCATTCTGTTCAAAGTTACAAAACTTCGACTAGTGATAAAAAAAGAAGTAAAAACAAAAGAAACTGTTGTAAGCAGAGGGGCAAGCTCCCCTGCACCCCCCGCTACTTAAATATACCAACTCCGAGATCACACCACATTGAAATGAAAGGAAACCTCCCCTTGTGGAGATTTCCATTTAAACACTCAAACTTGTACAAGTTTGAACTTATGGTCTCGACCATATGAGGTTCGAACTTGTACAAGTTTGACTATGTGATATAAACCCTATGCAAGAGATATAGTGGGCTACTGGGCTACTTGTAGAGATCTAACAGAAACCTGGGACAACAAGTACTCTATCCAATAGTATCTGCCCCATAATATTCACTAGGCCACATGGCTGGAAACCCCGCTACATTATTAAAGGGAGATGACAAACAGTGGTGTCACAGAACAGTCACACAACTGTGTATGCCAGCAGATCATGAGCTGGTCGTCTCCCACCCTCAATACATCAGTGTTCCCATACAGCTGCTGTAACAGTATGTCTGCAGTGATATATCAGTAGACCAGACAATTAATAGGGCTGTGGCATAGAACCTGGCCACACATTGTATTTCCCACATAATGCAGGGGTGACAGTGTATGTCTGTATGCTGTTGATAGTGTGAGGAATGAAACCTCTCTACCTGGCAGCTGGTGTGGCTCACTGGGCTAGGGATATTAGCATGGGTAATGTTGTTGATGGTTTGAATCAGGCAGCATCTACATCTTTTCCATGTGAGTTACTCATATGATGCTATTCCCACAGACTCTCATAACCCCTGTTACTGCAAGGAAGCTGGACAAAGCCAGAGAGAATGGGGACAAAGGGCCTAGACTACAGACAGACATTACATGTGCTCGGAGTAACCTAGAAGGTGGCTAGTATAAAAGCAGGTTGCAACAGGTCAGATTAGCTGCAGGATATAAAGGCCATCACTTAAATGTGTCAGTAGTTACAACAATTCAATGACTGTATTGTACAGTATATTACCATACAAACAAAACTGTATGAGGAACAGAGCAGACATATGGGGTGGAATGCTGGACATTCTGCAAAAACATGTACAGTGAGAGGTATGCAGATTATCCCCCATTCTGTAGTGTTACATCTTGTACCCCAGTCACATCATACCTCTCAATCTCTTAGAGCAAGATATCTGGACAAAGCCATGAATAAAAGTGGGACAAAGGCCCAAAATTAGGGACATGTTTTAAACATTGCTCTTACAAATGCAGACATTTGATAAAATAACAGGTCTTGCATTAGCATGAATCTTTTGATGTGTATGGATTCAGAAACTTAAATGTCTGTCATTATATTTTAACTTAAATCTTTAATGATGTGCCACTAATATGCCTGAAAACCACAATGTTATGAAAAATTTACAAAAAATATGAGGCAAAATTCATGACATTCTTTGAATATCTGTACAGTTGAGAGGTATCAGTCACATATTAAGCACAAATAACAGCCAGGGAATGCCTTAGACAATATCAGGAAAGTGCTGTACTGTGGAAACAGGTGCAGCAGTCAATGGCCTACAGCATATATAATCATGGACTGGAGTACATGTAGCTCTGGCCTGGAGTCACCTTGTAAGTACTGACAGTCACACTGGGCATGCTTCTACATTTAGCTAACTTGAGCCCAAATCTGTTTCCTCTAATGCCCAAAGACCTGCTATGTGGAAATATGTCTGTACATACATACAGCTACGGATACATATCTGTATGTCCCTATCCGCCTCACGCTTGATTAGTGTATCTATCAGTATGTGGCACATATATATATATATATATATATATATATATATATATATATATATATATATATATATATATGGGTTCACTTTGTAATTTCGAAATACTAAAATTTCAAAATTCAGTATTTCGAACCTACAAAGCCACAGACACAAATTTTCGAAATCAGCAGAAGTGCAAAATTCAAAATACTGAATCATGGATATTTTGAATTTCTTCTTCCGGCAGTATGGTGTGTAGATGTTTGGGTTTAATTTTGGTAAGTTTGTGTGTGTAAGTATGTTGGTTAGGGGATTAGTGTGTGTAAGTGTGTGTTGTGACTATGTGTGTGTTTGAGGGACTGTAGGATGTGTGTGTGTGAGTTCTGTTTGTGTTTCTGTTTGTGCAATCTCAGAGTTAGAATATATAAGCAAGGGAGTGTGGGGGGTGCAGGGAGGCATGCCCCCATGCTTATACGTAGTTTGTATGAGTTTGGTTGCTTGTGCAGGGGATTTGTGTGTATGTTTATGTGGGTTCATTATGTGTAGCGTAATTATGGGATTTTGAATTTCGTGGTTGTGTGTTTTCAAAATTGTGAGTTGCGGTTGGGTTTTTGACTTAGTGGTTTTGAAATACTGAATTTCGAGAGTTCAGTATTTCGAAATTACAAAGTGGACCTATATATATATATATATATATATATATATATATATATATATATACTGATATGATAAGATATATAGATAACTATATAAAGTACAATGATACATGGATACTCCACATATATCTGCATAACATATTTCCATAATGTATGCACACAACAGTTAAGAAGACATCCCTGTTATACATATTAATATAGATGTGTGTGGGAATGTACGAATGTCCCAACATACCCCAGAATGCTGGGGTTATCTGCACTTACACATCACAACAGTTGTTCAATGGAACCAGATCAAGGCCCCAACAGTACATAATCCACTCACCCACAGACCCGTCTGTTTGTAGAATGTCAGCCTGTAGACAGAGACAGGTGAGCAGGTGGTGTAATGTACAATGGTTGCAATACATGCCTTGGAGAGGCCATATTGCCCCTGGCCACATGTCTGCCTATCAAACTGCAAGCAGCCACATATGGCCATACTGGCAACTGCACATGTATAGCAGGGATATTATCAGATATCCCACTCCTAGGACACTAGAGACAATAACAGTACCAAGCAGTATCACTCTGCAGGCCATATATGCTGTCTAACACAAGACAACTTTGCATACTCCACAGATACTGTGCCTGCATCCACATATACATAACCTGTGGTGCGTGTGAAAAGTACTGTGAGCTGTAGATAGGTAAGGGTTCTAATCTCATATCATTCAATGTGTGTGTGTGTGTCTGTGTGTGTGTGTGTGTGTGTGTGTGTGTGTGTGTGTGTGTGTGTGTGTGTGTGTGTGTGTGTCTGTGTGTGTGTCTGTGTGTGTGTGTGTGTCTGTGTGTGTGTCTGTGTGTGTCTGTGTGTGTGTGTGTGTGTCTGTGTGTGTGTGTGTCTGTGTGTGTGTGTGTGTGTGTGTGTGTGTGTCTGTGTGTCTGTGTCTGTGTGTCTGTGTGTGTGTGTGTGTCTGTGTCTGTGTGTGTGTGTGTCTGTGTGTGTGTGTCTGTGTGTGTGTGTGTGTCTGTGTGTGTGTGTCTGTGTGTGTGTCTGTGTGTGTCTGTGTCTGTGTGTGTGTGTGTGTGTGTGTGTGTGTGTGTGTGTGTGTGTGTGTGTGTGTGTGTGTGTGTGTCTGTGTGTGTGTCTGTGTGTCTGTGTGTGTCTGTGTGTGTGTGTGTAAATATATTCCCTTGCAGCACTACAGACATGTCCATCTGGCTATCTATGTGCAATGGTTATGCATTTTAAGGCCCTGTCACTAGCTGCTGACCTCTATATTGACCTCATTTACAAGGCCTGCTGATGTCATCCACCTTAAAGGTGTTAGCTGACAGTCCAACATTAAATAAACTCTGTGGTGTGACCTGTAGTGTGTAATAGTAGACCAGCAGGGGTTCTAATCTCACATCAGCCAGTGTGTGTGTGTGTGTGTGTGTGTGTGTGTGTGTGTGTGTGTGTGTGTGTGTGTGTGTGTGTGTGTGTGTGTGTGTGTGTATGTAAATATATCCCCTTGCAGAACTATAGATATGCCCATCTGGCTTAACTCTGTGCAATGGTTATGTATATTAAGGCCCTGTGACTAGCTGCTGGCCTCTGCATTGGCCTCTTTTACAAGGCCTGCTGATGTCATCCACCTTAAAGGTGCTGGCTGACAGTCTGATAGTGGCTAAACTCGGTGGTGCATGTGATAAGTACTATAAACTGTAGTGTGTAATAATAGATAAGTAGGGGTTCTAATCTCACGTCAGCCAACTCTCTGTGTTTATATGTGTGTACCTGAAGTAAAGCACACACGGAGCTCAGCAAAAATGGACAACTGCTTTAATGAACAAGCACAAAAACAATCCACAGCAAGCTAAATCACAGCAGCACAGCAGCACAGCACAGCATAGCACAGCAAACGAAATTGCAAAGCACAAGCAACAGCACAATAATGCTGTAAAGTTAATCCACATACGTTTTCGTCACAATAACTTCATCAGATACCTAACCTCCCTTCCTTTGATGAATAAATAAACTAATCTAATTCAAATGAACCAATGAGTGAACAAATTCAATCACACATGCAAAATGCATTAAAACACATGAACCTTAAAGTTGAATGAATCTGAAAGTTAAAACCAAAAGTATATATAATAAATAGATATAATAAATAGATATGTATATATATTTTGTTATTTTATATATTATATATGCAAGCATTTTATGGTTTATTTTAATAATTATATATGTATTTATCTTTTAACAAGATGAACATGCATTTAATTTAATTTCCACAAGATGGTGCTATTTCATTGTATTTTGGATTCAGTTTAGCTTCTGCTTTTGAAAAAAATATTTTTAGAAGCATTTCAGGTTTGTGCTGGTAATACTTATATTTAACAAAGCAATTTTAACTAAGGTTTATGTTTGAAGCATTTTATATAACAAAATATATATACATATCTATTTATTATATCTATTTATTATATATACTTTTGGTTTTAACTTTTAGATTCATTCACCTTTAAGGTGCATGTGTTTTAATGCATTTTGCATGTGCAATTGAATTTGTTCACTCATTGGTTCATTTGAATTAGATTAGTTTATTTATCCACCAAAGGAAGAAAGGTTAGGTATCTGATGAAGTTATTGTGACGAAAACGTATGTGGATTAACTTTACAGCATTATTGTGCTGTTGCTTGTGCTTTGCAATTACGTTTGCTGTGCTGTGCTGCTGTAATTTAGCTTGCTGTGGATTGTTTTTGTGCTTGTTCATTAAAGCAGCTGTCCATTTTGCTGAGCTCCGTGTGTGCCTTACTTCAGGTTTACCAGTTTTATCTTGAGCACTCAGACCACTGGTTTGGTTTATATGTGTGTAACTATATCCCCTTGCAGCACTATGAACATGCCCATGTGGGCTATCTATGTGGAGTGGTATGTATTTTATGGCCCTGTGACTGGTGGCTGGCCTCTAAACTGCCCTCCTCTATAAGGCCTGATGATGTCATCCACCTTAAGAGCACTGACCTACTGTCTAATATCAGTTAAATGCTGTGGTGCATGTGATGAGTACTGCGATCTGTAGTGCATAATAATAGATAGGTAGGGGTTCAAATCTCACATCAGTCAACTCTGTGTGTGTGTGTGTGTGTGTGTGTGTGTGTGTGTGTGTGTGTGTGTGTGTGTGTGTGTGTGTGTGTGTGTATAAATATGTCCCCTTAGAGCACTAAGGACATACCAATATGGGTTATCTCTGTGCAATAGTTATGCATCTTATGAGCATGTGACTAGCTGCTGGCTTCTAAATTGCCCTCCTCTACATAGGCATAAATTATGTCCACCATCTTCTATATCTGTACATTCAGAAAACCCAGGTGACACATATCAAGGGTAGCAGACCTTGTCACAAAGTATGACTGCATGATTATGCTGACTGCTACCAGTGTCCCTGATACACTGTTATACTGTACACATACGCACCTAGGGAGCCATGCATGTATACTGCCTTACCTTGCTGATATCATATTTCCGCTATGCCACCATGCCATCCTGTGCAGCTATATTGCTGCCATATGTCCATTGTTTAACCCCTCAGACTCCTGGAATGGACACATGGACAGTTTAATGACACTCCTGTCATTCTGTAACCCTGTCACCAGTCTAACATCATGCAACAAAGATACACAAAGTTTGATGTGTAGTCAAGACAAATGCCAATGTAAAAAACCTGTAGTGGCCCACAACAAGTGCCATGGCAAAACAATATTGCACTACACAAGTACATGTAAAGTAATATAGTAACACTGTGCATCAGACACATATTTGCATTTCCCTGCATCAATGACACAGATGGCAGGGATGGTGCACAGGTATCATCACATGCACAGGGTGTGGTGTGGGGGTATTGGAGGCCTAGGCTGTGCTAAACAGGTGACAGCATGTATGCAAGTCAAAAAGGGGTGCGGATTAGATGGACCATAGAGAGGTGCTGTGTGTGTGTCTGTTGGTGACCTACATGCGACAGTGGTGTTTGAGTGTGTGCATGTACACAGTCAAGTGCAGTGCTAGTCCTACCTGTGTGTATATTGGACAGCTGTGGACAGTACATGGAAGAGTGGACAGTTCACCACCTCCGGCCACGGACAAATGAACTGGCTCTGCCAAGAGTAACACTGGCACCACCATGCCGAAGGTCAGCTGTGGTGCCTAGTACCTGACAGTGACTACAAAATGCTGGAGCTGTGTCCCCCATGGGACAACCTAAGACCACATGCCCATGGCCTGCCACATCATGGTGTGGACAGCACACATCCCTCTTTAAAGCTGTAGCCACTACCACTACAGAAGCATGACTATGCATGGCCACATGGACTACCAACATATGGTATTGCTGACCTTCATCCATGTGTCCAATGCCCAACTCCAACCAGTTGTTCCAGCACAGACATTGTGTGGTCAAGGACAGATACTGTCTCAGCCCACCATCTATCCACTACAACAGTGAACTGATCCAGGGTGTCTCAAATGCAGTAGTGGCAGTCATGGATGTCAGACTGTGCTGCATCCATAACCCCATGCATCCATCTGGTGTTGCATTCAGAACATGCCTGTGCCTCCATGATGGACCAAAACATGAGGTGAGTGTCCTTTGATGTGACACCTGCAACAGGTGTTAGATGGACAGGAGTCCCCCTATGAGCACCCCTGTCAATCCACCTTTGTAGGACCTCACCAGCTCTCTGGCTATGGCCAGTGTCTACACTAAATGAGGCCATAGTTGTCACACTGCCCTGTTCAATGTCACCACTCTATGACTGTCCAATATCTGTGGCCTCTAGGGACTGGGTATGTGTGGACATACTGGCTGCATGCGGTGACAATATGGGCAGAAGAGGGATGTCAACCTCTGGGACAGATTCAGCCACTGGCAACCCCACCTGTGCCTCACTATTTCCACCATCAGCAGCAGTATCCAATGAGACACTGATATCAGGTTGTGAGGGGGACAGACTCCAAGCCCCCTGGTCACCTGTGAGAAGCAAAACACCAACAGCACATTACTACCTGCACTATTGTGTATAGAAAGCCACACAATATCATACAGATTAGGATCTACAACTGCATTACAAATCCCACATCTTCACATCTCTGCTCCCATGCATAACAGACAAACTCACAACAACATACACAGACAAGTCAGGCCCATTATAACATGCACTGCAGCTACATCCAGTTAATGTTGCCAGTACAATACACTTGTAAGGTATCCAATAAGACAGTGTATGTGATAGAACTAAGCATAAAACCCAGTACACCTATATTGAGAATGGCATGCCAGTAGTAGTGTCACTGGCTCAGGTATGTACCATTTCCCTATTGTGTTTGAACAGGCATCTTGGAGCACTTGCATCATGTATAGCTGGCTGTTTAGTCACTCATAACTATAAGTGCAAATGTGTTAATGTTTGTACAATTACACACCTGTGATTACCTAGTCTATGCACTGTAGTTAACTGTTCCAGAATGGAACATACAAATATCCTACTATGACTAAGCAAAACAGTTGTACATAGGGCAAAATAGCAGCCCTTAACTTTCTTAGGGTATATAATATACTTAAAACAGAGTATCACACTTACAGGTACAGGACCACAGACTTGGCCACACCTGATGGATCTATGAAAAGGTGAGGGAGAGGTACTGTCAGCACCACCAAATGTTGCAGCCCTACAAGGTAACTTGTGCATATATCCACATGTGCAGTAACTACTGTGATAATGGCTATATTGCTGACATTCTGAGTATGTGCAAATAAACCCACCCCCCCAATGCCGATAGACCTGACACCCATGTACTGGTATGTACAGCATGCCACAATGAGTGATCCAGTATTACACTGGAGAGCACAGTAATCTTACCTGGATGGTCCTCTCCTGTGAGCACTGTGGCACCCACCTCCACAATGTAAGGCGTGATGGATGCCTGGGAGCTGTTGGTTGTTTGTAGGTTCACCAGGAATTCTTCTGTGGCCGAGAGTGGTTGTTCCATCACAGGCCCTCCAACGGTGGTGGCACGATCCCTAGCACAGCAGCTGCCCTTTGTCATACCACATGCATCATATCTGTGGCCCAGTGTTGGACCTGCTCATAGGTCCTGTCTAGTTGGCCAATCGGATTGACAGCCCGCACAAGGTCTGCCCATAATGCTGCCTGCTGTTCTCAATTGTGCCTACCCCTGGACAGCAAGATCTGATAGTGGTGTCTCAGTCTATCCAGTAAAATGTCATTGTCTGCAGTTGGTAAGGGTGCGTGTCACCTGCGATACATGGTTCCTGAAAGACAACAAGAGGGGAACACATTACAGGACCAAATACATGGACATCCACTATGTACAGATCCAGCACACCCAGAAAGGTCTGCACTACCAACTGCTCCCTCACACATCATAGCCCACAGTCTGGCAACATACTACATGAGTGGTTATCACCAAGGTAGTAGCAATACTGGGGTATGTCCCTGTGTACTGTGATAGATTCTGCTGTATGTTCCTGCACCCATCACTGCAGTCTACTGTGGTGAGTCCCCTATGGGAAAACTCCCACTAATATGTCATCCAGTCACTGTTGGACAAATAGTGTGCTATTACAATGACTATATGGAGACAGTCCAGCAACACCAGTGTGCCACAATGACAGCAATGTAAAGCTGCTGTAGTATATGTTCTCTGTAGGCATCATACCTCTCATCTAAACAGATGTTTGCAGACTGCCAATATGTTTGCCCATAGTCTTGGTCATTTTCACACAAACATGTGGATTTCTGATAAATGATTGGTCAAATCATTGATGGCTGATGTCAGAAAATAAAGACAGATATCCAAGTTTCACACACCATACCCTTCAGAACACAGTTATACTACAGTTGGCATTATTCATTTATTGCACTACAGCTCTAAGTCTACATTTATTGCAATACAAACTTTACTGTACATACTTTATTGCAGTTAATGCTTTACTCTTTCTTGCTTATTTCACTACAGTTAGCATAATATATCCATACTCACCACACTCATGGCACAACCTGGCCAAGCACCCAGCATGCACTTTGATGTTGTGAGCCCTCTCCTCTGCAGCTGTTGGGAGAGAAGAACACCATTATGTATACCAGTTTAGCAGACATTCAAATTTGATATTGGTGAAACAGATACAGATGTTTAAGAGATCCCCTTTCATCTCTTCAGGTCGTCATGGTGGTGACGACACTGCTCAGCTATCTGGGGGATACCAGTTGCACTGGTGAGTTCCCTTGCCAGCTGGTCCCAGGCCTCTGCCTTCCCCTCTGAGCCCTGGTAACCTCTCTGCAGGAGCTGGTCTTCGTGTTTTTTTACTAGGAGTCCAACCATGACCATGGACTCCAGAATGCCCCAACGCTGCACCCAAAAGCGCAAACTCTCACCAGTGCCTGTTACAGTATCCTTCAGAGACAGAACTCCAATGGATTAGGCTGTATTCCCACCTGTTGGGCTTAATATAGCCTGTATTCCCACCCTTACATGCCACTGGGCAACATTTAAAAATGTGGTATGTTGCTTAGCAGTCCACAAAACAGCACATCTGAGCTGAGCAGTGGGAAAACCCAAGGACCCGTATGCTTAGCAGTGTTTAGCAGTGCACAAACCAGCCAAGCACAGCCGAGCAGTGCATAAATGTTTTCAGCTGTTATTGTGTTTATGTGGTACTTAGCAGGTCTTAGCCAGTCTTAGCAGGTCTTAAGAGAGCTTAGTGGAGCACAGCAGGCCAGAATTTAAAAAATAATTGGTATAAATTGTATTTCAAAAATAAATGCTTATTTTCCCTTCCATGTATTCAAACTCTGCACCTACTGCTCGTGAGGCCATACCTCTACCCATTTAACTATGAGGATATGTGGAATTCTGCTATACCTTTACTTATACCTCTGAGCTATCTATAAGCACCACAAAGCACTGCACTGTGCTGTGCAAACCTCCCTCAGCTATGCTTAAACATGATATTTAAATAAATAGATAATTGCATGAGGTTTCTATTTTCAGATGTCTCGCAGGTGTCTTGGCATTGCTTAGCATTGCTTTGCTCAACACCATCCCACACAAACATGCTTTTTAAAAGAAAACACTTAAAACAATAAAATAAACATTGACATAATACAATTGTACAGTGCAGGGGGTGTCTTACTCATCTGCAGACACAGTTGGCACTACACCCCCTACATTGATTCAATAACCGTGTTCCATGTCTCTCCCTTGGCAATGTGCCATGATTAATATGCATGGCACACTGCCGAGGGGGAACTATGTACATGGACACAGTAACATTCCATGTAGGCTCTACACTGTGCCTACACACATTTTATTAAATCCTGGGGGATGTCTTTGCTTAAACAATAATTCTTTAATTTTCTCTTGATTTTATTCACAAAATCTCTATTCTGTCACATAATGCTCTCTACCCCATTCCTTTTCAAATCCTTTAAAGCATTCATATACATTGTTTCATTATTTTTTTTATGCTTTTCTTACATCCGACTGCCATTCTAAAAAAATATTTGTTATATTTTTCTTTCAAAGCTATCCACCACACAGACCAGTTTGAATAACACACTCAGGTGGAAATATAATCTTTCCATAGACACACACACACACACACACACATATATATATATATATATATATATATATATATATATATATATATATACGTGTGTGTGTGTGTGTGTGTGTGTGTGTGTATAGCTATTCATTTTCATCCCATAATTTCTCTTTTACTCTGTTTATTCCTTTGCCCAGTCTGATATGCTCCTTATTTTCTTGTGCTTCTATACATATGTCTGAGTGATCCAAAAAGCCTGTTGCAAATGTCTACCCCTTAGCTATATTTGAAATTTGCAATATAATAAAATAATATCTTTCTGTCTTACATATATCCTAATTATATTTCCCCAAAATTATTTCTTCAAATCTTTAAATTGCCATGTTTTAAAGCTTTACATTTTTTTCTTAACATCACTTCATTGTTTAAGCTTATATTGGTGAAAGACTGAGGTAATGGTGACTATGGGGATTCAGCAGAAAAAAGGATAATCATGCAAAAGAAGCAATATTAGTAAGAGAGATTTGAAATGGCAGTAAGTAGAGGGTGTGCTAGGCAGGGAGTGCTTGTGGTAACAGAGATAATGTGGCAGTAGTAGGTAGAGGCTTTGCTAGAGGGAGATTGGGGAAAGAGGCCTCTAGTGGAATGTTAGTTTATTGTAGAAGGAAAATAAAGCAGAGTGAGAAGATGCTTAGGATATAGGATAGAGGAAAGGAATGAAGAAAAATTATCCTGGGACTCTACATGATCAGAGCCAGAAACTGCTGTAGTATTGTTTTAAGGGAGTTTTGAATTTTTCTAGGCTTAGTTGTCATATAATGGGGGTGTGGATGCAGTTCCAAATGGTGATGTGAATAGAATATAATGACTTGCAGTCTGAGTTGCTTGTTTATCTAAGAAGGAGTTTCTTTGTGGGCCACAGAGATCTAAAGTGGGATAATGTTTGAAATAGGGATTTGTAGTGATGGTCAGTTTTGGGGTTTGTAAATAATTTCATGGACTTTTGTCACTTGAGTTAATGATAGGGTGTGCTTTAGTTCATGTCAGTGGGAGGTGTTTTAAGGCTAGGCAGTGGTGTGATCTGGCATTGCAGTTAGCAGAAAATTGTACAATTTTATTGAAACATTGTTCCAGTTTTGTTTTGATGGTGTGGTGGAGGTTATTGACTATAGGGGCAGAATATAGTAGAGAGGGTATTAGAAATGTAAAGACCGCTTCACTGTTTTTTGGAATAGTCAGTTAAGAAGTATTTACTTTGATAAAGTAATATCAGTTTTTTTAAATAACTTTGTTGTCTTAGCATCTAGCAGGAGATGGGAATTTGTTAGCCAAGATTTGATGGAGGAGAACATGGACTGCGTTTTTTTCCTAGAGTTCCAGCATGCTTTTTGCTGAGTAGACAAGTATGTTATTACCTGCATATTGCATAAGTGAGGTATCTTGATTATTTGTATATTGTTTATTTGTATATTGTTCAGTGATGAAAATAATAAATAGTATTGGCCCCAGAGTTAAGCCATGTTGGACTCCCACTTAAATCAGTGTTAATCAGGAATATTCTTTTTTCCATTTTACAACCTGATATATGTTAGAGAGGTAGGTATGGAATTGAAGGAGGGTGAGGTGGTCAAGGTAGAGTGAAGAACATCTGTTAAGATAGAGGGAAGAAAGTCTAGTAAGGAGAGTCTGATGGGATACTTTATTGGATGCTTTTGATAAGTCATGGAAGAGTGAGAATACAAGGTTTACTGAGGCTGTTGACTAGGGTAGTAAAAGTGAGCAGAGCAGTGGTGCAGCTGTAGGAAGGAGAGAAGTATGTCATGTTGGGAGATAATATTTCTGTTAGATGTTGAAAGAGCTGGATTTGGATGTAGCTTTCAAGAATTTTGGATATTGAAGACAGAATTGCTATGGGCTAATAATTAGAAAATTCAGTGGAGTTGCCTCCCTTTTGGAGTCAGGTGACTATAGTTTTTTTTTTCAGATGTTAAGAATGTAAGTTTCTTGGATTAACATGTTTATTAAGATTGTGACTGATTAAGCTATGGAGTCAGCAGCTGGAAAGATGTATTCTGAAGGGAGATCATCTGCAGCGAGAGTTGTGGGTTTAAGTTTACTGAGTAGCTTTCTGATGGTAGAGGTGAGAACTGGCAGATATGGAAGTGGGGGATGTCAGAGATCTATTGGTGGAAATGGAGAGTAGGCTGGTCTGATGGATTATGGTAAGAGAAATGACAGGTTAAATAAAGTGCTTATCAAAACTGGTTTGCTATTGGATCACCAGGGATTGTAAGGGTAGGAGTAGGTCATGATGGGCAGCTTTAATAGATCATGCATGATATTCCAAAATTATGTAGGCTTATTTGTGTGGGTGACTTGGAATGTGTATTAACATGGGTCTATATTAGATAAACTAAAAGTTTATCTAAATGAACACTGCAATAATCAAAAATCCTGGACCATGAACTCGCATGCCCCCCACATCCCCTGCTAAATATATACTCCAACTCCGAGATTCCACTACAGTCAGGAAAGGGCAAATATTCTGATCTTCACTGTACCACAATCTCACAAAAAAACATATTGAGGTCCTGGATTTTCGATCACTGCATCATACATTTAGATAAACCTTTGTTTATCTGATATAGACCCCTAGTAACATGACTTTTGTCAGATTGTATTTTTTTGTGATATTTCTAAGCTCTCTGTAATCTTACATATTATGGGTATGGCTGTTTAAGAAGCCATTCTTTCCAGACTTTATCTCTTTGCCTCATAAGTTGTTGTTGGCTCGTGATAGCCATAGACAGGGGTTACATATTACTCCTTTGTATCTGATTGAGGCTAATTAGTTTAAGATTTTGGGAAAAGTTGTACTAAAATGGGAGAGAGCAACACCCAGGGGAAGATTTTTTAGTGTATCCCAATTGTTATATTTAAGGAGGTTAAGGAAATTGAGTTTGTCGAAGTTAAAGTGGTTGCAAACTACAGTGTGGTATTGGAATTTAGTGGGATAGATGAATTGTCTTCTCATGAAGGTTAGCAGGTAATCACTTATAGAGTTTGATAGGGTGCCAGAGGCAGTTATTTTACATGGATCTGATTTTAGTTCCCTGCCCATGATGGATGCTTGATTGAACAATTTGTTGTACCTAGTTGGAGACTTTATGAGTTACGTACAATTGCAGAGGCTGATAGCAGATGAAGGGTGATTAAAAGAAATAGGGATCCAGTCTGTATTTATGCATCCTAGGATAAGGATTTAGTGATTAATGTTGAAGAATAGCCAAGATAGTAACTCTTCTGCTGTAGCACTGCTGTTACTGGGGGGATGTAAAAAGCAAATAGATATACTACATGGTCTTGAGGTAATTTCATTTTTAAAAGAAGAAGAGGAGTTTAAATTTGTTAAGATAGGGAATGGGTTTTACTAATGTCAGAGTGTTATGGAGTTCTTGTAGATTATAACAACTCCTCCTGCCTGTTTGTATGGTCTGTTCAGTCGTATGATTATATGTCCTGGAGTGAGTTTCTCATCATGTTTTATGGCTGGTTTGAGACATGTTGTAGTTATTACTAAGACATCTGGAGGGTGCTGGCTGCACCATGTGTTTATTCTTGAATTTTACTACCTTACCATTGGCAGTTAACCTGTTGCATGAAAAGTCCATTGGTTATGGCTGTGTTGGTGTTATTTTATTGACCAGTGGGATGGGAGAAGAGGATTTGTTGAGAGACCAGGGCTGGGATGAATATAAACACAGAGTATCATATTAGTGGTAAATGTTGCATGGGGGTGGGGGGGTTGAATTTAGGTTTTAATTTGTAGGCTTTTTTTAACTTTTCAAAGGATGTAAAACTGGTTAATTTTGAAGCTTAAAGTGTAGGTGGCACAGCTGAACGTAATTATGAGGGAAGAGGTGAAGATAAATTATAAAAAAGGTGTGGTTTTAGTAGGAAAATATATTCTTAGAAAAAAATTGAAATGTAGTGAGTGGGGAATGGAAGCATCATATAACAATAGTGATATGTGTTAAGATGGGATACTGCTATATAGATTACCCAGTAGAAGATACTGATGAATGCCATGGTGATAGCTTGGTTGTGTAATAGCTGAACAATTCTTGGTGTTTGTGGAGAGGTGGAAGAATATTGGCTTTGAAGGAGAGGGGTATAGTTCTGAGAGGGAGGCTGAATTTCAGCGAGAAAGAGATGGAGTTTGGGTATGTATCAATGCAGAGTTTAGGGAAGGATTTTGGTAGAAAGATATACAGAGAAGGGATTATGGTTAGAGTATACTGAAGCAAGGAGGTGAGGGAATTCAGCTGTTTGTTATGGTGCTTGGATAGGGGCAGTATGCAACTGGCAGGGAATATTAATTAGAAAAGGTGATAGGGTGTGAATGGATAGTGGAATATCAGGTGGACATTTCCAATAAGAAGCTATGAAAAGACAACCAATGGTAACATCTTTGTCAGTCCACATTTTTTCTGCATAAGACAGCTTTGGAAAAGTAACTGGCTACATTGCCTACAGTGTGAGTGACAGTGGGATCTGCTGCTGTAAGAGTAAAGACTAATCCAAGCTACCTGTACATATTTTATGCTTCAAGTCAACATATGGATAGCAGCATTTTATAAAAAACAGCTGACTTATTGCATTTATTGCCTACTGGGGTCTAGTATCCAGACATCTGCACTCTGTTTAGCTTATTTAGAAGGTCATAAACATGCCCAGTATTCATCACCCAACCTCCCTCCTCACTACCAATATATGACACCTTAACAAGAAAGTACAGATAACTGTGGACCTTAATAAGGCCATGTAACTTTAGACTTAGTAGGGCATACCTCAATTGCAAGTATCTCCAGTAATAACTCTGTAGACGTTTGTAGGCCTTCTTTAACTTTTCAAAGGATATGAAACTGGTTGGTCACTGTCCATTTAGATTAGAGGTGATGCCATCTTTATACTCTGACTTTCCCACAGAGTCCACACAAAGCTATCTGCACCACTGTGCTCCATGGCTGAGGTCCACACCAGACTTGGATCATTACATAGTCCATGGAATCATAGGAACTACAAGGTAAGTAAGTCTGAAGAACTTGTGCACCTTGCAAAATTCCATCTTCAAAATGTGCCTCCTCCCGTCATCCAGGGGGAACATGTCAGGCCAAAAATAAACTTATGAATACCTATCAACTCATCAAGGTTAGTTTTAAAGGAGGCAATGCCTTAGTTCTGCTTAACATCCAAGGGCAATTTTTTTCCAGAGATGTGGTAGCCACTGGTTAATTAATCTGTGACTCCAATGAGTTGTAGATATGTGTTTGTGGAGATTCATATCCTTGGTTCAGGTGCTTGTTTAGCCATGCATGCTATGAATGCATAAGACATCCATTATGGTGGGGTCTTTGGTGGCACAGAGTATCAAGCATAGCTCTCCACACTGGAGTCTATAAGAGGCAGAGTGTATTGATAGGGATTCTAATCTGTCTTAGTTTTTATCAGAAACCTACTGTACCCTTTTAGCTGCATGATATGTTTTGTCTAGATAGATGTTAAAAGGAGCACTATACTCAATAAATGGTCTAATAATGTCAGACTAGAAAGGGACAATAACATAATTTGACAAAGATGAGATCCCTTTGCAAATCTGCTTTTCTAGATTGAATGATTCCCTATATACTGTTGCAATATGGTGGTCAAAGATGAAGAAACTGTTGAAATTGATGCAGAGATCCCTGACATGCAGATCAGGAGACTATTAATGAGCCTAATACAGATTCCCAATTCCCCAGAGCATTTTCTGGTTAAGTGACTTGCTCAAGGTCACACAGTAGGCAAATTAAAGCTGCAGGAATCAAACCTTATACCACAGAAAGTATCTAGTTAAGAGCTCACAGCCTTACTCCTCTTCACCAACTGCTAGACTGGAGTGGGGTTGGCTCTGGCTATGCTTTAAATTGTAGATGAAGGGTTTTATTCAATGGGGAAAATATGCATCTTTTTGCATTTAATTTGAGCACTTTCTCTGTACAATTTTTGCTTATAAGGGGCAAGTAGCCTTATTGAAGCAGTTCTGTCAACAGGAATGGAAGATGACACCCATCTTGCAATCATTGTGTGGTGGTCAGAAAGGTATATACCAGAAAGTAGGTGTCCCAGTACTGAGCCCTGGGGTATTCCACTGGTTATTTTTTTTTTACTTTCTGAAGTGGCAACTGCTACCTTAATTGCACAAGTTCTTTCCTACAGCAAGTTTGTAATCCATCTCACCACAGAAAGGTCTAACTTTAGTTCTTTTAGTTTGTTTACAATGCCCAAATGGGGTACAACCTTAAAGGCCTTGGCCAGATCCAGACATATTATGTGAACTGAGTGGCTAGTGTCCACTGCCACTGTAATCTTCTCAAAGAAGCATGCCAAGTTGAGTAGACATGATCTGTCCTTGACAAAAGCAATATATTGTTGGTCCAGATGTATGAGGTTATTCATATCATTGTTTAAGAGGTCAGACATGAATCACCCCATGGCCTTGCAAATTAAGTTGATTAGAGTTACAGGCCTGTAGTTACTAGGGTTTGTGGTAAGACACCCTTTATGTAGAGGGACCACTACAGCCACTTTCAAAACCTCAGGCATAAACCCTATGGCTAGGATTATGTTAAATAAGTGCAGAAGGGATTCTATGAGGGAATGTTTGTTACTATTAATTAAGTATCCAAGTAAATTGTCCAGGCTCATGGAAGTCGTGTTTTTTTTTTATTTTTATTTTTTGGAGAGTACAGCCAGAGCATGTTTCATGATGATCTTAGGGATGGGTGGGACTCAGTGATTTATGGAATTTCATTCTGGAGTAAAATTAGCACTAAACATGTCTCTAAGTATGTTAGCTATGTCTTTAGAGTCAGAGTGGGTAATGCCATTTTGGATTAAGCCATAAATCACATGGTGTTACTTCTCAGTCTGCTGATGTAACCAAAAAAGGATTTATAGTTATCTTTGGCTTCTGATTCCAGTTTCAGTTCATGTTCGGCTCTAGCCTTTCTGATAGTCATGCTTACTTCCCTAACAATGTTTTTGATTGGGCCTCTAATCCACGTGGATTTGTCGTGGGACTTTATTTCTTTATTTAATTATTTATTTTAAAGCTTATTTACAGTAGTGGGTCATAAGTTGGTTATTGTTAAATTTCACATTATATTTGGCTATTGTAGAGACTGTTAGATCTACACATTTTTTTAAGTGGGAGTAGAGTTCAGATGAAAAAGTAGCACCTGAAGCTTAATGGATAGAGTTGACACCACAAGTAAACTTAGAGAGCTCACCATATAACTTAAGCAGGTTTGTAATTTTGTCACCCTTGAATTCAGAATTGTTTACTGCTGTGAGGACAGTGGCTTTAAAGGAAATGGTTACTAATTTATGGTCTACCTTAACTATTGATAAAAATACTAAAGGCTTGTTACACTTGTAGGGTAATGTTGGTGATGGTCAGGTTCAGAATCTTCCTGACCATAGTGGGCTGACTAATTATTTGTTCTAAGTATTTGTCATTTATTAGGTCAAGGAATCTTTGGATGTACTCAACATAAGAAGTTATTTATACCAGTTAATTGAAGGATACTTGAAATTACCCAATAAGTTACTAGTACTAGGTTAGGGTAGTTCACTAAGTATATTTAGGAATTGATCGTGATTTACTGGTCACATGGATAATGCACTACAATAGGCTATAAGATATAAGATAGTTATCCTTATTAAGAGTAAGTTGGAGTGCACTATGTCCAGTACTAGGTTCGTGGTGGAGTTACCTGGAAGTGATAGCTTCCCTAAAAAATATGAATTTGTCTCTGTAGTATCCCTAAGGTCCGATGGCATTGCAAGCACTGAATCCAGGTAAGGGGGAGTGCTATGCCTGCTTTGAAACTAAGCCTGAGTTTCATCACAGATATGGATATGTTCTAGATGCAGGACTGCCTCATGATCAGGTAGTTTGTTGTTAAGCCAAAACAACTGAGCATCCTTGTTCCCTCTGTCAGTCAACAGCACAGAGCATCATTTAGCTACTTTCTCTCACAAAGCAACAACACTTGGAGCAGAACTGTTCTTTCCTCTAAGCTCAGTCACATAGAACCAATTAGCTTAGCTCAGAATTTAAATATAAATAAAATTTCACTTCATTGGATGTAGATGAGATCAGTAGCAGGGTCACATGGAAAAACAGCCGCAACAGGAAACCTGTTGCACAGCTCATGTAGACCAGTAAAATAGAGAGCATGGGCAAACAGACAAACAAAAGGTAAACGCAATCAATGTGAATTTTCTTGCTGCTGGGATCAGACATTACAAAGCTGCACATAAGGCATTATTTTATGTTTAAAAAGGATAACTAGGCCAGTTGAAAGTATGAATAAAAAAAAACAGCAATACAGGATAGTTAAAAAAGAGGTAAGAGTGTGTGTTCCTCTTATAAAGGGACTGTTCTCATTAGTTCCCTGAGAAAATCAGAAAGCCTATGCTAGGATTCGGGAAGGGTGACTACACTGAACAGAATAGATGATGAGTCAGAAAATGCAGTGTAGATCTTGTCTTAGCTTTGAAAGTGTGTATTTACTCTTTACCTATGCACAGATACTGAAAAGTTTGTGAATAGTTTTATGGTTTTCCTGTACAGTCTACATCTATTTCATGTACTGAGAAAATGTAAAAGTGTATAACCATCAGCCCTAAAATGTCCTCTGGAAAGTATAACAATAGTAAGGGGTACCAGGGTCACTCTTGGGGACCACTTGTTCATTGTTTTTCAGAGGAAGAGGAAGAGGGACAAAGAGTGAGAGAGAGAGAGAGAGAGAGAGAGAGAGAGAGAGAGACAGTGCTGTGTCCACATTATCACTGTTATACCAAATACGTTTAAGGTGGAACAAGACAGTTGATGACTTCATGGGCGAGATATGAAGGTTAAACCAACATTTAAACAGTTTGCCTTCATAATGTTGAAAGCAAAACCCCGAATGTGCATATAGACAAACTGTATCCACGAAGTCCGTGTCACTGACTTGCCTAAATGTCAAATAAAACAGTGAACGTTGACATTTCCGACTGCTCCACACTTGAAACAAGTGCTACCATGGGTCAAAAAGGGGGCACAATTTTGTTATTTGAAATATTGGCATTCACGGTTTTGAGCAGTCACAAATTGGAGTCCGCAGAAGCTGTTTTGAGGATATGCTTCTCGAAATTATGAAGGTAAACCATTTAAACAGTACTCGTTATAGGGATGTAACACTTGCATAATTGCTGCTTGCAGGCAAAGCTTTCCTCTTTGTTTTCAAGTAATTTAATCTCTGGTTTCAAGTGAGTGTAAAACAGATACATATCCAGTTTAGAGGTTATGGTTGTCTCCCACAATAAAGGAGACAGGTCTGTGCAGTTGACTGAGAAGCATTAGCCAACGTGAAGGAGTTTCAGTTTCTTGGGGATTCAATCACATGAAAATGGAAAGGGAACCAAGAGGCTGACCAGCAAATATGCATTTCACTGGCAGTACTGCATTTATTGTATGTACAGATTGCGGAAGCAGAATATGAAATATGTCACAGTATGAATCCTTACCTTTCGGTAGTGACCAAAGCAATGAGACCATGGATACCACTAGGACAAATGAGGTTCCTTCACAATGATGTTAGTCTCACTCACTAGGGAAAGACTGAGAAGCTTAGTAATGCAGCCAGATCTCAAAGCAGTATCATTGCTCCTCTGCAATGAGAGGAATCAGTCGATGTGGACTAGGTATTTGTATTAAGGATTCTCCTTGGTGGGGCCTATCCCTGGAGTAGTATCAGGCACAGACCACTTGGAAAAGCCCCTGAGGCAGACTCTGGATGTGCAGAGGGAATACGACTGAGCTTGCCTGAAATCCTGAGGATACTGATGGATGAGCAGGAACATCCATCCTGCTATTCTGTGCTTGCTACCAGCATGTCTGATACCAACACACACACACACACACACACACACACACACACACACACACACACACACACACACACACACACACACACACACACACACACACACTTAAAAAAGTAGATAGAATTAGCAGTTCTTATCAGCAGAGGTAATAGATAAAACTGATGCATGTGATGAGGAAAATGTAAAAAAATCAAGTAAACAGAATTGTTTGGTAAAGGAATATCAGAATGAGGGAAATGAAATGCTGACGTCTGTGAAGACTACTGGGAAAGATACAGAATTCAGCTACAGTGATTGTTTTCCTGTTTTACCTGCTATTAAAAGCAAAATAAATAAATAAATATAAATAAATAAAAAGATCCTGCAATGTAGCATAGGCAGCCAACAGAAGAGCAAAAAATTAAAAGAATTGCAAGTAACAGCCCTGAACAAATGTAAAAGTCAGTCATATTTTTAGGTTCATAGGTTCATAGGTTCATACTAGGCTATCTGCCCAAGGGCATTTATAAGCCTAGCCCATAGTTATGTGGCTTTCGCCACCCCTTTAGATTGAATAAAACTATGCCTATTATTTTGCTGTGCCTCTGTCAAGCAGTGACACTGAAGTAATCCCTGGGGTATATCTGCAATCTCCCATCCATTGGTCAAGATTCCTCTTGAACAAGGCCAGCGAGGTGCTCTGCCTCACATGTACCGGGATTTTGTTCCACAGCATAGGGAGTCTCTGGGTGATGAATTTGTCCCTCCAGCAAGTTCTATTAATAACCGTGTCAAGGTTTAAGTCTCCCGCCCTTGTGGTTCTGAGGGATCTAGATTTTTTGAGGTGAAGCATATTCATCAAATCTGGGTTTGACATGGCCTTATATGTCAGGCACAGGTCACCTCTGAGCAAGCGGTATGAGACTGAATAGAGCTGGGGTTCTTTCAGTCGGGCAGCATAAGACATATTTTTGAGACCCTTTATCCTTTTGGTGAGGAACCTTTGGGGCCTTTCCAGCTGCTGCAGGTGTCAGGTCAGATACATTCCGAATGGGGCATTGTACTCAATCATAGGTCTAATGAGTGATGAGTACAGGGGGACGATGACCTCCATTGATCTAGATGTGAATCCCTTCATGATCAGGTGGGCAATGTAGGTTTTCCTAACTACTTTAGCAACATGAGTGTCAAACGAAAGGCTACTGTCAACCTGGGTCCCCAGATCCCTGATGACTTCTTCTGTGCTCAGTGGATTGCCACCTATATGGTAGCTAGGGGTAACCTTGTTTTTCCCGAAAGGTATGACTATGGATTTCTTGGCGCTTAACTTTAGGCCATGGCTCTGGCACCAGTTATCCGTTTCTGTGAGGCCCTTCTGAAGAATATCTGTGTCAGATGTGTTTTCGACTATGGCGCCCAGTTTGCAGTCATCTGCAAACTTTGTCAGCCATAACCCTCCTGTGTTTGCTTGTACTTCAGAAAAGTAGATGCCGGACAAGAGTGGACCCAGGACTGAGCCCTGTGGGACACCACTTGTGACAGGCTTTGAGTCTGACATGGCTCCAGCAACTCTGACCCTGTGGGTTCTGTCACTTAGCCAGTTTGCAACCCATCTTGTGATGTATGGGTTTACATTCAAGCTGATGAGTTTTCGATGATACCTGAGTGGGGTATTGTGTCGAAGGCCTTTGCCAGGCCGAGGTAGGCTGTATGGAATGCCTTTCCTCATCAATGGCCTTGGTGACTGTCTCGAAAAAGTCAACCAAGTTTAAGAGGCATGATCTGCCTTTGACAAAGCCAAACTGGGTTGGATCCAAAGTCTGCAAGTTCCCTATGTCTTTATTTATGAGTTCCATTATGATCCTCTCCGTGGCTTTGCAGATAAGGCTCGTCAAGCTAATGGGACGGTAATTACCAGGGTCGGTGGAGGCACCGCCCTTGTGAAGTGGGACCACAGTCGCGTCGCCACTCCTTGGGTGTGATCCTGAGGTGAGGCTAAGATTAAACAGCTGTCCTAACTGCGGGTTTAATTCCTCATTGAGTTCTGGAGCACACAGCCGGGGACACCATCCGGTCCCATGGATGCTGTGTTTTTTGCCTTGGAGAGAGCAGTTCTCACCTGGGCATTGGAGATGTTTGGGGGGCTACAATCCTCTGGTATAGATATCTCTCCTTTCGGGGAGGGGGAAGTTTGCACTGAACCTGTCAGCCAGTATGTTGGCAATGTGTAGGTTCAGTAATCTTCACATCATTTTGAACTAATTCTGAGCATATCTGGGAGTTTCCTCCTAGGTTTCTAACATAGCTAAAGAAGGCCTTATGATTGTCTTTTGAGTCCTTGGCGATTTTTCTCTCAAAATTTGCCTTGGATGATTTTATGAGAGCTCTTAGTTTTTTTACTTATAATAATCAAAGGTGTCTTACCTTTCAAGGATTTTGCTCTATCTTGTAGTAGCTTCCTCCTTTTGTTGTAGAGCTTGTTTATGGCTGGGGTCCACCAGACTGGATGCTTGCCTTTGGTACAAAGAGTCTTAGTTTTGTTTGGGATTGCCTGATCCATGCAGTCCTGTAGGTGCTGGTAGAAGGCATTTGTAAGTGATTCAGCGGTTTGAGTAATGTTTACCACAGGCTCAGGGGCCTTAAAGGAGACCACGCTAGTTTTTAGAAGTGTGAAGTCGGCTTTTGAGAAGTTTTTCACTGTGGTCTTTTTTATTTCAGGTGGGGCGGGATGAGGACCTCCAGCGAGATTAGTTTATGATCTGATCTCACCAGTGAGGGGTATACTTCCGGTGTTGAACATTGTGATCCCATGTTCGTGATGATGAGATCAAGTATGTTTTCTCCTCTTGTGGGGATGGTGACTAGTTGTTCCATGGCATTTGAGTTTATGAACTCCAGGAACTTTTGGGCTAGAGTGTTTGGGCTTGAGTAGTGTTCCCAGTCTATATTAGGGTAGTTGAAATCACCTAGTATGATGGTGTTTGGAGATACATTTATCCCTCCAATGTTTTCAGGAAGGCCATGTGAGGTTCCTGAGTTTGAGAGGGTGGCCTGTAACATGCTACAAATTGCAGAGCAGACTTGCCTATGGTTAATTGCACCTGGATGGTCTCCGATGCATCGTGCGTTGCCACCAACCTTGAGGTGTGGGTGTCCTTTATGAATATGGACACCCTCCTTTCTTGGTGTTGTCCGGATTTTGGGGCTGTAACGCATGATATGAGGTGAAACCTGATAGTGCTGGGGTGCTCTCAGGAGCCTTGAACCAGGTTTCTGTCACAGCACAGACATCGATGTTCTCCATACTGAGAAGGGCCTCGAAAGTGCATCTTGAGATTGAGACTTCTGGCATTGAGCAGCATTACCCTTAGTTTTTTTCCTTTTTTGTATTCTAGGGTGGTAGGTTTAGAATTTGAGCCTTGCCTAAAAAAGGCACTATGGGGGTGGCAAGAGCCTTTGCCAATATCCGGAAGCCTAGGGGTGACAGGTGCAAGCCGTCCCTTGCGAAGCAGCGTGGCTTGTCCAGCATGTCATCCCAGGCAGACAGACATTGGATCCCCTTTGAATGACACCAGAATTTAAGCCAATTATTAAAGCTGATCATCTTATCACTGTATTGTGGCATCATTCTAGGTGAAGGTAGGATACTGCTCAAGGTCAGGGTCATACCTGCCTGGGCTACATAATCAGAGAGCTCCTCAATGTCTCTTTTCATGTTGTCCAAGGAGGTACATCTCAGGTCGTTGACACCAGCGTGGACAATGACTGAGTCGTACTTGTACTTGCTGTTGAGAGACCTGAGTGCTTGCGTCATGTGGCGGATTCTAGTCCTCGACAGGCAGCTTACTGTGACCTTCTCCTTACTCAGTCTGGTGAGCGGACGTCAGTGTGTCTGACTATGGAGTCACCTATGACAAGTATGTTTGGTGTTGTATTTGGCCTTAAGGGCAGTGACTGCTTTGCACACTGATTTTGTTGTTTATGTGTTGTTTGTGTGGTGTATTGAGTTTGCAGTTGCTTGGGTGTCTGCTTTGGAGGCCTCTGCTGTTTAGGTAAATTTTTACTCAGAGCCTCCGAGCATGTCTTAGTGTGTTTATGTGTTTGATTCAGCGGTGTGGTTGAGTTATGTGAGACTGGTATTGTGGTGTGTGTAGTTGCCTTCTCCTCCTGCCTGGTCTTGCCAGTCCTGAGTTGAGAGAGCTCAGCCTCCAGTCTGGCTAATTGCATTTATTAATTTAGTTGAATAAAGCAGTGAGTAAATAGAGACAATACAATACGCTTTGCTTCATGACAATATAAGAAAAATATATTTTGCATACATATTATTCAGTAGGTTGTAAGCACAATGGGTGATAATGCGATCCTCAAATTTAGGAAGTCTTGCATATTGTATTAACATGTTAACTTTTTTAAACAAATGCCTAGATAGTCCTAAAATATTCCAAGGACATATGTGGTCAAGGTAAATACAAATCATTAGCTCTATATAATATAAGACAGTTTGCCAACACAATATTGAATGCTAAATGGTTGAAACTGAATTGGTTGAGCACACTATATTGAATGATCAAAATGTTGAAATAAAATTAGTCTAAACACACAATGTCGAAAGCATTGAATTTGCCCATTTCTGCACTGTAGTGCGATCTCAGAGTTGATATATTTAAGTAGGGGGGTGTGGGGGTGCGGGGGTGTAGGGCTGATCTCAATGCTTTTTCAATCAAATGATTGTAGACATTTTGGTAATTCAATGTTTTGGGTTGAGATGTTATTTTTCAACCAAATGACTATCAGACATTATGAAATTCAACATTATGTCAGTAAACCATATAAGACATGTATAATAATAATAATAATAATAATAATAACAATAATCATAACAGACTGAGTCTAATGGTAAAAAACCCCAATCTCCCAAAAGGGGGAGAATACCCCACCCCTTTTGATTATTTCCAAGGTCTAAATCGGGTATAAAACCCCACAAAATCTCATAAACTCCATTTTAAGAAACCTTCCCTGCACCCCCAAAGGGGAAGGGATAACTATCGACCTCTTCTGATGAAAGGGGTGATTGCTTTCAAAGTGCAAATATGAGTTTGAAAAAGTAGGTTTGCGATGGATGTTGGCCATATAGCAACCCCTGTAGTTATCCTTAGACAGATCAATGTCCAAATAAGCAATTTTCTCCATGGAAAAGTTAGAGGTGAACCTAAGGAATTCAGTAGATGTATTAAAGCATTCCAGGATGGAGTCTGCTACTTCTTTCCCCCCTTGGAGAATGATGAAAATATCGTCCAAAAATCGGGTATACAATAGGACTTTCTCTTTAAATAATGGGTTAGGAAAGACAAACTCTTTCTCCCAGAATGCCATCACCAAATTTGCTATGCTGGCCCCACAAGGGGATCGCATGGACACCCCTATCCTTTGATGGAACCATCGGTTGTTGAAGGAGAAATAATTGCATGTAAGAACTATGTCTAACAGTTCTCTGACCATCAAAATTTCTTTGGCAGGAGCTTGTTTTGAAATCAAAATCACTTGAATCCATTCCAATGCTACTGAGTGGGAGATAGAGGAATACAATTCTATCACATCAATAGGGAGGAAGTGATTCTCGGTTTTGAATGGAATCCGGTTCACTTTGCCTAAAAAAGACCAAGAGTCCTTTGAGATGTGCTCCTCACTGATGAATACTTTTTCAAGATAGTGTCCACAACCTTGGCTCCAGCATACGTCATACTCCCCCTAGCGCTGACCAACTGGCACATGGGGGGATCCAACATATTCTTATGGATCTTAGGGTTACCAAATAAAGCTGGAATCTTGGGGTTGGATATAGAAGTATAATTGAACACATCCAAATCTATCACCCCATTGATAAACATGTCATCGTAATAAGAACAGACACGTGATATGTTGATGTTCAACTCATTTTTAGATACCTCATCATACTTCTCAGAGGCCAGAATAGCTTCCATTCTCTTAATATAATCCTCCACATCCATAGCCATTAGACCTCCCCCTTTGTCCGGCTGCATCACTCTGACCCCTGAGTGACATAACAGTTCAAGCAAAGCCAATTCCTCCTTGGTAGTATTGAAACCAACATTCTTCTTGGTTTTGAGAGTAGCACGAATGTCCAGGTCACATAGTTGATCAAAGACGTTGACTGAAGGAAGCAGGGGTGGATTAAAGGTGCTGGTAATGGAAAAAGCCTTTGGAGAAGAACACTGGTTCCCTAGTAGGAGATGTAAATTCAGTTTCCTGGTAAGCAATTTTAGGTCAACCAACATGTTAGCCAAATTGGCCCTGCAGGCCAGTACAAACGATAGGCCCTTAGCCAGAAGATCAACCAGAGGTGGAGGAAAAGAAAAGCTGAAAAAATTATAGATCTTAAATCCCTTCCGGTGTTGAATATTATCTCGAAGGAAGACTGCCCCGATTTAAAAGGACCAGCCTGTATCCTAGTCAGTTCCTCCTGTTCCTGGGTCTGTTCTTGAACTTCCGTCCTGGAGACGGTTGGGGTGACGAGGCTGGGTTCCAAAAATTTGGGCCCTCACCTTCCAAAGGAGGATTAGACGATTTATTAAGTGAAGCTATCTGGTTACTCCTTCGAACTGAATTATATTCAGTGGGGTCATCTGAAGAGCCCCCATCATGGCCATTACTAACCATAACGATCTAACTTCTTCAGTTCCATTCCGATCATCTGAATGCAGAACTAATGTACCCAAATAATTGCCTTGGGACTTAGCAGGCTTGGGATATGCTAAGCCCTCCTTATAAGCTTTAATGTCCCTTTGCAACTTTTTAATTTTGTTAGCAGTTATTTTGGAAACATGCTGATCTATACTAGTATAGATCCGATCGTAATCAAATCTGTATCTAGAAAAATTAATGTCCTTCCTGATGGCTTCATCTAAAATAGTTAGCTCCTCTGAAAGAGAGGTAACTGCCTCCTGGTAATGATGGCAGATTAAATTTAAGAACTTGAACCCATGCTTATCAAAGAGAGAAATTAAATCTTTATGGAAGGCTGAGCCTTCTTCCAGGCCCGTAGGATACTGCCATGAACAGAGCCCTTTGGATACTATTTTGGAATGGTGAAATTCTCCAAAATAGGCAACCTCTAACTGTAACTTTCTTAGCTTAATTAATTTTTGATCAAACAGATTTAATTTCTGAGGTAATTCGATGCTCCCCGAACTACTCTGTTCAAAAACAGAGTCTCTAGAAGTATTATGGAAGCAAAACGGGCTCTTCAACCAATTGTTTAGAACTGGCTGTAAAATACCTTGATCCACTCCATTAAGGTTACTGGCGTTCAATGGGGCCATCACCCCCTGGGCATTCTGGCCAGATCTCAGCGTATTCCCCAAAGCACAAGAATCTATTTGGGCTATTCTCTGCTGAGATGGTGGCATAACAATAGCATTACTTCCCCCAAAGTCTGATATTGCAGCCTGTGATTGTTGCAGCCCATCCACCTCCTGAACAAGTTGCTGTGTGGGAGTTGAAGAAAGGCCCACCAAGGACTGAGAGGTTCCCATAAGACCATCCATCCATTGGGATAATGACTCAACCTTTTGGGTCAAAAGATTTATAAGTAAGGTTAAATCTCCAGCTTGTGCCGATGGTGAAGAAGGTGTAGATACTGGTGCAGCGATTGACATGGCATCCGAACAAAGAAAACCAGCACAACGATGAAAAAAACAAAACCAACTGCGACACAAGAAGGAGCCAGGGACCTGCACACCAAATTCGAAAATCCGTAAAAATTGTCCAAACCAAGTAAGTAAACTTGTACTCAATGTTTATTTAAGCCACAAAGTCTCTGTTTAGCTTTTTGTCGGTGACTCCTCACCAACTTCCTCAGAACAGGAAATAAACACATTCAACACATCCTGTTTAAATACTACAATCATACCTCTCAACCTGGAATCATCAAAAATCTGGACAAGGCCCATGAAAAATAGGTACAAATCTGTACGCTGATTAATGTAAAATTTGCATACATAATTACATAACTCTGCCCACTCCAATGGAATTGTGGGATAACTTTCAAATGCAAACTGAAGAACAGACCACCAAAATATGGCACCAGAGTCCCCCCGCAGCCATTCCAATGTCCTATTACCTGGCTATTTCACCCCATTTACCATAAACGGTAATGTGTGCATACTGCTTTACTTCTACAATGATTATTTGGATTTTATTTTTATATTTTATAGCACAATGCACAAACACAATTAGGTATCTGCTAAACAAAGCAGTACTGTCTCAGAAAGAAAATAGACTTGGCATTAAAACCTCTCTGCCCTTGAAAATCACATTCATTTTAACAGCACTGAAACCCACACCACATCCAAAGAAAATGCATTTGGCTAGTGGGGGATAAGGATTACCTTTGGGCTGTTTTCAAATCATAGGTCCCTTGCACAAAAACAAAAAACATACATGCATTCTTTGATACACCTTCCTGACTTTATTAAATTATATTCCTTGTATAATACAGCACACTTGTTAGACTTAATTTAGAGCGCATTTTAAATTTATAGTTTGAACATTTTTTCCAGTGTGAATAAGAAAAAAACTACAGTATACATTTAAATGTGATGTGAGCGCTATCAGCAAAGTCATAGTCAAAACTCAAGATAGCGTTTATAGTTCCTCATAAACTAAAGAATATTTGCTTATCATAATGGATGATTACAGAAAATATTCACGTAAACAAGCAACTGTTTTAGCATCAGTGAATAATATTATTCTAGCAATAGAAAAAAGTATTTTGAATGCTTGATATTTTGACAATGTATAATGAAGCATCACTCAGTTGTCAGTAGTTTTACAGATATTACCAAGTACATGGGTTTTATGCAAAGACTAATAACACCTCTATGACAATATGACATCAGGCTTATGAAAATATTTATGTATGCACAGTTAAAAGTTATAAGAATTCTTCAAAGCAAGAAATTCCCATAGAAACATTACAAAAATATGTTTTAGGAAACCAGACATCAGTTCCACATAATACTATAGGATATGTAGCTGCACAAACTCTGTTAAAGAGTGACTTCTACACCAAACTTCCTTGATTTATCCAAACAAGAACAAGTGGTTGATCATATAATTAGAACTCACAACATCAAGAAGAATGCTCACTTTGAAGAATCATGAAAAGATATTGTACTCAACGTAACTTAAAAGTTGGAGACTATATAATGGTAAAGCAATTAAAATTTATAAAATTAATCTCAATCCCCACTTTACCACTGAGCCTTACTTTGTAACTATGATTCAATGTGTGCCACTTGGAATATGGGTATTAGATAAACATCACAGTTCACTTAAAAAAAAATAATAATAGTAATGTCAGCCATTAAAAATCAGTTAACCTGTTAACGATTATTCAATATGTCCAGCAAAGTAAGAAACTGACCTTATTACCTTAGAAACTTTATTTGCTATAAGAAGTAAGAGTTCAAACTGTCGAACAGACGTGTAATTTAAAATATCTGTTATATTGTATTTTAATCAAAATGCTTGACCAATTTCTTGCAGTTGTTTACACATAAATGGCAGTACTAGTCTGACTGGAAAATGCTGCCATCCTTCTATTGCTATAAAGTTGCATCCAACTCCAATAAAACCCTATAAATTGACATCTTCATTCACAGAGTTAGCTTACTAACCAAGTAGAGAATATAATTAAATTGCCAGGCCTTTCCTCTGTAACACACACACACACTCACACACACACACACACACACACACACACACACACACACACACACACACACACATTAGTTTCCTTACTTCAGTCTCTGCCTTCTATAAGTGCATTCAGTCCACTCCGCAGGTCTGATCTATAGTGACACACACCCTCCAATTCCCGACATAAATAATAATCCATGTAACCCATACAGCAACCGTTTGTTCCTAAATAATAATCCATGTACAGCAACCGTTTGTTGCCATTCCCGCTCACATTTGAGTTTCCAGGCCAGCCGGAAATGCATGAGCTCCGTGACCTCAATTCCGACAGGCTGGTAGCCCTGATGGAGCTGACGTCATCGCGCACGTGATGATGTCAGCTCTAACAGCACGAAAATTTAAAAAACAAGAGAAAAAATCGGAAATGAAGGGGTGCCACTCGGGAATCGTGGCACCCCTTCATTTGAACCCCAAAACTCGGTAAAAACTGAGTAATTCGGCACAGTTGGGAGGTATGACTACAATATAACTTC
Organism: Protopterus annectens; assembly: GCF_019279795.1. Taxonomy (NCBI): domain Eukaryota; kingdom Metazoa; phylum Chordata; order Ceratodontiformes; family Protopteridae; genus Protopterus; species Protopterus annectens. The sequence continues at coordinate 1,843,248,858 of NC_056739.1, forward strand.
CTACTTTTGCCACACTGCCACCTGTGGTTGGAATACAAAATTTCAATATATTAAAAAGAACATACAAGAAGGCATAAGACTATTTAAAAACATATGTAAATATAAAACACTCCCTTAACGATATATACATGTATAATAATAATAATAATAATAATAATAATAATAACAATAATCATAACAGCACCATGGATATATGTAGATATAAGAGCTGGATGACCATTGATTTTTGTTGTTCTGGCAAACAGTAATAAATATCCAGAGTTTATGAATTACACTTGTCCTTATTAAATAGTCAATTCTATATTCATAGTTGTATATTCCCAAATTTTCAATGTTTTTTAATCCACTTTGCTCAAGTATTTCCTTTTAATGATGAAAACAAACACACAGAGGTGAATGAAGTACTCAAAATCAAAACTGTCAATTGTGTGATTTGCCATCATGCCATAAAATAGCACAGATTATAGATCAACATTTATGTTGCCAGTGTTCTTATTATCTCAAATGTAGATTTATCATAAATGCTTGCTCTCATCAGAAAACATGGAATGGTTAGCTTTATTTTTGTTGTCCACATTGTTCCATTTCTCCAAGTGGGTGTGACCTAACAGTTAGTGTCTAGAGAGGGATCAGATGAGTGTTGAAAGAGCACCCACATCAAAGGTTACATTGGCTTGCCACTCTGCAAAAAAATGTCATGTACTATCTGGCAATTATTTTGTTTCATGATGGTTTGCATGCTTGAATGTTTAAATGTTGGCAGTATGACTAGTATAGGGAGAAAGCTAGCTGATATGATGGAGAGAAGGAAGGTTGATATATTATGCATGCAAGAGAGGAAGGGCAGGTGTATCGGAGGTGGGTTTAAATTGTTCTGTTGTGGAGTGGATGGGTGGAGAAATAGGGTAGGGGTTATCCTGAAAGAACACTATGCCAAGACTGTTTGGGAGGTGAAAAGAGTGTCAGACAAAGTGATGTTTATGAAGTTGGAAATTGATAGTGTGATGCATATGATCCACAAGTTGGCTGTGTGATGGATGAGAAAGAAAAAAATTGGAGTGAGTTGGATGAAGTGGTGGTGAGTGCACCCAAGGGAGAGAGAGTGGTGACTGGAGATTATTTCAATTGGCATGTTGGTAAAGGAACAGAGGGGGACAAGGAAGTGATGGGCTGGTATGGTGATAAGAAGAATGCAAAAGGTCAGATGGTAGTGGATTTTGTGAAAAGGATAGACATGGCTGTGGTGAATACGTATTTTAAGAAGAGGGAGGAGCACAGGGTGATGTACAAGAGTGGAGGAAGATGCATACCAGTAGATTATATCCTATGCAGGAGGGTCAGTCTGAAGGAGATTGGGGACTGTAAAGAGATTACAGGGGAAAGTGTAGTTAGTCAGCATAGGATGGTGGTCTGTTGGATGATGTTGGTGATCAAGAAGAGAAGGAGGAGGAGAGTGAAGGCAGTGCCAAGGATCATTTGGTGGAAGTTGATAAAGGATGATTGTGAGGTGGAGTTCAGGGAAGAGTCAAGACAGGCACTGGGTGGCAGTGAAGAGTTACAGAATATCTTGGTAACTAGAGCAGAGCTGGTAATGGAGGCAGCTAGAAAGATGCTTGGTGTGACATCTGGACAGAGGAAGGAGGACAAGGAATCCTGGTGGTGGAATGAGGAAGTACAGAAGACTATACAGAGGAAGAGGATGGCAAAGAAGAAGTGGGATTGTCAGAGAGATGAAGAAAGTAGACAGGAGTATAAGAAGATGAGGCATATGCTGAAGAGAGAGGTGGAGACGGCTAAGGATAAGACGTATGGCAAGTTGTTTGAAATGTTGGACACTAAGGAGGGAGAAATGGACCTGTACCAATTGGCTAGACATAGGGACTGAGCTGGGAAAGATGTGCAGCAGATAAGGGTGATAAAGGATAACAAGGGAAACATACTCACAAGAGAGGAGAGTGTGCTGTGCAGCTGAAAAGAGTACTTTGACAGGCTGATGATTGAAGAGAATGGTAGAGAGAAAATGTTGGATGATGTGGAGATACTGAATCAGGAATTGTGATGGATTAGCAAGGTGGAAGTAAGGACCACTATGAAGAGGATGAGGAATGGAAAGGTTGTTGGTCTAGATGACATACCTGTGGAAGCATGGAGGTGTTTAGAAGAGATGGAAGTTGAGTTTTTAACCAGATTGTTTAATGAAATCTTGGAAGATGAGAGGATGCCTGAGAAGTGGAGAAGAAGTGTTATGGTACCAATTTTTAAGAATAAAGGTGATGTGCAGAGCTGTAGCAACTACAGAGGGATAGAAACTTGATCAATCACAACACAAAGTTATGGGAAAGAGTAGTGGAAGCTAGGTTAAGAAGAGAGGTGATGATTAATGAGCAGCAGTACAGTTTCATGATGGGAAAGAGCACTACATATCCAATGTTTGCTCTGAGGGTGTTGATGTGGAAGTATAGGGAAGGTCAGAAGGAGTTGCATTGTGTCTTTGTGGACTTAGAGAAATCATGTGACAGGGTGCCTAGAGAGGAGTTGTGGTATTGTATGAGGAAGTCGGGAGTGGCAGAGAAGTATGTAAGAGTGGTACAAGATATGTACCAGGGTAGTATGACAGTGCTGAGGTCTGCAGTAGGAGTGATGGATGCATTCAAGGTGGAGGTGGGATGACATCAAGGATCAGCTCTGAGCTTTTTCTTATTTGTAATGGTGATGGATAAGTTGACAGATGAGATCAGACAGGAGTCCCCATGGACTATGATGTTTGCGGGTGACATTGTAATCTGTAGTGAGAGTAGGGAACAGGTTGAGGAGACCCTGGAGAAGTGGAGGTATTCTCTAGAGTGGAGAAGAATGAAGGTCAGCAGGACTATGACAGAATATATGTGTAAGAATGAGAGGGAGGATAGATGAATGGTGAGGATGCAGGGAGTAGAGTTGGCAAAGGTGGATGAGTTTAAGTACTTGGGATCAACAGCTCAGAGTAATGGTGAGTGTGGAAGAGAGGTGAAGAAGAGAGTACAGGCAGGGTGAAATGGGTGAAGAAGAGTGTCAGAAGTGATTAGTGATGGACAGGTACCAGTAAGAGTGAAAGGGAAGGTCTACAATAGGGCAGTGGGACCAGCTATGCTATATGGGTTGGAGACTGTGGCACTGATGAAAAGACAGGAGTCAAAGATGGAGGTGGCAGCGGTAAAGATTTTAAGATTTGCACTGGGTGTGATGAGGATGGACAGGATTAGGAATCAGTATATTAGGGGGTCAGCTCAGGTTGGACAGTTGGGAGACAAAATCAAAGAGACGAAATTGCGTTGGTTTGGACATGTGCTGAGGAAGGATGCTGGCTATATTGGGAGAAGGATACTAAGGATGGAGCTGCCAGGTAAGAGGAAAAGAGGAAGGCCTAAGATAAGGTTTATGGATGTGGTGAGGGAGGGCATGCAGGTGGTTGGTGATAGAGCAAGATGCAGAGGAAAGGAAGAAATGGAAACAGAGGATCCGATGTGGCAACCCCTAATGGGAACAGCCAAAAGAAAAAGAAGAAGAAGGTGATGATTTGCTGTTCAATTTTACATGTCTGCTTGACATTTCCACCACAGTTATTTGCATTTTGACTAAGTGCGATGTGAGCAATTATAATAATTGTGGCAGTGAAGAGTGGTGTTTTGATATGCATGAGAAAAAGCAGGACATACAATTGACTAAATGCAAGATATATATATATATATATATATATATATATATATATATATATATATATATATATATATATATATATAAATGCTCAGTACAACCAAGGAATAGCCTGTGCTTGTGATATAAAATACTTTCATGATTGCTAAAGTCTGTGCTGTATTATCATGCTATAACAGAGTAAGCATTGCGGCATTGTCACATTTTTCTTCTGTCTTCAATTGCTGTTGAATGGGTTGACCATCTAACAAGTGTCTGTATTGTGAATTATGCCACAGCTAAAGTTGGAGCTTGTCCTACAGAATTTATTATAACACAAAAATGAAAATAAAACTTTTCAAACATTGTATACTTCACTGATGAAGTATTATATTCACAGCCTTTGATATGTTTTAGGCATCAGTTTAAGTCATAACAAATTCTAATGTCAGCTAGAAGTGGCAGCTGTAATCTTAGCACAGCACTCATCTGTCTGCCAAAAAACATGGCAAATTGCATAGGCAGTCCTTTTGTATGAAGTAACCTTGCTTTTATCAACAAACCATCACTGAGCCTGCAATAATCATTGAAAGTTTTGCATTTTGAATGGCAGCTGGGAGAGTTACAGACCATGTGCATTAAAAATATTATTTGAAGCTTAAACAGATGGGAGTTATTTCAATTCTTACAAAGATTTTTGGCTTCAGTATTTAGATTAAATAAAATCACCAACTATCAGAAATGATGTTTTGGCTGTGCCTCTATCAGAAGTTTTCATTTTCTTTTTAAGTATCTGACAGCTTTGAAAAGTACATCTGGAATATGACAGCAAATCACCACTCCAACTGCATTTTCTGATTAGAATTCTTCAGATCATAAATACACTCATTTGGTAAAATTATTTGCTGTAACTTACTAAAGCTTTTCACATGCATAATGAAATCATAAACACCCAGACAGAAACATAACACTGGTACAGTCCTGGTGGTTGCTTAGTGCTCTCATACAAAGTTAATATAACTTCTTATTTACAGGTCTAGCAGTGCATAATGGCCCTTTCAGCCTCACTGGTAGTAGGGGCTATAATATATATTAAGCAACAACAGTATAGCATAAAGAAGGATTTTGATAGCAAATAAGGAATGTCCACTTAATATGCTTATTTTTTACAAGCTGAATGCAGCACACATAATACTTAACTGATTAATTGATTACTTACTTCTCCACTCTTTAGAAAAATATTTTTTGTCTATTTGCATGGTATTTAATTACCTACTATTAAAATAAAACATAGCAACCCCAGCATGTTGTTCCAAGCAACTACACACTACATAAAAAACTGATTGTTGTTTGTCATTGTCTGACCGTTTCCTTTATTCAAGTACACACCTGATCATGCAGCTTATTCTCACTTTACGTTTATGATGTGGCTCATGGACTATTTTAATAGACTTCCCATAACATCTCCCATCTAGTCCGCATCCTTATCTTGGTAGTATCCTCAAAACTATGCTAGTATTTCAAAGGGAGCCATACCAAGTATATATGTTTGCATGTGAGTGTGTGTGTGTGTGTGTGTGTGTGTGTGTGTGTGTGTATGTGCCATACCAAGTATATATGTTTGCATGTGAGTGTGTGTGTGTGTGTGTGTGTGTGTGTGTGTGTGTGTGTGTGTGTGTGTGTGTGTGTGTGTGTGTGTGTAAGGACACAAGCCTGTGTGCATGTTTGTGTATAATTTTATAAACAAATACTGAACCACACAATTATGTGTGTGTGTATATATGATTCTATAAGCAAATTTTGAAACAACAGAAATTACGAATCTCAAATAACCAAAATAAATTTATCAACCACACAGAAATCTGACTGCAACAAATACTAAACATAAAAAAAAGTCTGACATCACTCTTTTGAGTGCTATTAAAACCCATACAATGTTGTGTCTGTAGGGATGTTTTTGAAGGGAGCAAGATCCCTGTGCCCCGCTTTGCCCTTTCACCCTCCTTATATGTGTAACTCCAAAGTCACACAAATACAAAGAAGGGTGAAATCTCCCAAAATAAAATAACTATTGTTGTAACATAGTCAGAAACAGCACTGACAATAATTTCAAAGCAAAACAACCACGTATATTATGGGGGGGGGTTTAATAAAGCCTACACATACTTTTTTTTCTGTATAGGCATAGCGGCACACTGCTTATATGAAAGTAAGCAGGGTTGTGATCCAGTAAACAGAGCTGGGTGGCGCGAATGCATGTGCATACATGGAAGTATCCATGGCATGCAGATCACCTGATAAGCAGGTGAATTGCATGCAAATGAGGGAGGTATAGAGATCCAGGAAGCAGATAGGCAGTCCAGCAGACCCCGTGTTGGTGTCCGTAGTGTGCACAGAAAAATTCCTTGTACAGAATGTAAAAAAAAAAAACAACAGTGGCTGTAAAAGGGCAGGTAGATGGGCAGAAATAGCATAGCAGAGACATATATATACAAAACTATCCAGCATGTGTCCAAAACTGCATGGAAAATAATTTATAATAATTTTTTTAATAATCTGGGCATGTTTACGTGGCACACTGCAATGTGCACAAATGCTGTTATGAAAAAAAAATTAAAAAGTGTAAAAATGAAATTTAGAAGTATGTGACAGTAATGTATTATTGCACCCTGGGTGGAGTATCTACAATGGTGGAATGGTTGTGTTGCTAAGGAGGCAGTGCCTGGAACCGTGTTGTTTCCAGGTTGTGTGAATGGATCCCTATGCACATGAGCTGGGGTTACTTAATAGAACAAATGGGTATCCGTGCCCACAGATCCCATCTGTGAAGGCACATAACCTTGTTGTTGTCCACAGAAGAGGTAGCTGACATCAAAGGGGGATATGTCTGAGGACTTGTAAGCTTACTGGAGCTCAGCAGCATCTGTTGGCGCAACTCAGCGGTCTGCTGAGCAGGGGGGGTTGTACACTGACTGCTAAGCTTTGTTTACCTTCAGGGCACATGTTTCATTGGGTTTGAGCATATTTGCAGGGCATGCCACTGTGCTGTGGGTGACCTGCCATGGGGCATGTACACTGTGCACTGAGCACTGTTTCATTAGCGGCACATGTTTGTGCGGCGTGCTGCAATGCTGAGTGAGGAGGGCTGTTCAAAAAAAAAATTGGCTGAGAAAGGCAACGATATCTTATTACTGATGACCCCTGTTTTACTTAAACTAGGGCCATTAACAGTCCTTAATGATGTACTTGGCAGGTGGAATGCTTCATAGGTAGCCAATCACACATGCTGCACCTACGGCAGAGCACGATAAAGGTTGCATACACCCTACAATCTGATTTCACCCCTATACTCTGCACCAGTGGAGTACAGACTTGGGAGTTTTAACTGAAGGAATGCTAGGGGCTGCTGCAGGTCTGCTACATATGTATGTGGTAGATGCTGAAGTCAGTTCTGATACTGCGGCGGCTGACTATAGGCCTAGACTGAGAAGGAGAAGAGTGTTCAGGCCCAGGGTAGCCTTCCAGGAGTTACATGAGCTGGAGATTGTAGAGCACTACAGAGTGGACAGGAACATATTACAAGAACAAACTGAGCTCTGCCAACCCCAACTCAGACCCAGAGCCAACAGAGGGGAACACATCCCATTGGAAACAAAGGTATGTGTAGCTTTTAGGATACTAGCTACAGGTCTTTTCCAAATGCCAACTGGGGACATGATGGGGTCTCACAGGCATCAGTCTCCAGGGTACTCCACCAATTCCTGGATATTATGCTACCACATGCCAGGACCACATTTATTTTCCCCTCACCCTTGAGGTGAGGGACAGCAGTATGCAACACGTCTACCACAACACACTACTCTGAGGTACAGGGTGCCATAGATTGCATTCATGTACTCATCAAGGCACCACCCAGTGAGAAGGGTAGAATCTACATCAAATCCAAGGGGTATCACTCTGACAACTGCCAGGTCATGTGCAATGCCCAGGACATTATCGTGAATGTGTGTGCTGGCAGTCCTGGCAGTTATCATGACTCCCATATCTGTTACGGATCACAGCTGTACCAGATGTTTAGTAGGGGTGGACATACCACACTGCCACTTACTGGGGGAAGCTGGTTATGCACTGGAACTGTGGACAATGACACCCATCAGAAATACACACACACCCACCGTAGAATGCCATAATGAAGCACACACACAAACTAAGAATATCATAGAGTGTGTGTTTGGGTTGCTGAAGTCACGGTTCCGGTGCCTCGATATGGTAGCGTTCTGCAGTATCCTTCAGCCAAATGTGTACACATGTTCATAGTGTATGCCATGCTACACAATATGATCCTCCAGAAACAGCTGCAGCAGGTCAGTAAACGGAAGGAATATACAGCCCCCCACCAATGCCTAGGTCACCACAGCCACACCCACAGGGGGAATCCATGGAGGAAACCCCTGAGGTTGTCCTTGTAGGCAGACATAGGTGTGTTCAGTATGCCTTGGCATGGCCAAGAGACAATGCATAGCACATGCACTGAAAACCTAGGGCCCTAGAGACTGAGACCATATTCCGACTCGCATACATATTAGTAAAAACGATGCCAGCCAGCCCACACAACTTGTGTCTAACCATGTACTGGCTGTGTACTGCACGCATCAGATGGAGTCAGCCCCAAACTACAGGTCTGTCAACTGCTGAATTCGCAAAGTAAGTCTCACACCTATTTACCACTTGTATGGGGTACTAGCATATGGTAGCATATGTATGGAATGTTGCATGCATGCAAGGGAATATAGTAGGCTACTGAGCTATTTGGGAAGATCTAATAGCCACTTGGTACAACAGGTACTCTATCCAATAGTATGTTCTCCATAATATGCAGTAGGCCACATGGCTGAAAAGTCCACTACATTATTCAAGGGAGATGGCAAACAGTAGGGTCACATGACAGTCACACAACTGTCTATGCCAGCAGAGCATGGGCTGGTCATCCCCCACTGCCAGCACATCAGTGTACCCATATAACTGCTGTAAAAGTAAATCTGCAATGATATATTAGCAGAGCAGACAATTCCAGGGCTGTGACATAGAACCTGCCCACATGTACTATGTCTCACATAATGCAGGGGTGACAGTGTATGTCTGTATGCTGTTGATTGTGTGATGAATGACCCATCCCTGTCTGGCAGCCTGTGTGGCTCAGTAGGCTAGGGACATTAGCATGGGTGATGGTGTTGATGGTTTGAATTTGGCAGTACCCACATCTTTTGCATGTGAGATAGTTGTATGGTGATGTCCCCACAGACTGTCGTACCCCTCAATCTGTTACTGCATGAAAGCTGGACAAAGCCAGAGAGAATGAGGGGACAAAGGGCTAAAACTAGAGACAGACATTTAGATGCTCTGATTCACATAGAAGGTGGCTAGTGGGTTGCAGCAGTACAGCATATCTGAAAGATATAAAGTCCAACACTCAAATGTTTGTCTGTAGTTAGTACCATTCACTGACTGCCTTACACATTTTACTGAAACACCACAAATGTATGAGGACAGGCCAGACATATGGGGTGAAATGCTGGACATTATGAAAAAAAAAACATGTACAGTGAGAGAGCTATGCAGACTGTCACCCTATATGAGGTATTACATCATACACCCCAGTCACATTAATTACAGCACACAGCCGGGGAATGCCATGAACAATGTCAGGGAAGTGCTGTACTTTGGAAACAGGTGCAGCTGACAATGTCTGTAGCATACAAAATCTCGGCCTGGAGTGCAGGTAGCTCTGGCCTGGAGTTACCTTGTAAGTACTGACAGTCCCACTCAGCATGCTCTTACCCTTAGCTAACTTGAGTGCAATTCTGTTGCCTCTTCCTCACAAAGACCTGCTATTTAGAAATACATCTGTACACACAGACAGCTACCTCTACATATCTCTCTGACCCTATCCCACCTCCCACATGTGTAGCGTAATACATATAATACTGATATATATATATATATATATATATATATATATATATATATATATATGTATATATACAGCTATATATATTACAATGATACATAGACTCTCCACATATATCTACATAACACATATACATAATGTACACACACAGCAACATTTATAGAGACATCCCTGTTATACACATTTATATATAAATATATGTGCGTGTGTGTGTGTGTGTGTGTGTGTGTGTGTGTGTGTGTGTGTGTGTGTGTGTGTATTTATAGAGATGTATGGATTATACCATCGGAATGCTGAGGATATCTGCACTCACACATCAAAAAAGTTGCCCAAAAGAACCAAACCAAAGCCGCAACAGTACATAATCCACTCACCCACAGACCCCTGTGCCTGTGGAATGTCACCTTGTAGACAGACACAGGTGAGCAGGAGTTGTATTGTACAATGGTTCAATGCATGCCTTGGAGAGGCCATATTGTTCCTGGCCACATGTTTGCCTATCTCACATATGGCCATACTGCTAACTGTACACACATAGCAGGGTAGTGACAGGTACCCCACTCCTAGGACACTAGATAAATAACAGTTCCAAGCAATATCACTCTGCAGGCCACACATACTGTCTAACACAAGGCTACTTTTCGTACTCCAGAAGTACTGTGCCTGCAATCACATATACAACAGATAAGTACTGTGAGTTATAGTGTGGAATTGTAGATAGGTAGGGGTTATAATCTCAAATCAACGCCAACTGTGTGTGTGTGCGTGTGCATGTGCGTGTGTGTGTGTGTGTGTGTGTGTGTGTGTGTGTGTGTGTGTGTGTGTGTGTGTGTGTGTGCAAATATATTCCTGTGCAGCCCTACAGACAAGCCTGTATGGGCAATCTCCATGCAATGATTATGCATTTTATGGCCCTGTGACTAGTTGCTGGCCTCTATATTGTCCTCCTCTACAAGACCTGTTGATGTCATCCACCTCAAGAGGGCTGTCTGACAATCTAATATCTTATAAACTCCTTGGTGCTGCAAGCTATAGTGTCTAATTGTAGATAGGTAGGGCTTCTAATCTCACATCAGCCACCTGTGTGCATGTAAATATATCCCCATGCAGCACTACGGACAAGTCCTTAGGGGCTATCTCTGTGCCGTGGCTATGCATGTTATGGCCTTGTGACTAGTTGCTGGCCTCTATATTGCCCTCCCCTACAAGGCCTGCTGATGTCATCCACCTCAAGAGCACAATCTAATATTAGATAAACTCTGTGGTACATGCAATAAGTACTACAAGCTATAGTGTGTGACTGTAGATAGGAAGGGTTCTAATCTCACATCAACTAACTCTGTGTGTGTAAATATATCCCTTTGCAGTGCCACAGATGTGGTGTGATGGGCTACCCCCCTCTGCAATGGCTACGCACTTTTTGGCCCTGTGACTAGCTACTGGCCCTAAATTGCCCTCCTATACATAATCATAACCAATGTCCACCACCTGTTTGACCCGGACACAGGATATTTGTAGATATGTCAACTCCATCACCACCCCTTCTAGATTTGTAAGTTCAGATAATCCAGGTGACATGTAGCCAGGGTAGCAGACCTTATCACAAAGTTTGAATGCATTAAAAATCTGACTGCCCCCATTGTCCCTGATAGACTGTTCTACACATATGCATCTAGGGTGCCATGCACGTATACTACCATACCTTGCTAATGTGATATTTCTGCTGTGCTGCCATGCCATCCTGCACCTCTGTAATGCTGCCATGTGTCCATGGTGTATCCCCTCAGACTCCTGGAACAGAAACATACACAGGTCTATGACACAACTGTCATTCTGTAACACTACTGCCAGTCCAACATCATGCAACAAAGATACACAAAGTGTGATGTGTAGTGATGAGACATGCCAGCATAAAGTACCTGTTGTGGCCCACAACAAGTGGCATGGGAAAACAATACTGCACTACAGAAGTACATGTAAAATGATATAGGTACCCTGTGCATCAGACACGTAGTAGTATTTCCCTGCATCAATGGCACAGGTGGCAGGAATGTGGCACAGTTATAATCACATGCACAGGGTGTGGTGTGAGTGTGTTGGGGACCTAGGCTGTGCCAAACAATTGACAGCATGTGTGTGAGTCAGGAAGAGTGTGGGTTAGATGGGCCATGGAGAAGTTTTGTGTGCTTCTATTGGTGACCTGCATGTGACAGTGGTGTGTGAATGTGTGCATGTACACAGTCAAGTCCAGTGCTAGACTTACACATGTGTATGTTGAACAGCTGTGGACCATACATGGTAGAATGGACAGTTCACCATCTCTGGCCATGAACATGGGAAATGGCTCTGCCAGGAGTAGCACTGGCACTACCATGCCCGAGGTCAGATGCGGTGCTAGTACCTGACACTGACTGTAAAATTCTGGGGCTGTGTCCCCCAAGGGACCACCCAGGACCACGTGCCCATGGTCTGACACATCATGATGTGGACAGCACACTTCCCTCTGCAGTGCTGGAGGTACTAACACTATGTGAAAGTGATTCTGCATGGCCACATGGACTCTCAGCAGATGGTGTTGCTGGCCCATGTCCACGAGTCTGATGCCCAACTCCAACCAGATATTCCAGCACAGACTATGTGCAGTCAAAGACAGACACTGTCTCAGGCCACCATCTGTCCACTGCATCAGTGAACCGATCAAGGGTGTTATCAATGCAGTGGAGGGAGTCACAGATGTCAGACTGTGCTGCATCCATAACCCTAAGCATCCATCTGGTGTTGCGTTCAAAATGTGCCTGTGCCTCCATGATGGCCCAAAACATGCTCTGAGTGACCTGTGATGTCACACCTGTGACAGGTGGTGGATGGACAGCAGTCCTCCTGTGAGCACCCCTGTCAATCTGCCTGTGTGGGACCATGTCAGCTCTCTGGCTATGGTCAGTGTCTACACTCACTGACACCATTGTTGCCACACTGTCCTGTTCAATGTCGCCACCCTCTGACTGTTCAATATGTGTGGCTTGGGGACTGGGTATGTATGGGCATACCAACTGTGCAGTGACAATGGAGGCAGAAGAGAGATATCAACTTCTGGGACAGATTCAGCCCCCCAACAACCCCACTTGTGCCTCACTATGGCCACCATCATCATCACAGTCTGATGAGACACTGACATCAGGTTGTGAGAGGGACAGACTCCAACCCCACTGGGTACCTGTGAAAACCAAGACAAAAGCAGTACATTACTACCTACAGTTTTATGTATGGTAATCCACAAAGACTCATACAAATGAGGATCCACACCTGCATTACCAGCTACATTTCTTCTCATCTCCGCTGCCATGCAAGACAGACAACCTTACACCAACATACACAGACAAGTCAAGCCCTTTATAACATGCACGTCTGCCATATCCAGGTAAAGTTGCCAGTACAATCTGCCTGTAAGGTATGAAATATGACACTATACATGATAGAGCTACACATAAAACCCAGTACACCTATCTTGAGAATGATATGCCATTACTAATGTCACTGCCTCAGGTATGTAGCATCTCCCCTTTGTGTTTGAACAGGTATCTTGGAGTAATTGCCTCATGTATAGCAGGCTGTGTACCCACTCAGAACTATAAGTGCAGACGTGTCAATGGTCATTGAAATACACACATGTGACTAACCAGTCTATGAACCATACTTATCTGTTCCAGAATTGAACATACAAATATTCTACTCTGGCTAAACACAGCATTTATACATAGGGCAATATGGCAGCCTTTAACTTTCATAGGGTATATATGATCCCTAAAAAACTGCATTACACTTACCAGGTAAAGGACCATGGACTTGGGCCACTCCTGATGCACCTATGAAAAGGTGAGGGAGAGGTATTGTCAGCACCACCAAATGTTGCAGAACTACAAGGCAATATGTGCATATATATCCACATATCCACTGTGATACTGGCTGTATTGATGGCATTCTGAGTATGTGTACACAACTGTGAGTAAACCCTAACTTCCACACCTATGCAGATAGACATAACACCCATGTACAGGTATGTTCAGCCTGCCACAATGACTGATACAGTATTACACTGGTGAACACAGTATGCTTACCTGGACGCTCCTCTGACACCCACCTCTATGATGTATGGTGTGATTGATGCTTGGGAGTTGTGTCTTCCTAGGTTCACTGGGAATTCCTCTGTGGCTAGAGTGTGTCACAGGTCCTCCACCGGTGGTGGCATGATCCCTGGCAATATCAGCTGCCCATCATCATGCAGCATTCATCATTTCTGTGGCCTGGTGTCGGACCTGCTCATAGGTCTTATCCGATTGACATCCCACACAAGGTCTGCCCACAATGCTTCCCACTGCTCCTGATTATGCCTCCCCACTGGACAACAAGATCCGATGGTGCTGCTCAGTTCATCAACTATCATGTCATTCTCTGCCTCTGAGAAGGGGGCATGTCTTCGGCAGTACATGGTTCCTGAAAGACAACAAAAGAGAAACACCTTACAGGACCAGTACATGGACATCCACTATGTACAGGTCCAGCACATCCATAATGGACTGTGCTATCCACTGCTCCCTCACACGTCATTCCCCACAGTCTGGCAGCAGTCTATGTGTGTGGATACCACCAAGATAGTAGCAATACTGGGGTATGCCCTTGTGTGCTGTGACAGATTCTACTGTATGTTTCAACACTCAGCAATGTAGTCCACTGTGGTGTATCCCCTATGGGCAGACTCCCACTAATATGTCATATGGCCACTGCTAGACAATTAACAGTGTGCTATTACAACTGTATGGGGACAGTCCAGCAACACCAGTGTGCCACAATGACTGAAAACAATGCAAGCATGTTGTAACATATGTTCCCTGTAGGCATCATACCTCTCAACTATACAGTTGTTTCCAGAATGTCAGGATGTCTGCCTCATAGTTTTGGTCATTTTCACAATAACTTGTGGATCTCTGACAAATATTTAAACACTGTCACTAGTTTGAACCTTTGCCCCCCCCCCCCATAAATTATGGCTTTGTCCTGGTTACATGCTGTAAGAGGTTGGCTGTCAACCAAACAGGACGTTAGGCAGAGTACATCAGGGACATTCAGGGACACTTTTAAAATGTTAGAACTATGTATGTGAGACAGTGACTGAATGAGGGGTGTGAATTACAGTACAGCGCTTGATGGACATCAGTGCACACCCTTACTCATTATCACTATGTATTATGTGTAATCACCTACCTTTCCTACAACAGCCAACCATTGTAGGAGGGATTGAGAGGGACAGAGCTAAGATGTGATTAAAAATCAGGGTCAGTTGAGAGGCATGCCTGTAGGTGTAAGACAGAAGAGTAACACTAACATGTCATTTCCATAGATCTTTGACAGGCTAACTGTTCATAGGTTCATAGGTTCGTTCATAGGTTCGTACTAGGCTATCTGCCCTAGGGCATTTATAAGCCTAGCCAGAGTGTGTGTGGCTTTCACCACCCCTTAGGATGAGAATACTACGCCCTTTTAGGGTTTAGTTTACTGTGCCTCTGTCTAGTAGTGACACAGAGATGACCCCCGGGGTAAACCTACGATCTCCCATCCACTCGTCAATATTTCTCTTGAATAGAATCAGTGAGGGGCTCTGCCTAACATGGACTGGGATTCTATTCCAGAGTGTAGGGAGCCTCTGGGTTATGAATCTGTCCCTCCAGCACATCCTATTTATTTCTGTGTTGAGGTTTAAGTCTCTTGGTCTCGTGGCTCTGATGGATTTGGATTTTCTGAGGTGGAGCATGTCCATTAATTCCGGATTGGACATGGCCTTGTACGTCAGGCACAGGTCACCTCTGAGTAGGCGGTATGCGACTGAATAGAGCTGGGGTTTTTTCAGTCGGGCAGCATATGACATATGTTTAAGACCCTTTATCCTCTTGGTGAGGAACTTTTGGGGTCTTTCCAACTGCTGCAGGTGTCGGGTGAGATACATCCCAAATGGGGCATTGTACTCAATCATTGGCCTGATAAGAGAAGAGTACAGGGGCACAATGACCTCTCTTGATCTAGATGTGAAACCCTTCATGATAAGGTGGGCAATATAGAAGGTCTTCCTAACCACTTTGGCAATGTGAGTGTCAAATGAGAGGTTACTGTCAACCTGGGTCCCTAGGTCCCTGATTACCTCTTCTGTACTTAATGGATTACCACCTATGTGGTAATTTGTGGGTACCTTGTTTTTTCCAAAGGGTATGACTATACATTTTTTGGCGTTCAGCTTAAGGCCATGGCTCTGGCACCAATTATCCATTTCTATGAGGCCTCTCTGAAGGATGTTTGTGTCCGCTGGAGTATCAATTATGGCCAGTTTGCAGTCATCTGCGAACTTTGTCAGCCACAATCCTCCTATGTTTGCCTGTACCTCGAAAAATAAATGCGAACAAGAGGGGTCCCAGGACTGAGCCCTGTGGGACAGCTTGTGACTCGCCTAGAGTCTGACATAGCTCCAGCAACTCTGGCCCTGTGGGTTCTGTCCTTGAGCCAGTTTGCAACCCATCTTGTGACATATGGGTTTACATTTAAGCTGGTGAGTTTGTCTATGATGCCGAGTGGGGTATTGTGTCAAAGGCTTTTGCAAGGTCAAGGTAGGCTGTGTGAACTGCCTTGCCCTCATCAATGGCCTTAGTGACTGTTTCAAAAAGTCGACCAAGTTCAAAGGCAGGATCTGCCCTTGACAAAGCCAAATTGGGTAGGATCCAATGTCTGTAGGTCCCCAATGTCTTTGTTTATGAGTTCCATAATGATCCTCCATAGCTTTGCAGACCAGGCTCGTCAAGCTTATGGGGCGTAATTTCAGGGTCTGTAAAAGCACCACCTTTGTGAAGTGGGACCACTGTTGCCAGACGCCACTCTTTGGGTATCCTGTAGTAAGGCTAAGATTAAACAGCAGCCTTATGTGTGGGTTTAGTTCCTCTTGAGTTCATGTAGCACACAGCCCGGGACACCGTCCGGTCCCATTGATGCTGTGTTTTTAGCTTTAGAGAGGGCAGCTCTCACCTGGGCATCTGAGATGTTAGGGAGGCTACACTCTGCTGGGATAGTTATTTCTCCTTTTGGGGGAGGGAGGAGAAATTTGCACTGAACCTGTCTGCCAGAATGTTGGCAATGTCAGTGGGTTCAGTGTATTCAGTGGGTTCAGTGTGTTGTAATGTTCATTCCCCATACCTCCATCCTCCCATCTACATCCTGTTATATGGAGAAACTATTACATACCTGATGGAGTGCAATACTCATTTTTTGAACTTTGCTTCTTTTATACATTTGGAAATCCACTGTCCATGTAAGTGCAATCTCATACAGAGCTGCTCCCCATAAGCAGCTGCTTGCCTTTTTAAGGTACTGCTCATTTGCAGGTAATTGCCTCTGCACCAGTCTGTGGCTTAGAATTGCTAATTGCAGCCAAAACAGCTGAATTGCACTGTCATTGGCCAATGGCATGCCCCCACAGTGCAATATATAAGGCCTTCATGTAGACCTGGGCCCCTTTCTTATTTGCTAAGATGGACATCACTGAGGTGTGGAGTGTACATGATCAAACACGGTAAGTACAATAATTGTTAGCTGTAGAGATTTATGGAGTATGTCCACAGTTTTGCCTCATGTATGGTCAGTGTCATCTGGCAGTTCACTGTAAAAAATTGTCGGTGGAGGTCAGTAAGAAAAGAGACACACTTGAGTATCAGACTTCATACCCATCAGAATATGCATGCTAATGCAGTATCTTTTATTCTATCAACCTTCTATCTTTGTAGGGGCAAATCATTACTCATGCCCCTATCTGTGGGCCTTGGAACCCCCATTACATATGGCTGTGTCCAAATCCCTTTTTCTAGGAGGTTGGGAGGTATGGTATGTCTGTAGCAGCTAACTTTACATACAACTGTGTATGCCCTAGCACACATGGGGTAGTGTGGACATTTTTGAGGACAGCAAGCTGTACATATAACTGTGACAGCCCTGTCATTATGGCAGAGCCAGGGTAAGGGCACCCTGTACAGTCCAATCAAGGCATGTGATTAAGGTATGTCTGTTATGCAACGGTGCCAATAACTGAGTACTAGGCAACACATAGTTAGACTATATGGATATGTGTAGTGTGTCCCCACCTTGCAGGCCTCTGACTTGCAAAATTTGGTAGCAATTCATTAACTCAGTAACCTGTGCGGATTAAGATTGCATGACTCAGTCATTACTCACTGTCTTCCCAATAACGTAGTTCAACTGCTAGACAAAACTGGATTTGATCCCAGGACTGTGTGTGGCAAAATGTACTGTAAGCAAGGGATTTAACAAACTGCTCCACTGAGTCACTGCAAAAGCATTTGTATTTGCAAGATATATGTGCACATATACAGGCTGTGAGAAACATTTCTACATCCATCAGTATGTGTATGGCTTTATATGGCTGTATTTCTGCACCAGGATCCCAGTTGTACATGTGGTTTGCCATTGCTGCCTTAGCAGGTGTCTTTCCACAAGTTGCTGATAAAAGGGCACATATACCTGCTATCACAGGCCTCACTTACATCCATTATTATGTCTTTGGCTCTCTACTGGTGTATTATTGTACAAGAGTCCAAGGTACACTTCAATTTTTCCCATTACTTTTTATTTCAGTTACATGCCTAATGACTGTAAGTGGCAATCAGTATCTTTTGATGGAAACAACTGTTTTGCATCAGATTTGTGTGGTGTGGTGGGTTAATGCAGTGGGCTGTAGGTGAGAGGGGCCTGGCTTCGAAACTTGGCAGAGGTGATCATTGTGTGCATGTGTCTAACAATGTAATAAACACATTTAATCATTAAAGCTCATTTAAGCTTAGCTCCACACAAATCCACACTAAAAATAATAAAGAAAAGAAAAAGGGGGTGATAAGAAAGTGGTGAAATGGGAACATAGTGAAAGGCAGTTAGGGTTGTGCAGGAAGGAAGTTGGAAAACCCATAGCTATCCATATCTTGTACAGCAACAGCTGTGTATTTTGACAGATTTTGTAAATGAATTTGGACTCTCAAACCCAGAGAAGGAGGTGAGGACAACATAACTGTGTTGTCAAGCCAATTAGGCCAGATTAGTGGTGTCCAGTGGACACGTGTGCAACATGGACAGCTATGTATGGGGCAATATTATTTTTGGGACAGGTGCCCATTTTTTTTTCTTCAGGTGAGAGTGGAATATAGGGGAAGGGACATAGGTACATGTGGGGAGGTAAGTTTGGTAGGAGAGGATGCATTAGCAGACAGACAAAACAGTGGACAGGAGCAGTGTGTGACACATGAGGGAGGTAAACACCTTGGATGGGGAGGGTGTTGTGGAACCAAGTCACACGTGCCTCAAGACAGCAGCAGCATGACTCACATCCCCACCCATGGGACAGTCGACACTGCTCCTTCACTGCCCTGAGGGTGGCTGTGTTGGAGGCTGGTTGCCAGGCTGAGCCTGCTCCACAAGGTTGGCCAGTGTGCTCTCAATCTGGCACAGGCAGCGTTCATAGCTCTGATGAACAATCCTGCACAGCAGCATCGGCAGTTGATCCTGGGTGACTGCAGCCCCTCTGCCACCACTCCAAGGAGGGGCCAGGCCCCATCTCCTTAGCTGGTTCAACCCAACACTGCAGCTGGTGCAGGGGTAACAGAGGGGGTACCACCAGTCTGTGTCCCAGACCTGCTAAGACCCAGTGCCACGGCCAATTGAGGCAAGGTAGGTGGATCACCAGGGACCGTCCTTCCCAGATGTGCAGTGGTAATTGAATTATAGCAATACGTATAGGTTAGTTATTAACAAAACATTGATAGTAATAACAGCATGGCAGAACATTGGAAATAACACAACTACATATCAATGCAAATTATGTGAAACACAACAATAAATAACAAAACAGTCAGTATAATATATAAGATATGTTAATATGCATCCATTATAATACATAACAATAACACATGCCCCAAAAAACAGTTAATGTAACAACATATGTTAATAGTAAACCATAACCAATGAATAAAAGTAATAAATAAATGAAGATAAGGAGTGGGAGAGAGAGAATGAAAATCAGTCTATTAGTTAAATTGCTGCTTACTTCCTTGACAAGAATACTACTATCTACTCAACATGTCTGTATTTTCTTTATGTTTACAGTGAGTACAGGTCTCCTGTAGCTGATGTAGAATGTACATACCTATCAAGCTATATGCATGGGATTCTATGGACAAACAGTAACAACTGCAGGTACACACCTGCACAGAACACTTGCACATCAAGTAGACCTGTATAACTACCAAGGTGTTCTGAGAGCTGAAATCATGATAATGTGCAATCTAGATACTCATTGCCATGGTATTCCTTTAACAGGTGGATTATGTACTATTAATTACATAACATGAAATTGTGACACTTGAGAGGCATGTATGTGTACAGTACAGATGTTAAACAGCAGTCATGCCTTGGTTGGCAGGCAAGGGAATAAAACACAATAGCAGTGACTGCGATTGCAGCAACTTTTAATAGACACTCCAGGCATACAGCTATAACAGGATTACACATATTATTTGTGACTGCACATTGCTAAGTTTTCACATTCTTGCTAATGATTTTAACAGTCTGGGAAATCTAAACACACAATTCTCTACTCATAATATAGGCTACCTCACCCATTTACCTGTAGTTCATGTGGAGAGAGAATATGTGAGCATTACATGACTGCTACTGTAATATTTTGTGTTACCTAGCAGTGGATTCGAACCCTGGTCCATGTGTGACAAAATGTACTATACACGGAGCATTTAACAAACTGACCTGCTGAGTCACAGCTGATTACTGACTGACTGGTATTTTCCTAGAGCTTACCTGGAACCAAAATATGACCTGGCAATACTACTATGGTGTTATACTAGACTGCAGTGACAGTAGAACACACACGTATGAAATAAAATAATAGTGCAGATAGTAGGTATGCTATATAGCAGTCTGCCAATGCTGGAGTACACACTTTGTCAGTGGGTTGAAATATCTGTGAAGGCAGCAAACAATATCAGATCATGGAGTGGGCTACCTCTCCCATATACCTTGCTTACCTGATGCTTGTGGATGACAGAGCATTATGTGAACAATATTGGCCTAGTGACAGCCTTGAATGGTACTATATGTGTTAAAGAATACAATTGGCAGCCATTAGATTTGCATTCTACAGCTATTACCATGTTATACTTGACTGCAGCACCTTACCTTACAGCTTGAATGCAAACAGCTCTACTGCAATGGTTACAACAGGCAATCCTGATGTACACCATTTTCCTTGGTGTTATTGGTATTGATTCATGTTTTATTGCAGAACAGTTGGCATTTATTTCTTGCAAAAGAGCTTTAATTCCATAATTATTGCATCACAGTCTTTACTGTATATACTTTAATGCAGTTAACTGGTATTATTTCATGTTTTTATTGCACAACAGTTGGCATTATTCATTTCTTGCAAAACAGCTCTAATTCCACAATTATTACACTGCAGACTTTATTGTATATACTTTAATGCAGTTACTTTTATTATTTCATGTTTTTATTGCACAACAGTTGGCATTATTCATTTCTTGCAATACAGCTCTAATTCCACATTTATTGCATTACATACTTTATTGTATATACTTTAATGCAGTTAATGCAGTTAATGCTTTACCCTTTCTTGTTTATTTCACTACAGTTAGCATAATACATTCATGCTCACCACACTCATGGTGCAGCCTGGCCAGGTACCTGGCATGCAACTCGATATTGTGAACCCTCTCCTCTGCAGTTGTTGGGAGAGAAGCACACCATTATGCATACCAGTTTTGCAGATACTCAGATTAGATATTGGTGAAACAGATGTAAAATTACTTACATAATTTGGGGCATTCCTTGCCCAAGCTTCTTGGACCCAGGTGTCCAAGAGATCCCCCTTTTGCTGTTTCAGGTAGTCATGCTAGTTCCGACACTGCTCAACTGTATGGTGGATACCATTCACACTGCTGAGTTCTCTGGCAGCTGGTCTCAGTCCTCTGCCTTTTAACTAGGAGTCTAACCATGACCCTGGACTCCAGAATGCCCCAACACTGCCCCTGAAAAAGCACACCCTCAACAACACCAGCCAGAGTACCCTTCAGAGACAGAACTCCAACAAGTTCTGCTGTATTCCCACCATTGGGCTTAATATAGGCTGTTTTTCCACCCTTACACATCAATGGGCAACATTCAAAAAAGTGCTGCATCACTTAGCACCACACAAACTAGCTCAGCCGAGCTAAGAAGTGCAAAAACTTGCAGAACCATAGTCTTAGTGGATCCTAGCAGCACACAAACTAGCCAAGCAGCACATAAACATTAGCAGCCATTATTATGTTTATGCAGTGCTTTGCAGGTCTTAGCAGGTCTCAGAGAGCTTACCACAAGTGCAGCAGAGCCATTTTTTAAATTAGTCTGCAAAATGTGTACATTAAAATTAAATATACTTATTTGCATTCCATGTATTCAAACCCTGAACCTACTACACATGGAGCCATGATTCTACCCATTTAGCTGCATTGATATTCAGACATCAGATGTACCTTTACATATAACACTGAGCTACCTATAAGCAGTGCTGAGCACCACTCTGTGCCACGCAAACACACTCAGGTACGCTTAAACATTCATTTAAATAAATAATTAAATACATTCAGTTTCTATTTTTAGATATCTGGCAGTTGTCTGCTATCTTATCTATGGGTGCTACTTAGCATTTCTGCACTCCATGCTGCAGTGTACAAACATGCTTTTTTGTTAAAACAAAATTACATAACACTAAAGGACAGTCCAGAGAGTCTCTTATTCATCTGTGGACATGGTTAGCACTACACCTCTTCCTACACTGATTCGATACCCATGTTCCTCAGCTGTCCCTTGGCAATTTGCCATCATTAATATGCATGGTGTGCTGCCATGGGGGAACAGTGTGCACAGACATGGTAACATTCAGTGCAGGCTCTACACTGTACCTATACAGATTTTATTAAATCCTGGGGTATGTCTATTACCTGCATTCTTTCTAAATATACTTACCAGTGAGTACCTATACTGCCCATAAACAGTCCAACATGCACTCCCACACATCAAAATAGTTGACAGTCATGCCTTCAAACACATGTTCAGTTAATGTTCCCTCTAGTCATTATTCTTTAGTCCACTCCAAACCTGTCAACAAAATGAGAATGCAACATTTCAAACTGCACACTTACATTCATGTACACACACAAATAGCTCATATATCCAAAAGTATTTGCAAAGAATAATATCACATCCCAGATGCACAGAAAAAAACATATTTCATATAAAAAAAAATCAGTGCCCTGGTGTAATAAAAAAATGTTTATTCCTGTGTGCAGTTGGAAAAATGAAATAAACCAGGTTTGCTTGTACAAAATGTTTCAGTATCTAAACAAATGAAATAATCACTTTCTTTTCATATATCACAAACCATGTGATGAATAAACAAGAATAGTATGAAAACCATTTTTTTTAAACATAAAAGTTGTATGGGTAAAAAAATCTTACCAGTCAGTCCATCATCCAAAAAATAACCAAGTCTGATCTGCTTAGCTACCAGATCAATCATGATCAGGCTTATTCAGAGTAATATAATCATTCAGTTTTCTACTCTTTATACACATTAAAGGTGTTCATTGAGACCAGTAAAAATTAAACAATCATTGCCTTTCACGTAACACCATAACTGACATGCAAACCAGTTTTTAAAAAAAATACCTAAGCAGTATGGCATGAAAAGAAACATTATCAGGTAGCCTCCCATCCAAGTGTTAACCAAACCCGACTCTGCTTAACAAACAAAATCAGGAAGGTTAAGGTTCATTCAAAACAACATGACCATACTTTTTTTCTCTTCTTTATATAAATTATAGTTGTTCATTCAGACCAGGTAGATACAGTACACCAGTGTTAAGTATCCAAACCTCTCTTTAGAATCTAAAAAAAAAAGTTTTCACAACTTTACCACCTGCATCATAAAGTTTTATTTGATCTATTTCCATGAATACAAACTTACCTGTAGGGTAAACCTTATGTTTTTAGATTGCACTTCTGTCCCTGAAACAACTGCTGTGACTTAAATGAACGCTCACACATTCTTTAAATATTTTGTTGATTTGCCCAACATAAAAAGTGTCACATTCATTGTACAAGATCAACAGTCAATCTACTTTTACATGTTATATATTGTCTGATATCAAATATGTTTTTGAAACATGAGTAGAATAAGATTAACATTTAAAATATATTTACCTAAAGAACAATGTCCAGAGGAACATTTTAAAAACTTTTAAAAACTTTATTTTTAAGAACACTGATTTAAAAGCTTTACAATTTTTTCAATAGTTTTTACTGGAAATCGTACTGTTTTAGTTTGACTAAAATGATGAGTTTAAAGGATCAAAGTTTTCTTTTTTGGCACCAAATGATGAGTACAACAAAACTGCTTTTGTTTGATTTTTAATGAGTAGGTATGATATTGAGATGAACCATATATATACTATGCAAACAAACAATTTATGATGCTCTGCTGAGACCTGTAAACAGTTGCATAGCAGAAATTTAAAAGGGAGTACATGTATTAGCAGATGGAGGAAGTCAAAGAAGAGGATGTGCCCAAAATAGATAATGAATGGGGAATGACAATATATCTACAGAGAGTAACACTTTTTAGAAGAATGACATATGGGGAAAAGAAGGAGATAAAGGCTAATGATGAAGCACTGAAGTATAATAATAAACTTATCCTTATGCCAAGGTAGTCCTAGAGAGGGGGATGGTTGAAGGATGAGGAAAGTGTAGTTGTTTAAGTAAACTTGCCATATCAGTAACCTAAGCAGTCCCTCTCCTGCACCAACTACCTTCTCAAAGCTTTAGGGGTGCCATCTGCCAGGAGGGCATGGGGCAGTCCATATAAAAGGAAGGTGGAGTGCTGAAAGCTTCAGTGCATTTTTTTGTTTTGCATAGAACGAGGCAAGAGCTGTGGGTATATGTGCTAAGAAACAAAAGATTAATAACAAAAAATATGTACAGAAGGGTAAAAATAAGCACACCGTGGCAAAGGAGTACCGCCCTAAACAAAGCAAAAAACACAGCATCAATGGGACCTGACGGTATCCCGGGGTGCGTGTTACATGACCTCCAAGAGGAGCTAAACCCACACATAAAAATGCTATTTAACCTTAGCCTTACTTCAGGATATGTACCTGAACACTGGCGTACAGCAACAGTGGTCCCACTCCACAAGGGGGGTGCCTCTACAGACCCTGGAAACTACCGCCCCATAAGCTTGACTAGCCTGGTCTGCAAAGCTATGGAAAGAATCATTATGGAACTCATAAATGGAGACATAGGGGACCTACAGATGCTTGACCCCACCCAGTTCAGCTTTGTAAAGGGCATATCCTGCCTTTTAAACCTGGTTGACTTTTTCAAAACAGTCACTAGAGCCATTGATGAGGGCAAAGCAGTCCATACAGCATACCTGGACTTGGCTAAGGCCTTCGACACAATACCCCACTCAGGCATCATAGATAAGCTAAACAGCTTAAAAGTAAACCCTTATGTCACTAGATGGGTTGCAAACTGGCTAAAGGACAGAACCCATAAAGTTAAAATCGCTGGAGCAATGTCAGACTCAAAGCCAGTCACAAGTGGTGTCCCACAGGGATCTGTCCTGGGACTCCTCTTGTTCGGCCTTTATTTCTCAGATGTTAAAACAAACATGGGAGGGCTGTGGCTGACAAAGTTCGCAGATGACTGCAAACTAGGCGCCATAGTCGATACACCAGCAGATACACACATCCTACAAAAGGCCTCACTGAAGCGGACAACTGGTGCGTAGTCACGGCCTTAAACTAAATGCCAAAAATGTATAGTCATCCCTTTGGAAAAACAAAGTACCCACAAATTATCACATAGACAGCAACCCACTGAGTACGGAAAAAGTAATCAGAGACCTAGGGACCCAAGTAGACAGCGACCTCTCATTTGATACCCACGTTGCCAAAGTGGTTAGAAAAACATTCTACCTTGCACACCTCATCATGAAGGGTTTCACATCCAGATCCAAGGATGTCATTGTACCCTATATTCCTCCCTCATCAGACCCATGATTGAGTACAATGCCCCATTTGGTATGTACCTCTCCCGGCACTTGCAACAGCTGGAGAGACCACAAAAGTACCTCACCAAAAGGATCAAAGGTCTCCAACATATGTCTTATTCTGCCAGACTAAAGAAACTTCAGCTCTATTCAGTAGCATACCGCCTGCTCAGAGGTGATCTCTGCCTGACATACAAGGCCATGTCCAATCAGGATCTGATGGACATGCTCCACCTCAAAAAATCCAAATCCATCAGGACCATGAGAGCTAAAGACTTAAACCTCGGCACAAGTATGAATAGGACATGCTGGAGGGATAGATTCATAACCCAGAGGCTTCCCATGCTTTGGAACAGGATCCCAGTTCGTATTAGGCAGAGCCCCTCACTGACTCTCTTCAAGAGAAATCTTGATGAGTGGATGGGAGATTGTAAGTTTACCCCAGGGGTCACATCTGTGTCACTGCTAGACAGGGGCACAGTAAACTAATTCTATTATATTAGGGGACCTTCACTGTGTCACTACCAGACAGAGGCACAGTATTCTAGATTTATTCTGTACAGTTTTGTACCATTTCATGGAGTGGCAAAAGCCACATCACTATGGCTAGGCTTACAAATGCCCCAGGGCAGATAGCCTAGTACTATACTATGAAACTATGAAACTATGAAACTATGAAACTATGAAACATCAGGACCAGGGGGGGCTGGGGGGAGGGACAGCTATTGTAACTGTGATCCATTACAACATCCATTGATATGGCAAGCTTACTTCCTATGTGTACTACTTTCATGAAGTTATCATAATTTGTGTACCCTAAGCTATATGAACAGATTCCCATATCTTAGACAGGAGTAGGGAAAGGGGGGGGGCAATACCTAAGACAACAGGAGCTCTTGGACTCTAGTCCTAGCAAAATCTGTTCTAAATCTAGAAAAGAAATTTAGTTTATAATGTTTTGTAAATATATGCACATAGGACCAAGTTGCTCCATATAGACTTTTCTAGAAAGCTACAGAAGAAGCTAATTTTCTTGCTGAATGAGCTATAACCCTGCCTGAAAGTGGCTTTTTGTGTAAGAATAACAAAAAGCAATAGCATAATACAACCAACTAGAAATAATCAACTTTGACACTTAATGTCCTTTCCTCTTACATTCAAACAGATGGCCAGCTTTCCTAAAAGGTTGAGTCTGAGCTGTCTGTGTACATTCAGAGAGAAAGATGAGTCCTTTCCCTTTTGTTCTTTGGTTCAGGATAAATGACTGAAAGCTAAATATTCTGGCTTAAAGTAAACTCTGAGATGACTTTTGACATACACGTTGAATTTGTTCTCAAAGAAACCCTATCTTTGGGGAAAATGATGCATGCTTGATTCACCATAATTGTGTGTAACTCAGATGCTTACCTTGTTGATGTCACAGCAATACATAGAAGAATGATGCCACAATACAGAGATAAGATGATCAGCTTTAACAATTGGCTTAAACTCTGGTGTCATTCAAAGGGGATCAAATGTCTGTCTGCCTGGGATGACATGCTGGACAAGCCACGCTGCCGGCTTGCACCTGTCACCCCTGGGATTCCGGATTTTGGCAAAGGCTCTTGCCACCCCCATAGTGCCTTTTTTAGGCAAGTCTCAAATTCTAAACTTACCACCCTAGAACACAACAAAGAAAAAAAACTAAGTGTAATGCTGCTCAATGCCAGAAGTCTCAACCTCAAGATGCACGCACTCGAGGCCCTTCTCAATATGGAGAACATCGATGTCTGTGCTGTGACAGAAACCTGGTTCAAGGCTCCTGAGAGCACCCCAGCACTATCAGGTTTTACCTCATATCATGCGTTCCGGCCCCAAAATCCGGACAATACCAAGAAAGGAGGAGGGGTATCCATATTCATCAAGGACACCCACACCTCAAGATTGGGGCAACGCACGATGCATCAGAAACCATCCAGGTGCAGTTAACCATAGGCAAGACTGCTCTGCAATTTGTAGCATGTTACAGGCCACCCTCGCAAACTCAGGAACCTCACATGACCTTCCTGAAAACACTGGAGGGGATAAATGGACTAGCGAACACCATCATACTAGGTGACTTCAACTACCCTAATATAGACTGGGAACACTACTCAAGCCCAAACACTCTAGCCCAAAAGTTCCTGGAATTCATAAACTCAAATGCCATGGAACAACTAGTCACCATCCCCACAAGAGGAGAAAACATACTTGATCTCATCATCACGAACATGGGAGCACAATGTTCGACACCGGAGGTATACCCGTCACTGGTGAGATCAGATCACAAACTAATCTCGCTGGAGGTCCTCATCCCACCCCCACCCGAAATGAAAAAGACCACCATAAAGAACTTCTCGAAAGCCGACTTCACACTTCTAAAGACTAGTGTGGTCTCCTTTAAGGCCCCCGAGCTGGCGGTAAACATTACTCAAACCGCTGAATCACTTACAAATGCCTTCTACCAGCACCTAGAGGGCTGCATGGATCAGGCAATCCCAAGCAAAACAAAGACTCTTTGTACCAAAGGCAAGCGTCCAGTCTGGTGGACCCCAGCCATAAACAAACTCTACAACAAAAGGAGAAAGCTACTACAAGATAGAGAAAAATCCTTAAAAGGTAAGACACCGCTGATCACTATAAGTAAAAAGCTAAGAGCACTCATAAAATCATCCAAAGCTAATTTTGAGAAAAAAATAGCTAAGGACTCTAAAGACAACCATAAGGCATTCTTTAGCTATGTCAGAAACCTAGGAGGAAACTCCCAGATATGCTCAGAATTAGTTCAAAATGATGTGAAGATTACTGATCCTACAGACATTGCCAACATACTGGCTGACAGGTTCAGTGCAAACTCCCCCCCCCTAAAGGAGAGATATCTATACCAAATAATTGTAGCCCCCCAAACATCTTTAGCCCAGGTGAGAACTGCTCTCCAAGGCAAAGAACACAGCATCCATGGGACCTGATGGTGTCCCCGGCTGTGTGCTCCATGAACTCAACGAGGAATTAAACCCACAGTTAGGACAGCTGTTTAATCTTAGTCTCACCTCCGGATATGTACCCAGGAGTGGCACAGCGACTGTGGTCCCACTCCACAAAGGCGGTGCCTCCACCGACCCTGGAAATTACCGTCCCATTAGCTTGACAAGCCTTATCTGCAAAGCCATGGAGAGGATCATAATGGATCTCATAAATAAAGACATAGGGAATTTGCAGACTTTGGATCCAACCCAGTTTGGCTTTGTCAAAGGCAGATCATGCCTTTTAAACTTGGTTGACTTTTTCGAAACAGTCACCAAGGCCATTGATGAGGGAAAGGCAGTCCATAGACCTAGACCTGGCGAAGGCTTTTGATACAATACCCCACTCGGGTATCATTGAAAAACTCATCAACTTAAATGTAAACCCATACATTACAAGATGGGTTGCAAACTGGCTGAGTGACAGAACCCACAGGGTCAGAGTTGCTGGCGCCATGTCAGACTCAAAGCCTGTCACAAGTGGTGTCC
Organism: Protopterus annectens; assembly: GCF_019279795.1. NCBI lineage: Eukaryota > Metazoa > Chordata > Ceratodontiformes > Protopteridae > Protopterus > Protopterus annectens. The sequence goes on from NC_056739.1 coordinate 1,843,278,250, forward strand.
CACAGGGCTCAGTCCTGGGCCCACTCTTGTTTGGCATCTACTTTTCTGAAGTACAAGCAAACACAGGAGGGTTATGGCTGACAAAGTTTGCAGATGACTGCAAACTGGGTGCGAAAACACATCCGACACAGATATCCTTCAGAAGGGTCTCAGAGAAATGGATAACTGGTGCCAGAGCCATGGCCTAAAGTTAAATGCCAAGAAATGCATAGTCATACCCTTCGGGAAAAACAAGGTTACCCCTAGTTACCATATAGGTGGCAATCCCCTGATCACAGAAGAAGTTATCAGGGACCTGGGAACCCAGGTTGACAGTAGCCTTTCATTCAACACTCATATTGCTAAAGCAGTTAGGAAGACCTTCTACATTGCCCACCTTATCATGAAGGGATTCACATCTAGATCAAGGGAGGTCATAGTCTCCCTATACTCATCACTCATCAGACCAATGATTGAGTACAATGCCCCATTCGGAATGTATCTGACCCGACACTTGCAGCAGCTGGAGAGGCCACAAAAGTTCCTCACCAAAAGGATAAAGGGTCTCAAAAATCTGTCTTATGCTTCCCGACTCAAAGAACTCCAGTTATATTCAGTTGCTTACCGCTTGCTCACAGGTGACCTGTGCCTGACATACAAGGCCATGTCAAACCCAGATTTGATGAACATGCTTCATCTCAAAAAATCTAGATCCCTCAGAGCCACAAGGCGGAGACTTAAACCTCGACACGGTTATTAATAGGACGTGCTGGAGGGATAGATTCATCACCCAAAGACTCCCTATGCTGTGGAACAAAATCCCGGTTTATGTGAGGCAGAGCACCTCGCTGGCCTTGTTCAAGAGGAATCTTGACCAATGGATGGGAGATCGCAGATACACCCCAGGGGTTACCTCAGTGTCACTGCTCGACAGAGGCACAGCAAAATAATGGGCATAGTTTCTCCAAACTAAAGGGGTGGCGTAATCCATAAAACTATGGGCTAGGCTTGTAAATGCCCTCGGGCAGATAGCCTAGTATGAACCTATGAACCTATGAACCTATAGTACCTTCTTCCATGTTAAAAACCTGAATTCAGTTTCATGAGCTGGATCAAATGGCAAGTGAGCAAGCATTTCATGCACAAAATTGAGACCATGGAGGATTTACCTTTTTCCTAGGTGGGAGAGATATAAAACCGCTCCCAAACACTGTTTTACTTGGGCATTGTTATTAACAGGAGATCTAAGGGAAGATAATCAGAAATGGCTGACAAATGCATCTTGAAATAAGTATATGATAAACCATTATACAATAACTGAAGAACCAGAGGCATCCATTCATGCCAAGGATACCGGTTCCTTGAGTGGTACAAACTAGAAAATATTTTCTTCTTACCTATACCATAAATGATTTCCTGAAAACAGGCTTTCTGTTGCTCAGAGTTATTAAAACTATAACATCCAGGCAGTTAGTTGAAAAGTTCCAGATTCCCAACTGAGGTGAATCAAAATCCTCATGTCTTGTGTGAGTAAATCCAGTCTGATGAGAAGCTTATGGTAATTGCTCTTGGCTAAACTGAAGAGAAGGGAGAACCACTATTGCCTTGGCTAGGAGGGAGTCACCACCACAATTTTTGGGGTGTCCTTCTAGACTTTTTGAAGAACCCAGGTAATCAGTGGAAATGGTGGAAAAGCATACTTAAACATTCTTGTCCATGGAAATGAAACAGCAAGTGTCTTCCAGGCTTGTTTGAATGAAGTTCTAGAGCAGAATTTCTCTGGTTGTCTGTTCTGAAGAGAGGTGAACAGATCTATTTGAGGTGATCTCCACAGGTGGATGAGACCTTGGTGGACTGCAAGATGAAATTTCCTTGCATGGGGGTTATCATGGTCCTAATGTGCTGGTCTGCAATAAGATTTTCCTCTGACTGGATGCATGCATTATGAAGAGTAATTTTGACTTGAATTGCTACCTCCTAGACCATCATACCCTTTTTGCAAAGGGGGTATGATCTGGTACCCCTTCTTTGTTTATGTATCACTGTTATATTGTCTAGAGATGATTCAAGGCTATCAAAGTGCTAATAAGAACCAACAACTCCATGTCGTTAATGTGCTTCTCTCTGTCTGTAAAATCCCACAGAACTTTCACTTCTACTCATTTTGACACCACATCCCACACCAGGTCTGAAGCTTCTGTTTATTGAGTGGAGGGAGAGATGGAAGGAAGAATGGGTGACCTGAATTGAATGCAATCTGTCTAACCACCAAATAATCTCCCCCTTTACAAATCCTTAAACAGGAATCTGAAAAGTCAAAGGGTGTAAATGCTGAGTCCAGACTGTGCTGAGATACCATTGCATTCTCCTCATGTGTAGTCTGGCAAAGAATAGCATGTGTATCATCAATGCCATGTATCCTAGAATCCTGAGAAACTCACTTCTCGATGCATGGTTTCTGTTGGAGAAGTTCAGGGAAAAATGTTGGAACTTTTCTACTTTGTCTGAGGGGAAGAAAGACACTTCCCAAGGTCAATCCTGGAAAAGTATTCTGTTTGACAGGATAAGAGAAACTTCTACAAACTGATTTGAAATCCCAGACTGAGTAAAGGTTTCTGCACTGTTGTTAGAGACTCTTAAGAGATGGAAAAAATATCTGTGATGATACGACAGTCATCCAAATTTGGAACAATGTGTATGTGTTGGAGTCTACAGTAAGTAATGATTGGAGCTAGGCATTTTGTGAATAATCTTGGTGAAGCAAAACACACAAAGGGTAAAACAGGGAACTGGTAATGTAAACCAGACCCAACAAGTCTTAAGAAATATCTGAACTGCTTGGCAATAGGACTATGGTGACAGACATCCTTTAGATTTAGCTTTACTGTGAAAGCTAGATTTGGGATGAATGGCCAAAGATTCTGAAGTGATTACATCCTGAACTTGGGAATCTTGGCATGGAGGTTTAGAGCTAAAAGATCCAGTACCATACACAAGGATCCTTCTGGTTTGGGAACTATTAAAATCTATTAAAAAGATTTAAAGGCACTGTGAGACTCTTGTGTAAGGTAGGAGGAAATAGCATAATCTGTCTCTCTGGGAAGGAGAAAATCCCCTGTAAAGGACAGATGGATTCCCCATTGCCAAAAGTACCTTGTTTGGATTATCCCCAGAAGTGTCTGAGATAATCTGAAGCCAAATGGGAAGCTGAAGTCTGAGAGACATGGAAAGGTTACTAGGGTGAGGGAAAGGAATCTAAAGTGACAGATAGTCTTGTTGTCTAGGAAGACTGTCTTTGATTGTTTAGAGGCTTTTCCATTTTTTGCAATTTCCTTAACATTGATTTTCCTTCATTGATTACTGGCCTTTTGTTCTTTTAACTGTTTGCAGGGGAAGGGAAATCAGGAGGAGAAGTAGGTAAAACTGACATTAAGTTAAAAAAATAAAGGATTAAAAAAGCTGTTTCACTCCTTGTAACAGTTTTCTGTTTTCTTCACACTTCATGAGGATCACAGCTGCAGAAGGGCTGAATAAGCAGTCTTTATCTAAGGGAGAATTAAAAAATTCAGATTTGACTTCATCAGGAAGGTTTTGGGAATGAAGCCATACAAGCATCCTCAAAAGTGATCCAGAAACAGCTGCTCTGGAAGGAGAATCAGTATCATCATAAACCCACTTTGGGATATGCTTAGTCACATGAAAACAGCTGTCATAGAAACATTTAAAGAATGTTTTACCTCAGAAGAGGAAGGGAAGACAAATGACTTCTGCACATTCCCAAATAACACCAGCAAATGCTTTAACATTTTGGCTTAGACATTTAAAATCATAAACCCTGGGATTCATGAAGCTCGGCGCAAGGCTAGTGTTAGGCTTGCACCGACCATGTGGCATGAAGATGGCGCAGTAGCGCCAAATGCATATTAATGAAGGCGCGCTGCCGCCACAACCACGTGCAAAGGAAAGGAGCGCGAGTGCATAGGGCGTGTCGAAGTGCTGCACAGAGGCGTGGAAATGTCAGCTGTCGACATGCAACCTAAAATGCTTGCATATAACAATTTGCAAGCAATAGTAATCACATCTGTCAGTGTCCATGGATACTGAAACATATGCAAAGCATGCAAGACAGTTCCTGCGAACACAAAATAAAGAAGCAAACACAAATACATGGTAGGGAATAACGGGTCCCTATCCCTCGAACAAATGACATTGAAAACCATGTTCCCATAGTCCAACGCAGTGTAGATAGTTATACCAAGTGGAAGTGAAACGTATCATATGTTAGCGCGCCACCAATAGGTACATCCAGCCCAATGGTCAGGGTCACCAGCTGACCCATATTGTGAGGGAGAGTACACAACTGGGCAGATGTGTCCATAACAAAAAACATGATAAATGTAAATATCTTGCGACCGTATGACAGAATTATATCCCACAATGCATGTAATAGTCACATACAATAGGTATGTCTGTATTTAACATACCATATGTGACAGCAAATAGAATAAGCATGTAAACGAAACAGAAGGAGCATATAAACTGCTACAACAATAAGGCAACATGTAGGCTGAAAGGAACAGTATTATCAGTAGCGTTGATTGTGGGTATGTGTTGTCCAGTACAATCGGATATGTGTCCGGAATATATCCCATCCTGGACATAGGAAAAGGTGGCATCCTACCAATGATTAGAACAGTCGGCCAAAATCCGCACATCTGCGGTCCAAGCCGTACTTGTCAGGATGTGTCACAGTTGAACGGGTATTACCCGGGTGTACCAACCATGTCATGAAAGTTAAGTATGGGTGTGTACCTACATGCGTGAGGTATAGCATGTGGAAGGTGAAACATGTCAGGGTAGTCCACACAACCATACAGGTACCTGACATATGTAGGGTATGCAATGTGTTACATTGACCGTGTCATGGGCCATCAACCAAAGCAGTGATGGATGGAGTGTCAGGAATATGTGTGTGGGGGGTTGGGTAATGGTATAATCCTCAAAGGTGAGACTGTGTCATATGCAGAATAGGTGAACTGGAGATGTATGAGGGAGCAGCGGGAGAAGCAGAAAGAAACACAAAGAACATGTATACACATCTGCAATACAACCAGACAGGCCATATTGTAGAACACAATCCCACAAACATATGAATATTAAAATGTGTGATACAAATGTACAGAAATGTCACAGGCACATACCCACAGATTGGTCCTGATGGAACTGGCCAAATCAAATGCAACACACCTGGATGCATAATGGACTACCCAGCATCCCCTTCACAGCACACAACCCGCCCCCATACCTGAAAGTCCACCAAATCCAGCCATATTTGGCCTACTAGTTTGGCACAGCCACATCTACACATAGTGACCACTATGCATATGTAGTAGGTAGTGTCACCCTAGGCAGTTTCAGGATTGTAAACTATGTATCCCTTGAATATAAAACCCCCAGCACATTTTCGTAACGCCAGAAGAATGGTCGGTATCGGTCTTGTTAAATTTTTGGATATCGCTCATGGGATAAGTAACCTGTGTAAACATTAGAATGGGTATCAAGACATGATGTCCAGTCCTGCAGACATCTGGACACAAGTTGGAATGTGCAGTAGTAGTGCACAAGACTGTCCAGCCCTAGATGGTCATGCAGAACCTACTACCCAGGATCAAACACCTGCCCGTGACGCACGTGTCCTGACATGAATAGGCGAGAGAATATATTGCACACATTCGCATATTGGCACATGGAAAAAGGGTGATGAAGGCACTGACGTAAACAGGATACCCCCTGATCCACTGTGTGAGGGACAATTACTGTGTGGGTAGGTGTGACATGACCAACAATGATACAATGCCAAATGTCCTGTGATTGTAGGAAATAACTATGCACCATACTGCATGTAACAGTTGCCTAAAGTGGTCACGTCAGGATAGAAAAAACATAATTCGTACAAGAAACAGGCTAACAACTAAAGTGCTAAAGGTATAGGCTCGCAGCTAGGAAACTAATGAATGTTCTAAACCTGCACTGACCGTGGGTATGTGTTGGCCTAAACAATCTGGTGTCCCCAGAATATATCCCAACCTGTACATATGACAATGTCAACCCTACCAATGGTCAGAGCATTCGCACAATAACTGGCCAGCCTCTTAATCACTCACAAAGCCAGTGACCTTTGGAGGAAAGGTGTTGAATGAGAATGACTACTTACAACAATGAAGAGTAATAGACGCATTTAACTGCAGAAAATTAGTAGTAATACGAATCTGTCAACATGTTCCAAGTAAATAGTACTAATATGGTAGAAGTGTCCGTGATTGTCCCTGCATTGTCATAGCCTTGTCCCTGTAGAAACTAGTCCCCGAGTATTACAGATGTCAGTACACATATGTACACCAACCGTCACATCTGTTGACAGGACTATTGCATACCTGTAGTGAATTTATAACTGATGTCCAGAATAATATTCATTGTATCTATAAATAAATGAAATAGTCAAATGGGAAGGGAAACATCTATAGGGCCACCACCATTCTGAATGGCCAAATTGGGACCTGCTCTGTAGAAATCTCAGATGTACCAGGGCAGAACATACCTACAGCCATGCATAGTACAGCAATATACATATCAGCACAAATCAAAGCATAGTCTAGCAGCTGTAAAGTTGCTTATGTTACTACATATAACATATCGACATGTCAGGTATACAAGACCTGTAACAAGCAACCACTACAGACACGTAGAATATGAGAATGTCCCCTAATCAGGACAGTTGCAATGGCTAGAGTATTGTCACATGACATATGCCTAATGAGGGACTGTCCCATGCAAAGTGGGAAAGGTGTCATTCCTACAGTCTCCCGTTGCGCAATCTGAAAGGTGGAAAACGTACAGTAGGTATGCGGTAGTATGACTTGCCAGACAGCTGGATTAGCAAAATCATATTCACATGTCAGCATTGCAGAGTATCAGTTCCCATGTATCAGGCAGATGGGAGCAGATCGTATGATGAACACGCATATAATATGATTACGTCACTGGACAGGCCACCGAGTCCGTACAGTCAAACGCCTGCCATCGCTAAATGGTTAGACATACCCGATACTGTAGTCATGTAGTCCAATGTAATACGAATCACAAGGAATCACACACACCCAGCGTGAGTGACAAATGTAAGCAGAAATGTTGGTGAGCGAGCGGCTGTAAGCGTGTTTGTCTACCAGTATGCCAGTAGTGCACTGTCAAAGAAATGTGGAGTCTAAATGGGTAAAAGGTGCTGTAACCAGAGATCAGCAGTGCTTAACACTGTGCAAACCCACGCACAACTGCTCCCACCTGCTGGAATGTGCCTTACCCAGTCCGTATCCAAAGGCATCGGTATGTCCGCAAACAAAAAAACACCCTATTCACGTGTTGGTAGCAGTACCTTGCGCACAGCACATAGCTCATGTGAATTAACAATAGACAATGGCATATGTACAGACAATAGACTACACACACACACACACACACAATAAAGTGCAGTCATCCAACAGTATAGCAATGTACTGGCAGATATATCCGGACCACCGGTGTATGCATGCCTGGCCGTCCTGTGTGTCAGTATGTGAGCATGCCCAGTATGACTGTTACGCATGTGGTCGACCAACATTACCGTTATACCGTCATGTGTATGAGCATGCCAAGTACGGACAACTGTATCGCATGTGTCACATGTCCAGATAGTCAGTACTGTGTTGCCGACCCCTCTGTTCTACACAGTCAGGTGTCATGCTGTGTCTGCAGGGTAGCTAATGGTCATGTGGCATTGACAGTTGCTACATGTCTGCATAGCGTGGGGGGACATCCAACCACATCCACAGTCCTACACAGCACCGTGGGTGGCGCACATGACTCTCACATGTGTAGGTTGGACGGGGGCACAGCTGACAGTTGTACACATCTGCCAGGTACTCCATGTCAGTGTGTGGACCTACCTAAATTGCCGGTTGGAGGGATACCAGTGTACGTCAGATCCCAGCGTTAAATACCAGCACAGTGGTGTTGGACATCCTAGCTTTCACAACCTACATCAAACCGCCTGGCCTGCTGTAGTCTGTGTGTGTCTTTGGGGGTTGGGGTCATTCATTTATGCATATCTATAGGCCATTGTATATCATTTGTCTGTAGTGGTCCACACCTGTCCAGCTGCATGGAACGTGTGTGGGCTGTATGGATACACATGATGTTCATCCCATAATCTGCAGTGGGTTAGGACACACTGTGTACTGTTGGCTACCATTGTGACCCCTGTATGTGCTACAGATGTCATGGTGCCACTATGGACGTGTACTGTCTGCTGCCCTAACAGTCGGCCACCAAAGTCTCTTGTATGCTCACATACATACCATAGCAATGGGTAAATACACATTCTAAAACAACTGCCAATGTTTAGGTCGATAGATGTACCCTGGGGGTGTTCTGGACCTGTGGATGGTGCTGGAGGGCTGCCTATGTTGGATGCACACAGTGCACCTCCTATACATGGCTGAGCACAGGTAGTGTCATGTTTGGCATCCATTGTACTGTGTGCAGGTCAGAGAGGGGACATCCATGGGTACCTACTGTGTCAGTGCATATGCCTTGTGTTGCCTTTTTGCCAAGGGCAGGTCATACTGTGCACGGCCTTTCACCGACTGGGTCCTGCTCAGTTAGTTCCTTTGCCAAGTCACACTATGCCTGTACAGGCCTTGACAGTGGTGTTGGGCTGTGTGGCCCTGCCCCATGCTGTTCCTGCAGCAACCGTTACTGCAGGATCAGAATGTGTAGCATAGCAAATATCATAACAAATTGTGTGCATGTAGGTAGTGAATACTGCAGGGCTCCACCAGATGTGTCCGGATACCAGAACTGTAAACTGAGCATCCCAAACACATGCTCAATTACATGTCCTGCCTGTGCATCCGCCTCATTATGGTGTGATTGTTCAGGTATGTGTGCATTGCTGCTGGGTGTCATCAGCCACGACACCAGTGGTCACCCAGTATCCCCTACTAGGACACTGTAGGGATGTCCATATTGGCAAAGGTGTGGTACAGCTGTGTTAAAAGCCATATATCGGAATCATCATAGCTTCCAGGGCAGACAGCACACACATTCAATGTAATTCCCTGGCCATCACATATGGATAAGCTGTTGGAGGGTATGCCCCTGCAGTGACTGTAGGCCCTACCCCACTCACCGGGTGGTGCTTTGATGTGTATGTGTGTGCAGGCTATAGCACCCAGTACCCCAGGGTAGTCATCCATGTGGTTGAAGAGATGCATATTGCTGGTCTACTAATCACGTGTGTTGAGGACATGCACGTGCTCACTAGCATGTGTTGACATGGCGTCTGTGAATTTGTGCAATACTCTGGATGCAGATGCCTCTGATATCCCCATGATATCACCAGTTGTGCTGTGCAAGGTACCTGTGGCTAGTATACCCAGGCCAAAACATACCATGGTATCCACTGTGATGGGTTTCCCTCGGCATGTCTGATGTGTCAGGTGTGGCAGGCACAGGTCAACAAGCCGCTATAGGAGGTCTCTGTCCACCCCATAGTGCTCCACCATCCCCAGCTCATGTAGCCCCTGGTAAGTCACCCTGGGTCTATAAAGTCTTATGTCCCCCCAGTAAGGGATGTTCGGCAGCATACACATCCACTCTGCCCTCAGCCTCCTGCACATGTTGGTCTATGTTGCCTGCTGCAGCCCTTCTCATTTGGTTGGACCGTGTCATGAAATGTCCCCGCAGGTATACACCAGTGGTGTAGAGTGCGGAAGAAACCTGTGTGTATGATGCTCACATTACCGTACTGTTTAGGTGCGGGCTGGCCATGTCATCTGCTGATTGTGCTGATCATCACCTGTTTGTGCAGCCTGTAAACCCTGACAACCCCACCACTGCTGTTGTCCCTCCCAATGTCACCAGGCAAGTATAGACACACCCCTAGCTTATGCGTGCTAAGGCAGGAGCACTCCCGAGGCACAGTTCTGCAATGTACGTACAGTATGCCTGACCCCCCCTCCCATGCTGTCAACTATATTCGAGCCCTGCACCCGGCTAACTACACACATACCCTCCAGGTATCTGCATCACACCCTGGGGATAAATGGGATACACTATTGTCAACCTCATCTGCATAGTATAGTCTTCTAATGAATAGTTATATGACCCATACCGAACCTCCAAATTAATAACCACTGCTTAGTGTCACTCAGATCTGTACACAACTGGTAACAGGTGCCTTATTATCACCATATTCGATGTCCCATGATCTTCCCAGCAACAAAATAACCGGCATCTACATGACTACAACCCGGGACCCTGCACACAACAGACGATGTGCATTACCACTATGCCATGGCAGATATACATACATCCCAGGTTATCACGTACAGATCATCCGGCACATACATTCAATAGTGCTGATGTCCCCAGACATATATGTTTATATCTATGTCTATCTCTCTATATCCACATATATCATATATATTATTTGTATACATATATACACAGATATACATACACACATATACATGTACACACATATGTAGATATTGCATTTATATCACAACAGCGGTCCACATGACAGCAAAGCATTAGACAGGCATGAAAAGGAAACTACATGTGCCACCTGCATCATGTAGTGTTGTTACTACCAAGGCATGTGTGTTCTGTTGCATCACACGGGTCAGACTGTATTAAGGGTAAGTGTAGGGCTGCTGACATTTACTCACCAGACCTGTTGGCGAATGTATGTGTTGACAACCCAGTGTCTTGGCAGAATATGCGGGCTGTGGACACTATATAGGTCAGCAACAAAACACACTGAACACATCCCACAGCTAGCCACCCACAGATATCACATAAGGTATAACTGCCAAACACACACACCTGCCATGCCATGGAATCAAGCACCTACCTGTCAGATCTACCACACTACAGCATTACGCAGTAACAGAATGCGCTACCGAGTTTCAGCATCACCGCCCTCCCAGAGGCATACTTCTAGTTGGATGACATCATCTGCAAAGGCAAAGATGCCGATAGGGAATGTATGGAGAGGGAGCCATCTAAAAGCATTACTCTGTCCCCAGGCAGCTGGAAACACACACACACACACTTGGCAGGGCTGGGAGTCAAACATACACCTAACTACCTTATCACACTACAACATTACGCAGTTACAGAATGCACTACTGAGATTATTGGAACACAGCACTCCCAGAGGCATACTTCTAGGTGGATGACATCATCAGCAAAGGCAAAGACACCGATAGGGAATGTATGGAGAGTGAGCCATCTAAAAGTATTACTCTGTCCCCAGGCAGCTGGAAACACACACACACACACACACACACACACACACACACACACACTTGGTAGGGCTGGGAGTTGAACATACAGCTAACGACCTTATCACACTAGAGCATTACGCAGTTACAGAATGATTACTGGAACACAGCACTCTCAGAGGCATACTTCTAGGTGGATGACATCATCAGCAAAGGCAAAGACATCTATAGGGAATGTATGGAGAGTGAGCTGTCTAAAAGTATTACTCTGTCCCCAGGCAGCTGGAAACACACAAACACACAGACACACAGACACACACACACACACACACACACACACACACACACACACACTTGGTAGGGCTGGGAGTTGAACATACAGCTAACGACCTTATCACACTAGAGCATTACGCAGTTACAGAATGCGCTACCAAGATTACTGGAACACAGCACTCTCAGAGGCATACTTCTAGGTGGATGACATCATCAGCAAAGGCAAAGACATCTATAGGGAATGTATGGAGAGTGAGCTGTCTAAAAGTATTACTCTGTCCCCAGGCAGCTGGAAACACACAAACACACAGACACACTCACACACACACACTTGGCAGGGCCGGGAGTCGAACACACACCTAACTACCTTATCACACTACCCCCAGCATTACGCAGTTACAGAACGCGCTACTGAGATTACTGGAACACAGCACTCCCAGAAGCATACTTCTAGGTGGATGACATCATCAGCAAAGGCAAAGACGCCAATAGGGAATGTATGGAGAGGGAGCAGTCTAAAAGCATATTACTGTCCCAAGGTAGATGTAGACAAACACACGGCAGTGGTGTGAGCAGGACAACTGCCTATCTGCGGAGCACTGTTACAACACTACATGGATACGAGATGCGCCACAGACAGCACACCCTTCAAGACAGTCCCAGTGTGTTCAATGTAGGAATCCAGCCTGAAGTGGGGTATGGACATCTGTTGCCTGGATGACCACTATCGCTATACAGGATTTCAATGGTCATGCCCATACACAGAGGCACATAACTGACACAAGGTGTCACTGGGCATGCTCACACACTTAGTAGCACACGTCCATTTGGAATGTACTGTGTGTCCATCTGCACAACGGCGTACTGGGCATGCTCACACACTTAGTAGTAGTGAAGGGCTGTATTGTATGCACACGGATTCTAAACATGGAAGAGCACAGTTTGGAATGTACTGTGTGTCCATCTACACAATGGCATACAGGGCATGCTCACACACTTAGTAGTAGCAAAGGGCTGTCTTGTATGCACACGGATTCTAAACACGGAAGGGCACAGTTTGGAATGTACTGTGTGTCCATCTACACAATGGCGTACTGGGCATGCTCACACACTTAGTAGTAGCAAAGGGCTGTCTTGTATGCACATGGATTCTAAACCCGGAAGGGCACAGTTTGGAATGTACTGTGTGTTCGTCTACACAACGGCGTACTGGGCATGCTCACACAGTAGTAGCGAAGGGCTGTCTTGTATGCACAAGGATTCTAAACACGGAAGGGCACAGTGTGTCGATAGTGAACATTGTTAGCACGAACACTGCACTACAGACATCTGACATGGGTCGTCCGTGCTAGCTGTGTAGTGTTCGTGATCACAGCTGACAATCCAGATCCAACAATGGGGAATACGGACATCTCTGCAGTGAGGAATACCTGGCATATGGCACAGTTGTGCACAATAGCACTACCACCGTATACCTCAGATACAGACATGTTGGCCTTAAGACCGTGATGGACCGCTCCAGGTGTTACTGTCCCCACGTACATGAAGGCCTCTCACATGTACTGACCAGTACACACTCAAGAGCCATCACAGATGTCTCAGGTGCAGATCACAGTAGTAAATGCCGCAGTCTACTATGTAGCCCTCGGACATCACCATGTCCTTGGACCAGCAACACACGTCCATACATTACTACACCATCATGTTACTCATGACCAGTGGACTGTACATGGGTCTACAGCAACTGTGCAGACTGCACATGTACTGACAGGGTTCCATCATGTGGTATGCAATGCAATGATACCACAGTTCATAACCAGGTCAGCTCTACACATAACAGGGGCCCTGGGTCTTACACAGCTGTAACAGATGACTGTCACTGTACACCAGAAAACACTCATGTTTGGATATGACATACATGTAATCGCAGTGGATATGTACATGGCCCACACACACAATGCTTATGTACATAGCAAAGCTTCTGCTGTCCTCTATGCAGACAAGTGGCTACAGCAATCACATGCATGCACATGGAAGGTAGGTCCATGGCTGTTGAATGCTAACAGTACATAAGGTAGCAATGTTGACTGAGGTAACATTCCCTCTGTACTAGTTACCCATGACAACCAACATATCATACAACATTCCATGTGTCATGTATGTCATCACACATGTCCACCAATTGCAATGCATACAAACCTGGCTACATGACAGGAATGTAGGACCAACACACATGCACATGTAGTGGTGTGCATGCAGCTACCATGCATGTGCAGTAGCTTATGTATGTCGTTCATCTGTGTCTAACTACAACATGCAGTTGCAATGCAGCCCCATCACTGACACCTGTATATGGTGAAATACTGACAGTACAGTAGGATGTCCATCAGGTATGGATGAATGTGTGTACATAAAGTGGTGGTCCACCTTTGCAGATGGATGTTTGCTCTGGACAGCTCACAGGTGTGTCACAAGCCATCCTACCATTACATGTGCAAACAGTATGCTATGTTACTGTTACCTGAAGGTGAAGACATACAACCTACACAGCGGTCAGGGTGTTACTGACTGTACATCACTTGACACCTGTAACACTTGCATCCTCCTGTGTGCATATAGCAGCACAATTTCCAAAGGTAATGTTGGTACACATAATGCGGCCAATACAGCTGCATGTCTGTCAGACATATCATCATATAGCAGGTGTATGATTCACAGTACTGCCATGTGTGTTTGCTTGTGTGACCATATATGCCACGTATGGTGGGGAATACATCCCAATTGTTACACACCCCTGTACACTGTTGTAGAGATCTGTACATACTGCAGTGTAGAAAGCAAGACGTAGGCAGGGGTGGTGTGTATATCACACACATGTCAGCTATCTGCATGTGAATGACATTTGTGGACTCCACAGTGTGTGTGTGTGTGTGTGTGTGTGTGTGTGTGTGTGTGTGTGTGTGTGTGTGTGTGTGTGTGTGTGTGTGTGTGTGTGTGTGTGTGTGTGTATGGCTGTCTGGTGCATGGAGTGAGGGTGTATGCTACCATACAGAACAGACAGGATCCCTAACCCCTCATGGTGATGCAGTCTACTACCCTGTTGATGCCATCAGTCTCAGCCTTACTGGCAACCTGTACATGTTCATTCTCTGTGTCGCATCATGTGGGTGCACAGTACTGTGAAGGTGATTACCACATAGGCAGGGGTCCTCACCTCAACACTATCAAGTGTGTGTTATAGTGTTGTTGACCCCGTGAATGTGGTCATGTTACTGTGTGTTTCTGTGTATGTCTGTGCGTGTTCTCATCCTGTAATGTGACAGTGTATTACTGCTACACAGTGAGGCCTCATGCTATTAACTGGCCTCTAACATTGACATCAGCCAGACCACTGTGTAAACCCCCTGCACCATGTCACCATACCTGTGATGTGACCCGGTATGGATGTCACATCTCTAGCCACTGTAGCCTATTGAACAGTTCACATGCTTCTGGATCAGTAGATGTGTGGACATCTGTGGAATGGTAGCCTTTCTAACAGTGAAGTTGAGGCTATGTATAGCATGCTGGTATTGCCATACATGCCTGTGAGTACTCCACATTTACACATGGGAAACTGCAAACACTGCTACTTATTGGCACATGCAAGTAGACCTTAAGGAGGGAAGCAGGGCATCATTACCAACATGCTGTTACTGTTGTTACCAAGACACAGACTGTGAACATATAACAATGCATTCTAAACCTGTACTACATGGTATGTCTGGTGTGTGTCAACAGTACACAACAAATGTAATATACACTAATCACTATTCTGTTCGCCCTGTGCATCAGACCATATGAGCATGTCCCTGCACCAATGGTGTGGATGACAGGGATGCAGCACAGGCATCATCATATGCACAGGGTGATAATGTTTGCCAGGGGCATAGGCTGCACCAGTGGATGACATCATGTGTGTGGGTTAGGGCCAGTGATCTGATTGGACATGTGTGGTCGTTATGCACGTGGGTGTTGCAGTGCCCTACAGATGTTTCTGTGTGCGTGGGTGTGCACACAGTTCTGCCATGTGTCCAGCCTACACAGGGGAATTATTGACAGCTCCAGATTGTACAGACCAGGATGTAAAGCTCACTGTGTCCGGCCATGGCCACGTGACCTGTGCCTGCCAGGGGTTGCACGGGCACTACCAGACAGAGGTACAGATTGGATACTGTCCGATGACACATGTCCACTGGAACCGTGTCCCCACTGGGAATGTCCAGGGCCATGTCCACGTGGCCTGCTGTGTCCTGGTGTGGACAGCGCAGCACCAGCTGCACTGCTACTGCTACTGGCACTTTGGGACCGAGCATGTGAGGTGGCTCATTCACGTTGACCTGCACCAGGTGGTGTTGCTGGCCTACGTCCACATGGCCTATGCCTCACTCCTACCAGATGTTCCAGCACAGACAGCTCATGCTCGCGCATTGCCATGCCATGGTCAAGGATTCCAACCATGTCACCCAATCGCCTGTCCAGAACATCAGCGATCTGCTGTTGAGCATTTGCCAATGCCTGGATGTTGTTGTTTAAAGAATGGATAGCAGCCCTCTGAAGCCTCTGCCCTTCTATGTTCTGCCATTCAGCATGTGCCTGTGCCGCCATTACAGTCTGGAACATGCATCTGGTGACATCAGCTGCTGCACTCTGTCCTGCAGGTGCATGTCTGCCAAAGGTCCTCCTATGAGCAGCACTGGCCACATGCCTGTGTGGCACATCTGCAGTCATTACACTGACACCATGGTGTGGAGACACACCTTCTGTAGCCACCACATGTTCCTGTTCCAAGCTAACACACACTGACTGTCCTTCCTCTATGGCCACTGGTGATGGGGTATGTGTTGGCATGAGTACTGTGTGCGGGGAAGAGGAGGACATAGCTGGGATGGCAACCATTGGCACAGATTCAGCCCCTGACAACCCTGCCTGTACCTCATGCATATGTTCATCACTGCTAGTATCTGTGGGGACACTAACATCAGATGGACTGCAGGAGGGTAATGCACCTACATCACCTGTGAATGCAAAGAAAGACTCTACATTACACACAGACACACGCAGAGACACAAACACAGACATACACAGACTCACTGACTTACCATGCATGTAATTTGACAGACAGCATGCAGCATGCATGTGATACAGTAGACGGCATGCAGCTCAGACATTAATAGTGGTAGTTAGCATACCTCCCTGGGTTGCACACAACAGCAAGCAGGTGTCATATCAGAAGCCATGCAGTTCACACAATCATGGTAGTAAGCATGCATCCCTGTGATACACCATGTGGACCAGCACAGGTTAACAGTACACATGGCTGATGTGACCTTGACATTGACAAGTAATCTGCAGACGTGTGCATTGACATGCATACATGTCTGACATAATGGTGTCCTGACACATGTACAGTGATGTAATGGGTATCACATTGCAGTGTTGTCTGTATGCCCTACAGATAGAAAGCACTTTTAGCAGATGTGCATGAGCATTGATGGGTAGCATGAGGTGTCTACATTGCTATACAGGGGTTGGGAGGGTGGCCTAATGGTTAAGGTGTTTGCCTTACAAACACAAGGTGCAGGGTTTGAGTCTCACATGGGATAATTGGCTAGGCTTAAAAAGGCTCACAAGGGCAGTTAGCTTAGTACTAATCTATGAACCTATGAACCTATGAAGTACAGACACTGTGCCATTGCATGGCATCATGAGGCGCCTATATTGCTATACAGTGTGTAATACACACACAGTGCATAGCCATGAGTGCATGCAAACACATGACATAACTACTGTGGATTGTGACCCATGTCACTGAGGTGTATACACACTAAACCATGCTGTGTCATGTGACAGGTCACTGGAAGACCTACGGATGACACCCCTGCACAACTACTAACATGTCTTAGCTGCCTGGCAACCGTGTCCACACATGGCAGACTTGTTAATACACCATGTCCCACATAACAGTTATGTATCACACACATGAGGTGCACGGGTGACAGTGATGTCCAACAGCAGCAAGGGAAATCTACAGTATCTATGGCCTGATGTGGTGTCTATGTCTGTGGAAGCTGTACAGGTGACTACTGTCATGCTATGACACAGTCATGATGTTCAACACATCTTATATGGTCGAATTAAGTGACACCTCCACAAGCTTTGCACAGGCTTTTAGGATGTCCAGTGTTCCACATCAACTATATAACCATTCAACAAAGGCTATAGTTGGACCATGTGTGGACAATGTGCAACAGGGTGTATACACATCACATCTACTGTGTGGCTACATGTCTCTGGCCATCCTCCATGGCCATGTGTGAACATGTGTTGGCCAAATGTTTGTGATGGCCATCTATCTCACATGTCTGTGTTGTCCCATATGACATACACCCATAGATGTCAGATACATCACTGTCCACAGGGTTATGC
The DNA here is from genome assembly GCF_019279795.1 of Protopterus annectens. Taxonomy (NCBI): domain Eukaryota; kingdom Metazoa; phylum Chordata; order Ceratodontiformes; family Protopteridae; genus Protopterus; species Protopterus annectens. The sequence continues at coordinate 1,843,296,294 of NC_056739.1, forward strand.
AGACAAAGGGTTGTATGTTTGGTATGTGGGGTATGTATTATGGGATAGTGAGACAATATTGCAGCCAGAACACTACATGTCTGGGACTTGTCAGATGGCACATCACAATGTGTGCACCCATTGCAGGGGCATATTACACAATGGTGAATTCTGTGGGCTGCCCACATCCCAGCTTACTGTGTGGTACTGTTTGCGTACCATACATGTGTTGTTCCAGTGTATAGTACATATGCCTACATTGAACAACACCTCCACTGTTGTATGCACAGCTGTCCACACATCTAGCAATGACAGATACTGTGGTTTCATGTCAGTGTTTCATTTAATCTGTATATATTGCACATGGGTAGCCAGTGTGCTTGATGACAGATGCGACCTGTATATTGTGACAGGACCATACATTATGTGTACATGTGTTAACTGGCCACATGGCGAATAGATATATGCATTGACATGCCTGATACTGATAACTGTCTCACCTGCAATGGACTGATGTCTGTGCAGCATGCCAGAAGTACATGTATAGGGGTGACACAGCAGTTTGAACATTATCCATGACTGTATGACAGCTACAGGGTGCACTGTGCATGTTAACACATTCGCCTGTACAATAGCATATAGTATGCACGTGTGCATACACAGGGTAACAAACTATAGTATGCGGCATGTGTGTAAACATACCTTGCATATGATGTTACATTACATATTGTACAGTGACACATGCAACTAAATGGGATATAATAGTCATATGTACATTAGTGACTTACCAGGCAACTCCAGGCTCAGTTTTTGGGAGACACCCACCTCCATGATGGCAGCTACTGTTTGTGGATGATGTTCTGAGGGTGTCCCCAGGCTGGCCAGTTGCTCCTCGGTGTGTGTGAGTGGGGGCTGGGTTGGTGGCCTGCTACCTGTTCCACCTTGTTCCCTGGCAATTGCATTGGCACACTGTTTTGCATGTCGTATCAGGTCCATGCAGTGTCTGCGCACCTGCTGGTAGGTGCGGTTATGGCCACCCACATCATTAACCCTCCTGCGTAGTTCCTCCCACAGGTCATCACGCTGCTGGGCATGCTGTTGCACATGGCTGAACAACACCTCATAGTTATCATGGAGGTACGGGATGAGGGCATCATTCTCCTGGTGGCTATATGCTGGCAGGCGTGAATGAGGCATTATCTGGAAGACATAACGATGGAAACAGGTCACAGTATCACAGAGATATGCAGAGATACAGCTGCACATACATTTGTATTAAATCTAGTACATATGAACAGCTATCTTTGCAAATCATCATGACACTGACACGACTGACATGTTTGTCTCACACACATCTAACACCCGTTGTGCATTGGATATCATCACCATATATGTGTGTCACCTCATTACATTGCTCATACTCGATGTGAATGCTGTCTTGATGTGGGTATGTCTGTTTGCCTGTACTGGTGTTCTTACCTATCAGCACATGCCTGGATGTGTACACAGTAATGCTGTTGACCTTGATGCTGTGTATATGTCACATATCAACACATACACTGCCTTAACGGACATGAGTAGTGACAATGCACACATGCGCACAGAAACCATTACATGCATGTGTTTTGCCATATACATCTACACGGCACTGTACAGCAGTTCAACATCCTGCCACTTATCGCCTGTGTTGCACATATGATACACATGGGACAATGGCTAGCCAGACGTTATTCGCAGGGATGGTTATCAACCATGGCATGTACGGGCAAGGTTTTCTAGCTGTATCCAACAGACATTTTGCCACCGCCAGGTGCATCAGTGTCACATTACTGATCCAGACAGTTAATGATACATCTACCATGCGGTCATCACACCATGTTTGACAGAGATGACATGTGCAGCTTTGATGGACAGGGTTGCATGGTATGGCAGGAGTATGTAACATGTATGGCACATGGATCTGTCCAGTATGTGGCGATCATTGTAGTAGGATGGTGGCTGTCCATGACATATATCTTTCAGATCAGGATATGTACATGTAGCATGTCCAACATCACAGTGTAGCACATGTCTTTATGCAAGGTAGCCAGCATGCTGCATAGTGGAGGTGAGGATTGTGAAGGCTGGTATCACCCATCCACGCATGGCCAATACCCCTGAAAGGTGATATGTGAAATGATATTGGTCATCCGAGTGCTGAGTATGCCTGTCCAATGATCTCTATGCTCATGGATGGCACCCTGTCATGACATGGGTGCCTCATATGACTACCTAATAGGCCTGGAGATGTCACCAGCTCAGGGAGGTGAACTGCACAGCACCATCCCTTACACACAGTGTCCATAATGTTGACCGCTGCCTAGGTAGTAGTTAATGGGTACAGGGTTATTCACCTAGTGGTGACAATGCTATTATCAGCTGTCAGATTGTGCACATATGTCACGCACCTCAATCACAAAGCCCATTCTGCATGTTGTCCATAACACTGAAACAGCTATCGCTCCTAGGTCATGGCCATTCACATCCTTACATACAGAGATGCCTCCCATTTGTCTGTGTGGTATGGGCTACAATGAGGGGGGAGTACAAAACATTAACCCTGTTTTACTGTAGCTGCCACTGGTGTGATATGCACATGTCACTCAGACACCTTTGGTAGTGCTGCTTCTGTCAACAGGCCACTGGTAGACCACTCCTGTGACATATGAAGGTACATCTAGTATACTCAGTGTAACTGGAACACAGTATGGGTGATGTCCTATGACCTGCAACATGTATGCTATGCAGTGTGAAATCATCCGTACTGTCATCTACATCTCTACTGCTAACATCTACGTTGATAAAGGTTCATAGACTTGCAGACCATACTCAGCAGGGTAATAGTGCAGTGCCTCCAATTATGACTGGCGTCTCCGCTTGTGGGTTGCAGTGGGTTTATATTATTCAACTCCCTATCTGTATTGCATATTCATGCTCAGCACTTGTTCAGAACATGTAAGCACTTCATGAGGTACTTATTACTATAGCACACATTCCAACTCATTTCTTACAGGTACACTGTCTGTCCTTACATTTCCAGCTTGCTTACAGTACAACAGCTGTTGTACACACGTAACCCACATATCTTGTGAGACATGGTTGAATATACAGGCATGCCCATGTGTCACTTACCAGTGTTATTACCTGAATATATGATGAATATGGCAAACATGAGGCAATAGAGCAATTGTCTCATGTACACAGTCAATGCTCACCTCCCAACATACGACATTACAGCCTGTGGGAGATGCACATATGTAGCCATGCTGGGGGTAATGCTGTCACCAACCCAGACTGAACCTGACATTCATGTGGGGATGTTTAACATTTGCAACACACCCCACTCATCACATAGTCTCACTAGATCTCCACCACCACAGGCCACACGTAGTATGACTACAACATTTGCAGAACCACTCCATACTCTCTGTGTAGGCAACAGAGGCAGCCCCCATCACCAAACACAACACCAATTACTTATAGCCCACAGACTCATGTGTGCACATCAACTACAGCCAATAGGGTGTCATAACCTACACAACACACTGGTCATAGGTGACTCTGTAGGCGGTCACACTGATGTCCCACTCAGCAGGCTACACAAGGCGATAGTTGCTTACATCTGGCATTCGGGTTACAGGATCCGCAACATAACCTATGCACCATGCCACACCTCACCAGGTACGATTTGACTGTCATTCTCCATGTTAGTGTGACATTCCTGAGATGTAACTTCCTGGACTACATGTACAGGGACATGCAATAGCTCTCCGGTCTTGTAGCCCAGAAGGTATCGCCCAAGGCCTGAGAAGCATTCTGCATTCATCCAGACTGATACCACTGTACAACGACTGAATGTTTCACTTCAACAGTTGCCTATGCTTCTGCTGTCATTCCACAGGCATCCAGTATCTGTCTGCTTTGAATGACATGGTCAACAAAACACGATGCTTTGGCACAGATAACCTGCACCTGTCAACCCTGGGAGTACAGATAACATGTAAGGCTCTTGCTGCTCCTATACTGCCTGAATTGGACAGTTTCCAATAACATTCACCACCAGAACAGGAACAGGCAAGCAAAACCTGGGGTACTGTTACTCAATGCTTGACATCTTCATCTCTAATGCACTCAGGCGAGGCACTCCTTATAATGGACCACTTCAATATCTCTGCAGTGACTGGGACCTGCCTCTGGGCTCCAGAGAGCACACCTGAACTGACAGGTTGCATGCAGACCACACCTTTCAGTCATGTAACCAGGACCGGTACACCCACGGCGGAGGTGTGTCCATATTTCACAAGGATGTACACACCTCCAGGCTGGTTCCTTAGCACAATGCATCAGAGGTGATCCACGTGCAACTAACTGTGACCAGAACTGCTATACACATTGTAACTTGCTACAGATTCAACAACATACCCCACGGTTACTGGCCCACATTTCTTGATGTACTGGACAGTAGGGTTCAGACAGGTACTACTGATGTGAGACTGACACTACCCCACACTTAACTGGGATGCCTACTCATGTACTGACACATTAGGCCAACGCTTTCTGGGATTCATAACCTCCACTCGGCTGGATCAACCCATACACACCACCACCAAGACCAACAATATCCTAGACATGGACGTTACCAACATGTGACTGGTGTTCCACACCTGGGGTTATCCCCTCATTGGTAGTTTCCGAACATACGCTAATCACCTTTGTTATCCACATCCCGGCACCACACCCTTCACGGAATACACAGTAGAAGATTTCTACAATGCCTACTTCAGACGTCTTATGACAGCAGTAGTTAACATCATGACACTCGTGCAGATGGACAACGCACTTACAAACTCTGAAACATACACCAGTGCACGTCATTAGCACTTACATGACTGCATGGATCATGCTATCCCAAACAGAGCCATGATGGTACCCACCAGATAACGGACGCCACTCTGGGGTCCAGTTCCATGCACATAATGTACAACAGAAGGTGGTGGCTGTTGCAAAGTGGAGTGCAATCCCATGGGTGGGGTAGCTCACTGGTCAGCCTCAGTAGGAATCCAGGATCCCTTATCACATCCTCCAAAGCTAGCCACGTAAACATTACTGAGACACATTCCAAGGACTACCACAAAGCATTATGGAGGTACGTCAGTACTCAATGGCAATACCCACATCTGCTCTGACATATGACAGTTAGGCAGGAACATTACAGAGTGACTGCTATTGGCAACATCCTGGCAAATAGGTTCAATGCTAACTTTACACCCTCTCACTCCCTACAGAGCCAAACTTCATATAGGAACAATGCAGAGTCCCTGCGGTCACAACTACGCAGTTCCAACCTGCACTCTCTAAGGCCTGGAACACAGACTCCATGTGACCGTCCAACATCCCAGGCTGTGATTTACACAAACCTCAGAATGACATGGCTCCCCACTTGACCACCAGATTCAGTAATAGCCTTGTATCAGACATTGTGGCCCCTGAATGGTGCACAGCAACAGTCATCACACTCCACACAGGTGGCACCACAATGAACCACAGGGACTATTGCCCTATACGCCTGACTGGACTGTTCTGCAAGGCTATGGGGCACATCATCATGGAAGTCATTCACAGAGACATTGGTGGCCTCCAGACCTTTGATGCCAACCAGGTTGGATTTGTTAGGGCCAGACCATGGCTTCTACACCTGGTGGACTACTTTGATACAGTTACCGGGGTAGTTGATGATGGTAAGGGGGTCCACACAGCCTACATTGTCCTCTCATTGGCTTTCAGCACCGTTCTCCATTCTGGTATTGACAACATACACATCCACCTGCACATCGACCCCTACGTCTTGGGATGTTATGCAAAGTGGCTCACGGACAGGACCCACACAATGAGGGTAGCATACCGTGGTACCTACAGTAATTCAGTTACACTTGGCATACCACAGTCCTCAGTCATAGGGCCCCTCATGTTCAGTATATGCTTCCCTGAGGTACAGGCTAGCACAGAGGGACTTTCCCTGAATAGGTTTGCAGACGACTGCAAACAAGGAGCCATGATTGATCCACCAGCTGATACAGACAACCTCCATATGGGTGTCACTGTGACAGATACCTGATGTCAATAACATGGCCTCAAGCTGCATAACACAAGGTGCATAGACATCCCCTTTGGATTACACCAATCACCCACTGACTGTCACATAGGTGGTAGTCCCCTACATACATGTGACATTATACGGGATCTTAGTACACACGTATATTAGCACCCGCTCCTTTGATAACCATATTGCCAATGTGGTGTGGATATCCTTCTACATGGCCACCCTTATCTGTAATGGGTTTGCAGCAGGAACAAAGTCACCCATTGTACCTCTATACTCCTGACGTATGACACACGTTCAGGGGTACAACACCCCTTTTGGGGTGTACCATATGGAGCAGCAAAGACTTTACATACCACAACATTAACACACCATGAGGATTACTGACCTCCGAAGGATGACGTATGCGGCACAACTACGGACACCACGACTGTACACATTTGCATACTGCATACTCGGGGGTGACCTCTGCTGAACATACAGGGCCCATGTCCACAACAATATTTATGGATATACTCCACATAACCAACATAAGCAAAGGTCACTGAGAGCAACATGCTCATGGATATGTGCACAAACGTAACGATGAGTGGGACGTGCTTGAGGGATACATTCCTGAACCAGACACTCACCATGCTTTGGAACATGATTCATATGTACATCAAGCAGGGACACTCACTAGCACTCTTCATGAGATACCTCGATGGGTGGATGGGACACACACATGCATGCCAGGGATCACTGCAGTGGCTGTACTGTACACAGGTGCAGGTAACACATGGCTCTGCTGTTCACAGACAGGACACTACCCTAGGGAGGTGCCGCTTGTGAAAACACTGTCGTTGGGCTTACACATGGACTTGGCCAGACAGCATAGTACCTCACTATGAACCTGTGAAGCTATTACATGTCCTTTGTGCATGGATAATTGAGTAGCTCTTCCATTTCAGTTAGCTATCATGCTGTTACAGTGTCCCGTGACTACACGCCATATGTATCCTGTTGTTGTGTATTCTACATGCCAATAAACAATACCCTTTGTTTGCATGATATAACAGTTATGCTGTGTAAAATATCTGACATATCTACCTACAATCCTATACATTACACATATTTTAAACATTATCCCATAATGCAAAGCATACTTGCACAGCAGGACAACCCTAGGCATGTTATTCTCATTATATGCCCTTCCACATGCCTATTGTGACAGTATATCAACATATACTATCCCCTGCTATGGCATGTACATGTTGGACAAACCCTACCACTGACGGTGGGTGGTGTGGAATTGTTGTGTTTAAAGCCCTCATGTAGCATCCCTTGTGGTGTATGAGATGTTTACCTTGTGGCCCACAGCAGGACACACAATTTCTACAAGCATTACTATGCTCAACAAGACATCACTACATAATACCTTTCCTACTTTATGCATTGCGTACACTTTAATTACTACTAAACAGGCTCTACATACACTGACATACTGAGTGTTCTACATACCTTGTTTCCGAGTCTTCGTAAAATATCTCTCTTACACCTTTACTGTTTAAACGGTTCTATGGTAAGAGCTTACAGTTTGAATGTGTGACAAGGCATCCTTATATACGTCGATACCTGTAACATGTGGTATCCTGCCACCAATTGGTGTTCCTGACTAAATTATTACATGCACATCAGTTGTGCCACTACTCCATTCGCAAATTACATGGCTACAGTGGGGTATAATTGAATTCTCCACTTGGGCGTTGCCCTTTTGCCCTACCTTCGGGGAGATGGCCTGTATGTGTTTTGTTGTGAGGAATTGCAACTGCTATTTGGAGAGACATGGATATTTTGAATTCATGTCCCCCGTGGATTGTGTGTGACAGCTAAATTATGTGGTTCTACATGTGAGTGTACCTGTCATCTCAACCGTCTGATAAGGGACTACTGCAAACAAAACCTGTAACATCGCCGTCTGTTCCATTATACAACAGCTACGATTTCACATGGCGCCATTACAAATGTGTCTCTCACAAGGTATGTTAACGGTTCTGCAGATGTAATTGAGTGAGTGGATGTTTGTGGTGTTATTACAGTCTGTATTGCAATTGTTTTGGATGTGGGGAAGACGTAGGTGGGTGTACATAGCATATACAGGTTTGTGGGGACTGCATTTCTAAATATTCCATATATGTGTGGGGGCTCCTTCCCTAATTGAAGACCTATCATTTAGTAGACTGAGAAACTATGGTTGTTACGGGCTTATACATTGAGCCATTGTTAATTGGTTTCTATATAGCATGCAGGTGAGGTTGATACTTCAATACCTCCGGAAATACATCGATATGTAAGGGAATGTTACTAAATGACAGCTGTCTCGTGTATTACTGTCACAGATATTTGCACCCATTGCAGTTATGTTGGTGACTGAACCTCTTTGGCATGGGTTGCCACCTTTTCAAATGGCCATAGTGGGACATTTGCAGGACACACATCGGTGTTTCCAAGCTGACACATACCCATGGTCAGTACACAGGATAGAACATACTTTTATCCTGAATACATACTTATTTTTGACGCACTTTAGCTACTTATAATGTTTTAAACATTTACATATTTTAGATACAGGCATAACTATTTAATACAACTATTACATAATATATGGGACATAATTATGTCCTACAATCTTGGACATTTGCCCTTTTTAATATTTTTTGTCAGGACACAACTGCCCAGGGAGGGGCTGTCCCTCTTAAAGTGGGACAGGTGGTAACCATATGCCTACGGCCAGCTATGACCACACCTACTGTAATGATCTACCTCCGAGTTAGCACTAACAGACACACGATGCAAACACACACACACACATTACAGTCCCACAGAAACGCACACGGCACCCTCAACACACACATACACAGACTACAGCAATCACAAACACAGTTGAACACAGCACCTACCCGGACCGCAGCACCGGAAGTGATAACTAAATGTCCCTTAACATCGTGATAATATTACTCTTGGTTCTAGTGTTCCTGTACTGTGGTCTTTTGGTCTTTCAGCCTCGTGATTATGCGTGTCGGTATGTGACACATTCGATAGTTGGCAGTATCCTATTTATTTGTACCTCCATGGTTGTGTACATGTCATTGACCTATCTATATATTTGCAGATATAGGTGAATACGTATATATCAACTTATATCTCTCTGTCACCCTTTATATGTATATATATATATATATATATATATATATATATATAGAGAGAGAGAGAGAGAGAGGGAGAACACACCTTTCGTTGTGTACATGTCAGTTTATACTGTTTCCTGGACTCTGCACGTTTCTGTTTTAATCTGTCACAATACACACCTGCCGTTGGTACATCTCTGGTAGCTTAGTGTTAGGTGATTGTGTACATGATTGCGTGTTCTACTCCTGGCAGTGGTCGTTTTACCCTTCAGAGCAGGCACTATTAGTACAGGGGTGAATAATGCTAGTTTCACCTGTTCTGGACATCGCTGACCGTAATCTGCGCGATATTCAGAAAAGCTTAGCCCTGTTTCACGCATATCCATATATTCATGTTTAAACAATGCTTACCAGCACTTGCCATTGCATAATCCCGCTGACACATGCTAAACCTGATCTGATGACCTGCCTCCAACATCCATTATTTGTGCCTTCGGGATTATGTAACATCCCTTGCAGGACGTGGGACCGGGAACATGCACGACAGTCAGTGCATTTACCACTTGGGCATCTGGGATTTGTACACGTGTTATGGTGTTTTGTATGTGGACTGTACTATGGCTGTTACTCCATACTGCAATCAAATGTGTAACTCAGTTAGTTTACATATGAATGAGACCTATTAATGGTATGTCCAAGTGATGTTTAATGTGCTCCAGCATTGGTAATGTATGTCACAGTGATCCACACACTATAATGTGCTACATCTTCACACAACCATAGGTGGACCATGCTGGGGTGACAGATACCTGTCATGGGTACTCCCCATGCTTTGCCACTACATCCCTGATTACATTATATGGAGCCCCTCATTAACACACCAGGTAAGCCATGCAGAGTGTGTGGGGAACAGTGATTACACACATGGATCCCGCAATTGCCTCTGCTCCACTGAGGGGCAGTTGGTTAATCGATGTGGTGGTGACAGCAGACACTGTTTGCCTCGGTTGGTGGAGAAGTGTGTCAGTCTGTAGGGGCCTACACTGTCAGTGTATGTGCTATACATTCCCTCTTTGCCAAGGCGTGGGCATATTGGGCATGCCTCCATCTGCCTACTGGGGCTGGCACAGGGTGTTCATGGTCTGAATCCGTCTGTGCCTGTGATGGCCTTGGCAATTGCGGTGGGCTGTGAGGGCCTTCACCATTATGTCCCTGCTGCAGCTGTTTCCGCAGGATCATATTATGTAGCATGGCACATACTATGAAGATGTGGGCACACGTGCCTGGAGAGTACTGCAAGGCTCCACCAGATGAACCGTGATTTCAGCATCCCAAGCACATGCTCTATGATGATTCTGGTTTGTGCGTGTGCCTCATTAAGGTGTTCTTGCATGGGTGTGTGTACATTTCTGATGGGAGTCATCATCCACGGCTCCAGTGCATAGCCAGCATCCCCCACAAGGTGGCCATGTGGGATGTCCCCCCTGGCAAATACCTGATACAGCTGTGAGGCATGCCAGATGTGGGAGTCATGGTAGCCTCGAGGGCTGCTGGCACACACATCCATAATAGTGCCCTGGGCATTGCACATGACCTGGCAGTTGATGGAGTGTTATCCCTTGCGGTTTATGTAGCGCCTACCATGCTCACCGGGTGGTGACTTGATATGTATGTGCATGCAGTCTATCGCACCCAGTAGCTCTGGGTAGTGTGCCACCTGGTGGAAGAGACGCATATTGCTGGCCAACCCCTCCTGAGTTTGGGGGAAGTATATATGCTCATTGGCATGTGGTAACATAGCATCCAGGAACTGGTGTAGTACCCTGGATGCTGATGCCTGTGAAATCCCCATTATATCTCCAGTTGGCCTTTGAAAGGTACCTTTGGCTAGTATTCACAAGCTTACACATACCTTCGTGTCCACTGGGATGGGTTCCCCTCTCTTGTTTCTGGATCTCAGGCGTGGCCGGCACAGCTCAACTATTTGCTGTAAGATATCCCTATCCACCTTGTAATGCTCTACTATCTCCAGATCATGCAGCCCCTGGTAGGTTACCCTTGGTCTGAACACTCTTCTCCTCCGCTGGAGCCTGCGGTGGTTGTCAGCATCATCCTCCACAACACCTTCAGTCTCTAACACATGGTGATGAATCACAGCTATGGCAGCTCCCAACATGTACATTGTAAAAGTTCCCCGTTTGTTTACACCGATGGTGCAGTGTTTGGGAATACACAGGTGTGTGTGAGGTGCCTTCACACTTTATACTATTGTGCTGTGAACACTGATGATGTCATAGGGTGTGTATGTACCATCGGAGCTATAGGGTATCTTATGTGTTTTACCACAGGTACTGCTATTGTGGTGCCTTTGGTGTTGAATTACATTTGGCTGCAATGGATTACCACTTGCCCTTCTCTTAACATTTCTTAACGTTTCCCCTCCTATTTTCTGGCATGCATCCAGCAGCCTGCTTTCATTTGTACTTTCCAAAACCTGGCTTATCTTACGACATGTGTTCTATGGCTGATCTACTGCAGGTTTGCTTTGCTCTGCTATGACAGTTCTCTTTTCTTTGCAATCCGACACCTCCCCTATCCTGTTCTGCAGGTTGCTGCGAGCAGACTTGTTAGCTTCCGTCGACTGCCCACTGTGAGTTAATAGGTGTTAATTGCTCAGTTGTACTCCAATTACCCTACTGCGGCATTTCCTTATTTTCTTTCCCTAGCCTTCTTGTTTGAGCTATGGTGCGCGGCGCGTGCGTCCGCTTACCAGGTTTCGGGCACGTATTCATCCGCGTACACATGCACTTCAGGCACCATATGTGCTCTCAGCTAAACGATGCTATACCTACATCCCCACCCCTATCCTGCAGCTTTGCTTAGCAATGGGCAGGCCAGATTTTCATTGCTCCAATGTGCTTAGAGCTATGGTGGCACACCCCACTGCTGATGTCATGTATACCTCCAAACCACTCCTCGGTGTTGTAGCGCTGCACTGTATGGTACATCCTTAGTCCGGCAGGACATTTGTGATTCACTATTACTTGCCTCATTTGCATTGCATTGACTACTAATTCATAGTTATCACGCCGAACACTGTCATAGACCCTTAGCAACCCTTGCAGCTTGGTTGTGGTGTACCATACATACCATTGAGTATTATGGTAAAATCATGATTTGAATTACATTGCGATTTTATGACATTTATGTATATTTTCCTTGTGTTCCCATTTGTGCACACATGCCCTGCGGTTGTACTTTGTGTTACTGTGGACATGACATTAAATGTTGTTTTTTAGGTGTTGTGCATCGTTTCTTATGCCATTGGCTGTATATTTAGCCATTGACATATGTTAACTTAGTAATACATGATTTTGGTCCGCTTTTATAGCTCCGATGTTCTGTTTGGCAAAATGTAAACCATTTTTTTTGGTTTACATTTCTGTGGGCTTACGCTACACCTGCACCACTTCATGAATCGCTATGTACCTTCATTTGCATGGTGCGGTACTGTGTATGAGGTGATTAGCATACCTGTGCCGAGGGCTGCTCAGATATGGCATACTCTGGTAGTGCATGTGGAATTGGATCGTACCTGAATCGCTCGGCGGCCATATTTGGCGTTATACCGCCTACGCTACACCTACGCCTGGTGCAAGCTTCATGAATCCCAGAGAAAGTCAAAGTACTTGACGAATATATTTTCTTACCCATCTTGTCCATTGCTTCCCTCTATAGTATTAGGAATTATTTATTTATTGTATTTTATTTTACATTTGTTGACTGGGATAGTCCAACTGGATACATGTCCATTTTCAGCAGAGGCTCAGGCAGAAAAGCTCCAAGGAAAACAATTAAGATTACATTTAAACAAATTAAGATTACAAGATAAAAAAATTAAGAGTACAGATACAGTAATTTCTGTGGTTACATATTTAGCAATATATACAAATTCCAAAGTTTTGAAATGATACCGGGGGGGTAGGTCCAGTTTAAAAGACACAACAAGCTCTATTACAGGTTTTTAACTCAATCTAGAGTAGAGTTAGCCAGGTTTGGTACATTGACATACCCAGTTTAGTGTCAGGTATTGTTTGAGTCTTACCTTAAATTGACTCAGGGTAGAAAGTACAGTAATATCTGCTGGGAGTGAGTTCCAGGATCTACCTGCAGAGTTGGCAAATAGAGAGTCACTGGCTGAGTTGTTGCTTTTGATAGACTGAACTAGCAGTCTGTTAGAAGATCGAAGGGGTCTGGGATTGTTATAGGGGTTGATAATGTTTTTAAATGCAGGAGTATTGCCTGGATTGTAGAGGATTTTATAAGCCATAATCAGTTGGTTATACCGGATCTAGCTGGGCAGTTCTAGTCACTCAAGCTGGTTTAGATTAATGCAATGGTGTGTCCTATAAAGTAGACCAGTGGTAGATCTGGCAATGTGGTTGTAGCAGATGGAAAGTTTATTAAGAATAGACTTGTTTAGGTTAGAGAGTAAAGGGGATGCTGAAAGTAGGTGAGAGTGAGCTATGGCAATTTTAGCAGGTGGAGTCAAGAAGACTTTTATCCTATTGTATGGTTTTTATTGGTGGTTTTGATGGTTTGATTAACATGCAGGTCTAATTTAAGATTGTTATCTAACACCTAGTAGTTTTGTAGAGGAGTCTGGGGAGAATATAGTGCCGTTATTGGACTTTATGGTAAAGGTAAATGCAGTGGACTTAAGAGTTGGTGAGAAAAGCAACAGTTTTATTTTTGGGGATTTAAGATCAGACAACGACCTGAAAGCCAATTTTCTATTATGTTGAAGGTGTTCTGTGTGGCTGATCATAGTTCTGTCTGGGATGTGGCTGAGCAGATCAGGGTGGAGTCGTCAGTATACTGGATACAGCTGACTTTTGGGATAACAGTATAGAGGTCATTGATGAAAATAGAGAACAGAAGGGGCCCTAGTATAGAACCCTGGGGTACACCAAGGGAGTTGGGTAGGAGGTTAGATAGTTTGTTTTTCCAAAGGACAGCCTGCTGTCTGCACTTAGACAGGAATGGAACCATTAAAGGGCATTTGTATCTAGACAGAGTGTTTTTAGGGTGTGAATTAGAAGTTTGTGACCAACCATATCAAATGCCTTGGAGAGGTCCATGAAGAGGGCAGAGGATATTTTATTTTGGTTGCAATTATGGTTTATGGTGTTGGAGAAGGCTAGGTGGGCTGAAGTAGTGCTGTGGTGAGGTTGGAAGCCATGCTGGGAGTCTGCCATAAGGTTATTCTGGATTAGGTGGTGCAGCAGTTATCTGTGAATACATTTTTCCATAATCTTTGCAAGTGGGGATAGTATAGCGATTGGCCTATAATTAGATAGTTCAGTAGAGCTGCCTCCTTTGTGAAGTGGAATAACATAAGATATTTTCCAGATGGTGGGAATTTTGGCTTTTACTATGGTTCGATTGATTAGAATTGAGATGGGGTAGGCAATGGCTTTGGCTGCTATTTGTAGATACTCAGCAGGGAGCAGATCAGCAGAGATTGTAGTTGGCTTTAATTTTTTGATCAAGTTATGGATAAGTGTGGTGGCAATTGGTTGGAATCTGAATGAAAGTTGGTTACTAGTGGTGGTGTCCTCCAGGCCAAGGGAGCTTGGAGGTAGTTGGCTAGCTAGGGTTTGGATTTTCTTAGTGAAGAATATGTTAAAACTGTCAGAGACTTCCTCAGGAGGTTTGTCAATGGTTACTGCAGGGGTCGGGGTGGAAGTTTGTCCAGGATGTGATAGTTTATTTAAACCTGCCCAAAACTTCTGAGGGTTGTTTTGATTTATTTGCTGTAGATTATAGTAGTGGTTTTTTTTTGTCTTGTAAAATGGATTTTCTAGTCTCATTCCTTGATTGCCTATATGAAATGTGATCTTGGGGGTCTTTTGTGGTACACCATAATTCCCGTGCTTTATTTCTAAGGGTAATTTTCAGTTTGGCCTCTTTGAGACTAGAAGCAGTAACCTTTCTGGCAGTAGTAGATTTAGAGAGAGAAATGATTGCTGGGTCTGCCTTCGGATTAGAAAATAGGTATTTGCATGTCCCGGGAACCTTATACAATTTATTGCATTTCTTGGAAGCCAAAGACTATCTGTCAGGTATACTGGCTATAGTAAGAAAAATATTCTAACAGAAGGAATACGTATAGCTTTAGACATCTGTATTTGTATTAAATCATAATACATTTTCTCTGGAATGGAAGCTTCACTCTGTTCCCACTTAAAAACCTCCCTCATATTACATAACATTTCAATGAGTAAAATCCTCTCAGGTGCATCCCTTCTCCCGCAAAGACTTTTCTGCTTACTGAAAATATATGTCTGAATGGGAAGGAACCCTTTTCCTTTTTGTGCCTGAGGATTTTACCTGGCTTGCAAACGGCAGAAATCAATTCTTTAGTAGTGCCCAGTAAATCTGCTTTACTCACAGATGCAGAGATAACATGCTGAATGTTTTTTTCTGACCAAGCACAGTACCCTCCAGTAAGGCTTGTCCATTAGGTACACTCATTCCAGCTGCCACAATCCTTATCTGGCAAAGTGAAAACCCTTCAACAACTCTTCCCAGCTGGTGACAAAATAGTTCTTCCTGGCCTGCCCTTGGCTTATCTACAGCTGCACATGATGTGGCTATCCCTTTGTCTTTGCTGGCTGCAAATGCTACACCAAGAGGACTTGGGGAATAGGATGGGTGGTCTGAAGCAAAGAAGGAGCTGCACAAATCCTGGAAGACCACTTTAAAAGTTTCTTCATTTTGTGCACTGGGGAAGGTAATACCCCCAGAGACTGACTGCTGCTCTATAGATAAGGAGAGATGGAAAAAATGTAAACTGCTTAGTGTAACCCAAAAGAGCTGGTAAGGAAAAAGAACAAGAATGTCCTTTCCCCAACACACGGACTATTAAAACTATCCACATCTGTAGTCATTAACAAACTTTTCCTCACAAAAAGTATGCAGAAACACCAGCAATGTACTTCTGTTATGATAAATAGCTGTTTACTTTCTCTTTGTTTCATAAGCACTACAGAGAATTCTTGTCAAATAAATAGAAGTGTTCCCCAGAAAATTACATTTTAATTGGAAGGCTCACCACATTGGGCATTTATGTGCCCAACTTAAAGATCACAGCTGACTGACAGAAACTATAAGAACTGCAGAAATGCACTTGCTTAACTGGAAAAAAGCTCGTATGCTTTAAGCACTTCACCTGACTTTTATATGGAGCACCTCGCACACTCATGGCAGGTGGAGCACATGGAAGGCACTCAAACTTTGAGAAGCTATGCAGTACAAGAGGGGGGTAAACCCATATAGTTTAGACTACTGCAACAGTTATACATTCATGAACACTGAGTAAAATATTTCAGATACAGTGGAAAATGTAGTATTATTTAGCAGAATGCTATTGGCAGAATAGGAGAATTTGGAAATGCTATGTAGCAGCAGATGGTTATTTACTTTTGTATTTATACATTTTATAATCATGCTATCAATATGGGAAAATAAAGAAAGTAGGCATGGGGCAAATAGAAAGATGAAATTGCAATTAGAGAAGAAGCAGAAAATGAACTGAATTGCATTTTATGATATAAAGCAAAGTGTACTGATGGGGTGGGAGGATGACATAATGGTTAAGGTGTTTACCTTAAAGACACAAGGTGCGGGGTTTGATTCTTACATGGGGTAATTGGCTAGGCTTGAAGTGGCCCCAAAGGGCAGTTAGCCTAGTACTACTCTATGAACCTCACAACATTCAAAAAGATATGGTAATAGTACTTGGTGAACAAGTAAAATAAATCTGTTATTTGTCATAACAGATCTTGTTCCTAAAGATTCAGTGTTGGCAGTCATAGCTCTGTCATGAAAATGGATCTAGGCAGGTTCCACGTAACAGTAAACCCATTTGTCTCACTTCCTTTTTGTGATGGTGATGGTAAAGATTATCATGTGTTGCTGATGGACAGAGTCCCTGAATATTAACTCTCTGGCTGGAGGTAAACTATGTGGTTTAACACAGCAGATGTCATCCTATTCCAACCTGATTCAGTTTTCTGTGTAATAACTGAGTTTAATTAAGTGAATTCTGTAGCTATAGCTAGATTGGATTTCAGCAAGACATTTTGCATTGTCCCTTAAAGGAAACTAGTACAAAAATTAAATATGGGAGACAATTATATTTTGGTGTGGTCTGGAGACTGACTTTCTAAGATAGTGTCTGTAAAATGAAAACTGTTGAAAAAGTCAATAAACTGTGTAGTGTTTCAGGATTCATTGATGCAGCTAGTATTAGTTTGTACACTTGCTTCAGATATTACACCTGATTTGAAGTGCAATGTATTTCTTCAGTACTAGGGGTAAAGGATTGATGTAGCAGTCTAATAGGGGGTGCAGTCTCCAGAGAGTCATGCAATGTCTTATACCTTGGCGTATAGGAGCCAGCTAGATATTAATGTAAATAGTATAATGCATATGCAAAGGCCGTGGAAACAACAGTCTAGGTGTGGTGACAAAGGAGGAAGAAAAGGATTGTTGAGTAATAATCACTCCTAACCTGAATCACATGACATGGAAACTGCCATTACCGAGGATGATGCACACAAAGTAAGTGTGGTTGGCAAAGATTCTAACATCATAGCTCTATTGGACAGACAGCCACAAAGACCACATCTAAAATACTTTATACATTTTTGGAGGCATTCTTGAATAAAATGAATTACTCTGACCAAATGTGTGCACTGCAGATGCTTGATATGAAGACAGACCTAGAAATATGAGCATGTGTACATTAGCAGCATGAAGAGATGAAAAGGAATTGACTTAACACACATTACTTTTAAAGTACAAGTGACTGTGATGAAAGTTGAGAGGGAAGGCTGACGGGGACTAGGAGATGTGGGTATCTATTAGAAAAGGACTTTTTCTAGATAGGCATAAGAGCATCATGTCATGAACAGCATAGCAGGACCAAAAAGGTTTGCTTCAACAACTGGTATATTCTAAGGGTTCAAATATACTTACAACAGAGCAAGGAAATGAAAGAACAAGGGGAAGGAAAAAGCAGCTTCAGGGTGCTTAGATGCATTGCTCATATAGATTTAATAGAAAATAGATCTTTCCTCTACTGATATCTTCATATGTAATGTCATGGACGAGTGGATGGGGCATCATAAATTCTTAGTCCTCACAATCCTCCTGGAAATGGGCAGTCATTACTAAATACAGTCCTGGGTATTGACTTGAGTATCTATGGTAATACACTGGGATGAAACAGCTAGGCTTGAAATGACCTCTGGGTCGAACGATAACCTACTAGCCTCCTATGACCCTTTGATATCATTATTGGATAATATAAGTCTTCCCTTCTTTCCCAGCCTTCTGCTGTGATAACTTTTCCCCAAAATATGAATATACATATTTTCATCCCTTCAGCTGCAGGTTTTTGTGGTTTTAATATAATCATATTTAAACAGTTTCCTGTTGTTTTTAATTAGGCATTTATATTGCACAGACTTACTTCAGTCATCTCCTTGGACTTGTTGTATTATGCATTTTTGTAGTTAAATTTCTTCACTATTTCAGTAGACAGCGGTACCTGATTTCTAATTCTATGATTCATTTTTCTTGTAAAATGTGAATTCCATCATGACAAAATTGACATCGGAATATCAGTTCCTTCTCTTCACCTTCCTTTAGCATGTTCAAGGAATATGCCCTGGGATTCAGAAAGAACTAGCATGATGCAGAAGCATTACCTCAGAAGGCTTCCATAGTCCACTAAGCTTTTTAGATTCACAGATCGCCCTACTACTGTTTCCCCCTCACCAAGCCTCAGCACAGAGAGTTGTCTTGCAGGCAAAGTGAAATGGTAATGTGTTTGTCTGTGAAGTGCCAAATGCTAATTGACGATACGTTCTCACACAGAAATGCCCAGGGCTCTTGAATTGCTCAGCAAAGCAATGATCACTTTGAGGAGTAACACTGTACTCTAGGAGGAAAACAAAAATTAATCAATTAAAGGAAAAAGGTCACTCATTCACTCTTATGGCTGTCAGCCTGTGTTTATTTATATGTAGACATATGTATGTATGTCTGTAAAGTCATGGATGAGGACATAAATGTTTGATGTGTGTGTGTGTGTGTGTGTGTGTGTGTGTGTGTGTGTGTGTGTGTGTGTGTGTGTGTGTGTGTGTGTGTGTGCACGTGCGTGTATGTGCTTGTGTGTTTGTGTGTGTGTGTGTGTGTGTGTGTGTGTGTGTGTGTGTGTGTGTGTGTGTGTGTGTGTGTGTGTTTGTGTGTGTATGTGTGTATACCTCTCAACCAATTGGGGACAAATTTCAACAGAATCAGGGACAAGTCAAGAAAAAATCAGGGACAATCAGGGACACTTTTAAAATATTAGTGCTATTAACTTGAAACATTGACAGAATCAGAGCTTATGAATTAGTACACATTTTCTGAAGTAAAAGAAATTTATAACTCTTAATTATTGTCATTATTCATTAAGTGTAATTCACCACCTTTCCTCCAAAAGTCAGCAGTTTTAGGAGGGATTAAGAGGGACAGAGTTAAAATTTGAGTCAAAATCAGGGACGTCCCTGAAAATCAGGGACAGTTGAGAGGTATACACTGTGTGTGTGTGTGTGTGTGTGTGTGTGTGTGTGTGTGTGTGTGTGTGTGTGTGTGTGTGTGTGTGTGTGTGTATGTGTCCGTTTGGGTGCTCACACTAGGGAAGTTATGGAGAGACTCTCAAGTCTGGATATTTGTGATGGGTGTTTGTGTTGGAACATGCTTGCAGGTTTATAGATGAGTTTCCATGAGTATGATTGAGTGTGGGGGAATTATTTGTGGATGAGTGAATGGTGGGGGGGTGAGAATGTCTGTATGCATGTGTATCTGGGCATGCATGGATGTCTGAATGTGCATCCGTGTGCATGCAAGAGAGTGTATTTGCTAATGTGTTGCATGCTATGATAGAGAGAGAGAAGTAGCATGGCCACATGTGCAATGCATTGTTCAGTTCAATGACATGATAATTAGCTATTAATGAGGTATTTTTCATTGTGGCTATACCATACCTCAAAATCAAAAATTCTACATGTTACAGAAATCGACCAACCTGCTTTGGGCAATTAGCAAGGAGACAGAGAAACTCTCCAAATGTCAGGGATAGAAATGTTACCATGATAGGAAATCGGCCTACTTTAAAGTTAGGCATCATAGCACCATATGTTTCTGTTTGTCTCTGTTACTTTGTCCAGCATGATGCAGCCAGAGTGCCATGTATCCAAGGGCACCCATGCATCCTGACTTCCTTAATACTACTTTGAGTTGTATGGGGACAGTCCAAAACAGCTTCTCCCATGGTGCATTTCAGCAATACATATGTAAGCTATGCCTCTAACATATGGTACGGGATAGCACTGCAGACAAAAGCACGCATAAAGATGTTCCCATCCACATCAAGCAAATTAAGGTCAATTACTATACTAGTAGTATTTCACTGTTATTATTCCCAAGTATGATGTTATCTTACTTATACCTGAATTTTAGATTTCATTTGTTCTTGTGTTCTTAATTGTATTTTGCAGCCCGCACTTTTGGGCTTGTTTTCCATTACTTCTCTTTTCTGATGTTCTACTACAGTAACCCCGTTAATATTACTCTTCTCTTGAATATTAAGACTACATCGTTTCCTTAAGTCATCTACTTTTTAGACAGGAGGTTAATATAATTACCCCTGTAATCCTCTGTCTCACTTCCTGAACTATTCCCAAATTCTTTCCACTGTCTTGATAATTTCCGTTATCCTGGCTTGATACTGCCTTGTGAGCACATGACTTATCCTCCAGCTCTCAGTATTACACATCATGGCTGACTAATACCTTTCCATGTTCCTGCATTTATTGTCATATATCTACTCCACTGATTATAGAATCATCATTCTAAGTTTTATTCATCTTGGATCTTCTTTGTATTTGTTCAGGGATGTTTCAAACAGCTTGTTTATCTGCCATCACTGTAGTTCTGGTTTTTCTATTAAGATCTACAAAGACTCTACACTCATCTATAAATGTACATGTAGGCGAGGTTATAGTGCATAAAAAAGAAAGCTTTAACTTCACTACACATAGGTCTGTAACAATTCTTAAATAAATAACCATCCATAAAATACATTTGTTTGAACAAATACTTTTGATTATGCAGCATGAAGGATTAATATTTATTTTACTGCAAAGCCTCATCTTTTTATAAATTTGTACAAAACATTTAGGTCACTAGCAGTGTCACATAAGTCAATATTCTACCTCACATCCATCACTGATTAACAACATCCAGCACTTCAAAATAGTGGGAGATTAAATTAAAAGAAATAATTCAGAACTATACACAGCGAGTTGCAGATTACAAAAGAATATAGATTCAGATACAAACACACTCGGTGAATCCAGAAACTGCAGAATATGGCCAGTGTAAAGGTTTTATAGCTACCTCTTCTCACGGTAACTGCAGATAAAAACAAATAGAGAGAATGTAATTGAATTCCTGCTGCAGACTTTATTCCCAGGTCAAGTTCTAGGATCACAGATATGCTTATCTGTATTCTGCATGGAAAACACTGTCCAAAAAAGTGCATTAAGACAAAATATAATACTTAAGATGGAACATGTTCAGAAGGGGTATAATAGCCTCTGAACTGCCTAAAGATCTAAACTTTCAGCTTAGCAGTGCAATTTGAGCAAAACACTATAAAATCTACTAAGAGATAATAGTTTTGGAAATAAAAGAGACATTTTGATAAATAGTTCGCAGTTAATCAAGTGAACAAACATTTCTAATCAAATTCAGAGATCAGGATTCATGACAGGTAATTCATTTTATCCTTGGCTTTCAGATTTGAAAACTTGAAAAAAAAACAGAAGGTAAAACATCTAAAAAGAAATATAAAACTCAAGTGTTTTTAAACACATTACTTTGAATGCCTTATCAAACTCTCCAGTTATATATCAGCTAGGTAAAATCTTAAAACTGCAAAAGTTGTCATTCCTCTGTACTACTGCCTACAGTTCTCATGCCTCACCTAAAGTATGCTGTATCAATGTCAGATTAATAAACTCTGAATACAACTCCAAGGTTCTACAGCATTTAAATGGCATTAATCCAAGTCTGTGGTCTCCTTGTCTAATAATTCAAAAGAGTACATAAAGAGAAAGCTCTTAAATATTTCACACATATACCATACCCAGGGGTCAAAATGGGTTTTGACACTTTTTTTTCATTATTTCACACAGAGCTGCAAAATTCTGGCACCTGCTTCATTCTTCTAATTAATTTATTATTCTCTCCAATCTGGCTGCTCTTTAGGACAGGAGAAGCAAGTTAAGGTCTGACAAATTATATAATCTTTCAAGGAGTTCATCCTTGGCACCATATTAACTATGCTGTGCATACTGAGGTCTGGAGTGCTTGAATGCGGCCAATTAAAGATAAAAAAGGACTTCCTTTGATGGAATAAACAGAAGTAGAAAGTCATGATTGCAAGGAATTCTATGAAAAAATAGATGAATGGATTTGTGCAGAAGTAAGCTATTTCTTTTGCTAACATCTTGTGTCACAAACCGGAGTAGGTAATAGGTTGTGACAGTGTGTCTTAGCTTATTTTCTGAGCTATTTTTTCAGTTCCTGGGTCACAGTAATAATTCAACTATACATGAAACAAAAAATAGAAGTAAAGCCTACACAGTAGGAGGTCCAAATGGATGAGGTGTTTTTATTCTTAGTACTCAATGAGAGCCATCAGAAAGATGTAGTGTCAGATAAAAAAGTATGGAACACCACACCTGTCTTTATCTATATTGTTTTACATTTTTTTATTGCAGATGCGCTTAATCTTCTAAAGATATACAATATAAAATTTTGATCTTATGATGTGTTCTTCACCTGCAGTTTCATAAGTCAAGCAATCTGTTCATAAATTATGGCTTAATTTGATAATGAAAGTCCCATATTGCTTAATGACTGTGGAGTAATAAATGTCAGTGCAGAGCCACATGAGGTACCTAAAAGGAAAATACAAGTTTATTAACTTTTTTTTTTTTTTTGCATTTAATTAAACATATGCAGGGATCATGATTCAGCATTCAGCTACATATTACACAGAGAGTATAATTCAGTTTATTAAGAAATCTTTGTTCCTCTTCTAATACTGAACAAAGCATGAGAAGGTTTAAAAGTATCTTCTTGCTGTACCATGTTGTTATTCACTTCACTGTATTTTAATTAATTGCTGTATTTCTAATTAACTACTGACAATTAAATATGAAATGTATTTTACCATAGGTCTTCCCCTTAAATGAAGACTTCTCAACTGAGAATACCTTGTTAACATAAATAAATACATGGGCATGGCATCTTGTTCGAAGGAGTTAATCATTCCTCTGTATTCAGTCTTTGTCAGATCCATCATTGAGCACAAAGCCCTATCTATATATATGCTCAGTTTCCTGCAGACTGTTGAAGGCGATCTGTACCTGGCATACAAGGCATCCTTGGGTCCAACTCTGATGTACCTTTTGCACATCTGGAAAACCAATCAGAACTACGTGATCTAGGGACTTGAACTCTGTTTATAACCTGAATAGGACATGCTGGAGGTACAGGTATGTGTCTCAGAGAATTCCCCTCCTTTACAGCAGTATTCCCATCCATGTGAAGCGAATTTCTTTCTTAACCCTATTCAAGTTTAAGCAGGAACAGTGGATGGGAAATCCAAAATTCACCCCAGGTCCCCCATCTGTTACTAATGGACAGAGGTAGTATGTAAATTATACACTGGCTTATATATATCCCTTAAAAATAACCTCTAAAGCTAAAAAAATTGCAGGATACATTTGGGATGCATGGCTAGGCTTATAAAGGTCTCAGTGGTCATTCGCCTAGTATACACCTATGAACTTATGAACATAAATAAAAATATTGAAGCACTCAGAATCTTCCATCACTTTATTCTAGAAAACATTTAGATTTTCAATAAATGGAAATGTGAAGTTTGGTTGAACATTAACATGGGTTTCATATGTAATCTCTGTTCCTCCTTGAAACACTGGACCTTATGAAACACAAATTTGTTGTTCATATAACTATTGATTTCAAACCCACAGTCCTATGCTATAAAGGTTTCAGTACAATTAGATTAATCCATTATTCTTTCTAATGGACTAGGTTGTATAGCACCCAGTGTTAATATGGATATGTCTGACAGGACCTAAAGAAGAAAAAACAGTATTGTATGCAATTTAAGTAAGGTGGAGGAACTGATAACTTTTGTAACAGTCAAATTCCTACCACCCCACTTCCTAACATTATCAAAGTTGATGTGTTGGGAAAAGTATAAGCTAAATTACTTTTGCTGGTGTGATGTAACTTGATATTTTTGTAATTAAGAAAATGAAAGGCATGCTGAGCAACAAACTTGAAAAATCCTAACAACCTTTTAGTATCATTGTTATACATAACTTCCAAAAGGTCTTTACAATCTTGGTGTAACAGGAGTATTCTCACTATCACCCACTGAATATAGCGCTTCCTACTAACTAAAGTGATGATGCAATACTTTCATCGTGATAATGATTTATTTATGTATTGGGAGAAGGACGCCTAGTTAAGGAACAAGTATGCAAAATGCATCCTGAAAATGTGCCCAAAAATGGTTATCCAAATGAATCTAAATTGATGGGAAAATCACCATTCCTCCAAGGAGCAGTGATGTTAAAGTTAATTATACTAAAGAAAGGGATGTAGACCCCCCCCCCCCCTCAGAGTAATGTCTATGGAGGCATCATAGAGATAATATAACTTAACAATAGAGCAGGAAATAAGGTTTCAACTGTAGTTTTTCTAAAACAATGTGCAGAAAAGTATAATTTCAAATAATATCCTGGAACTGTTATGTGTACTTTGCAGTGCACAGACATCATGTTTAAGAAATAAACAGTGTGCTGTAAGAGAAGTGAAAGGAAATATAGCTAATCTTTCCACAAAGATGTGCATTGATGAAGAATTAAAAACTATAGCCAATTTAGAAGAATCTGTAAGGATAATGCTGCATACTTTTAAATGAAAGTATATGTTTAAAATCTATCCATTTTACAAACAAGCATAAGCAATAGGCAATGAACAACACCAGACACTGATTTCAGATATTGCATACTTATTGCACAAGAAAATTATATATTTTTTAACTCTGTGAAACCAATTACTGTAGTCATTATCAGGAAAAGCAATGCATCATCAGGGAAATGTGAATGTTAAGAGCAAGCAGCCATACTGAAAGCATTTACTGATCACCCTGTCCTCAACATGCCTGAATATTAGTATAATTAATGCAATATAACCACAACATGACTATAATTACCATGTAAAGAAACACTGTGCCATAAAGTTTATTCATTCATTCTCCACTGAAATTTCAGGAGAGCAAGAGACTATATTGACATGACATTCAATGTGCATAAGGCAGAAAAACTAATCCTGGACTGGGCACCAGTCTATTGCAGAATGCACACGTTCACACACAGTAGACATAACTATGGAGAGTCTGTAGGATAGTTGTTTTAGCAACAATTTGTCTCTGGAGTATCAGAAGAAACCAAGGCTCACACTGAAAACTCTTGCAAGCTTAGGGATGACATGAATGTTCCGAACAGAAGTTACTCTTTTCTGGGAATAGACTTAGAAAGCCAAGTGTTGTAAAGAGATGTTAATTGACAAACAGCATGGCTTTGAGCCTAACTATAGCATTCATATCCCACACATACCAATCAAATAACTGATAAAATGGGTAATGGGCTGCAAAGTAATGTGATATTTCTGGACATAAAAAAAGGTCTTTGAGTCGACGGATCCCTGCAGGTTACTTGAATAAAAAAAAAAAAAAAAAAAAAACTCCTGTAGTTTCTCTACTGAAGTTAATCTTTGTTTCAAAAATTATTTCAGGGAGAGAACATTTAGTGTATTGTTGTATAACACCAAACATAAACATAGTCCTTACCAATCATTGCCTCCTGCAGTTCTGTTCTAAATTTTATTCTCCCTTTTATCAGCAACCTGGCTTAGGATTACCCTAAAATATATATATATATATATATATATATATATAGAGAGAGAGAGAGAGAGAGATAATATTGCTATTACAAAATCAGGCAAGAACTTTCACTCTTTCACCAAGATACAACTGATAAACTTCAAGATTTTAAGAAATTGGCTAAGACCTAATAAAATGATAACTAGCACACCTAAAATAAACACTACACTGCAACAAGCATTCAAGCACTCTACCAATGTCAGAATTTATGATCTTTCTGAAACTTTCTTTTCATAAATATAGCCCAGAAATACCCAAGACTCATTCCTGATTCCAGTTTTTCCTTATACCCCCACACAGAAATTATTATTTTATTTATCATTTTATTTTATTATTTTACATTTGTTGACCGGGCTAGTCTAGCTGGATATATGTCCATTTTCAGTAGAGGCCTGGAGAGAAAAACTCCAAATTGTTAATACATTGTTTAAAAAAGTAAGACAAAGAAACAGTAACAGTTATAAAATTCCAACAGCAGTAATGTAAAAGTTTTATTTATTTATTTATTTTTTTTGAGAGATTACTTATTAAGTAGGTCTAAATGATAAGCTATGTGAAGAGAAGAACACAATACTGTTGACAAAATCACTTACTGTGCGATTTGCTTAGCATAATATTCATACAAAAATGTAATTTAAAGACATATTGTAAGGAAGGAAAAGAAAATGTGAGGGAGGTGAGGGAAAGAATGAAAGGTGTCAGAGATAGATAAGATGTAGTTTAGGATATGATCATTTTATAGGGGAGGTAGAAGAGTTACTGTTAATAAAGGGAAACAGGGATAGTCTTAGGAAAGAGAGGGAGAGACGTCAGGGATAAGTAGTAGGTGAGGGTAGTATTTCAAACTAAGCGTAAAGTTGAGCTAAAATGTCCCCTACAGAGATATTGGATGAAGTTAGGTTGGAGGTGAGGACAGGTAGATAGGAAAGGAAGAGCAGGGTTAGTCTGGGTTAGTGCATGGGCATAGCCATGTTTTGTTAAGATGCTTTTTGAGATTTTTCTTAAATAACTGGAGAGAAGTCAGTGTTGAGATGTCTGAGGGTAGTTTATTCCAGACTTTTCCCACTGCGTTAGAGAACAAGCAGTCTCCTGCAGAGTTATTGGGTAAAGTGGTGTTGATCAAAAGTTTGTTAGACGACCGTAAATGTTTGAGATTATAATAAGGGGTGATAAGGCTCATGAGTATTGGAGTTTTAGTGGGTTGGTAGAGGGTTTTGTGAGCTATTATAAGTTGTTGATGTTTAATCTGATTGGGAAGTTCCAGCCAACCTAGTTGTTTTAGATTAAGGCAGTGATGAGTCCTAAAAGGGCATCTGGTAGCAAATCTAGCAATGTTATTGTAACATATAGCAAGTTTGTTGAGATTTTTTTTTGAGAGATTGGTATAGATAGGGCATGCGTAAAGTAAAGTAGAGATGAGGTGAGTTCTGGCTAGAGTAATTCTAGTAGATGGAGTAAGAAAGGGTTTGATTCTGTATAAGGTTCCTATTTTTTTGTTCACAGATTTTATGATAGAGTTAATGTGAATTTCAAAATTAAGATTATTGTCTATAGTAATTCCTAAAAGTTTTGTGGTGGTATCAGGAGAGATGCTGGTAATGTTATTGGAAGTAATAGTGAAATTTAGGGGGGTGTGCTTTCGTGTTGGTGATAAGAGTAGTAGTTTTGTTTTCTTGGGGTTAAGTAGAAGACAGTGTTGTGAGAACCATTGTTCTACTATGTTAAAAGCTTTTTGGGTAAGAGTTAGAAGTTCAGTTTGAGAGGTAGCGGTGCAGATTATAGTGGAGTCATCTGCGTATTGAATACAGGCAGTATGTGGGATAGCTGACTGAAGGTCGTTGATAATGATGGAGAATAGAAGTGGTCCTAGGATGGAGCCTTGTGGCACACCTAGAGAAAGAGGAAGGAGGTCAGATATAGAATTTTTCCAGAGTACTGTTTGTTGTCAGTTTTCAAGGTAAGATTTAAACCAAGTTATACTGTGGAGATCAAGTGAGAGAGTATTGAGATTGTGCAAGAGTAGCTGGTGATTCACCATATCGACGGCTTTGGATAGGTCTATGAATAGTGCTGAAGAGAGATTGTTTTTGTTACGGTTACTGTTAATGGAGTTAGTGAAAGAGAGCAATGCAGTGGTAGTACTGTGTGAAGGCCTAAAACCATGCTGACAGTTAGCAAGTAAGTTGTTTTGGAGAAGATGGTTTAGGAGTTTTTGTGGATACATTTTTCCATAATTTTGGCAAGAGGGGATAACAGTGCTATGAGACGATAATTAGAGAATTTGTTAGAGTTTCCTCCTTTATGTAGTGGGATAATGTGAGATATTTTCCAGATTTCAGGGACAATTTTCTCATTGATAGATCTGTTTATTAATAAAGAAATGGGGTAGGCAATGGCTTTAGCTCCTATTTGCAGGAATTCAGCAGGGAGATTGTCTGCTGAGGGGGTGCGAGGTTTAAGCTTTTGTAACAAGGATGAGATATATGATGTGGAAATAGGAAGAAAGTGAAATGAAATGGTGCAGAAATAATAATTAACGCATGTTTTATATAAAGGTAGATGCATTAGCAATCAGCTTACTTCTACCCAGGATAGTATATGGGCTCCCCATCATTTATTTGCTTTCTGTCCAAAATTACACATTATTACAAACCAAAGAAAACAAAATGTTCAGATTTATTAATTTGAGTAACAACAAAAAACACTACTACCTAAATGTTATTGGCTGTCAGTATCAACTAAAACTCACCAATTTTGAAATACTCTTACCTTTAAGATCATGTACTCCTTCCCTCTTTAAAAGTGGATCATTTAAACAAGACCATAATTATTCCCTAAGAGACTCCACCTTCTTCATAATAACTAAATCCCCACATAGACTGGCTAAAACAAAAAAAAAAAAACATTCTTAAAAGTATGGTCAGCTTGTTGGAATGCAGTAGCTGAAGAAATTAAGCAAATTAATAATTTGATACAATTAAAAAAATAAAATAAAAATCTCACCGAGAAACAAAATGTAACTACTTCAGAATAATTCTGCACCATTCACAGTATTTATTTCTTATGTATACAATTCATAATATATGTATACTTGCATAGTAACACCATTTGGCATGCAAATATATATATATATATATATATATATATATATATATATATATATATATATATATATCTATCACTTTATCAAAGTCCCAAGAAAACACAAAAAAATAAAATAAAACAACTTACCTTTACATTTTTGCAGGGAAGCAAGCCCCCATGCACCCCCACACCCCCTGCTACTTAAATATACCAACTCTGAGATCGCACTACAGTGAGAAAAATGGCAAATCCCAAGTTCCGCACTATACAACGATCTCCATAGAAAGTGTTCGGAGTTCCAAATTTTCAGATATATTGGTCTCAGCCATATGGTCTTCAGAGTTTTTGGACTTCTATAAAGTGATAGGGATCCATATATATATATATATATATATATATATATATATATATATATATATATATATCTAAATATATATATATATATATATATATATATATATATATATATATATATATAAAATGTGTATAATGTACATATGTTAGATATAATTAGGCAATCTAAACTTCTAAGTCAAATTTTATTCTATTTGTTTCTCTATTGCACTTTATTAAATTCAGCTAAGTCATATTTAGCATAAACTACTTATCCACTGACTGTTTTACTACAAATGCTATTAATGTAATAAATAGCACAGAGAGAGCAGAGTTAAAAAAATTTTTTGTGTTTAAATGCAACCTATCGCTCTAACAATAAACTACTACTGCAAGTCACTAAAGTGAAAAACTCAGCCGGTAAATCCCTATTCTCCAACTATACCTCCAGACTATGAAACAGCCTACCAAACTCACTTGTGACCAACTCCTCAACCATGCAGTTTAAAAAAATCCTGAAAACCCACCTTGACAATTCTTTGCACTGTTCCTGCAGCTCCCCTGGGCAGCTCAGTCTTCTCCTCCTCTCTACTTATTAACCTCTCTACTAACCCTTCTAACCTAACTTTTTAGGACCACTGTGATAAGCATTGTGTTAATGGCATGGAACTTTTTGTAAATACTCATTATAATCGCTACATCTGCCAAATTAGATGCCTCTAAATATTTATCTATTGAAAAGTTTTTGATACGGTGAGTCTAACAAACTACGCTATCTTCTTTGTGAAACAACGTAAAAGCACAGATGAAATGCAGTGCAGACTCCAAAAACAAACATTTAATGCAATGCAAACTCTTCGTATTTTTACAATAAAAATTCCATTCAAGAAGTAGTAATGTAAAAACTCAGTATAAGAAATAATTCCAACATCTGAAAACAGGTTAAGCACTTTCACCTACAACATGTAGGCTTCTTCAGAACAATAACACTTGGGTGCTCAAGAGTTTAAATAACTTTTTTGGCGCCAATATTTTATTACTGCCCTTAAAGTAATATCACTCCATTTCTTTCAGAGCACTCCCGAAGTGTTCTTTAAACTTCCCCATTTGTTCTTTCCTTGTTGTACACTAACCCTTCTTATACTGTGCATTCTTTAAATGTGGTGTAAAAGTAATAATATATGATTAAAAAAAATATATGTTGTAATATTTGTATAAAAAATATATATAATAAAAATATATATAATAAAAATATTTATATATAGTAAAAATATTAAATGGTGCAACTATTTTAAATAAAGTGTCTGTTATTGATAAATGTTTAAATTCCCCACACTGTAATTTATGAAAACCCTTGATTACTCAACTGTAAACTAAATAAGCATCGACAATTGCTGTTCTCCTTTTTATGTGACGTCTCCTCTAATAGTTGTAACATTTGTCCATCAATTTAAATATAAATATATTGTGTGTATGATGTATGAATATGTATATTTATGTTTTTTATGTATATGTATTTTGACCCAGATTTCATTTCTTACGTTCTCAACATTCTGTTTACTAAAATAGGTTTAATCGATATGTTGACATTCAACCCTGGTGTATTTGAGGCATCGGTAAGAAGCTGCCACCATACTTCTCAATAACTCAAAGTTTCTTTCCTATTACCTCCCTTCGGGTTGTATTTAATATGTTCTAATATGGAAAATTTGAAATTATGTCTTTCTCCTGACCTTTCTATGTGCCTATATAATGCATTGTTTCCATCTTTTCTCTTAATACTATATAGGTGATCGTATATCCTCTTTTTAAAAGGTCTTTCCATCTTACCTATATAGTATCCAGGACATACATTACATTTTGCCAGATAGATGATGAAATTGGTGTTGCAGTTACCAGATTTAAACCTGATTTTAGTCTTGTTCATGTTGTCTAACGTTATCTCTTTTTCCTCCATTATAACCCCACACTGATTGCAATTGCCACATTTTTTAGTTGCTTTTTGGTGGTCACCGTCTTTATTCCACTCACTATTCTCTAACAGTCTTTTTAAATGACTTCCCATTTTGTACACAAAATTAGGTCTTTAACCTACATAATCCAACTAAATTATCGTCCACCATGAAAACTTTCCAATGATTTTTCATAATTTGTTTAATCTGGTGTACATAAGGACTATATTCCAAAACACAAGCTCGTTGGTATTTTCATATGTTATCTATTTTATTATTGTTATTTGTAATACCACTTATACATTCGTAATTCCCTAACAGTGGTAAATATCTTTTACCCCATTGCTGGGTGACATACTGTTTTATGTCTCTCATCATTTCTTTGTCATATCCTCTTTCTTCAAACAATCCAGTCAAAAATTTCATTTCCTCTATCATTTCTCCATACCTCAATGTCATGTGGGCTGCCCTTATGCACTGCCCCTTGTAAATGTTATATAATATTTTTTTTCGGATGATTACTTGTATATTGCAAATAATCATTAGAAAATGTGTTTTTCCTGTATATATGTGATTTAAAACCTTCATTGTCATGTGAAATAAATGTATCTAAACATGCAATTCCATTAATACTCACTGACTGTGTAAATTTTAAAAAATCACTACTTGAATTCAAAAAGGAAATAAATGCACTCAATTCATCCTGACTGCCATTCCACAAAATATAAATGTCATCAAGAAACCTTGTATAATGCTTCACGTGTCTAAACATGTTGTTGGGGAATACCACCGTTTCCTCCCAGTCCAACATGAATAAATTTGCAAATATCGGTGCACAGGCTGAACCCATTGCTACACCCCTGTTTTGTCTGTAATGTTCTCCTTCGTAATAGATGTAGTTATGGTCCAATACCATTGAAATACAGTCCATAATCAGACTTATCTTATCCCAATCTATGCTAGTGTGTTTTCGTATGCTGTTACAAAAAGATTCCAATCCTAACTGTTTGGGAATACATGAAAATAAATCTATAACGTCAATCTTTACATATATAAGTTTATTGTAATCCTCTTGGATGGGACATTTTTGTAAGAAGTCCCAGGAGTCCTTAATTAGGTGTGGAATATGATTGTAAATATCCTTCAGCCATGTATCAATAGCCACACTTAAGGGAAATGTTTTAGCTTGACTCCCTGAGACTATGGATCTAAATGGGGGGGGTGGTCAGTTATGCTTTTATGTATCTTAGGAATCCTAACTAATGTTGCTAACACAGGATATTGTACCTTTAAAAAATTGTACACATCAGGGTTTATACGGTTATCTATCCAGAATTCTTCAAATTAAGAATCTATACATTGGTACTCTATGTTGATCTCATTTAAGGATACAGATTGATAGTTCCCTGATTGTGTTAGTAAAACAAACATTTTGTTGGAATATTCCATCTTATCACAAATAACCACTCCTCCCCCTTTATCTGGTTTCATTATATGAATTTTGTGATCTCCTCTTAAGTTTCTTAATACTTCTCTTTCTTCTGATGTTAAGTTGCAGTCGATTGTCTTCACTTTGTTTTTATTTTTAAGTTTGTATATATCCTTCAACACTTGTTTTTCATACATTTCAACTCTAGAATTCATTAATGGAACAAATTTACTTTTTTTCTTTAACTTACTTTCTCTATTATCCTGAAAATTAATTGACAGGTTCAACTTCCTCGTGTACAGTTTGACTTCACATAAATAGTCAACTAATCTAAACTGAGGTATTGGAATGTACTTCATACCTTTGGACAATAAGTCAAAGTGTGTTCTGTTCACTGTGAGGTTGGAGTAATTGTAGATCTTAAAGTTGTTACAACTATGTATTACGCCATCAACTGTTATTTCATTAATATTAGCCTCACTGAGGCTTCTTTTAACTAGTTCCAGTGTTCCTTCCTCTGCTTGTATCCATCCCTGTGTGTTCCCCCATGATAATACTTCTGACATTGATTGCCATTCCCTGTCTTTGGTTTCTTTTTCCAATACTGTGGGTTCCAACCTCTCTGAAAATTTTGTCTGTAATTTCTGTGATTTACATATCCTTCACCTCTTTCATTCTCTTTCCTGTAACTTCCTCTATTGCTTGCTTCATCATTTACTTTTTGTTTACTTATATCTTTCTCTTTATCATTTTCCGTTTCCTTCCATATATATGCCCTGTTTTCCTTGTATTGAGCCATATCCCTAGATATCTTTTTACACTTCTTCTCGTATCCTATCCGCGTCTTCTTTTCTGCTGTCAGAAACTGTTTGTTGTATAGGTCCTCCCATTGTTTAAATAGCAAATCACTAACTATTTTGTGATTTATTTCCTCTACCTCTCTAATCAAATTTGATAATTTTTCATCATTGAATTTTATCAATAGATTCATGCACCTATACCCAAATTCATTAAATAACTGGTTAAATTCATTTCTAATAATAGCAGTAGTTTCTAACCCTATAGGTTGTTTAAAAAAATGCAATCCCATTGGTACTATTTTTAGTACCAGACATTTGTGTAAATAAGCATTATCCATCTTTATACCACTAATTGCACTCAATTTTTTCCCCAACATATAAATATAATCTCTTATTGAACCATTTTAAAACCTTTAGTGTTATTAGGTTGTCTAATTTTATCATAATCTTGAAAATCACAATTGTTGGAAAAAAAAGTTTGCAAATGTTCGTTTTTATTATCTACATAATTGCTGTATCCACTTGTCCAGTAGATGTGTTAGTTAATGAATGTGATGGAACAGTACCTTTTGTTTTAGTAGTGGTCTTCCCCACTATATCAGAATATGTCCTCTCTGGAATTGCCCTTTTGGGTCTAGTTCCTATTCGGTGGGCTTCATTGTCGTCGTCATAATCATACAGGGAGAAATTGAAAGTAAACCCCATAGAGTTCAATTTGAGACTGTCACATAACTGACTAGGAATGTGTAGTTCAGCTAAATCAATGTCACGATTCCTTTCTGCTCCTGCTATGGCTTCACCTTGTCCTTTGAGCGTGTCACCATTCATCGATGCATCACTGCCTTTAGTTGTTCTGTACCATACATCACGGAGTGGATCTGCAAAGCCTGCTGTTTTCACCTTTTTCACGTTACTTTGCTCCCCCTCCTTATCAATAGTCGCTCTGTCTAGTTTCTCAGTGAAAGGTTCCATTGAAAGTGCTACTGCATTGTTATTAGCACTATTCAGCTCCCCTTCCTCTCTAAAAACACTTTTGTACAATCTTTTTATCGGTGTGTCTACACCGATGTGTGCTTGTGCGTCAATACGAGTTTGTCCTGAATTCTCCGCTGGTGAGACCAATGCAGTGAATAACTGCAAAAGTTTTTTTACTTCTCTCTTAAGTGCCGATACTTCTTCTCTTATGTTTTCTATTTCGGCCTTCTCAGGGGAGGTTTATGCTGGAGACTGTGCTGCTGATTCCTCCATAATCCAACTACTGAAAAGTTTTTGATACGTTGAGTCCAAAAAACTATGCTATCTTTTCTGTGAAACAACATAAAAGCACAGATGAAATGCAGTGCTGACTCCAAAAACAAACGTTTAATGCAATACAAACTCTTCGTATTTTTACAATAAAAATTCCATTCAAGAAGTAGCAATGTAAAAACTACAATATAAGAAATAATTCCAACATCTGAAAACAGGTTAAGTGCTTTCACCTACAACATGTAGGCTTCTTCAGAACAATAACACTTGGGTGTTCAAGAGTTTAAATAACTTTTTTGGCGCCAATATTTTATTACTGCCCTTAAAGTAATATCACTCCATTTCTTTCAGAGCACTCCCGAAGTGTTCTTTAAACTTCCCCATTTGTTCTTTCCTTGTTGTACAATAACCCTTCTTATACTGTGCATTCTTTAAATGTGGTGTAAAAGTAATAATATATGATTAAAAAAAATATATGTTGTAATATTTGTATAAAAAATATATATAATAAAAATATATATAATAAAAAATGTATATATATATATATATATATATATATATATATATATATATAGTAAAAATATTAAATGTTGCAACTATTTTAAAGTGTCTGTTATTGATAAAAGATTGTAAAAATACGAAGAGTTTGTATTGCATTAAACGTTTGTTTTTGGAGTCTGCACTGCGTTTCCTCTGTGCTTTTACGTTGTTTCACAGAGAAAATATTTATCTATTGTCATTGTTTAATTTTTGTTACTCCGAATGTAACTACAAATTCTCTGTATGCACTATATTTCCAGTGTTACTGTGTTACAGTCTCTGTTATCATTGTTGCTACGTTCTTAATGTTTTGGAGCTTTTCTCCCCGGGCCTCCACTGAAAAAGGACATATGTCCAGTTAGACTTTCCCGGTAAACAAATGCAAAATAAATACTACCCTACCTTATTTACTTTTTCAAGATTAATATGTATAGGTTTTATAGCTCTAGGAATGTCATGTACTTAGGATATTGCAGTTCATGTACTTTTTTTTTACATTGGAAAAACTGCAAGAAAATTAAGTGATCACATTAGACAGCACAATATTGCAATTAAAAATAAGTACATGGAAAATGCCATAGTGAAGCATAGTATAGTATGTACAGGGTTTCTTGAGTTTAAATTTGTAATTTTAGATCAGGTTCATAATTTTATAGGTGATGTTAACATCTTTTTGGAGTATAAAGAATTACTTTGACAAGTTCTGCTTCAGGCAGATGTATTTCCAGGATTAAATAAAGCCCTTAATATTAAATGTTTTTTCAAGTGGATTAGATAAGGAAATGATGTCATGGACTAGTTTTATGTGATTGGTTATTTTAGAGTATTTAAATGTGTGTAATTTAATTGTTCAATATTTCTGAAGAAGTCTTTATTATTAAAGTGAAGAAAATGCTCAAGTTATTGAGTTGGAGTGGTTATGTTT
Source organism: Protopterus annectens (assembly GCF_019279795.1). NCBI lineage: Eukaryota > Metazoa > Chordata > Ceratodontiformes > Protopteridae > Protopterus > Protopterus annectens. The sequence goes on from NC_056739.1 coordinate 1,843,333,057, forward strand.
GAGCTTTTGCACACTGGACCTGTTGTTTTTTGTGTTCTTTGATTTTTATTTGTTGGTGGTGTAACATTTGATAAACACATAGATGAAATGGTACAAGACCCTTTTCAGTTAGTACACTAGCCACAAAGCTATTGCAGTATACCCAACGTTAAGAAACAATGCCAACGTTCACATTTCACAAACATAAAAAGCAAAACACCTAAAATAAATGAAGACATTCTAATAAGTACATATCTGAGTATGACTCTGTACACCATTTATAAAGCGTAGTTAAACAATAGACACTAAATCTTAAAGGCATTGAAGTAGGCACATTTCATTCAAAGTTTGGATCACTCAAGAAACAGATTGACCAGCATCTTTAAAAAAACACATTTATACAATAGTAGGAAACATTTCAGCAACTTTTACTTAAATAGATTAAGATTAATTTTTTAACAAGAAACAACTTTCTTAAATTATTGTGTAAGTCATTGGCAATCATGCATTTATCTAAATGAAAACAAACCATATTGATATAATTTTCATTGTAAACATTATACATCACTTATAATCTGTCCAATATTGACAGTCAAGCATTACATAACTCATTAATATCCTGCCTTCTTGTAAACCTCATTCTTTCTCTGCATGTAGTGTTCCCATAATTCACATTTGTTTCTATGTAGTTTGCTCCTACCCTTTTCTGAAGATCCCAATTCCAGTCGTTTTATCTATGTTACTATATTCACTACTTATAGCACACTCAATTTTTATTTTCTACTAATTGTTTTCTGGCAGCCACCATAATTAGACTCAGAAAGGCCTTACTATGTCTAGGCAATTCCGATTCTTTATCATAGCTCTAAAAGTCATTTCCTTCATTACACCAATTTACTTACCCATTATCTCTAGTAGATCAGTCTGGAGGGAATCTTTAAAGTCTGCCAACTCATTATACTTCCAGAAAATATGTTCCCAGTTACCTCTTTCTTTCCCATCACACCTAAAACGTTTGCTCTCTACCTGAGGAAAAGTTCTTTGGAGTCTACTTGAGATATAAAAATACCTGTGTGAACACTTCCAAGCAAAGATCCTAAATCTTCTAGACTTTGTTGCATATTTGGGAGGCATACATATATCTCCCTTTGTTTCTTTGTGAATTGCTTACCCAGTCTCTCTTTCCAATCATTTCTAACCTCCTTTGATTTATTTTCATAGTTATCATGCAATAATTTATATGCTCTACTAATTATTCATTGTTTTAACAATAGCTACTATTCTAGCTTCTACTAAAAACTCTACCAGTGCTGGTCTTTCACTTAGGATCCCCCCTATTTCTTTCTCTTTGCCTATATTCTGAAATCAGTCCTTGATAGGGAAAGCAATCTCTAACCTGCAATCCAGATAAATGCTTGACCTCTTCCCATTCTATTACCTTTCCATCGCAAATTATTTGCTCCCAATACTTTGGTTATTTTGCCAGTTTTCTCCAATAAATTCCAGACCCCTCTTGCCTATTGTCCGTATCCCCAATTGTAGTCATCCCTATCCTCAGAATCTCCTTTCTCCATCACCGTGTTGACTTAGCTCTTAGAATACTTTCTGTGACTTCCTGAGTATAATATCCTGTATGATTATTCTTATTTTCCTCAAGGATCTGCATTCAACACCCCAGTATCTCCATGTTTCTTGAGCTTCTCCCGTTTCATCATCATCCCTTTCTACTTTGAATTATAGATTTCTGCTTGTGCTATGTATGGGAGTGCTATATATAACTTTTCCTCTGTTTGATAAAAATATGCCTGACCTGTGTATAAAACTAAAGGGACTAAAACAGTTTAACTGCTTGCATCTTGCTATCCATATCCATATAACAGAGCTTACAGTTTCTCAGTTTTTAATACATTTTGTTTAGTCTCTTCCCAAATATCCTTAGCTGCCACACCAGAAACGTTTATAACCCATATTCCCAAGTATTTCATTTTATCATGTTCCCATAAATATGGATATTGCTGAACCAATCCATGTCTGGGTACATAATTTACAGCTATTGACTTTGTTTTATCTTCATTAATTTTGTATCCTGAAAAGATTGTATTGCCTTTTGCTTAGACTGTATTGTTGTATTTAGGTACACACTCAGTTTGTAGGCCATTACAAGCCTAGACAAGACCCATTAGAGAAAAGTTCCCTTTAGCCTCAAGGAGGCATGATAAGACAGACTGGGGAAGATTTTAAGAATCCCCATCTAGTTATCTAGGTTTACCCTGAATATGGTAAGGGTGCAAACTCCTTGACGTGTAATGGAGGTTTGGTCCAGAGAAGAGGGATATGTTATGCTATTAATATTTCATGACTCAAAAGGCTAGACATTCTGCACAAGTATTTTGGTGAGTGCAATAATACATGAAGTATTGGTCAATAAAGGCAACACCATCTGGTTGGGAGGATGGCCTAATGGTTAAGGTGTTTGCCTTACAGACACAAGGTACAGGGTTTGAATCTCACAGGGGATAATTGTCTAGGCTTAAAATGGCTCGCAAGGGCAGTTAGCCTAGTACTAATCTATGAAATCTATGAAATCTATGAAATATATCACATCAACATATTTTATTTAGCTGTTGATGAAGATTTCATTCCTTTAAACAAGTATTGGAGGTACCATTTGTTTCAAGAAATAATAAGAAGTCAAAGAGGGTTGTACATTTCATGACTCAAAAGGCTAGACATTCTGCACAAGTATTTTGGTGAGTGCAATAATACATGAAGTATTGGTGAATAAAGGCAACACCGTCTGTAATTTTAAGACAGATAGTATGTTCACTGCAACTGTATTAGATGTCCCAAGGAACTTCATATTATGTACTAAAACAGAAGAAATTCGACAAGCAATACATACACACACACACACACACACACACACACACACACACACACACACACACACACACACACTGAGACACAGATATACATTTAGCAGCCATGATACTAGAGGAAGCACTAAGTAGACAGGCTTTTTTTATACAGTGCAATTCTAAAACAGTCTGCATTTTTGCAGCAGATGTACAAAATGTTAAAAAAAGATGTTTATATGTTTCATCTGACTGCAGTAGTTCATTACTGGTACATCACTAAAATTTGTCATGAAGTTCAAGAAAAATGTTCATAATTCAGATTTTAAAATATATAATGTATGCTGAATATGAGTCAAAAAATGTATTTTTAAAGTCATGTTTCACACAAGTTTTTAAGGACCTCCTCTACTGTCACCTAACTTAAACTGACTTCTGCCTCCACTTCCTGACTGTGTACCTCAGTTGCTCCTTTTTTGGTGATCCTGGATATATCCCTTTAATTTGCAGTACTCCTGACTTCCAATGGACAGACTTTGTAGCTACTGAATCATAAGGGCAGAGTACTTGTGACTCACATGGGAAACAACAGAGGCACTGGGAGCTAAGGACGGGTGCCACTATGCCAGGGTAATCCTATGGCTAGGCTTGTAAAGGCCCCAGAGCCATTACCCTAGTACACACCTATGAACCTATAAAAGGCAAAGTGAACCAGCATAGTGCAGCTATCTGGTCAGATATTTCAGCCAGAGAATCAATGATTTGTGATGTCATAAGCATGGTGTACATATCTTCATGTCATGTGCTGAATGCTTGTCATTGCCCCTTCAACATATCCTGCAAAGTAAATGGTCATCGCAAGAGGTCACACATGTCACAGAAATCACCATACTCTCTGCCAGGACAAATGGAAGCTAAGGGAAGAAATCAAATGCCATCATGGAAGTACTGAATCGAGAACACTGTAAAGCAATTAAGTATATAGAAAGATATATGTGTTAAAAGCAATGCTCAGTATTAGAACAGACAAGGATCTATGGTGCACTATTGCAAACAATAAACTAAAGAAATTAGCACAGGCAGAAAATGCACATAAATAAAAGAAAACTTCAAAATAAGCAATTCATTGATGATCCAAAAAAGTTATGGAGAATTGGAAAACAAAGCAAAAGGAATGGAGAAATATCTATAAAAACCCCTGTGGAACATAACAAAGATGCTAAATGGATAGAAGAAGTAAAAGAAACAGTAAGAAGTTCAAATGTGCGGGATATGAAATGAGATGAAGTAACAGCCAGAGACATTGAAACAACATTAAGAAAAGCTCCTTACTTGTAAACCCCAGGCTAAGATGCAGTATCTAACTTCTGGTTAAATATGTTAACATTGTTACACAAAGATTTATCCCTGAGTAAGAAGTACTTATAGGCAAACCCCGATCACACACCAGCTCAGTCAGCAACAGTTAAAATGATACTCCTTCTTAAGAGTGAACCTGCAAGCTATCTTAAAAATTATAGACCAATAAACTGCCTTCTGACAATGTATAAGCTATATACTGGAACTGATGCGGACAGTTTATAGTCATTTAGAAGAAAACTAAATCATGGCAATAGAACAAAAGGGTAACAGAAGAAAGTCATATGGAACAAAGGATCATTTGCTGTTAAATAAAGTCATATATGGAGAATTGTAAAGGGGGAAGAATCTAAGTATGGCATTGATATATTCCCAAAAAAATTGATAACATCCCACATTCATGGATAAAGAATATTTACAGATGTATAAGATGCATCCTATATTGATTGATTATATTTCAGTGGGTATGAAACAGTGACAAACAACTTTGTAACTAAGCCATGTTAAAGGACAAATTATTATCCCAGTGATAAAAATTCAAAGGGAGATATTCCAGGGTGACTTTTGTCACTGCTGCTCTTTTGTCTTTCCCTTAACCCATTAAGTTGTCTACTTAACAGTTTACAATTTGGCTCCTAGACAACAGCAAAGTGTAAAGACGCCTCATCTTCTTTTTGGAGATGATTTAAAACTGCATAGTTCATCACATGAGGACCTGAAACCACAACTGAAAGTGGTCATAACTTTCTCACATGATATAAGAATGTCATTCGGTCTTGATAAATTTGCAAAAGCTACATTTAAAGCAGGAAAGCTGCAGCACCAAGAAAATATCAGTCTGGGACAAGAATCTGATGTAAAGTAGCTGGAGGGCGTTTATAAATATTTGGGATTTGATGATGAATTGACAATAAACATGAACAAATGTGGAGAAAATTCAGTAAAACAATATTTTAGAAGACTAAATTTAATACTGAAAACAGTCTTGTCATCTAGGAACAAAGTCCAAGCTATATAACAATTTCCTCTTCCTGTTCTAACCTACAGTTTTGGGGTGATTGACTGGCCCCAAAAGGAACTGGGTCAGTTGGACAGGAAAACAAGAAATGTGATTCATGCTTATCGAATGATATATAAAAATCAGTGAATACCAAGATTATATATTCCTTGTTCTGAAGGAGGTATGGGCCTTCTCGAAACTGATTACATGTATAAATCTGAAATCATAGGACTGCATACTTTAGGCCTGCTGACCTCACAAGATCCAAACACAATGAAGGTTTTAAAAAATGAGGAGAACATGTCCAAGATGACTTCCCTGCTTAGTTTAGAGAAGTATATTGGTGTCAAGCAGGAGTGTATTTCAAACCAGAAGTAGACAAAATCAGGCAGCAACTGAATGTGCAAAAAAAAACAAAAGAAAGAATATAAAGTGGAGGATCAGGTCAGAAGGAAAGAAATGTGGAAAAGGCATAAATATAGCTGCAGATACAGAAAACTCCTGGAACGACCTCATATTAATCAGGATCTGACACAACACTGGTTAAGAAGAGGTGAGTTTAAACCAAAAGATGAAAGGTTTATACTGATGGCCTAAGATAGTGGGCTATACACACGTTGGTTTACAAAGTCCATTGAACATGTTGGCAAAACAGACAAATGCAGGTTTTGTAAAACAGAACTGGAAAGTGTCACATATCTTCTTGCTGGTTGTAATATACTAATGGCAGAGGGCCTGTATACTGAAAGGTATAATATTGTGCCAAGACTGTTTCTTTGGGAATTATGCAAACATTGCAATATTAAAATAACTGAGGAGCATTAGAAACATGACTACATGAGCCACAAAGCATTATAGAAATTGATGCGGCTTATATCACTTGGGATCACCTATTCTTAGCAGTTAAAGGAAAACTCCACCTTAGAAATCAAAAAAACATATTTTTTTATTGTATCTTTTTTTTGAGTTATTTTAATGCCCCAAAATCCATCTAAGTGCTTCTTTTACAATTTTAATGTGTTTCTCTCAAAATGGTGGATGATGTGGCCTGCCTTGGTAATGCAATCTTGTTTTCTTGCTTTCATTCCTTCTTCCCAGAATACGTTTCAAGTCCTCTTTATATGACTTATGCTAGACATAAGGAAGTGGTGCAATTTTCTCATGCCATTAAGATTGAATGGCAGGATTGTGAAGCACTGTCATCTAAACACACCTTCAGTAAGAGAGCTGCTTCAATGTTTACCTGACTGAGCTTCATTTATGTGTCTGTCAGAGCTTGTTCTATGCTATAAATAGATGTCAGCTACTTCCAGCAATAGAAAGTAGATAACAGTTTTTTGTAAGAGGAGTATTTTGTAGTTTTAAAAGATTTGACAAACCCTCCCCCACACTCTCAAGCTGAGGTGTGAAACTCTCACTGCAGTAAATGATTTGTTGATTCCTTGCTGTACATTTACAAGTGACAAGTAGTAGGACTCTAAACTTAGTCTGTTTGCTACTTCCCATTGCCTTTAGTGGGAGGATTTTTCTCTCTCATGAATGATGCAGACTTAAAATGTGCTTTACTAATTCCTCAATTATTTCTGTTATGTTCACCCTCCTTTTTTCTACTTTATATTTATTTATACTTTGGTAACCAGGAAAGTGAACTGGTCTCAGCAGGGCCAGCCTTTGATCAGCTGGTGCCCTAGGCAAAAGGGTTCCACAGCTCCCCTCCCACGCCACCTAGTGCCCCATCCTGGTCTGCCTACACCATCCAGATGACTTTTTTCTGTGCTTTTCTCACAGTTTGCCTTACTCTTCAATTTTTCATATATTTATTCAACACATTTTAAAGAAACCATTTATTTACTACAAAATAGTAAACAAATAAATACTGGGAAAGCACCCCTTCTAGAGTGGCACCCTAGGTGGCCACCTAGTTGGCCTATGCTTAAGGCTGGGTATGGGTCCCAGGACCCTTTTCAGCCACAAAGTAGGTACATTGGCAAAGATAATAACAATTATTAAACGCACTTAGGAATACAAAGAAAAAATACTGACATAAAACATTGACCAAGATTGCATGTGCAACACATAGCCAATGTGTGATAGTGACCAAGTAAATTATTGAGCCACATTTATTAAAATATACATATTAATAATGCTTAACTATACTGTTGTTTATTATAAATAATTAATTGTATGCACACATATTGTACAAACACACACACACAGATAACAGTATGTGTTTCTGTATATGTGTATAAAGTATGTGTACAAAAGCATATGAATGTGTGTGTGTGTGTGTGTGTGTGTGTGTGTGTGTGTGTGTGTGTGTGTGTGTGTGTGTGTGTGCGTGCATGTTTAAACACAGTTAAGTACTTCTGAGTTCCTTTTCTTAGTGTTTTTAATGCAAGGGCACATAGTAAATGTATGTTAAAGTAAATTCAGCTGTATATTATGGTTGCACTCTAACAATGTAAGGGCTGACTCAAAGTCAATGGGAATCTCTTACAATGGATCTGCATGTACCAGTTATGCATCCCCCTCTGGAAGGATATCACAAAAAAGCATAAAAGACCTTTTCATGAACAATATCAATGCACCTAGTTGATAGGGTTGCCACCTGACTCTCTTTCTGCAGTTCTGACCTGTGTGCATGTGTGTGTGTTGATACTTTACAAGAAACAAATATTTTATGACTCTTCTTTAAATGTCACAGAAATCTTTGATACTACATTCAAGTTATCTTAGCATATAAATTATTATAAATAACATTTAAAGCTTAGCACTTCAATACTGTGCTGTGGCTTATGTAAATTTATCAGAAGAGTTGGCAATTGCCTTTAACTCCTGACTGGTCTAATTGCATTGTTTTGCTATGAAAGGGGAGTGTTAAGTTCTCCTCCCATCTGCAATAAAAACAATGGAAAACAGTTCCACAGTGTTCTTTTATATCAGCTGCTGTGTTCCTGACATTAGCAGGATTAATTGCCCATCTAAGATTGACAGCAGTACCTGACAGAGTAAACTACATATTTAACTGTGTCTATGATATGTCATGCAGGTGGAGATGAAGTTCTCTGCAAAGTATGTGAGAAGTTGAGTTTAAAAAAAAGTGGGTGGGCTTTCCCTTCCTTTGACTCCATTGCAAGGAAATAAAAGTTTTATAAAGTACAAGCAGGTTTCTGGTAGCAACACAATGTTGGAACCATATTGTAGGGAGAAAAGAACCCTAACAACTGAGTTAAACTGTGTGAGAGGGTGGTGTTTTCCTTTAAAAATAAATGCGAGAAAACCATATATAGTAGTCAACGGAAAGAAAACAAAAGTAGCATTGATCATTGAAATTACTACACCCAGTGATTATAGTGTCTTTTGTACAGAGTGACATGAAGTCATACAATACCAAGATTTGCAGGCAGAAATGAGGGCAATGTGGAAGAAGGATACTCAGACACTTCCAATAGTAGGAAGAGCAATGGGTCTCATAAAAAAAGAATTTACAGTTGTATTTAGATATGCTACTCATACATGTAATTGTATGAATTGCAGAAAGAGTCAGTTCTGGGCACATTGTGGGTGCTGCAAACAGCACGTTTGGCTAACATCAAAAATTGGAACAATCCTAATTTTATGAACTTAAATCCTTCTTTGACTTAGGAATGGGGTCCATTCTCATCATAGTATTAGAAACCCAAAAGACTTAGAGAAATTAAACCAAGTAAATGTAAACTGCAACTTATCTTAAACCCTTCTTAAACTTTTCTTCCAAAGTGTGTCCTGTGGTTACATCCCAGTGGCCTGAAACTATCATAATGGTACCACTACATAAGGGCAACCCTGTGTCAGATCCTGGTAGTTATAGGCATAGGCCCTATGGGTTTTAACTTCCTACCTTTTGACAACCAACCTGGGTTATTACCAGTAAGGTATATGTTATATCATGCTTGTATATTAGTCTCAAAATGGATCTTTGCCACTCAGTAATAATGTAGCTGGATGGGCCGAGCATATAAGGAAATACTATCACCTTTTAGATAACAAGGGTGATCTTCTTTCTAACACCTACAAAACAGGATCCAGTAAAAGCTGGGACAATAGGAATCAAATTATACAGACAGAAGCCATTAAGCACTTACTGCATCAGTCCACAGAGGTTCCTCACTAAAAGAATACAGGGCATAAGTAAAATATCCTAAGCAGACTGCCTCAAAGGCCCTATCCCTGTATTCTGTCTCATACAGGCATTTGAGTGGAGATCTATGCCTGGCATACAGGGCATTGTCAGACCCCACTCTGATGGACCTCTTACGTATCCACAAAACAAATACTACCAGAATTACCCATTCTAAAGACTTAAACTTTGTCTGTGATATAAATAGGACCTGACGGAGAGACAGACAGGTATCCCAGAGACTACCCTGTCTATGGAACAGGTGAAGTAGAGTTCCTCCCTAGCCCAATTCAAGTGCAGCTTGGACAATTGGATGGAGAACAGGAAATTCATCCCTGGTTTGGCACCTATGTCTCTAATGGACACACGTAACCTGTAAATATTTCATCTCCCAGGCCCCTGCTTGTAAATGTTTCATCTCCCAAACCCCTGCTTACACTTATCTGGGGTATCAGAAATTGTCAGAGATTTGGGATGCATTTCTAGGCTTAAAAAGGTCCTTGTGGTCAGTAGCCTAGTAAACACCTATGAATCTATAAGTAGTAAAAATGCACCATCTCACCTATCCCAAATTAACACTGCCACTTTAGTTAATCTCTGTAAAAGTATTTAGTGGAAAATCAGCAAGCATAGGATATGTCAAGCTACTCTGTTGTCTGGTTTGTTTGTGTGTTTCATCTAAGTTTACAAGTTAATGTACAACTGATTTGTAACTGCTGTGTTTTTCTTGGTAATAACTTTCTTCTAATTCCTTATGAACAGTTGTTAATACAAAAAAAAAAACAGTTATATGAATAGGCCCATACGTCTCAGAATTATAATTTTATTGTAAGGTCATGAAATGCACCATGACTGAAATCATTATTAAAGGCATAGGCAACCTTCAGTCCCTTGATGTAAATACTTTTTTAAGTATATTGTATCTGTTCAGTGTAGATTAATTTTTTCAAAGGATTGTAGAGGTCCTGGATGAGACAGCCCATCCACACTATGTATCTGGACTGGATTTCTTCAAAGGGTTTGACACTATTTATTATGCAAGTATTATTTATGAACTCTTCCAAGTAAAAATTAACCCCTGTGTCACCCATCAGATAGCTTACTGGTTCAGTGGTAGAAACAATACACTTTGGTATTACCTCCTTAAAAAAAATCAAATCAAATCTGGTGTCCCTCGGGGCTCAGGTCTGTCTTCCTCCTCTTAGCACCCACGTATCCCTATTTATCTATTGTGAAAACAAAAATCAAAGCACTATGGCTTATAAAGCTTTTTAACAATTGTAAATCAGGTACTGTTATGAAGCTCCCTACTGAGAATCATATACTCCAGCAAGAGCTTGTCTAGACCAATAATAGACTAAGTAGTGTAATGACCACGGGCTCAAACTCAATGTCAAAAATGTATCATTGTTTATGTTGGATCTCAGACTACCCTAGCTCATACCATATAAGGGACATCCTCCTTAAAATGAACATACCTTAAAACTGAATAAGTATTAACAATAAGGTCACATTTCCTGGCAAACAGATGTCCTTTTTATTACCATGTTATTTGTTGTTATAAAATCATATAACACAATTAATTTCCAAGCTCATCTCCTCTATTGCCAAGGAAGTCTTAATTATTTTCTCTATACCTCTCATTAAACTGTCATTAATACAATGCCCTCTTCAGCATGTATCTCTCCAATTGTCTTTTACAACTGGACAGAACTTAGAAAGTTATTGGATAAGGTTCCCTAAACTAACAAAGAAGGCCAGCAACCCTCTCATTATACTTTGTTTCATACAAGATTGTTGGGAAATACTCTCTGTCTAACCTTCTTCACAGTGAATGATCTGACCTTTTTCATCTCCCAAAGCATGTGGCATCATGAATAACTGCATCAAATAGCTCAGACTGAACCATACCAGTAGTATAAAGGGATAAAGCCCTTACCATATCCCAAGTGACCTGACTTCGAGTAGTGGCTTGGGAACTTGTGAGCATAGACAGGGAAGATATTCATGTGCACCCCTTGATGGGGAGAAAATGAGTGAGTAAACTTCCTCAGATCAAGAAAATGGAAACATCTGTTTGGTACCTCCTATTGCTGGGCAGAGCAGCCTACTGACGTGAGCCCCTTATTGAAGTGAGGGAGATGAATGCTGGCATCCATTAGACATTGGGAGACTATGGCTAGAGTATGATAAAAAAATTCCAAACCACACATAATGGCTAACTAGATTATGACCCCTTCTGTATGAATCCCACCCCTGATGATGGGGGAAAGAAATGAGCCAACTGATTGTGAACGGAGGTGTCATTATCAATAGAGAGCATGGGAAAGTGGAGCAAAAATGAAAAAAAACACCTCAGGATTCATCGGTGCCGAAACAGGACTTGCTGGCACGATAAAGAACTAACCCAAAGCATCCCTATTTTTTGGGGAATAGGCTGCCTTTGTATATCAGGAAAAAATAATACCTTAATTATATTTAAATCTACACATGGCAGATTGATGGAAAACTGCAAATTTACTCCTGAGGCATTTTTATCATTCCAGATTGAGATGGAATGACTGATTTGAAAGTGGATGATTACTGTTAAAGGTATAAAAATGTGAATGTGATATTCAAATTTCTTGTTCTAAAAAGGCAGGGCAAGACAGGATTGTGTGAATGATTTAAAGTTGTCATTAGCCTAGTAATCAGTATTGCTCAGTAAAGTAAGGACATTTCTGCATTCTTAATAGTGGTGATGGTGATTTATCTGTGTGTGTGGGGGGGCATTTTACCGATGCTGATTTGGCTTATGCTTACCTACAGAATATTGTAAGGGTTTTTGACTATTATTGTTATTAAAATCCACTCTAATATAATGCTCATGGCATGATAAGTAATACATATTACACAAACAGTAGTTATAGTTTAAACTCCATGAGGTCTACAGTTAAAAAACGACTTCTCTGCAGAGCATGTTGCTGATTGCTGTAGCTAGCGTATATGCATTTAAATATATATGCCCTATATATAAAAATCCCCTTTTTAAGGAAGAGCATGTATTACATTACATTAAACAATGTAAGTTAACCCTAACACTGCACTGGGGGCATCATGTACTGTTTGCATCAAAATCAACATTTTTACATATTCTGACCATCTTTAATTACTATTTACTTTGCTATTATTGTCTTCTAAGTAACATAGTTATGTTCTTTCAATGTTTATGCTATTGGAAGCCTGTGTTATTTAAGTTGTGCTAACTCATGGTGGTGATTTATATATATATATATATATATATATATATATATATATATATAAAACAAACATTTTCTACTTATGCAAGAACATTTTTAATGATGAACTTTTCAGTTCTTAGAATAACTCTTCAATCTGAAATGGTCAATATGTCTGCCTAGTTTCTTCAATGATCTTCATTATCCGGAGTATTTAATGGAAGCATTTATGGCAAACTTCTGGTCCTGCTTTTAGAGCAGTTCTTGCTGCATAAAACATTTATTTGGAGGCACAAATTAAGGAGTACCTCTGTGCGCCTCTTGACTCATTGTTTTCACTGTTTCTCTTTTCTTGATAATGGACTGGTCATGACATTTCTTGTTTCTCATCTTTCATAACCATTGGCTTTGAGGAATTTGTCTTACATAAATATTTATGATTTTTTTCTGTTTAACTTATTATTTTCCCACTAAAGACATAGGAGCCCTGTTTTGGATACTTTAGGAATTATATCTGCTTCAGACTGCAGGTTTTCCAATGACTTTTGGATTCTTAGTTTGCCTACAATCTGCAAATATAACAGTCCTCTGTAGTTTCTATCATAGTATATCTGTCCGAGCTGATTTCATTCCAACAATTCCTTCATGCAGACTCTCAGGCATTGTACTTCCAGTAGTTAATCTGTTTCTCAAAATTCTGTGAGCTAGAAAGAGACTGATTCCTTCCAGTGGAGTGTTCCAAGATTCCAAAATTCCAAGATGACAATATTTGTAGCTCTTGCTGTAGTTACTTCACATGAGATCCATAAATTATTAGGGAGTGATTTTTATGTGTCAGTTTGACCGAGGATAGTGAAGATGAGATGTCCTGTGTATACATTCTTATTTTTGCATACATTTTTTGAATTCTTGGTGAGGGTTCTGTCAGTTATTGTCAGATATAAGGAAAAATCTGGTATTTCCTATCTTGATAGTATTATATCTTCACTTATTGCAACTGTCAATCTGATTATTTCAGGGAGCTTAAAATGATAATCAACATATATGAGAAGCATGGTTCATAGATTCATAGGTGTGTACTAGGATAATGGCCCCGGAGCCTTTACAAGCCTAGCCCATAGGATTACCCTGATATCATCCCACCTGACTTAAGTTCCCAGTGCTTCTGCCGAATAGAGCCACTGGAGTGACCCCAGGGGTGAATTTTCTATTTTCCATCCACTCATCAAGATTTCTCTTGAAGAGGGCCAGTGAGGTGCTCTGCTTGACCTGTATGGGAAGTCTATTCCAAAGCATGGGCAGTCTCTGGGTTATGAACCTGTCCCACCAGCATGTTCTGTTGATTGTGGTAATGAGGTTGAAGTCTCTGGAGTGTGTGATGTGGAGAGACTGGGATTTCTTTAGATGTAGCATTTCTAACAGAACTGGGTCAGACATGGCTTTGTAAGTCAAGCAGAAATCGCCTCTAAGTAGGCGATATGAGACAGAGAATAGTTGGAGTTTTTTGAGTCTGTCCATATAGGACAAGTGTTTAAGGCCTAGGATCCTCTTTGTGAGGTACTTTTGTGGCCTGTCCAGTTGTTGCAGGTGTCTAGTGAGGTACATGCCAAATGGGGCATTGTACTCGCTGACTGGCCTAATGAGGGAAGAATAGAGGGAGACAATGACCTCTTTCTTCCTGGATGCATATCCCTTAGTAATGAGATGTGCCATGCAGAAGGACTTTCTGACCACAGTGGCAATGTTGTGGTCAAAAGAGAGGTTGCTGTCAACCTGTGTTGTCAGATCTCTTCTCTTCTGTTTTCAGTGGACTGCCATCGATGTGGTAATTCAAGGGAAGCGGGTTTTTCCCAAGGCATTGAACTTAAGGCCATGGTTCTGACACCAGTTGTTGGTCTCAGTGAGGCCTTTCTGTAGGATGTCAACATCACTTGGGGAGTTAATAATAGCTCCCAACTTGCAATCGTCTGTGAACTTTGTCAGCCAGACTCCCTTCATGTTGGCCTGGACTTCAGAGAAGTAGATACCAAACAGGAGAGGTCCCAAGACCGAACCCTGTGGGACTCCACTTGTGACTGGTCTGCAGTTTGACTTGGAGTCAGCTACTTTCACACTGTGGGTTCTATCTGTAAGCCAGTTTGCAACCCACCTAGTGATATAGGGGTTGACACCTAGCTTAGTGAGTTTTTCTATGATTCCTGAGTGAGGAATGGTATCAAAGGCCTTGGCCAGATCAAGGTAGGCTGTTTGAACCACCTTGCCTTCATCCACAGCTCTGGTGACTGACTCAATGAAGTCGACCAAGTTGAGCAAGCATGATCCACCCTTCACAAAACCAAGCTGTGTGGGATCTAGAGTTTGGAGATTTCCTATATCCTTGTTTATTAGGTCCATGATGATGCATTCCATAGCTTTGCATATCAGACTCGTCAGGTTAATGGGGCAATAGTTTCCAGGGTCTGTAGTCGCTCCTCCTTTGTGCAGAGGGATGACTGTAGCAGTGTGCCATTTGGTAGGGACAAAGCCTGAGGTGATGCTGTGATTGAACAGGGCACACAGGTGAAGTGCCAGTTCACTCTGTAGTTCATGTAGAACAAAGCCAGGGATATTGTCAGGTCCCATAGAAGCTGTATTCTTGGCCTTGGACAGTGCTATTTTAACCTGTGCAGCAGTAATACTGGGTGCCTGGCAATCTACTGGTATTGTGATTGGTCCTTTGGGGAGGGTAGAGGGGTAAAGTTAGCACTGAATCTGTCGGTCAGTATATTGGCAATATCTGTTGGCTTGGTATATACCATTACGCAGTAGCTCAGAGCAAATCTGGGTATTGCCATGGAGATTCTATACATAACTATAGAAGGCCTTGCATTTGTCTTTACTATCTGCTGCAATTCTATTTTCATAGCTAGCTTTAGAAGATTTGATGAGGGATCTCAACTTTTTGTTGAGGCTGATAAGGGAGTTTTTCCACTCTTGGGACTTTACCTTATTTCGCATCGGTTTCCTCCTTCTGTTGTAGAGTTTGTTTATGGCAGGGCACCACCAGATTGGCTTCCTTTTTTTGGAGGATAGCATCTTGGTTCTATTGGGTATGGTGAGATCCATGAATTTGTGTACGTGTTCATACAGTGCATTGGTGTATGATTTGGCAGTCATGCAACTATTCTCCATTTACATGGGTGCTGTGAAGTTAGCCACCTCTATTTTTAGGAGCCCAAAGTTAGTTTTGGAGAAGTTTTTCATGGTGGTTACCTTTGCGGGGGGATGGGATGGATGTGAATTTCCAAGGTGATTAGTTTGTGGTCGGATCTTACCAGGGAGGAGTTGACTATTGGTGTAGAGCAACAATCGCCCATGTTAGTAATGACCAGGTCAAGGATGTTGCTACCTCTAGTGGGTGTAAGAACAAGCTGGTCCAGAGCATTAGAATTAATGAATTCCAGGAAACGTTGGGCAAGTGTATTGGTACATGAGGAGTTTTCACAGTTAATTAATTAATTTATTTTATTTTATTTATTTGCAGTTGGTTTACCAGGATAGTCCATTGGGCCAAATGAACCCATTTTCAATGGAGTCCTGGTGAGAAAAGCTCCAGATAAGGTTACAGTAAGATTTACATCCATATTACAATAATTACAAGAATTTTACAAATAGAGCATACAATATGTGGTAGACAGAGTACTGTTCACATTACAGTTAGAGCAGTTAAAGGAGGGGTAGTTGAAGTCACCCAGTATGAGAGTGTTAGGTTGGACCCTAATATTCTCCAGGGTGCTGAGGAACGTGGAGTGCGAGTCCTGGGACATGGTTCTATAAATTAAAACATATAAGTACCCATTTTGCTCTAACAGTGATCCTGAAGTGGATATGGTTGCATTTCTTTCTTTGAATTATTGTTAAGGCCTGCATTGCAGATGGTACACTTCTGTATATTTATTCTGAGTTGACATTCCTGGTCAAAACATTATACCCCTTATTCTTCCTTTGTACTTTACTGTTCATAAATGTGAATTGTCTAAATTGTCAAACATTTTTTATCAGCTGATTGTGAAGTAATATGTTTAATCAACTGATTGTGAACTATTATGTTTTATCAGCTAATTTGGAAGTATTGTTTTGTCACCATTCAACATCAAGACTTAGACATAACAAGTGTCATCCTTGAATGGAAAATAAGACCGAATTTACAGGTTCATAGGTGTGTACTAGGCTAATGGCCCTGGAGCCTTTACAAGCCTAGTTCATAGGATTACTCTGGCATTGTGACACCCTACCTTAGTTCCCAGTGCCTCTGTCAAGTAAAGCCACTGGACTGATCCCTGGGCTGAATTTGCTATTTCCTATCCACTCGTCAAGACTTCTCTTGAAGAGGGCCAGTGAAGTGCTCTGCTTGACATGTATGTCTATTCCATAGCATGGGCAGTCTCTGGGTTATGAACCTGTCCCTCCAGCATGTTCTGTTGATTGTGGTAATGAGGCTGCAGTCTCTGGAGCATGTGGTGCGGAGGGAATGGAATTTCTTTAGATGTAGCATTTCTAACAGAGCTGGGTCAGACATGGCAAGTCTATCGTTACTGATTATTTTTGCTCAGGCCATCCTTTCATTATAGCATCTTTCAGTAACTGCAGTTCACCGTCAGCTTCAGTACACCTCTGACATCCTTTTACATTTTTGCCTGTTGTGGTAATTGTGTATGACCCAAATAATGTCAGAAATCTTTTCCTAGGTGTCCCTTATATCTCTTCTAGTATGTCCAGTGTGCAAGCATTTGTCTGGCCAGATCATTCCTCTGAAGATTAACTTTGTGGTGTACTTCTAGCAAGGCTTTTATGCCATATACATATTCATGGAAATTCCAACAGCCATACGCTATTATAAACAGTTCTTTAGTCGATCTCAACACATCTTTTTTATGCATCTGTAAATGCTCTTGATCCAAGACATCTGGTCTGTATTCCTGTAGGATCACAGCTGTAATACCTTTTTGAATGGCATCTACTTTCATTATAAATGGCCTCTTTATATTGCAGTGTTTTACTGTTGAAACATTCGTGAATAGCTTTCTGAACATTGCAAAACTCTTATTTTCATATCTCATTGCTCTTAAGTCCCAGAATAGGATTACTACATTTTCCATAATTCAGTTTCCTTGAAGTGATGTTTCTTTACTGTTGCTTTTTCCCCGAAAGTAGTGTGCAAAACTCTTAAACTCACTAGTAGGGAGCTGCAACCTTACACCTGTTTCACTTAAATAACAAACTCTGAGGTCACACAATATGAGAGAAATGGGACAAAAACACTGGTCCAGGAGAGGCAGCTTTAGAGTATTATAGTTTGAAGAAACTGCATTCTGTCAAAAGTATATATTCCTCTGGGGTACATGCTGTTCTAGAAGCATTCTTATAAACATAATTATCTCACGCATGTCAGCAACAAGTATGTAAGAAGCTGCATTATTTATAGTAAACATGGTAATGCCTACTTGTCACATGACATTAACATTTGTAAAACTGTTCAGATTTTTTCTGGATGAAATTTCAACCCGTCTGCTATTAGGATATGACCCATGCATTTCAGACTTGTGATTTTGACTTTAATTTTGCTTTAATCTTTTCAGAAGACGCATCATTCCAACATCTTGCTTTGCTTGTATCTGGCCCCACACTAACAGACCTTCAGTTATAACATCTTTTCAGCCTTCTGTTACTGGGGCAATGCCTATTTGAAACTGTTCTGATGCTGAAAAAACACCAAATAGGACTCTATGGAGCCTGTACTTGCCTAACACTGTATTAAATATGCATAACTTTCAGCGTTCTTGATCTAGTGTTATCTGCAGAAATCCTAGTTTGCAGCTAGTGCTGAGAAAAACTTAGCATTTGATATTGTTGAGACTACTTATTCACCTGTAAGCAATGGACAATGATCTGTCAACACATTTTATTCACCATTCAAACCCTTCATAAGGCACACAAAAAAAACACATACATTCCACACTATTGTAGTCACAGGGAATAAAACTCAGAATAACCATATTAATGAAATTCAACCACGTAAAATTACAGAATTAGTGACTCAGTGTGGTATTTTCAAAAAAAAAACAACTCTGTGTTAGAAGGCATATAGCATGACAACATCCTGGCCTGCAATAACTCAAACAAGACAATGGCCAGGTAGTATACTTGATAATTAGAAAGGTTTTGTCCCCTTTCCTGTAAGATTCATATATTCCTGCTGCAAAGACCTGGAAGGCGAGAGTCCCACAAAACATTTATGAAGGATCTCTAAAGCCTTAAAATTTTCATTGCGAAGCATATTATAATTAAATGGCTGCACAAAAAAGGTGCTAAGGTGGCAATATTATTTTATTAGTCTCAGATTTGTGAAGAAGTTATAGGTAAAAGGGCCTTCACGTAGTTACATTTATTGGATGTGTTTCATAAGAGGACTATGGCATTCTCTTTAATTATTTGACACAGTACTGTGGTATTCCAGGTGTAGTATGACACTGGTTTACCTTCTGTCTCACTGATTGCATTCAGTATGTTGTGTCTCGACCCACCACCACCTCACCCCTCTGCCTGGCATGTGGGGTACCAGAGGATACAACTTATGACCTGGGGAACCAGAGTATACCACTTATGACCCAGTTTTGTTAACCATGTAAATGCTGCAGTTAGGTGATGCCAGTCATTGGAAAGGTTTAATTTCCGTTCTTACACCAATGACACACAATTCTGCCTCTCCATTCCTCAAGACTCTCTTCTGCAGCTCTGAAAGATTCTTCTTAGATTTGGAATACATCCATAACAGGATAATTGATAACCATTTGAAGCTCAATACCAGGAAGGTCATTGCTGTGGCATGCTATGATCATTCTGGCTACCATTCATAATTGTCTGGCTCCATTTCTGGCACATGATATTACATTTAGTGATAACAAGTTGGGCTCTGAGTCTAAGGAGTAAAATCCATGAATGCCTTTTGGTGAATGGCTTCTGACGTCAATAATGCTCTTGTTTCCACCTGTTGATTTGCCTGTCGACTTGCATGCTTTGGTTTCTTCATGACAGAACTAGTGCAATGCTCTTTGCCTGAGGCTGTTAAACAATAAGCTTGATCAACTTCAGTTAATCCATCCAGCTAATGATCTGGGACATCTAGAAAACATTATTATTATTACATGGGGTTTTGTGAGGATTGCATCAGTTACTTATTCAGTTTTGGATCAGTTATAAATCTGTTCTCTTGGGTTACTTGTCCCTAATAGTCTGGAACCCCTTTATTTTAGGGAACGTGCCTGGGGTTCCTAGCATTTGGATAGATACAGCTGAGATACCTTCCTTTGTCTATCAGGGTCCTTGCCTTTGGAGCCTCCTGCCTGGATGGCTAAGGTCAATACTGATGACTGACTGCTTCAAACATTAGCATGAAAACTTATGTGTTTGACTTAATTGGTTATGTTTAACCTTTCCTGTGTTCTTTTTCTGTATTTATTTTTTATACTATTTTGTTTTTGTTTAATGTTTAGTATTGTAAAAGTAGTTATATATTGATGCAGAACTACATTAGAATTTGAATGTGAATTAAGAAAAATTTTCTTCACAGTCTTATAGTTCTGATTCAATATCTCCGAGAGGTCTTTAGCAAGATCTCTGTGCAACTAGATTACAGCCATTTGCATTCTGTGGCTCATGGAGTTGTCTCTTTACAAAGGTGACCATATGACTGCCCTGAAATTCAAAAAAATTCAGAATTTCCTGAATGTTCTATCCAAGGCTGCTGACCATGTCACAAAATCATGTGCACTGCTGTAAGCCCTGGTAGGAATAGTTCGACATTTTCTGATACCAGAACAAATATGGGGAGTATTACTCCTAAGTACCTTCAGATAGTTGGAGCCAAAGTGAGGAGTAATTACTGTAGACATCTAGTGCTAATGGTAAGTTATTCAGTAGTTGTCATTTAGTTCAGATATGGCCCATGGATGCTATAACTGTCATATCTGCAGTGAAAAACAGGTAACAGTTCAGGATAATACATGTAACACTGACATGAGCATACTCACAGAGATCCTTCTACTCTGAATCATTATTGTAGAGTGATCAAAAGCAACAAAAGCAACAAACATTACAACTACATACATACATACCCATATTCATACAAATATTTCAAGCATGGACATTAGTACCCTCCTAGCCTATCAAAATACCAAAACAGTTTTTCCCATAATAAGTGTCCAGGCTGTTCTTAAAAATATCTAGACTAGTGCTTGATTTAATATAATTTGGTAGTCTGTTCCAACAATTAGTACACTTCTCATTATTATAGAATCTTCTGCATAGGTCGTATGATGATTCTATACTGCTATTTGATACACCCAAACATTGCCAGAGGTAGTTGTCTCTAAATGCTTTATGTACCTGAATAAGGTCTCCTGTTAAATATTTATAAGAGACACAGTACGGATTCAGATAATTTAATCTTTCATAATAACTTAAATTTTCACATCCATGGATGCCCTTGATATATTTCCAATGTATTCTTTCCAGTTTAAAAAAGTATGAAACGAAAAAAACGTAGCACTGCACCATCAAATAATTTGTTATAATAGGTAAAGCTTTTAGATACAGTCCTTCCTCAGTACAACCATTTTCATCAAAACCTCTTTTAAATACAAAATTAGACAATCACATGGTATCACACACAGCCAGTCAAACATTAAAACCTATTAAACCTAAAAATCATCTTAAACACATTTGCTTAACAGCATACAGCATTACAGATGTGATAATTTAGCACAGCCATCCCTATCGGAAATAAAGCTTGCAATTCAGAAGGCTTTGGTTAAAGCTTGAAGGATATTTATTTGATGATTTTGTAGAATTAAGCATTCCATATGATTCATTGATAACAGGGGACTGTTCTGTAAATACAGCATCACTCATACTGTTCAGATATAACAGGCAAATATAGAAAAAGTATATTGTTCTCTTTCTTCGTGCTGTGCATGGGCAACATTGTTACATAGCCTTGCTTACTAGCTAATTATGCAATTGTGTAAGTTGTGAGTGTGTGAGTGGTTTTGAATGAGATCCAACTTATTGATGTAGTTTTCACTGAATTAAGGTGCCCTATTTGACCAGCTATATTCATGTTGATGTTATTACCTAAAGTTATGTAAACCTGGATTCAGGTACACGTGTGTAGTATAAGTGTGCCTACCAGTTAGGTATGTCCTTCACCAAGATTACCTGCCTTGAGATATTTACTTAATGTCAGAATTCTATATGTGCAATGAAACCAACTTATTAATGTACATGCCTGACTGTTACACTATGAATATAGTTCTGCTTTATCTAGAGTGGTTAAGCTATGACCTCTTTAACTAAATGTTCCTACCTGATTTAAGCAAAGAACTGCTTAGCCTGTAGCTTTTATTTGAGTACCTTATTATCGAAGGATTGTTTTTATGTGGAATTTATTGCTCAAAGTACTTTGCCTGTACTACTTTTTTACTTCTTTACATCTTTTTTCTTTCTTTCCCAATAGTACCTAGCTATCCAACTTGCTGCAGTAAAATATAGAAACTTCCTGCCTGAAGACTAAGGACCCCTTCCAAGTTTCCAACTACATCATCTCACTGCCTCCTAACTCTGTACCTTTTCAAAAGAGGAAACAAGAAAGTATGTGCTATTGTACACCTGGCAATTAACTCTGTTTGTAACTATTTTTTCAGGTGATTTAAAGTACATTTCCAAGCCAGGATAGCTAGCAGCCATGCACCCTCTCTACCCCATAACCAGTATACCACTCTTATCACTAGTATATGCTCCCTAATCTCCTACCGTATCTTAGACCAAACATGACCCTTATTAAACATCTGTTGTAATAATTTATCTGCCCACCAGGTGGCACCCCTACCTAATCCTACTTTCCATAGGTCTATCCCTCTGGCTTAGAGAGTAATTACATATACTGCTGATGTTCAAATCTTGCTAATAATCTTGCCCACTTTAAATTACTCTTCCTAGTTGCACCCCTTTTGTCCCTAGTATTTCTCTTCCTTTATTTTTTTATCTCTAAACTTACCCTTAACTATACTTACCTTCAATAGTCAGCGCTTTGCTGATTGTTTCTATTTCAGCTTCTTCCTTCTTCTCTTGTCTCTTCCTGCTCCGTTCGCCCTACGGGCTCACTCCACTCCACTATCCTACCCCCAATTCCCACCCACCCCCAGTTGTCCTAGACTTATACTTCTAAACTACACCCTCCTCCCCATCCAACAAATAAGATACTCCCTCTACCCTAGATAGTTGCACCACACCCTTTCTGCACTCATCCTATCACAAGCCCCCTCCACTTAGTGTTTTAACATCCACTTATGCCTCTATATACTTCCTTAAACCTTTCTTACCTTGCTTATATTTCCCTTAATTGTAGTACTCATGCCTACCACTACTAGCTCTGCACTAACTAAACTACTCAACACCATACTTTTATCTGTTCTAACCTCAGCCTATCTCTTAACCTCCTTTGAATACTTAACTTATTCTCAGTTTCACTATCCCACCAAACAAACAGCCATATATATTTATACTATCACCCATAATAATATAAATATATTATCCACACCTACATACTTACTAGCAAAGTACCACAGACTGGCCCACATTAAATACAGTAGCCTAACATCTAAGAAAGTTCAATATCTAATTAATAACATACATTATCCTTTGCTTATACTAAACAAGCATTCCTTACAAGATGGAGACATCCATCCTAACCCTGGTCCAGCCAATATCCCATCCACTGAATCTCTTACCACTAAACCCTCAATCCCACACACCCCAAACAAACACCCCAACTCATTCCTGATAGCACACCTCAATATTCAAAGTATTAATAACAAAGTTCCCCATCTTCATGCTCTCTTGGATGTACACTCTTTTGACATTCTGCTTGACAGAAACATGGCTAAAACCAGGAACCCAGGACAATGAAATCCTCCTACTAAGATACAATATATTGTGACTAGACCGTAAAAAGAGAAAGGGAGGGGGAGTAACAATTCTTTTCAAGGATGGATTACAAGTCACCTCTTTACCTTACAACTGACCTAAAGACAGTAATGCAGAAGTTCTTATTTCCAAAGTACAGCTGAATTTTAGTAAATCGATATACATCTTCTGCATCTACCTACCTCCTGAAAACAATATTTGTACAGTAGAAGATATTCTTTGCTGGGTATCATCAACCTTCCCATAAGAAACTATAATCCTAGGTGACTTCAATATTGACTGGAAGTGCATTAATACTGACCATCCTACTTCTCATATTAACCTTCATGGCTTCTCTCAGACCATCACCTCCCCGACTAGAATTAACAAACCAACCAAAAAAGGAGAGCAGCTTGGATTGTATCCTTATTAATAACTACCACCAACCTTATAAAGTAGGTGTCTTCCTTGATGATGTCAGTGACCACTCTTTGACCTACATAATCTGACAAAAGATTGATATCTCTCACCAAGCTTCATATAGGACTATACGGTAAAACATTTTAATCAAGGGCTATTCCAGACTGAACTTAGCTCTTATAATTTGTCTCCCCTAAAAACCCTCCCACTTGAAGAGGCTGTCAAACACTTTAACTCTAAATTCTTAAATATCCTTGACCAACATGCACCAAAGCGCACTATCAGAACTAGGTCAAGACCAGCCCCATGGCTCTCTAAAGACACCAGGCAAAAAATACTACTCAGAAATAAAGCCTGGACTAGGAGGAGTACTACCAAAAACATATCAAATCAACAAACATTTAGACAAATGAAAAATGTGACAATAAAAAGCAATACTTACAGACAAAAAAAAACTTTTACTGTAAAATGCAGCAAACACACCTAAACAATCCCCAAAGATTCTAGGCAAGTATCAATAGACTGTTACACCCAGGTCACAACAGTACTCCAACCCCAACTGGTGCTAATCATGAGTCTCCCAACCAAACTGCTAATGCCTTTAATACCTTCTTTACTGAAGCCATCCAATCTCTAGCCAGCCAGGTAACCCCTGACAGCTCCAGCCTTCCTAACCCCATTACCAGCTCTCTTCCTACTTTCCTATTACAACCCATCTCTACTAATTTCATCTAGAAACTCATTCTAAAACTTAAGCCTTGTACTCCTTCTGCTGACCAGATTCCAGCTCAATGTCTGCAAAATGCAACTAAAGCAGTAGCTTATCCTATATCTATCCTAATAAACAGAATCATTAATGAGGGAACCATCCCAATCATCTGGAAAATCTCACACATTATCTCCCTACATAAAGGAGGCAACTCCAATGAATATTCTAACTATTGACCTATAGCCCTACTATCCCACTTAGCAAAAATAATGGAAAAATGTATTCATCATCAGCTTCTAGACCACTTACTTCAACACAACTTACTAGCACAAAGCCAACATGGCTTTAGACCATACCATAGTACCACTACAGCCCTCTTATCCTTCACTGACACCATTAACAGAAATAACAATAACAATGCTCTAACTTCAGCTCTATTTATTGATCTTTCAAAAGCTTTCGATATGGTAAACCACACACTGCTTATAGATATTCTCAAATCACTTTCTCTTGACACTCTAGCTATACAATGGCTCAGCTCTTACCTGATCCACAGGCAGCAAGCTGTTATGTGGGAAAATAATCTATCATCCCACCTGCCAGTTACACTAGGTGTCTCCCAGGGCTCCATTCTAGGTCCTATATTATTCTCTATTGTTATTAATGATCTCTGCAATGCTACTCCTCATGCAACCTGTATACAATACGCAGATGATTCAATAATAATCTGCATAGCTAAATCTTCATCTGAACTTCAATCCCTATCTCAGAAAATGTTTAACATGGTGTAGTCATGGTTCTTAAAACACTGCCTCCTCCTGAATCCTAAAAAAAACTAAGCTCCTGCTCTTTACCCCTACCCGTAAGTCTACACCTATAGATTTCTCTGTTACTTCTAATAATGGTACCCTCATATCCCCTGATGCCACCACCAAGCTCCTAGGAATTATTATAGACAACAACCTTAACTTCAACTCCCATATTAATAACACTATAAAAACAGTTAACAGAAAAATGAGCTCCTTATATAGAGTCAAATCCTTCCTCACTCCTATAGCAAGAACTACTATTGCCCACTCACATCTAATCTCAACACTGTTTTATGCCTCACCAATCTATACTAATCTGTCAAAAAATAATCTTCTCAAACTAGCTACCTCCTATAACAACATTGCCAGATTTGCCACTGGTAATCCCTTCAGAACCCATCACTGTGAGACTCTAAAATAACTAGGATGGCTTGAACTACAAAATCATCTTCAATTTAGACAACTTACCAGTGCACATAAGATCCTCAACCACCCTAACAATGCTCCAATACTCTCAAACCTCATAACCCCCCTATAAAAATCTTACTAACGTACGATCATCAAATAAATTGTTAGCATAAGTAAGTCGAACAACATGGCAGGTGATTCCCTGTTCTCAAACACTACTGGAAAAAACTGGAACCGTCTACCTACTGAACTGACTTCTCTTCCTTCCCTACCCCTCTTCAAACAAAAACTGAAAATACTCCTCAGAACAAACTGGTTATGCGCTTGCAGCAACCCTGTTTAACGTATCACCTCTGCTATTCCTTCTTCTCTGCCTAATTGAGTTTATGTTCTTTATTGCATATGTAAGCAGAAATGTTAACCAGAAACTGTTATGATAGACTTTATGTGAATATCGTGTTCTATATTTTGTAAATAGTATTAAACATTGTGTTGTAAAATGATTTTAGTATTCTTCAATGTTAACTTCATTGTAACCTTAAACATTATTTCTCTGTATTTGTCTTGGAGCTTTTCTCCCCGGGCCTCTACTGAAAATGGACATATATCCAGTTAGACTAGCCCGGTCAACAAATGTAAAATAAAAATAAAAAATAAAATACATTTTAAAACTGGTTTCAAGGAAACCATTCTATTAGCACTATGAACTATCCACTCATATTCCTTTAATTCTAACCTATTTTTCAAATCACCACCCCTAATATTCTTTGTAACCATATCCAAAACCCTAAAGGTGAATTTATGATCTTCACCATTCTCTTTTAAGTGCTGAGCAAGGGCATTAGTCTTAACACCTCTTTGCATCTCAGATCTATGCTCCACAATTCTTTCCCTTAGCTTCCTGGTAGATTTACCAATATAAAAACCAGAGCATACCTGACAGGAAGCTAGACAAATAATATTGGTAGTGTTACAATTTGCAAAACAATTGAAAACATACTTCTCCCCCATAACTGAATGTATAAAACATTTGTCTTTGTTAATAATTTGGGTCTATATCAGAACATCAAAGTTTTAAAACTTTGAATGTTCTAATATCGACCTGTTTTAATCGAACGCTAAAAAAAGCGAAGCTGCAGAACACCGAATTCTTTCCTAGGGAAAGAATTAGGTTGGCCGGTTCTGTGGCTTCACTATTTTCAGCGCTGTGGTGGAGAGTTACAGGTCGGGTTCAGGTAAGTGTGTGATTGTTAGGATTTGGGCACGGGTTAGGTGAGTTAGGGTTAGGGCGCTGGTTAGATGAATTAGTTTTAGGGGCGGGTTGAGTGAGTTAGGGTTAGGGTGTGGGTTAGGTGACTGTGCGATAGTGATGGACTTTAGGGTTAGGGTTTGGGTTAAGGTAAGTGGATAGATAGTAGTGTATGTATAGTTTAATGTAGGGTTAGTTGTAGGATTATAAGTGTATGTGTGTGCATTGATGTTTTTAGGTGTGCTTTTGTTGTGTGTATGTGTTTCGGAATAGCAAATTTTTTCCCAAGGAAAAAATTTGCTGTTCTGAATGTTCGATATTATGTGGTTTAGATATTTTAGGTTCGATGAAATAGCATTTGCTTTTTTTCATCTTTCGATAACATTATATAAACGCAATCATTTTACAAGCTGAACAGTTGTAATGTGGAACAGTTTCCCGTTTAATAAATAATAACCATTTTTATATGAAAAGTCTTTATAACACAAATGTTTCTTAAGACTTGAACAATTCCTATATGAGAATTTAGTGGTATCAGCAATGTATTTTGTCAGCTCAGGAAAAGATTGCAGAATATACCAATTATTGCAAATAATATTTTGAATCTCTTTACTACATCTACTATATCTTATAATATAGTACATGGTGTCATTATTTTTACATTGAACAGTAGTATAGTAATTCATAGAAAAATATGGTCTTGTACTATCATTTTTTTCACTTATGACCTCTTCAAATGTATTAGGGAAATTTCATCATAGTGTCTAGTTTTAAATTCCTCTGTCACTTCTTGCATTTGAGTGAGGCACCTGTCATGATTGGTATTCAACCTACTAATGTGGTTGAATTGCCCTTTCACAATATCTTTAAAATGTGTTTAGCATGCATGCTATTTCTATGAAGATATTTATTTTTATGAGATTTTTATATAAACTAGTATTTAATCCAGAGCCATCAACAGACAATTCTACATCTAAAAAATTGATCATGGACTTTGAGTAAGTTGATTTGAATCTCAAGAAGTCAGTTGTGGTGTTTAAAAAATTAACAAACTCTAATAATTTAGACTCGTTGCCTACCCACCCCAGAAAAATATCATCAACATATCTGTGATAAAAGGAAATATTAGGGGCATAACTAGAAGAACTATTAAAAATATATATATCTTCTCATTTTTTTCAAAACCAAGTTGGCATAAGTATTAGCAACAGGTGTACCCATTGCTATACTAACCACGTGGTGATAGAACGTATCATCAAAAAGAAACACATTATTTTCTAGAACCAATTGCAATAGTTCACATATAGTCTCAGTGTCCCTACCATTCATACCACCTTGTTCACCTAAAAGGTTCCGATTGCACAGACACCATAGTTGTTAGAGATCACAGTATAAAGTAAAGTTATATCTAAAGTGACAAATAAGCAATTCAGTATATTGCAATTATTATACCATGTGCATAACTGAATTAAAAAATCACTTGTATATTTAATAAACCTTTTAACACATTCAAGATAATTGCTTAAAAGTCTTGTAAGTATAAAGATACAGATTCTGTGACCCATCCCCTTCCTGAGACAGTCGGTCTCATTGGGGGATTATTTAGACATTTATATATCTTTGGAAGTCTATACAATCTCAATGTAACTGGATAAGGAACATTAAAATAATGAAACAAATCTAAAGATATGTCATTATTGATTTGCAATTCATAAATCACATAGATTGCAGAATACACCAATTATTGTGAATAATATTTTCAGTCTCTTTCAACCATATCTTTGGTGGTACGACTTCAACTATGCCAAAAAAAAGATAAGAAATCAAGTAATTTTATCCCAGTCAGTCATCCTATCATAACTGCTTTTAATGAGATTTGTGAGAAGCAGATACAGGATGTATTTGGGTGGGGTTTTTCCTCACAAATCTTATAATTTAACTGTTGATGAATATCAAGCACTGCTTAAACTAGAGAATAGTTGTGATGTTATTATAACAGAAGCTGATAAGGGAGGAGCTGTAGTATTAATGAGTCAAGTTCAATATACTTCTGCAGTTAATGACGTTATTAAGGACACTAGTGCATTTAAAGAAATTAAGGGCACAGATGTTTCAAGACATATACAAAATGTTAATATGGTGATTTATGAATTGCAAATCAGTTTACCCAGTTTAAAGTCATCTGTGTACAGGCTGTAGAAAACCTCAGATGAAAAAAATAAGTATGGGTCACAGATAGTGTCCTGTGAGATACCTTGACTATAACCTCAAATTTTATTCATCCAATTGCTGTACAATAATTGTCATGTCTGGAGCATTTCTCCCTGGGCCTCCACTGAAAATTAGTTTCATTCCAAGTGATATTTTCCCGGTAAACAAATGTTAAATTAATTAATTAATTAATAAAATTATTTGTTAGCCAAGCAGCTATCCATATTATCAAGAGTGCACCAATACCTAGTGGTTCTAATTTATTGATCAGTGCTTTGTGTATGACCCTGTCAAATGCTGAAGTTAAATCTATATAAATTCCATCACAGCACAATTTTTCATTTATAGCTGTTATTATATTTTTATAGAACATCATGTTACAGGTGGTAATAGATCTAATTTCAATAATTCATGTTGATATATGATTTCAAGTCCCAGCCTTTCCAATTCTGCTCAATAACATATCCAATATTACCTTCTACATTATTATTTCACAACATGAAGCAAACCTAAGGGTCAATATGACTCTGGGTTTGTCCTACTGCACTTTCCCTTAAAGACAGGTTTAACACATGTATGTCTCCAGTCTTGAAGAATCTCCCCATATTTATGTGATCTTATAAATAAAATATATAATGGTACTGTAAGTTCTTTCTGAAGTGTTCTCAGGTCATTACTACTAATTCTGTCACCTCCCTGTGCTTTGTTTGGATGCAGTTTGCATATTTTTTTCAATATAATCTAATTGATTTAAGTACTGGAGTTTACCTGGATGTCCTTAGGGAATTTATCACCCTCTTTGTGGAGCCAAACTGCTTTGCATAAGATTTTGTAAATATATATCTATAATATTTTGTGACTGAGAATAAATTTTAGAATCTACACATAGTTTATCACTTTGTATGTCTTTACTACTTCCAGATCTTATGCATCTATAAAATAGTTTCCTATTATGCCCAATATATTTATATAACCTTTCTTCAAATGTTTCTTGATTTTATCTCATACTATGTTTAATTTGTCTGTTCAGGTTGTTTATTTTAGTTTTCAAAGTTGTAGCTCAACATCTTTTACATTTATTATATTTTTATCTCTCACCTTAATCAAGTATCTTGTTCTTATAGAAATATATCATCCTTAAGTTGTGTGCCTAGATCCTGATATTAAACATTTTTTTTAATTTTTGTTTTGCAATTTCTCTTTCAAAACTTTTCACATTAGTTTAGCTGTTTTCCACTGAACACATCACTCCAATTAGATTTACATAATGAATTTTTGCTTCCATATAATGTTATTAATCTTCTATGCATTGGTTAGGATTTCAGATTGACAGACATATCTAGCAAAAAAAATAACCTTTATAACACCATGATCGCTGCACATCAGCAGTGGTAAAACTTGACATGAAGTAACAGTAATTTCTTTAGAGACACAAGCAATGTCTTGTAGGTTCCATTCCCCTGATAGTTTTTTTGTTTTTTTTTTTTTTACAATCTGAAGCAGTTCCTGCATATACATTGTGCATAATTTCTTACTAATGTTGTTGAATCAATATTATTCAAGCCTGTTTCTGTTAAATTTAAGTCTCCAGACACAATTATTCTTCCTTCCTGTGTTTCATGCAAGAAATGCATGAATTCCTCTAGGTCATCAGCACTTGATTCTGGTGGTCTATACACTCCAACAGTCATTATATGTCCAGGGTTGTCTTTATTGCTAAAGATACACAATCTATAGTATTGGTGTTATCACTGAACATGTAATAACCACAAGTCTAAGAACTATCTTTAATCTCTATCATAGCACCTCCACCTGATTTTTTTTTAGAATGTCTGTTAGTGTAAAAACATTTATATCCTGACAGAACTGGTGAATAAGCTAAAATATTATTATAGTGCTTAAGTCTTAGAAACAATTTATACGTAAGAATAATGTCACATTCTACTAGGCTTGTAAAGTTTAATAAAGTAAGAAATGATTTTCTTTATGTTATTTTAGTATTTTGGCCCTTAAACCAGCACTTTAAGGGTAAAGGTTGAAGGACAGTCCTAAATTCCCAAAGGGTACACCCCCAGCCCTTCACATAATTGAGGCACACCCATATAGG
Source organism: Protopterus annectens (assembly GCF_019279795.1). Lineage (NCBI taxonomy): Eukaryota > Metazoa > Chordata > Ceratodontiformes > Protopteridae > Protopterus > Protopterus annectens. Next base: position 1,843,364,541 of record NC_056739.1, read on the forward strand.
TAAGGTTACTGCCATCCTTACATTCTTCATGATAAAGTAAAGCTCAGCTGGACACTGTCTCAGAAAGTGCTCATCTGCCTAACTGCACTGAATAAAGGACTGATCCGGAATGAATGGTCTCCAAGTTACTTTCTTTCTTTTAACCAAACCTACCCGGCAGAAAATTCTCTATCAAGTAACTTTGCTCCCTAGTGGCCAAACAAGAACAATACCTTTGCTTCATCACAGAAGCTAACGTGGTGCAGGTAACTAAAACTGTGCAAAAGAAATGGGTTCCACAGTGATATTTTACAAGTAACTAAAGGATTTTTATAGGTTCATAGGTTCATAAGAGATTACTAAACTAATGGCCACAGGGCCCTTACACACCTAGCCAAATTCAACCCTTGTTCCCTTAAGGGTCTAGAGATATGGTCTATGTTATAAGCAGATCTAAATCAGCACCAACCACTCCTATCCAAGAGGGACACAGGTGAAACCCCTGGGGTGAATTTGCGGTTTCCCATCCAGTCATCCAAGTTACTCTTAAAAAGGGTTAACAAGGGGCTCTGTTTAACCTGTATTGGAATAAACTTCAAATACAGTTTAAACAGAACTGGCTTCCATTCACTGTTCTTTAAACATAATTCAAAAACAATAACAACATCAATCTTATGGAACGCAGCATATTTTCCAGAAAGAAAATTATTATTAATGCTCCTAGCATTAACAGCCATCAGAAACGCATCAAATTTTGCTATATGTGAATTGTTAAATTTGGCAAAAATCCCACCGTATGTTTGTCAAATATTGCAAAATATCTTTTGCAAAAATGATCTTCCCTGAGCTTGACAAGTGCATGCCAGCCTATCTGAACATGTGTGACCCAAATTAATATTGATTACTCTATACGTTTCCATGTTTTAAAACATGACATTTTTTCATGCAGGTATTTACCTAAAAAATCTTCTCTGTCACAGTCATCTGTCTCTCCTTTCTAAATCCGATTTATGAAAAATGTGTCCTAACACCAAGCTATGCTCTCTATAAAGGCCGTAAGTTCCCTACTGACAGTCAGAGAGTCCTTGTGGATGAGATCATTTGTACTGGCATGAATAAAAACAGATCAATACTTCCTTACATTAAAGCATTCTAAGGCCTGTCTCACATTGCCTGTTTTTGCTCTTGGCAAGCATAACACTGTTCAATGTTCATTATCATCTCTGCAATATCAGTCCCTCTAATAAGTGAATCTGTAATTGCAAGAACATCTTTTCTGATGGGATCTAATTCGGTAATATCTTCTCCATCAATTGTTACAAAGGAATGGTCTTCATCACCATTAGTCATTAATCCCACGGTTCATAGGTTCATAGGAGGTTATTAAGCTTGCAGCCCTGGATCCTTTACAAGCCTAGCCATGTTAATCACAAGTATACCCATTTGTTCTTTTTTGGGTAGTTCACCAAATGAATTTATGAACAGAGTGGATCTGTGATCAACACCTGCTAACTCTTTCCATGAGGGACATGGGTGCCACCCCAGGGTCAAATTTGCAATCTCCCATCCAATTATCTAGGTTACATTTGAAGAGTCAGTGAGGAGCACTATTTTACATGAATAGGGAGTCCATTCTAAAGATGTGGCAGTCTCTGTGTGACAGATCTGTCTCTCTAGCATGATCTGTTAATGTCACAAGCTAGGTTGATATTCCTAAAGTCAGTGACTCTTGAGACATTTGACTTGCGGATATGCAGCATTTCCATTATGGCAGGGTTGGAGATTGCCCTATAAGCCAGGCACAAGTCACCTCTCAGAAGCCTATAAGATACAGAGTAAAGTGACAGGGCTTTCAGCCTGTCCATGTAGGGCATGGTTTGGAGTCCCTATATTTTCTTAGTGAGAAACATCTGAGGTCTCTCCAACTACTGCATGTGTTTGGTGAGGTACATGCACAAGGGTGCATTATACTCTAGTAGTGGTCTGATGAGGGTTGAGTACAGTGGAGTTATAACATCCCTTGATCTGGATGCTATGCCCTTGCTCATGAGGTGCACTACATTGAAGGCTTTCCTTACCCCTGTGGAAACTTGGGGGTCAAAGTTCAGATTGCTATCTTCCTGTGCTCCCAAGTCTCCCACCACTGGGTTGAAACTCAGGGTGCTGTCAATATTGTAATTTTTAGGGAATTCCATTTTGCCAAAGGGAATAATATATATATATATATATATATATATATATATATATATATATATATATATATATATATAGATATATATATATATATTTTTTTTGCATCTAGTTTTGGATTGTGGCTTTGGCACCAACTATTTGTTTGTGTTAGCCCATCATCAGTGAACCTGGTGAGCCAAAGGCCATCTGCTTTGGCCTGAACTTCTGAGAAATAGATGCCAAACAGTAAGGGGCCCAGCACAGAACCCTGTAGTACTGCATTGGTGACAGGTCTACTGGTGGAGGTGGAGTCACCAATGTTGACAGAGTGTGCTCTGTCAGTGAGCCAACTGACTACCCATCTAATAATGTAAGGGTTAGTCCTTATCTGAGAGAGTTTCTCAATGATGCCAGAGTAGGGAATTGTGTTGAAAGCTTTGGCAAGGTTAAAATAGGCTGTGTGCACTGTATTACCATTGCCCATGCCTTTGGTGACATTCTTAAAGAAGTCTACTAGATTTAATAAGCATGATCTACCTTCAACGAAGCCAAACTGGGCTGGATCTAGTGTTTGGAGGTTGCCTATGTCCTTGTTGATAAGATCCATGATAATTCTTTCCGTGGCCTTGCAGATGAAGCTAGTTAGACTTATGGGTCTGCAGTTCCCGGGGTCAGTTGATGGACTCTCTTTGTGCAGGGGGATTACTATTGCTGTTCCCATTCTTTAGGAACATAGCCAGTTTCAAGCTATGATTAAAGAGAATGCCAAGTGGGTCTGCTAGGTCTTGTTTTACATTGTTTAGTAAATGACTTGGGATATTATCTGCTCCCATTGAGGCTGTGTTTTTGGCCTAATGGATGTGCTGGATTAAAACCCTGGCTCATCAGTGATCTGGCCATGAACTTACACCTAGTGCCACATGCTTATTACATTTGCAAGCATGCACTTCTCATCTAGCTACCTTTGTGCACCCAGTGCTTGAGATATGTTATCATCTGTCTTTCTTCTTTTTTTTCTCACAATAATGTTCTTCAATCCTTCCACATTCAGTTTTGATTTTTTCCTTTTCACCTGCCCCTTGCCTCTTTTCTTACCTTTGCTTTTGGAAAAAATATACATTTATCTGTAGACTGAAGGTTTTCTAATAGAAAAATGTTATAAGTCCCAGTAATTTGTGTGTTACATTACAAAGCAGTGTCCTTTTAACTATTTGTGAACTTCTTCCTTCCTTTCTTTTTTTATTTTCTTCCATACACCCTGAATCCTCAGATTGCTAAATACTTGTATCCAGAATTCCAAAATTGTCAGTGGTATTACCTTATTCAACAGGGGTTGAGTAATCTTGACAGACAACATACACATATTTCCTAAATGTGCTCTTTGCCTAACATTTATTTATCAAATCGGTTCAGTCATTAATATATGTGACAACAGTTCTCCAGTCTCTGCCAGCCGGACAACTGCAATCATAATCAGTAAGTCTAGATTTATTACTAATAATGGCAAGAAAGTAATTCAACTTTTGACATGAGAAACACAGATGGTGTTAACATTAAATATACATAGCATTTAGTATGACATACAAGATACTGTGCTTTAGCAGATCATTAATGGCATACTCATTTAAGGAATCCATATTCAGCTGCAAATGAATGAAGAATTTTAAAACAAAAGGAAAGAAACAAATAATCAAAATCGGTTATCAGGGAAATCAAAGAAAATTTGAATCAGCTTCTATGAAAAAAATCCCAGTAACCACATACAACTTAATATTAAATTAAGTATAGTAGTAAAATTGTTGCTCTGACTTTACAAATTGTGAAACTCACACAAATGCTAGAATTCCTTTACATCACGCATGAATGTACAGAGTTGCTTCTCCTCACTGTCGCTCGCAGTTGCACCTCTTTTTAAAAGTAAAGTTCGATAAATCACAAAGTAAGCCAGGATTGTTTAGATAAGCTCTGAATTGTCCTCTCTGCAGTGTGCTTGAATTTATGGTTGACTAGGCTGCATAGGATGGCTAGAGTTTGCCTGTCTAAAACGTATCCCTATCTAACAACAATGAAAATTAAAGGTAAAATAAAATATAAATCAAAGTAAATCTTATTTTCCACAGGCTATCCCTGCCTTCGTACTATCAGTGAAAAACACTGGTAAAAAATAAAATATTAATTCAAATAAAACTTTTCTTACCAGTAAACTGCACAGTCAACCACAAAGACAGTATTGTTTAGATAATCTCTGGATTGTGGCCTTGTGAGTCTTGTGCAGAAGATGCAAGAGTCTCATTCTGTGACATACCTTCTTCAGATTCATCCATGTCTGCACCTCAATTACATTGCAATATTATCTGTGCCAGAGTTTCCACTCTTTTCTGCTCTCTCCCTTGCTGTCCAACTCTAACTGTCCTTTTGTGTGAGTCTTCTACAGAATGCCCCAGAACATCAGCCTGAGGTATATCGTCTTCAGATGCATGCTGTCCATCTGCTGCTTCTCCATCGCGGGACATATTGGTCCATTATGTTACAATATTGCCTGTGTCAGAATTTCAACACTAATCCTTCATTTCACAGTTGGTTTACCTCATAAGTTTCTATTTGTTTAATTTCCTCTTCACAGATCTTCCTTTTTACATATCTTTGCCTGCACTTCTCTTCAAACATCTTTGGATGTGCACTCTTTGTCTTGACTAGTTTACCTGTCATCTCTGCATGATTATCACACCCTATCCGATTTCTTTTTCTTTTCCTTTCCCATGTCCTTGTAAGTTTTTATATTTTACAAAAATGTCTGGTTATGCCCTTTATCGTTCTCACTTCTTCTATCCCTTCCTTACCAGGCTGCATAAAGTTTTTTTTTTTTCATTGAGATAATATATTGTTCCCTGGTGTTGCATTAAGGAACCTAAATTATTATCTTTTATCCTTTTTTCTTGTTTAAGTATTTGTCTTTCCTCTTATTTCTCTTTTACCTTTGCTATATATCCTCTGTCTATAAATTCTGGGTTTCTTGCATAATAGGTAACAATATATAATCTCTTCATTATCATCAACAGTCCGAAAATACATAACCAAACCACTTTGAAAAATATTTAATAGTTAATTGCTTTCATCACATAGTAAACAAGACTTCATCAGAACAATAAACATAAGATGCTGTCCTCCTTTAAAACAATCCATCAAATCACTTTATCAAAAAACATAATCAATGATAAAAAAGATAAATAATTAATAAGCATAATAATAAAAGAGTAAGAACTAATTTGCATTTTAATAAGTATTCACCAATATGAAAACAACATTTTAATGAACATTTTTAAAAAAGCAAGCACATCTTTTTAAATAACTATTAATAGATATGGTGCCAGACAATCTCATTAACTTCTACCTGGTTTTCCCAGTCACCCCCATCACCACCACCATCACCACCACCACCACCACCACCAGGTGATGGGCCATAGGTATTTAAAAATATGTGCTTGCTTTTTATTGTTACCTTTTATCTTGAAGTCTTGTTTACTAAAACATGAAAGGGCTTAACAATTAAAACATGTTCAAAGATGGTCAGCTGTGTATTTTTTCTTGGTTCTGGGTTTTGGTTTAGGCTTTAGTATACATCCTTTACAGCCATTCAGTCAGTATTGGTTATCCTCAGTCTTCTTTGGCCTGTCAAAGTTTGTGTTTTTTTTTTTTTGTGTACAACTTCATTCCTGTACAACAATGGGCTACCCTCCTCCTGAGTTTGCCCTCACCCTGTGGTAGAAATGTCTCTATGTTCTGAAGATTACACACTGTCTTTTTTCCCCAGTCCTGGCACCAGTATATGCATCAGGAGTAGGCTTTTTTTATCTGTGGACCTATGCATCCAGTCTTCTTTTTATTTTTGCCTCCCCCTTTCTCCATGATATAAAAAATACAGTCTGTATATCTATGTCTCCTTGGGGAGATTTTCTCTCCTTTCTTGCTGATCCTGTCTCTCCACTCTGACATTGTGAGACCATTCAGATATTGTGATATCCACATATTCTTGTCATTCATGATGAAATGCAGTTGATATCAAACAGCAACATGTATTAATGGAGGTATCGATAAACGCATATCTCTAATAAGAAGAGCAGTAGCAAACACCTGTGCTGGAAATATAAATTGTCAAGAGCAGATGACATATAAGTGAAGCAATATGTCAATATGCTATGCCTAAAACAACATATGTCACTACGTTATACTAGCTTATTTCTTTACTATTGTCATTTAGTGACTTTATTTTAACGTATTGCACTGCCTTTCTTTATTCAGTTTGATAATGAAACAATCTATGTAATATATAATAAACTGAATTCCTTATCAAATATATATTTTAAAAGTCTCATTGTGATTGAGATATAACATTTTTTTATCTTTGATATAAATTTATATTTTATTATTATTAATACTAATGTAATATAATGTAGATAAGTATGTTAATTTATTTCCCTCATGCGTAAAATTACATGTAATTGTATATGTTATACTTTCTTACTTTTGTCTCACATTTAATTATTTGAATTTCATCTGCTTTGTAAAGTTATTCATTATACAAAAGCTGGCTTGAAAAGAGTGCTTTTTTTATGTCTGTTTTTAAAAGATGAACTTACATAACATAAAGCAAGCATCCATCACTAATGCAAAACTACACACTTAACATGAAAATCTTACTAAATATTGTTGCATTGTGTAAACAATAGAAAATACATTAAAAATGTAGTTTCTTTTCAGAGTTTCAAAAATTAAGGTGTCCATGAATGTTATGTGTACATTAAATTGCCAGTGATTTACAATATGTTTATATTATTATATATTTACATAATTTTATACTTTTATTTATTTTATTCCTCTTATTTGACGTGTTTATCGTGAAAGTCTGAATGAGCAATAACCCCTTTTCAGATGAGGCCTGAGTAGAAAAGTTTTGCAATTAAATAAATTTTACAGACAGTTAAAAAACATCATATACACATACATAAGAAAACAACGGGCAAGATTCCAAAAGCTAGCTGTGGACAACTTAGCACACTGAAGGAAGACTTCAGCTCAGCAGATGCATACCCAATTTCAGAAGATACACTGCAAGGAATCTGAGTACTTAACAATAATTGTGGATTCCACGCATGCCTCTTGGTTTCCAAAACACATTGCACATGCCCAATGCAGTTTAAATGCAGAAAACTGAGACACCAACTCTGTTTCTGAAATCCTTGGCATATGACATACCGCATCACAAGTAATGGAAGGTTTTACTATGAGATATGATAGAATATCTAATAATACCGCAAAAAAAATGCTACCTGCAGTGAATGAACTGCAACAGGCTACATTATTGCAAGCCATAAAGGAGGATGCATCTTTCTGCCATAGAAGGCTGCCAACCAGAGTGAGAGCAAGGCTGCAACTAAGCCAACTGTCAGATCAACAAATAATTTATGCCGTCTAGACAGACAGCTGGTGCAGGGTGTGTGCAACATGTGTGTCCCACACATTTCTGTGTGGACATTGTGGGGGAACCCCATCCCTCATGAAACAAAAGTGTGTCTGAGCCTAGGTGTATTGGCATCTGGGATATTCCAAAGACACACGAGGGATGCTCTAGGAATGTCACAGGCAGCTACTAGTCATATTTTGTCAAATACCCGAGCAGCAATGTGCAACAAGGTGGATGACTACATACACTATTCATTTACCCCTATGAAGTGGAGAACTGTTATGCATCAGCTCTATAGCCTTGCAAACTTCCCATATGTTCTTGGTTCAATAGACTGCACCCACATCCCTATCAAGATGACAGTTCATCCAGAAGCAGACAGATACATTAACAGAAAGGGCTGGCTGTCCCTGAACTACCAGTTTGTGTGTGTGCAGCAAATGGCAGCATAACAAACATCATGGCAACATACCCTTATAGTGTACATGATGCTGCCTTATGGAGAGAAAGTGGTCTGAGGGCTGCATTCCAAGAAGGTGAAATACCTGAGGGACTATTCCTGGGTAAGTGGAGGAACACCACTAGGATGTAAGCTAAGGACAGTCCTCCCAACTACATCCATCCTGACAACATATCTGTTTACTCCCCACAACAGGTAACTGTGGTTATACACTTGAGCCATGGCTAATGACTCGGTACAGTGAGCCATTCAAGCCTGCAGAGGAAGCCTAAAATAGACCACATGTAACAACATGAAATGCCATTGTGTGTCCGGTGTACTGAAAACTAGGTTTACATGGCTGAACACATCTGGGGATGTACTGCTCTACACATCTGAGAAGGCAGCACAGATGATAACTATGTGTGCCTTCCTTCACAACATGTTAACAATAGCACATGGCAGTCTTCCAGCTGCAGGTGTGGGTAAACTGCTCTAGGAACCCCTGATGTCTGAAAATAATATCAGAGGAGGAACAGGAGGATACAGGGCACAGAAGACACAGGTGAGGGTGACAGAGTGGTAGCCACAAGCTCAGGCCCTGGCAGCATCTGACACACAACTTTGAGTTATGACAAGCCACATGTACAGAAGTGCACACATTAAACACTGATGTTCAGGTGTTGCCCCACCACAGCAGCACAGATTGCATCTAATAGCCATTACCTAGTAGATGTATGCACTGACAGTCAGACATAACAATATAATCATAACATATAACAGTATGAACATATACAAATCTATCACAACAGGGATTATCACCTCAGGGCACAAATGATGCAGGTATTCAAACAGACTCATAGTGGTGCGTCTGTGTAAGGTAGACAATACGGAACAGACGTCTGTGACACACATTCTTATCTATCCACTATAAAAAGATACAAACAGTAAAACAACTAAGGACATAATGCAGAACTGTTGTCAATATCACAAGCAAGATACATCAATGTAAAGTTTGGAAAACTAAAGTAATAAATGTAATCACCTATTGTTAGAAAAACTGTCAGAGTCCTATAGCATCAGACTTAGAAACGAAAACAAACATGACATTGTCAGTGTTATGTACAGCTATCATCATTGCCACAGGGTGAGACTGACACTACCAGACAGAGTGGATTAACTGCCTGTGTTACTCTAATGCAGTCTGAGGTTCCCATACTGATAGATTACACCATGATTCGGTCTGCCCCTACCACATATGGAAACACTTGGCACAGGTTACTCCACAGAGGAGACTGATAGGGTGACTCCAGCATGTGGAGATACACTTTGGGAAGGAGCATGAGTGTGACTTGATTGCCTGGTCATGGCTGTCGGGCCCACATCAGGTGGGCCAGCAGCAGAAGTGTGTGCACATTGGAGCATAGACACTGATACCCAATGTTGAAGGTTTGTTTTGTGGCAATTGGCTAAGCACAGTCATGGAATGCAGAATCTTGCTTCTACGATGGCCCTGATGTAGTACTGTCATGGGCAGGGTTCTACAGGCTGTGCCACCGATAACATACTTTCATTCTCTGCACATCTGGATCAGTGGATGGGCTAATGGAGAATAAAGGCAGTTGATATGCTAAAAGAGGAAACAGATGACACAGATCAGGACAACGTGCTTACATCACATGCTATATATCATTAAAGACATATGACACATATATCTCACTGTAATGTTACAGATAATACTGACATCATTATGTCTTGTCTGTGTGGGTCACAGAATGTATTTAACAGGGAGTTGACAATTATGTCACACATCCAACATACCTGACATATGTGAGGAATACAACCATAACCCACACCCGACAAGTCTTTGTGAAAAAATGGTGCTACGGGAGAGGGATGAACTGCAACTGGTTTAGGTAAACAAAGTCATAAACATAGCATTCTTAATCACATCATTGCTAGCATGGACCATTCCAATAGCATTAAAACATACAGTAGGTAATACATGCACATATCAGTTGTTTGTGGATGAGATGCTGATGTAGGATGTCCTATAAATGGGTAGAAGAACACAGTATTAAAGGTGGACAACAACAGGAATAATAGCAATGATATGTATGAAAGATATGTAATAACATACCACTGACAGCATCCAGATGTTGTGAGTCCATGTGTTGTAGTGCATATCCTGCAGTGGTAAAGTAAAAAAAATACAACACAGTCATATATGCAGACAATGAAATAGTGACACAATGACATATATGACACAGTAACAGTGACTGCTGATACTCACATGAAGTATGGTGCACCTGTTAGCCGGGTGTCCCTGTGTGGAAAAACAGCAACACTAATGCCATGCAACACAAGTTTGCTACACATTCCTGCAGCCTTTGAACATGTTGTGGTAACATACCTGGTCTGTCTGTACTTGCACCTGCATGACTTATACCCCCAGAGTATGTATCAATATGACAGTAAACAGTAGTGACATGACATAAGGCTGAGGCAATAACAGGTACTGGGCACAATAACATTGTATGGAGACACTCACCTGACATTTCCTGTTCTTGTGCAGAAGGAGATGAACCTGAGAACAGTAAGGGAGACAACATTACACATGTCATTGCACTGTTCTGTACTGCACTTGTATGGCACCATGTTGTTACACTTACTTGATTGTCATCACCCTGTGTGGATCCATGTGCACAATGCAATGCTGCTGCGGGAAAATAAAAAATGACAATACATGAATATGCATGCAACAGCAATATGTGATGATTTACTCTATTAACATCAATGTTATGCAAAGTAAAAATACATGTGTGACCTAGAACACCTGCTTCTCTCCCATACCTGGGTATGCAGCACTCCCCACTTACTGTATGCAGGGATGCAAGAAATATTATGATCTCAACAGCGGAGAGTCAGTGGTGGGCCACCACCTGTTGCATCCTTTGATATGCTGTTGGCTGCATGGAGGATCATGTCAGAGCAGCATCAGCAGCAGGCCTCATGGGATCTAGTTTGACCTCCCATCACATTAATCATGTTGATGAGGTTGTCCAAGACTTCATTTCTCCATACTGTATTCCCTGCCCATCCAAGGAGTCTATGTCCATGCTGTTACAGAGCATCTATTATAATCTTGTCCTCCTGTGGGGAGAAAATGCCACATGTAGGTCAGTTTGCCATCTGAAAGACATTGATTATGTACGTGTTTAGATTCTTGTGGGGGCCCACTTATGGAGATGATTATGTGGACAGCTTATGCCACTGTAAACACTGCACATTCCAGTCTTGTGTCTTTCCGCTTTTCCCGGTTAGGGGTCGCCATAGCGGAACTCTGGTTTGCTAATTATCGGCAGTAGATTTTTACGTGCTGGCTTGCCGGGCCTAATGCACAACCTTCAATGAAGGAACGCCCATTCACGCATGTCACAACACAGAAGACGCTCTAGCTGAGAATTGAATGGGCAATGTCTAACTGGTGAAATGAAAAATTCTATGAAATACTCACTGTGGCATATAGTAATATGACATAAAACCATACAGCAATGTCTGCATACATAACACTTGGAAAAGCAACACAACCTGTGATATCTGTAGAGGCTGTCTGTGGAATTTGGATCCCTTACAGAATATATCCAGGGAATATTCATGGAATGAAAGTCCAAACATAACAGCATTGTGTCACAGGAGCTACAGGCTGCATTCATTTCACATTAGCATACTACACAAACATATGTGTACAACAGAAATGTGTGATGACTGTAGCTGTAATGCAACTGCAGTCTAAACAGACTAATGTAAAATAATGTCATATGGAATTTTATACATGATGACCTTATATTAACACAATCATTACTGAGCAGTGAATGCATCATATCTGCAGAGGGTATCTGTAAACTATCAGTTGAACAAATTATAGAAAGCATTGAAAAATCTCAGGATCCATAAACAGGCCACAGACAGAATGGATCTTTTTGTATTGACCCAGTAGTTCTAATACTTCTTTTAAGAATCATCACTGAGCAAATATCCATAACAGCAAAAGGAATACATACAACAGAGCAACATACAGATAACTTCGGACTCCATAGTTCTGTAGATACACCACAGAGTGTATAAAGTCACCTACAAGATATATGGAAAATTCTTAAATCCGTCTTTATGTACAGTTTAGTTTTGTTATTTATGTCTGTCTGTACAACTACATTGCAGAAAATACTTCATGCCCTTAATGCAGATGTCAACACCTGTATGCATACAGGCAAATTACACACCACTCCATTAAGTTAGAAATATTTTTCATAATGCACACATTTTCCATAAATGCATCAATCTAAAGAGATTAATTTGATAATATAGCAATAACCCACGCCTGGGTGTGGGTAATGCTGGATTTACCCACAGTTGGTGTGGTTTGGTCATGAGGCCAAAGCCCGAGTGGCCAAACAAAGCCAGCTGTGGGTAAATCCAGCATTACCCACACCCAGAAGTGGGTTATTGCTATTATACAATGACATTATTTAAGAAAAAAGATAATTACTTTTCTTAAATAATTGCATTGTATAATGCCTCCTTGCTGCCCTTCCACAGCTGTCTGGTATTCTGCGGCAGTTCTGATGTACTACACATGTGCATGCCTACGCAGTACATCAGCTCTGTGGGCAAAAGCAATGGAGAAAGCAAGATCTCCGTTGCTTTTTACAAACTGTTTTGCTATGTTAAATGGGTTTAACATAGTGAGACAGTATGAAGCAATAGAGATCTTGCATTCAAGGAGTCTAAAAAAAGAGTTATAGTGATGGAAAAAGTCCGGGCGACCAGACCTTTTTCCATTACTATAACTGATTTACAATGTGCATGCTGACCAATCAGCGTGCCCATTTTTGAATATTAATGGGGGCATCATTGTATAATGAGTAATGTTAACATAGGTCTATAATGATCTACTATTCCCCAAAAAAGCTATGCTAAAGGCTGGCAAATTACCTTTGTAGCTACCTAAGACTCAGATACAACTGAAAGTAGGACTAGCTATGTACATATATTTTTAAGAACCATTTGTGTTATACATAATTTATTTATTTATTTATTTTTTTATTTACATTTGTTGACCGGAAGTGTCCGACTGGACGTAGGTCCATTTTCAGTGGAGGCCCGGAGAGAAAGGCTCCACGGTTAAAATCAACAGACAGTAGTTACATTGGATTACATAGCGATTAACAATTTAGCATAGCAATTAATTACAAACATATTTACAGGTGAAGAATATAGTACATCAGTAGACAACTAGAATCTTTATCTGCGAAGTACATAACAGACATTAACAAATGTTACAATAAGAAGTTCCTGCTGTATAATAAGTACTAGGCTTATGAGCATCTGAGCTTGCTATAATCAAGGTAGTTAGTGGGGTGGAAAGAAAGGTAGTGGTTGGATGGGGTGGGTGATATTAGAGTGGGAGTTGCAAGGGCATAGCCACCATGTTTTTAGGTGCGCTTTTAGTAAAGTTTTGAAGTGGATGCATGATGGTACGGAGGTAATTGTGGATTGGAGGGAGTTCCATATTTTGGCTATGGCACAAGAGAATTGTGCTTTACCAGCAGAGTTACTGGCTTTAGTGATCTGCAAGTGATTTTGTTGCTGGATCATAGTGGTCTGGTGGTGCGATAGGGTTGGAGTAGATTCTGGAGGGATGGGACATTTAGTGGATGGTTTACTAGTTTGTGGGCGAGTGATAGTTGATACCATTGAAGGAGGTGAGGGAGTTCAAGCCAGCCCAGTTTAGCAAGTGAGAGACAGTGGTGACTACGGTAGATTGCCCCTGTGGCGAATTTGGCAAATTTGGCGATTTTGTTGTAGCAGGTCTCTAGCTTGTTTAGATCGCATTGTCTTAGTTTGGTATATATTGGAGAGGCATAAAGTAGGGTGGAGATAAGGTGGGAATTTGCTGCTTTAGTGAGAAGTTGCTTATGTCTGTATAATGCTCCTAGTTTTTTGTGGACTTTTTTATGGTCATGGATATGTGAATGTCATATTTTAGTTTATTGTCTATTTCCACTACTAGCAATTTGGTGTGTTCAGTTGGGTATATAGTGGTGTTGTCTTTAAAGTGAGAGTTGTTTTGAGTATGCTTGGTGGGTTGGAAGATGAGTAGTTTAGTTTTGTTTGGGTTGAGTATTAATTGGGCATCGGATAACCAAGTTTCAACAGAAGAAAAGGCTGCCTGTGTGACTTTTTGCAGTTTGGGTAGGGACTGGGCTGAGCAGATGATGGTTGAGTCATCTGCGTATTGTATGAGTGTGCCATGTTTGCTGGCAGAGGCTAAATTATTGGTGAAAACGAAGAAGAGTAGGGGGTCCAAGGATGGATCCTTGGGGAACCCCTATGGAGACAGGTAGTTGGGGAGATATGTCATTCTACCATACAACAGATTGTTGGCGGTCAGACAGGTAACTCTGAAACCAGTTGGTGACTGATTGCAAGAAGGATAGATTATTGAGGACAGAGATGAGTTGCTTGTGTGGGACCATGTCAAATGCTTTAGATAGGTCTAGGAAAGTAGCAGAGGAGAGATAGCCATTGTTTTTATGCTGAAGGATAGTGTTAGTAAAGGAGAGTAAGGCAGTGGTGGTGCTATGATTTGGTCAGAAACCATGATGAGTATTGGAAAGGAGGTTGTTAGTAAGGAGGTAGTCTGAGACCTGAGAATGTATGCATCTCTCTAGTATTTTGGAGAGTGGAGAGAGAATAGCTATGGGGCGGTAACTGGTTAGTTCTGTGGAGGGGCCACCTTTGTGGAGGGGAATTATATGTGATACTTTCCATAGTGTGAGAACTTTCTGACAGAGATCGGTTAATCAAGATGGATACTGGGTAGGTCAAAGCATCAGCTGCGATTTGTAGGTATTCACTTGGGAGGTCGTCTGCTGCTAATTTGGTGGCTTAAGTTTAGTTAAGAGTTTTTTTTATGCTGGAGGCAGGTACAGGAGAAAAAGAGAAGGCTGTGGGGAGATTACTAATTGAAGGTGTGGTTGGAGGGGAGGGGGGGTTGCGTTGTTTAGCTAGTGATAGTATGGTTTGTGTGAAGTGTGTGTTGAATGAGGTAGCAATATTTTTGGAGGAGTGAGGGATGTAAGGTGGAGGGGTACTGACTACCTGGGTGGAGGATGGAGTTTATGGAGGACCAGAATTGTTTGGGGCTGTGTTGGGAGGAGTCTAGGGCAGACTGGTAGTATTGGAATTTGTCCTGTTTTATTAGCTTTTTAACTCTATTGCATAGTTCTAGGAATTTCTGTCTAGGTGAGGGGGGTTTGGTTTTGTGCCAGTGCTCCCAGGCTTTATCCCTGCTTTTCATTTCTGACTTAGTGGTTTTCTGTAGCCATGGGGAGGGTTGTGCTTTCGTTCTGGAAAGTCTTATGGAGGCATGGTAATTTCGGATGCTCAGGAAGGTAGTATTAAAAAATTCAACTGCGTCATCAAGACTGAAGTACTTTAGGGGATGCCAGTTATATTATTTGAGGGATGAGATGAATGTAAATGGGCTAAAGTTTAGTTTTTTACGTATTTGACGGTAGATGACAGGTTTAGCTTGGTATAGGTATGTTTTGAGTAGGAATGTTGGGGACTGATCACTGAGGCTATCTGATAAGCAGCCTGTTATATATGGCTGGGGGCTCTTACTGACTAGTATCCAATCCAGGGTAGTGTGCTTGCTGGAGTTTTTATTTATCCTGGTTGGCGACTGGACTAGTTGGGTGAAGCCATGAAGGTTTATATGATGGGTTGGATTGTTGCCAGAACAGGATTGCCAGTCAATATTGAAATCACCTAAAATGACAGTTTCTTGGGGGAGATGGTGGGTAGACCAGCTGAGGAGGTTTTCTAGTGGAGGGATGTTTTGGCCAGGTGGGAAGTAGTATCTAATTATGTTGATGGTTTTGTTTTGGTTTATTTTGAGGTTGGTATATATTATTTCTTCATTGCCTATTTGTGGAGCTGATGATTTTAAGATCTGGATGTTTAGATGCTGTTTAAATATTATAGCTACACCGCCTCCTTTCTTGTTTAGCCGGTCTACTCTTAGTATGCCATAACCGGTAGGGAGTATTTGCTCACTTGTAATGTGAGGTTTTAGCCAGGTTTCTGTCAGGATGACTATATCTGGGGAGTACAAGTCTATGGTGGCATGGAGTTCATGGACTTTGTTGGATATACTTCTAATATTTAGGCTTAGTAGAAGGAAGTCAATTAGCTTTCTATTTGCTGTGATATGGGAGAAGTTGTGGTTTCTAGTCTGATTATGAGGATTGGGGTTGGAGATGGTAGGGCCAGGGTTGGGGTGGATGTCTCCACTTAGGGTTAGTTTTGATATGCATGAGGTTATTAGTTTTCTCAGTTTTTGAATATGTTTGTTTATTAGGGAAACGTTATGATTGTGCTCTGTGGGTAATAGGTATAGTGGGAGGGTTACTATGTTAAGTTGCAGGAATGCTTTATGTTTGAGTAATATAGTTGGTAGAATATGCGGGGGTTGCATAGGGATAGTTCTTGAGTTGGTGGGAGGGGAGCTGAGTGAGGGTGAGACATGAGTGGTGGTGTGAGTAGTAGTACAGTGGTAGTGGTTGAGTGGGGGAATGATGGAGCTTTGGTAGGATGTAAGATATGCAAGGAGAGTGTATGCAGTGAGCATAGGTAAGGTATGCTTGTACATGTTAGTTGAGGAAGTGTGATAGTAGTGGGAAAATGGAGGAAGTAGTGTTGGGTTAGCGCTGTGGTTGGCTATTGGAAAGATGGGAGGGGTTTCTGAGTGTAATAAAGGTAGAACCACTGGGGGCAGGAAGGAATAGGGGGCAGGGTGGGGAGCGAAGCAGGTGGAGACCCTGTTAGTTGCTCTTATGAGGGGGCTGGAACAATCAGGTAACAGAGTAAACTGATAAATGAACATATGATAGTGGCAAATGATGGTTGTAGTTTTAGAAATGGTGCCTGCCACAGGTAATATTTATTAAGTTTGGGATTGGCTTAAGGTAATAAACAGGGAAGGGGGAGGGGGAGAACAATGGTGTGAGCAGGCAGTTCTTTTGTACTGCTGCTAATGAGCCAAAGCAAAGACAAGTTTGTGTTTAAGAAACAATCAGAACTGACCAAGGACTGCTCTGAAAATGTAAGTCATTTCTTAACCATTTCTCAGGTGGAAAAACAGGATAACCTTGTATCAGTAGGCTACTGTGGTCTCAGTTTAAATTAACAAACACACAGTATTGATCAGTTATGGATACTGTTTGCTAACAGAAGGGAATAAGAGAGAAAGTGGAAGATGAGTGTGTGTGTGTGTGTGTGTGTGTGTGTGTGTGTGTGTGTGTGTGTGTGTGTGTGTGTGTGTGTGTGTGTGTGTGTGTGTGTGTGTGTGTGTGTGTGTGTGTGTGTGTGTGTGTGTGCGGGGGGTGCTGCTTACAAACCAAAGCACAGTGCTCTCCAGGGGAAAATTAATATTGGCTCAAACAGGTAAACACATACTCAAAGTTAACTTTAGCTGTTTGCAGACAGTTCAGACCCAGACTGCGCTTTTCTTATAAGAATGATAAAGGTGGTAGCGCAGTTGAATACTTAAGAGTGGTGTTAGGTCTAGAAAAGAAGAGTACAGAGAGAAGTAAGCACTTTTGAGATGGTAAAGATATAATAAAGATTACAAAAAACAAACTGAGCAAATAGCTACTGTAACTACTAGTATATGCAGATACTGAGCCAAATGGAAAAACATCTGTTAGAAGAAACCTCATGAGACAGTTATGCAGGCACAGATAAAAATATAGCGAGTGGCACTCTCTAATTAATGAGGCTCATTAAAATTGAAGGTTTTGGAATTCCATTTGTGCACATCTGTATTAAGTTCTCAAAATGTGTGGCATTAACTAACAGCTTAGCATAAGGTGAAGTGGCTCTGCACATGTACACAATAGGTATTGTTAAAATGAGCCACGTGTAGCATGTGCCCATTATCTTCCAGTGATTTGGTAACATGATATAAGCACCACTTTTAAATATTTGATTTTGATACATTTACAGATCAGACCATTGCTTCCTGTGAACTGAATGGGATCTCAGTGAGCAATTTTCAGATCTGTTTTACTACAATAGACTATCAAAATTATCAAGATGGCTACTTCCAGGAGGCATTGTCATGTCCGGGTACTCAACTGGACCAAGAAAAAGACCAGCCAAATGTTGGCCGTCTTTGCTGGAGTGGAGAACTACATGACAGCCAGACCATGGAACTTTGCGATGATCCACATTTAAAAATGGATTGCAAGGTAGCATTGATGACATACAGAGATCTATTGGACTGGAATGCAGGTTCACCATGGCTTTGATGATCTGCATTGGAGGGATGGAGAGGGGCTTTGTTGGAGGGATGCCGATGTGCATCAACAGCCAATGGATACCTACAATAAGTGTCATAACACTAAGTATACTTGAGCATTCCAATGGAATTTAGAGATATAGCTGTGGCCCATATGTATCAGATACATGCCTTTTAAAACCAAAAAAGTAGATGTTCTGACAACAAGCTCATCTGGATAATTAAGATGACATGGTGGCTGTTCTCCATGTAAGTATGGGTTCTTTTGCCATGCAGTTTATTGATACACTAATGTTAATAATGCCAATAATATTGAACATTATTGATGTACATCTGTTTTCCAACATATAACATCACTTCACAAATCCGCTATATTCATATACTACTGATGCCTACAGCACTTAGGTTGCTGATGATTACACATTTTGTAGTTATCCATAACACTAAGACAGTATCACCTGGTTTACCTGTCTATGTTTGAATACTAACTCATGAATAACTTCTTTACTCCATTCTTCTTAATAAAGTGAACATTCCTAATACAGACTTATTTGTTTAACCCCAACAGGAATGGCTATCTGACTGCCTATACATATCTTTTCATTTTTAGCTTATGTTGATAGCTGTTATTTGTGCACATCATGATGGCCTATAGTGGTTATGTATCTGTTGTTAACGTATTCCTCCATTTTCCACAGGAATACAGATACACATATGCAGTAACTGTTTGTTCAGTGGAAACGTGTGCTGGCTGTTATCTCAGCCTGTAACAAAACAGACCAACATGCATATATTTTGGCGTGTTGTGGGTTCATCTCCACACAGGGGAAACATGTCATTATATTCTTATTGCTGTTTCTTTCATACAATGTTGAAAATTCTTCTCTACATACCTGCTATTGATATTAATGGTTATTTTGTGCCTGCTTCAGATAACGCGATTCTTCATAAAATTTCTATGAATATCTCCATAATCTGTAATGTTCTGTCAACGGCACCTCTTTAAATACAGTGTTATGTATGTAAAACTTGAAACAGACTGTTACATTTCTGCAAAAAAGCTTTGTGGAATATGCTATCATTTGCAAAATTGCTTTCAAGTGTAACATTTTCCTTCATTATTAAATTCAATTCAACAACCTTCTCATTGTTACCTTTTGAGGGAGTCAGATGGTCAGACATACAGCTGAAATGCAGAACAAGGGATACAATGATGTATGCATTTGATTTTGATATGTGCTCTGCCAATCAAAATCTTTACATGTAGTCCTCCCACATACATAACTGTTTCTCTGATGTACAACACCTATGTAGTACATGACACTGTCCCACTCCCTGAGGGATGAAGGTCTTCCTTTGCTATTATTGGTTGTGAACTATTTGCTGATATTAATTTATCTTGCAACTTATTTACCTAAATATCCAGCGCTTTGTCCTTCTTGTAAATCTTAAGCTGTTATCCATACTAGTAACCCATCCCTACACATTCATGACCTCAAGTCTTTCACAGTGTTTGTGCCATACCCTCTCAGACAAAATGAATTAGATAGGTAGGTGGGGGTAAGGGTTAGAAAGCAGATGTAGCTTAGAGTTGCAAGTTTGAAAAGCAAGTCCCCCACTCTGTGTTCAATTCTGATCTAAGATGTAAAGCAATGCGTGTGTGTAACATTGCAAAATGTGTATGGTGATTCTGTGATGTTATTCAACAGAAACATTTTTAGAACTTGATCTGAGCAATATATATCACTGTTGTTTGAGGACTACATCATTCATATTTTATTTATTTATTTATTTTTACGGTTGATGAGGACAGGACCCGTAACAGTGCCGTGTGCATTGAGCGAAGCAGAGGGTGAAAGATATGTTGTTTACTTTGCCTTTTTTATTAAATAAAATGTATCTGATCCCTGTTTCAAGCCTATATTTTTGGAATTACAATGTATATGGCTTCTAATGTAGGACTACCCATCATGCATAAGTAAGGTACTTGCAAAATTCACATTGTACCTGTGTTTACAAGTCTGATTAAAATACAAATATGTTTAAATATCATTCAGCAGCAAGCCATGTTTTCTGAAGATAGTTTTTGAAATGTAGGCCACAACCTAAACGGCACTCAGCTATGTGTAACATTCACACAAATTTTGAGAGGAATTTTTCACATACAAATCTGGAGTGCTTTGTTTGATATTTATAATGTATGCGTGGGTGTACTTGTATGCATGGATGTGGTTTGCAGTGAGTAAGTTGTTGTGCATAGCCTACCTATTCACATACTGAATGGCTGTCTGCTTTGTCAGTGTTTACACTGTCATTGGCAAACTGTGTGGTATGTCTTTAGTTCAACATTGGTATCCAATCTGCTTACAACATCTTTGATGGTTTGGTTAAAATATACTTGCATCCTGTGTTTGGAAAGCAGAGGTGACCCAGAGGGTGACAGGACTAACAAGAAACATAATATAAAGGATAAGCCCAGATAAAATCACTTTAGCTAGCAAATCTGAGAGACTCTCTTTCTGATACCCTCCCTGTGGAAGGAATAGACACCTTGTTGAAGTTTCCAGTAGTTTATTCAGTTAAGCAGGTAGATGGACCCAGTAGTATATTTAATGAAGTAGGTAGATGGACACCCATCTATCTACATACTTAACTGAATAAACTAGTGGAAACTTCAACAAGGTGTCTTTATTCCTCCCACAGGGAGGGTATGAGAGAGAGAGGGAGAGAGAGTCTCCTAGATCTGCTAGCTAAAGTGATTTTATCTGGGCTTATCCTTTATACTCTGTATCCTGTGTTTGGGGATACCTAAGCACATAGGCATTTCTTTGCAACATTTCATAATCGACAAGCAGCATTAGGATGTTTTCATTTTGCAGGGTAGTGACTGTTAATAAGTGTAAATAGGTCATACATACAGTTGCAGACAGACAATAATTGCATAACATACACTAGATTTGCATGTGTCACAGGCTGTGACTGGGTTTAGGATTGAATATTATTACTATTGGGTAGTGTTTTATTCCTTAAATTGATGTGGAGTCAGCCAATGACCATGCTGCATGGCTCAGCTATTTGTCATTTGTCCTTCATTTTCCAAGTTATTGTCATCTCACTTTGTCTTCATTATAACAATGTTAATTGGTGGTTGTTCATATGACTTATTACATGTACAGACACATGGAATACATTTTACATTTACACAAAGATATAACTGCTCAGGGAACACAAGTAAGGGAAAAATAATGGAAATAGTGATTTCCTGTCAGATACTCAGCTGGACATTTTGCTGAGGCAGACATCATTATTTGCAGAGCAGGTCCCAATACTAATGCTATGTTGTCATTTTCCAACTTTACTTTTGAAAAATGACATATATGTGAATGCTGCATGAGGCTGTGTCAGAATATGTTGCCATTCAAATGTCAGGCTATATTATATATGCTTACTTTGCAGATGCCTGCCATGCTTAATGCTGTCCAATAAACAGCTGTTCAGGTCTTGTCATGATTTCCACTGTTAAGCTGTGTTATACATGCATTGCATAACCCTGATTAAACCACCCACATTGTGTGATGCATACATTGTCCGTGACATACTCTGTTATTGGATATGTCCATAAGTAAAGATAGTGTGACATAGGGAAGTGTTGTGTGTGTGAGGAACCATCCACTAGTAGCAATTCTGTTGATTATAATTGTGCTACTTGGCAATATTTGTGCCATTTCATCTTGAATTGTGTTTTAAATGAGACCTTCAATGTATGCTTGTACATGTTCATTCTCATATACTGATATGCAGAACTCACACTTGGATGGTATGTCAATTAATATATCTTTTACTGCAGATGTGCACATCATTTTCAGTTTAATGTCAGCTATGATCTTCATAGGAAATTGTGGTCTGATAGCCATTTGTTTTTCATTGTCATGGTTTTAATTGCTGACATACATTGCATATGGTGATACAGTGGACTATGGTCATAACATATTTTAATTTTTCATGAGGACTGTTTTCTGCCTATTCATTGTGTCACAGTGGGTATGTTATGCATACAGGTAGTATCAGGTATGCATATGTAGTTTGTGTCTTGTGTTGTGTTTCATCTTGGCAGAGCTTGAGACATGTGGAAGATCACCAACCAGACATATAAGAACACTTGGCAGGCCACTGCCAGAGTCTTGCCATGACAACAACCATGACGATGACAAGGATGACATTGAAGAAGCTTGATCTGCATGTGTCATCATCCCTGCTGCACTCTAAAGGAGATAACACCAGGAACAGCAGTGAGATGATTATTGGTAGTAGTTCCAGGAGGTGGTGACTGATATGTTTCTTACACAGATGAAGGACATGATGGGGAATTTTTTTTTTCAGGATATGGCAGGGGCTATATGGAACTCATTCATTGAGATAGCCCAAGAGATCATTCATGATGCTCATCCCCATCAGTGTGGTTCCTCAAGTCTGTAGGTATTGTCTGTGTGCTCCAGTTGCATAATGCTGCCACCATACTGTTTGCCATATTAGTGACTGGACTGTATATACACTCTTGTGCATGCATACCATTTACCTGCCATGCTTATGTGTTACAAGTACAAGCATAGAATGCAGATATCTTTGTGTTACATTTAATTATGTTTCAATAAGTGCATGACACACATTAGCATATTACATTTTCCTTCCACATTCAGCTGTCCATGCATTGTGGCAGTTAAAAGGCAGCTACTGCTGCAACAGTTAAACTGTAAACATGTGTGCTAAAGAGAGACACTCACAGACAACACATGTTGATCATAGTCTAGCATTACCACTCTGGTATGGTTAATATTTGTGCATTTCAATTCATGTATGTGTAACATTGGACATGTCCTTGTTTTGGATGACATTTGTCAAGCTGTCTCACTGCATGATGTCATGTTGCTCGGCATGTGTTGGCAATGTTGATACTCCTTTACTGACTGCATAGACTACCAATGTAACATGCACATATACACTATGGTAATGATAATTTAGTCAATAACAGTAAAGTACGGCATGTTTAGTCTATGTTAGATTTCCACATCCATCTGTTATTCACATAAATTCACACTTTCTGGCAAATGGTGCACACATTTAATGATATATATGCATGTCTCTGCACATAGTCCGATCCATACTGAAACACCATTGTATCTTTGACATGTGAGCATGTTAGAAAAATATGAATTTGAACATATATAAAGTGCTAGTTAAAAAGCAAATAGTATATAATGCATTTTATTCTATTAATAATATGGCAATAAGAATGATTTTACATGTAATTGCTTAAAGCTTTGGAACTGCAGTGTATTTGAACTCTGGCCCTGGCAGTAGCCAGCTCAGCAAGCTTATGTTTTTCACTAATGATTATCTGCTGGGTCAGGAAATTAAATGTATAAAGCATTGAAAATCTTCTTCTCCTTCCTCTGGGACAATTGGCCTTGTAAATGTTACCAAGATAAGACACAGCTGTTGAGAAAATGTTGCAAGAAGAACAAAGAAGTGTATTACAAGACTGAACCAACTATTGTATTTGAGCAGGCCTGAAACCTTGAAGGAGTAATATTTACAGAAAGACATTATAACTGACCAGGCTTTGCAAGGCTGTATTATTCCCAAGGAAAGCTTTTTAAAAATATAACATCAGCAATCTTTATGAATAGAATACTGTTAGTAAAAGTGATGTAGATGCCCTGTGACTAACCACGTCAGTAAGGTGGGCAAAACCTGAATGTAAACACTATAAAATATTCTGTACTTCCTGTATCATGTCAGACAAAATTCTGTACTTGTATGGTTTTTTGCCTCCTGGTGTACACTAGTAAACTTTTGCATCTGAGCCTCCTGTGTTGTTATCTTTGTTTTTATTTAACAGTTTGTTCCTTCGGACCGGAAACCCTCAGACAGCTACAGATCAGAGTGTACCAGTGGTCGAACACTGCGCAGGAGAAGCTACCGAAACGGTTCTTCTTGAAATACAAAAGACCTCCGACTGAATTGTCGTTTTGAGAGGCTGGCCACTTTCTGATCTGCGGCCGAAGAGCGGTCTCGAACTGGTCGACTCAGGAGGCTCAGGTAGGAAGATATTTGCCTTTTTTCTGTTTTAGATCAGGGACTAGGTTGCAGTAAATACTATTGTCAGAAGATTTGTTATACAGATCAGGGACAAAGGAAATTACTGTATATTTTGTCAGAGATCAGGGAAACAGAATAAGGTAGGCAGTCATTCTAGATAAACTGTATAAGGAACTGAAATACCACGTGGTGAAAAGGGTTACGTAACATTTTCTTTTAGTATGGGAAATCAGTGCACTAAAACATCACGAGATCTGGCCCTAACTGAAGACGCAAATATATGCAATTACAATGGGCTGATAATGTTAGGTATTATACGAAATGGGTTAATAAATACGGATTTGATGGTAAATTGGATAAAATTTCATTAGTTAAACTCTTAAAACAACTTAAATCTGATGCAGAAGGTCAGGCAAAAAAACAACAACGATTAGGCATTCCTCAGGCACACAGGTGGATTGAGGAAGTAAACGAAGGGAACAAAAAACTAAAAATGCTAAGACGCTATTTTTAGATAAAGAGGATAATAATATGGTAAGAGCGATGGCTCCTCCTCCCCCGCCCTCTCTGATGCCTTTTTCAGGATATGAAGCAGGAGGACAAGCTGGTCCACCTCCATGTTATCCTGATGTCACAAGAACACTAAAACCATTTGTTAGAGATCCTATTGAAACTAGGTCCCGGACACGTAAAACACTTGGGGACACAGACTTGTATCAAATAGGAGAAACACACTAGAGGAGAATGAGGAAGAAATCTGTCCACTAATCGAGGTACCAAATCCTCAGGCAGGACAGGAAGGGCAGGACTCAACTCTTCTAGTGTACAGACCATGGACACCGGAAGATATTTGGAAAGCTACAGAGGGAATCCCCCGTCCAAATGTTAATTACACAAAGTTTTTACAAGATTTACAAGGTATGAGACTAAGTTACCACTTGAATGGGGAAGAGGTAGAAATGGTAGTTAGACAAATTGTGGGTCCAGACTGGCACATGATTTGTGGCACCTGGATTCCTCGTAATGCAGAGTTTAAACCACTCCCACATAGTGACGCAGAACTAGACAACAGAGTGAAAGGTCTTACAGACCGAATTTCCGAAAAATGGAAACCTAGAGCAGATTGGGCTTGCATTAACCAATGCATACAACAAGAGAATGAAACTGTAG
Organism: Protopterus annectens; assembly: GCF_019279795.1. NCBI lineage: Eukaryota > Metazoa > Chordata > Ceratodontiformes > Protopteridae > Protopterus > Protopterus annectens. The sequence continues at coordinate 1,843,390,230 of NC_056739.1, forward strand.
ATGGGTATTATGGTAGATTATTGGAGTGTTTCAATAACCATAGTGGCATGGCTATTCCTGAAAATCAGACACATGATACCTCGTATGAACAGCAACTGAAAAATGCATTTTTGAAAGGTTGCATTGCACCTATCAGTAGCTTTATTACAAAGCATATGATAGATCTTCGAACAAGTAGGCTACAAGCCTTACTTGAATATGCTAGACATGCTGAATAACACTTTAATAGTAAAAAGAAAAAGAAGACACAAGTCTTCACTGCTGAAGACGGAGCTGAGGTTTTTGTAGTACAGTCCAGTAAGAAGGGTAAGAAAAATGCCCAGGAAATAGACAATCTGACAAACGGTCAGAAGATTTTGAAGAGAGAAAAAGAAAGGTGAGTGCTTTAAGTGCGGAAAGAAAGGACATTTAGCAAGGGATTGCAGGCTAAATAAAAAGGTGACTACAGAAAGTAAGGGTGATGAGGACTGACTATATGATAGTGATGAAAGTCAGAAATCATCAGGAAAGGCTAACAAACAAAGGACAAATGTAAATGTAGTAGAAGGAATAGAGGAAGTGCAAGCAGATGTAGAGGATGAAGAAAGTGAAATTTTAGATTTGGCATTACTAAGCTTGGAGCTCTATCTGGCAGACACAAAACCAGAAGTCACACTTCTGGTGGAGGGAAGGGAAGTAAAATTCCTGTGTGACTCAGGAGTGTCATGAACTTTGATACATCCCTCCAAGTTACCAGAATATTCCAAATCACCTGATTATATATTAGTAAAAGCAGCAAACGGACAGCTATATAGGGAGCCACTCTCCCATGATATAGCAATAACTGACCCTGTTTCAGGTATGACTCAGAAAAGTTAAATTGTAGTTTCTGCAAAATGTCCAGTAAATTTACTGGGAAGAGATCTTATGCAGATATTTGGCATAGCGGTAGTTCCCACTATGCAGGGTATGGAGGCACAAAGACAAATGGATACTTTCGTGGTGCGACCGGAGGGTGAGACTTTTTACTGGTACAGCCAGGACCTAGTTACGACTGGTCCAGGGACAGTGACCGAGGAACTGATGAATGTAGCCATCAGTAAGGCCCCCTCCCTTGACACTGACCAACAGCATTTGTTATACTGCACTCTATACTACTGTAGCATGCCAGGACCTGATAAAGAATATGAGCAAGAATTATTCAAAAATCCTGCTAACAGATTAGTATTACGAACCTTGTATTGGGATACTGAGGGAAACAGTGTGGTAAGCTGTTCATTACTTCAGAAATTCATGACACTGTACAAATCTAATCGATTACCACATGTCAGCTTGATGAAAAATAAGAATATGAAATGGGCAGACTTAGGAGAAAAAGTAACAAGATGGGAAAAACAAACTGATTTAGAATTATCAGAGCAGGGAATACAAAAACAGAAATTGAATTGGCTAACACAGACACATCCAGCTGTACACTTACAAACTAGTGAAGACAGCTGATTAGCATTCTTATTAGAAGAAGAAGAAAAAGCCTTATGTGACATACCAAAGATTCTTTGGTCAACAGGCAAATCAGATGTAGGACTTATTTGAACAGCAGGACCAATTACTATTACACCAAAATCAGCATTTAGACCACAAAAAAGACAATACCCCTTGAGGAAAGATGCAGAGCAAGGAATCAAGCCTATAATAGCAGCATTACTCAAGGAAGGAGTACTGGTAGAATCTCTTGACTCACCATGTAATACCCCTCTATTTCCTGTTAAAAAAGCAAACGGGCAATGGCGAATGGTACAGGATTTACAAGTTATTGTCATCTCACTTTGTCTTCATTATAACAATGTTAATTGGTGGTTGTTCATATGACTTATTACATGTACAGACACATGGAATACATTTTACATTTACACAAAGATATAACTGCTCAGGGAACACAAGTAAGGGAAAAATAATGGAAATAGTGATTTCCTGTCAGACACTCAGCTGGACAGTTTGCTGAGGCAGACATCATTATTTGCAGAGCAGGTCCCAATACTAATGCTATGTTGTCATTTTCCAACTTTACTTTTGAAAAATGACATATATGTGAATGCTGCATAAGGCTGTGTCAGAATATGTTGCCATTCAAATGTCAGGCTATATTATATATGTTTACTTTGCAGATGCCTGCCATGCTTAATGCTGTCCAATAAACAGCTGTTCAGGTCTTGTCATGATTTCCACTGTTAAGCTGTGTTATGCATGCATTGCATAACCCTGATTAAACCACCCACATTGTGTGATGCATACATTGTCCCTGAGATACTCTATTATTGGATATGTCCATAAATAAAGATAGTGTGACATAGGGAAGTGTTGTGTGTGTGAGGAACCATCCACTAGTAGCAATTCTGTTGATTATAATTGTGCTACTTGGCAATATTTGTGCCATTTCATCTTAAATTGTGTTTTAAATGAGACCTTCAATGTATGCTAGTACATGTTCATTCTCATATACTGATATGCAGAACTCACACTTGGATGGTATGTCAATTAATATATCTTTTACTGCAGATGTGCACATCATTTTCAGTTTAATGACAGCTATGATCTTCATAGGAAATTGTGGTCTGATAGCCATTTGTTTTTCATTGTCATGGTTTTGATTGCTGACATACATTGCATATGGTGATACAGTGGACTATGGTCATAACATATTTTAATTTTTCATGAGGACTGTTTTCTGCCTATTCATTGTGTCACAGTGGGTATGTTATGCATACAGGTAGTATCAGGTATGCATATGTAGTTTGTGTCTTGTGTTGTGTTTCATCTTGGCAGAGCTTGAGACATGTGGAAGATCACCAACCAGACATATAAGAACACTTGGCAGGCCACTGCCAGAGTCTTGCCATGACAACAACCATGACGATGACAAGGATGACATTGAAGAAGCTTGATCTGCATGTGTCATCATCCCTGCTGCACTCTAAAGGAGATAACACCAGGAACAGCAGTGAGATGATTATTGGTAGTAGTTCCAGGAGGTGGTGACTGATATGTTTCTTACACAGATGAAGGACATGATGGGGAATTTTTTTTTTCAGGATATGGCAGGGGCTATATGGAACTCATTCATTGAGATAGCCCAAGAGATCATTCATGATGCTCATCCCCATCAGTGTGGTTCCTCAAGTCTGTAGGTATTGTCTGTGTGCTCCAGTTGCATAATGCTGCCACCATACTGTTTGCCATATTAGTGACTGGACTGTATATACACTCTTGTGCATGCATACCATTTACCTGCCATGCTTATGTGTTACAAGTACAAGCATAGAATGCAGATATCTTTGTGTTACATTTAATTATGTTTCAATAAGTGCATGACACACATTAGCATATTACATTTTCCTTCCACATTCAGCTGTCCATGCATTGTGGCAATTAAAAGGCAGCTACTGCTGCAACAGTTAAACTGTAAACATGTGTGCTAAAGAGAGACACTCACAGACAACACATGTTGATCATAGTCTAGCATTACCACTCTGGTATGGTTAATATTTGTGCATTTCAATTCATGTATGTGTAACATTGGACATGTCCTTGTTTTGGATGACATTTGTCAAGCTGTCTCACTGCATGATGTCATGTTGCTCGGCATGTGTTGGCAATGTTGATACTCCTTTACTGACTGCATAGACTACCAATGTAACATGCACATATACACTATGGTAATGATAATTTAGTCAATAACAGTAAAGTACGGCATGTTTAGTCTATGTTAGATTTCCACATCCATCTGTTATTCACATAAATTCACACTTTCTGGCAAATGGTGCACACATTTAATGATATATATGCATGTCTCTGCACATAGTCCGATCCATACTGAAACACCATTGTATCTTTGACATGTGAGCATGTTAGAAAAATATGAATTTGAACATATATAAAGTGCTAGTTAAAAAGCAAATAGTATATAATGCATTTTATTCTATTAATAATATGGCAATAAGAATGATTTTACATGTAATTGCTTAAAGCTTTGGAACTGCAGTGTATTTGAACTCTGGCCCTGGCAGTAGCCAGCTCAGCAAGCTTATGTTTTTCACTAATGATTATCTGCTGGGTCAGGAAATTAAATGTATAAAGCATTGAAAATCTTCTTCTCCTTCCTCTGGGACAATTGGCCTTGTAAATGTTACCAAGATAAGACACAGCTGTTGAGAAAATGTTGCAAGAAGAACAAAGAAGTGTATTACAAGACTGAACCAACTATTGTATTTGAGCAGGCCTGAAACCTTGAAGGAGTAATATTTACAGAAAGACATTATAACTGACCAGGCGCTTTGCAAGGCTGTATTATTCCCAAGGGAAAGCTTTTTTAAAAAATATAACATCAGCAATCTTTATGAATAGAATACTGTTAGTAAAAGTGATGTAGATGCCCTGTGACTAACCACGTCAGTAAGGTGGGCAAAACCTGAATGTAAACACTATAAAATATTCTGTACTTCCTGTATCATGTCAGACAAAATTCTGTACTTGTATGGTTTTTTGCCTCCTGGTGTACACTAGTAAACTTTTGCATCTGAGCCTCCTGTGTTGTTATCTTTGTTTTTATTTAACAGTTTGTTCCTTCGGACCGGAAACCCTCAGACAGCTACAGATCAGAGTGTACCAGTGGTCGAACACTGCGCAGGAGAAGCTACCAAACGGTTCTTCTTGAAATACAAAGACCTCCGACTGAATTGTCGTTTGAGAGGCTGGCCACTTTCTGATCTGCGTCAAGAGCGGTCTCGAACTGGTCGACTCAGGAGGCTCAGGTAGGAAGATATTTGCCTTTTTTCTGTTTTAGATCAGGGACTAGGTTGCAGTAAATACTATTGTCAGAAGATTTGTTATACAGATCAGGGACAAAGGAAATTACTGTATATTTTGTCAGAGATCAGGGAAACAGAATAAGGTAGGCAGTCATTCTAGATAAACTGTATAAGGAACTGAAATACCACGTGGTGAAAAGGGTTACGTAACATTTTCTTTTAGTATGGGAAATCAGTGCACTAAAACATCGCGAGATCCGGCCCTAACTGAAGACGCAAATATATGCAATTACAATGGGCTGATAATGTTAGGTATTATACGAAATGGGTTAATAAATACGGATTTGATGGTAAATTGGATAAAATTTCATTAGTTAAACTCTTAAAACAACTTAAATCTGATGCAGAAGGTCAGGCAAAAAAACAACAACGATTAGGCATTCCTCAGGCACACAGGTGGATTGAGGAAGTAAACCGAAGGGAACAAAAAACTAAAAATGCTAAGACGCTATTTTTAGATAAAGAGGATAATAATATGGTAAGAGCGATGGCTCCTCCTCCCCCGCCCTCTCTGATGCCTTTTTCAGGATATGAAGCAGGAGGACAAGCTGGTCCACCTCCATGTTATCCTGATGTCACAAGAACACTAAAACCATTTGTTAGAGATCCTATTGAAACTAGGTCCCGGACACGTAAAACACTTGGGGACACAGACTTGTATCAAATAGGGAGAAACACACTAGAGGAGAATGAGGAAGAAATCTGTCCACTAATCGAGGTACCAAATCCTCAGGCAGGACAGGAAGGGCAGGACTCAACTCTTCTAGTGTACAGACCATGGACACCGGAAGATATTTGGAAAGCTACAGAGGGAATCCCCCGTCCAAATGTTAATTACACAAAGTTTTTACAAGATTTACAAGGTATGAGACTAAGTTACCACTTGAATGGGGAAGAGGTAGAAATGGTAGTTAGACAAATTGTGGGTCCAGACTGGCACATGATTTGTGGCACCTGGATTCCTCGTAATGCAGAGTTTAAACCACTCCCACATAGTGACGCAGAACTAGACAACAGAGTGAAAGGTCTTACAGACCGAATTTCCGAAAAATGGAAACCTAGAGCAGATTGGGCTTGCATTAACCAATGCATACAACAAGAGAATGAAACTGTAGATGGGTATTATGGTAGATTATTGGAGTGTTTCAATAACCATAGTGGCATGGCTATTCCTGAAAATCAGACACATGATACCTCGTATGAACAGCAACTGAAAAATGCATTTTTGAAAGGTTGCATTGCACCTATCAGTAGCTTTATTACAAAGCATATGATAGATCTTCGAACAAGTAGGCTACAAGCCTTACTTGAATATGCTAGACATGCTGAATAACACTTTAATAGTAAAAAGAAAAAGAAGACACAAGTCTTCACTGCTGAAGACGGAGCTGAGGTTTTTGTAGTACAGTCCAGTAAGAAGGGTAAGAAAAATGCCCAGGGAAATAGACAATCTGACAAACGGTCAGAAGATTTTGAAGAGAGAAAAAAGAAAGGTGAGTGCTTTAAGTGCGGAAAGAAAGGACATTTAGCAAGGGATTGCAGGCTAAATAAAAAGGTGACTACAGAAAGTAAGGGTGATGAGGACTGACTATATGATAGTGATGAAAGTCAGAAATCATCAGGAAAGGCTAACAAACAAAGGACAAATGTAAATGTAGTAGAAGGAATAGAGGAAGTGCAAGCAGATGTAGAGGATGAAGAAAGTGAAATTTTAGATTTGGCATTACTAAGCTTGGAGCTCTATCTGGCAGACACAAAACCAGAAGTCACACTTCTGGTGGAGGGAAGGGAAGTAAAATTCCTGTGTGACTCAGGAGTGTCATGAACTTTGATACATCCCTCCAAGTTACCAGAATATTCCAAATCACCTGATTATATATTAGTAAAAGCAGCAAACGGACAGCTATATAGGGAGCCACTCTCCCATGATATAGCAATAACTGACCCTGTTTCAGGTATGACTCAGAAAAGTTAAATTGTAGTTTCTGCAAAATGTCCAGTAAATTTACTGGGAAGAGATCTTATGCAGATATTTGGCATAGCGGTAGTTCCCACTATGCAGGGTATGGAGGCACAAAGACAAATGGATACTTTCGTGGTGCGACCGGAGGGTGAGACTTTTTACTGGTACAGCCAGGACCTAGTTACGACTGGTCCAGGGGCAGTGACCGAGGAACTGATGAATGTAGCCATCAGTAAGGCCCCCTCCCTTGACACTGACCAACAGCATTTGTTATACTGCACTCTATACTACTGTAGCATGCCAGGACCTGATAAAGAATATGAGCAAGAATTATTCAAAAATCCTGCTAACAGATTAGTATTACGAACCTTGTATTGGGATACTGAGGGAAACAGTGTGGTAAGCTGTTCATTACTTCAGAAATTCATGACACTGTACAAATCTAATCGATTACCACATGTCAGCTTGATGAAAAATAAGAATATGAAATGGGCAGACTTAGGAGAAAAAGTAACAAGATGGGAAAAACAAACTGATTTAGAATTATCAGAGCAGGGAATACAAAAACAGAAATTGAATTGGCTAACACAGACACATCCAGCTGTACACTTACAAACTAGTGAAGACAGCTGATTAGCATTCTTATTAGAAGAAGAAGAAAAAGCCTTATGTGACATACCAAAGATTCTTTGGTCAACAGGCAAATCAGATGTAGGACTTATTTGAACAGCAGGACCAATTACTATTACACCAAAATCAGCATTTAGACCACAAAAAAGACAATACCCCTTGAGGAAAGATGCAGAGCAAGGAATCAAGCCTATAATAGCAGCATTACTCAAGGAAGGAGTACTGGTAGAATCTCTTGACTCACCATGTAATACCCCTCTATTTCCTGTTAAAAAAGCAAACGGGCAATGGCGAATGGTACAGGATTTACAAGTTATTGTCATCTCACTTTGTCTTCATTATAACAATGTTAATTGGTGGTTGTTCATATGACTTATTACATGTACAGACACATGGAATACATTTTACATTTACACAAAGATATAACTGCTCAGGGAACACAAGTAAGGGAAAAATAATGGAAATAGTGATTTCCTGTCAGACACTCAGCTGGACAGTTTGCTGAGGCAGACATCATTATTTGCAGAGCAGGTCCCAATACTAATGCTATGTTGTCATTTTCCAACTTTACTTTTGAAAAATGACATATATGTGAATGCTGCATAAGGCTGTGTCAGAATATGTTGCCATTCAAATGTCAGGCTATATTATATATGTTTACTTTGCAGATGCCTGCCATGCTTAATGCTGTCCAATAAACAGCTGTTCAGGTCTTGTCATGATTTCCACTGTTAAGCTGTGTTATGCATGCATTGCATAACCCTGATTAAACCACCCACATTGTGTGATGCATACATTGTCCCTGAGATACTCTATTATTGGATATGTCCATAAATAAAGATAGTGTGACATAGGGAAGTGTTGTGTGTGTGAGGAACCATCCACTAGTAGCAATTCTGTTGATTATAATTGTGCTACTTGGCAATATTTGTGCCATTTCATCTTAAATTGTGTTTTAAATGAGACCTTCAATGTATGCTAGTACATGTTCATTCTCATATACTGATATGCAGAACTCACACTTGGATGGTATGTCAATTAATATATCTTTTACTGCAGATGTGCACATCATTTTCAGTTTAATGACAGCTATGATCTTCATAGGAAATTGTGGTCTGATAGCAATTTGTTTTTCATTGTCATGGTTTTGATTGCTGACATACATTGCATATGGTGATACAGTGGACTATGGTCATAACATATTTTAATTTTTCATGAGGACTGTTTTCTGCCTATTCATTGTGTCACAGTGGGTATGTTATGCATACAGGTAGTATCAGGTATGCATATGTAGTTTGTGTCTTGTGTTGTGTTTCATCTTGGCAGAGCTTGAGACATGTGGAAGATCACCAACCAGACATATAAGAACACTTGGCAGGCCACTGCCAGAGTCTTGCCATGACAACAACCATGGCGATGACAAGGATGACATTGAAGAAGCTTGATCTGCATGTGTCATCATCCCTGCTGCACTCTAAAGGAGATAACACCAGGAACAGCAGTGAGATGATTATTGGTAGTAGTTCCAGGAGGTGGTGACTGATATGTTTCTTACACAGATGAAGGACATGATGGGGAATTTTTTTTTTCAGGATATGGCAGGGGCTATATGGAACTCATTCATTGAGATAGCCCAAGAGATCATTCATGATGCTCATCCCCATCAGTGTGGTTCCTCAAGTCTGTAGGTATTGTCTGTGTGCTCCAGTTGCATAATGCTGCCACCATACTGTTTGCCATATTAGTGACTGGACTGTATATACACTCTTGTGCATGCATACCATTTACCTGCCATGCTTATGTGTTACAAGTACAAGCATAGAATGCAGATATCTTTGTGTTACATTTAATTATGTTTCAATAAGTGCATGACACACATTAGCATATTACATTTTCCTTCCACATTCAGCTGTCCATGCATTGTGGCAGTTAAAAGGCAGCTACTGCTGCAACAGTTAAACTGTAAACATGTGTGCTAAAGAGAGACACTCACAGACAACACATGTTGGCCATAGTCTAGCATTATCACTCTGGTATGGTTAATATTTGTGCATTTCAATTCATGTATGTGCAACATTGGACATGTCCTTGTTTTGGATGACATTTGTCAAGCTGTCTCACTGCATGATGTCATGTTGCTCGGCATGTGTTGGCAATGTTGATACTCCTTTACTGACTGCATAGACTACCAATGTAACATGCACATATACACTATGGTAATGATAATTTAGTCAATAACAGTAAAGTATGGCATGTTTAGTCCATGTTAGATTTCCACATCCATCTGTTATTCACATAAATTCACACTTTCTGGCAAATGGTGCACACATTTATTGATGTATATGCATGTCTCTGCACATAGTCTGATCCATACTGAAACACCATTGTATCTTTGACATGTGAGCATGTTAGAAAAATATGTATTTGAACATATATAAAGTGCTAGTTAAAAAGCAAATAGTATATAATGCATTTTATTCTATTAATAATATGGCAATAAGAATGATTTCACATGTAATTGCTTGAAGCTTTGGAACTGCAGTGTATTTGAACTCTGGCCCTGGCATTAGCCAGCTCAGCAAGCTTATGTTTTTCACTAATGATTATCTGCTGGGTCAGGAAATTAAATGTATAAAGCATTGAAAATCTTCTTCTCCTTCCTCTGGGACAATTGGCCTTGTAAATGTTACCAAGATAAGACACAGCTGTTGAGAAAATGTTGCAAGAAGAACAAAGAAGTGTATTACAAGACTGAACCAACTATTGTATTTGAGCAGGCCTGAAACCTTGAAGGAGTAATATTTACAGAAAGACATTATAACTGACCAGGCGCTTTGCAAGGCTGTATTATTCCCAAGGGAAAGCTTTTTTAAAAAATATAACATCAGCAATCTTTATGAATAGAATACTGTTAGTAAAAGTGATGTAGATGCCCTGTGACTAACCACGTCAGTAAGGTGGGCAAAACCTGAATGTAAACACTATAAAATATTCTGTACTTCCTGTATCATGTCAGACAAAATTCTGTACTTGTATGTTTTTTTGCCTCCTGGTGTACACTAGTAAACGTTTGCATCTGAGCCTCCTGTGTTGTTATCTTTGTTTTTATTTAACAGTTTGTTCCTTCGGACCGGAAACCCTCAGACAGCTACAGATCAGAGTGTACCAGTGGTGAACACTGCAGGAGAAGCTACCGAAATGGTTCTTCTTGAAATACAAAGACCTCCGACTGAATTGTTGTTTTGAGAGGCTGGCCACTTTCTGATCTGCGGCCGAAGAGCGGTCTCGAACTGGTCGACTCAGGAGGCTCAGGTAGGAAGATATTTGCCTTTTTTCTGTTTTAGATCAGGGACTAGGTTGCAGTAAATACTATTGTCAGAAGATTTGTTATACAGATCAGGGACAAAAGGAAATTACTGTATATTTTGTCAGAGATCAGGGAAACAGAATAAGGTAGGCAGTCATTCTAGATAAACTGTATAAGGAACTGAAATACCACGTGGTGAAAAGGGTTACGTAACATTTTCTTTTAGTATGGGAAATCAGTGCACTAAAACATCGCGAGATCCGGCCCTAACTGAAGACGCAAATATATGCAATTACAATGGGCTGATAATGTTAGGTATTATACGAAATGGGTTAATAAATACGGATTCAATGGTAAACTGGATAAAATTTCATTAGTTAAACTCTTAAAACAACTTAAATCTGATGCAGAAGGTCAGGCAAAAAAACAACAACGATTAGGCATTCCTCAGGCACACAGGTGGATTGAGGAAGTAAACCGAAGGGAACAAAAAACTAAAAATGCTAAGACGTTATTTTTAGATAAAGAGGATAATAATATGGTAAGAGCGATGGCTCCTCCTCCCCTGCCCTCTCTGATGCCTTTTTCAGGATATGAAGCAGGAGGACAAGCTGGTCCACCTCCATGTTATCCTGATGTCACAAGAACACTAAAACCATTTGTTAGAGATCCTATTGAAACTAGGTCCTGGACACGTAAAACACTTGGGGACACAGACTTGTATCAAATGGGGAGAAACACACTAGAGGAGAATGAGGAAGAAATCTGTCCACTAATCGAGGTACCAAATCCTCAGGAAGGACAGGAAGGGCAGGACTCAACTCTTCTAGTGTACAGACCATGGACGCCGGAAGATATTTGGAAAGCTACAGAGGGAATCCCCCATCCAAATGTTAATTACACAAAGTTTTTACAAGATTTACAAGGTATGAGACTAAATTACCACTTGAATGGGGAAGAGGTAGAAATGGTAGTTAGACAAATTGTGGGTCCAGACTGGCACATGATTTGTGGCACCTGGATTCCTCGTAATGCAGAGTTTAAACCACTCCCACATAGTGACGCAGAACTAGACAACAGAGTGAAAGGTCTTACAGACCGAATTTCCGAAAAATGGAAACCTAGAGCAGATTGGGCTTGCATTAACCAATGCATACAACAAGAGAATGAAACTGTAGATGGGTATTATGGTAGATTATTGGAGTGTTTCAATAACCATAGTGGCATGGCTATTCCTGAAAATCAGACACATGATACCTCGTATGAACAGCAACTGAAAAATGCATTTTTGAAAGGTTGCATTGCACCTATCAGTAGCTTTATTACAAAGCATATGATAGATCTTCGAACAAGTAGGCTACAAGCCTTACTTGAATATGCTAGACATGCTGAAAGACACTTTAATAGTAAAAAGAAAAAGAAGACACAAGTCTTCACTGCTGAAGACGGAGCTGAGGTTTTTGTAGTACAGTCCGGTAAGAAGGGTAAGAAAAATGCCCAGGGAAATAGACAATCTGACAAACGGTCAGAAGATTTTGAAGAGAGAAAAAAGAAAGGTGAGTGCTTTAAGTGCGGAAAGAAAGGACATTTAGCAAGGGATTGCAGGCTAAATAAAAAGGTGACTACAGAAAGTAAGGGTGATGAGGACTGACTATATGATAGTGATGAAAGTCAGAAATCATCAGGAAAGGCTAACAAACAAAGGACAAATTTAAATGTAGTAGAAGGAATAGAGGAAGTGCAAGCAGATGTAGAGGATGAAGAAAGTGAAATTTTAGATTTGGCATTATTAAGCTTGGAGCTCTATCTGGCAGACACAAAACCAGAAGTCACACTTCTGGTGGAGGGAAGGGAAGTAAAATTCCTGTGTGACTCAGGAGTGTCACGAACTTTGATACACCCCTCCAAGTTACCAGAATATTCCAAATCACCTGATTATATATTAGTAAAAGCAGCAAACGGACAGCTATATAGGGAGCCACTCTCCCATGATATAGCAATAACTGACCCTGTTTCAGGTATGACTCAGAAAAGTTAAATTGTAGTTTCTGCAAAATGTCCAGTAAATTTACTGGGAAGAGATCTTATGCAGATATTTGGCATAGCGGTAGTTCCCACTATGCAGGGTATGGAGGCACAAAGACAAATGGATACTTTCGTGGTGCGACCGGAGGGTGAGACTTTTTACTGGTACAGCCAGGACCTAGTTACGACTGGTCCAGGGGCAGTGACTGAGGAACTGATGAATGTAGCCATCAGTAAGGCCCCCTCCCTTGACACTGACCAACAGCATTTGTTACACTGCACTCTATACTACTGTAGCATGCCAGGACCTGATAAAGAATATGAGCAAGAATTATTCAAAAATCCTGCTAACAGATTAGTATTACGAACCTTGTATTGGGATACTGAGGGAAACAGTGTGGTAAGCTGTTCATTACTTCAGGAATTCATGACACTGTACAAATCTAATCGATTACCACATGTCAGCTTGATGAAAAATAAGAATATGAAATGGGCAGACTTAGGAGAAAAAGTAACAAGATGGGAAAAACAAACTGATTTAGAATTATCAGAGCAGGGAATACAAAAACAGAAATTGAATTGGCTAACACAGACACATCCAGCTGTACACTTACAAACTAGTGAAGACAGCTGATTAGCATTCTTATTAGAAGAAGAAGAAAAAGCCTTATGTGACATACCAAAGATTCTTTGGTCAACAGGCAAAACAGATGTAGGACTTATTCGAACAGCAGGACCAGTTACTATTACACCAAAATCAGCATTTAGACCACAAAAAAGACAATACCCCATGAGGAAAGATGCAGAGCAAGGAATCAAGCCTATAATAGCAGCATTACTCAAGGAAGGAGTACTGGTAGAATCTCTTGACTCACCATGTAATACCCCTCTATTTCCTGTTAAAAAAGCAAACGGGCAATGGCGAATGGTACAGGATTTACAAGTTATTGTCATCTCACTTTGTCTTCATTATAACAATGTTAATTGGTGGTTGTTCATATGACTTATTACATGTACAGACACATGGAATACATTTTACATTTACACAAAGATATAACTGCTCAGGGAACACAAGTAAGGGAAAAATAATGGAAATAGTGATTTCCTGTCAGACACTCAGCTGGACAGTTTACTGAGGCAGACATCATTATTTGCAGAGCAGGTCCCAATACTAATGCTATGTTGTCATTTTCCAACTTTACTTTTGAAAAATGACATATATTTGAATGCTGCATGAGGCTGTGTCAGAATATGTTACCATTCAAATGTCAGGCTATATTATATATGCTTACTTTGCAGATGCCTGCCATGCTTAATGCTGTCCAATAAACAGCTGTTCAGGTCTTGATTTCCACTGTTAAGCTGTGTTATGCATGCATTGCATAACCCTGATTAAACCACCCACATTGTGTGATGCATACATTGTCCCTGACATACTCTGTTATTGGATATGTCCATAAGTAAAGATAGTGTGACATAAGGAAGTGTTGTGTGTGTGAGGAACCATCCGCTAGTAGCAATTCTGTTGATTATAATTGTGTTACTTGGCAATATTTGTGCCATTTCATCTTGAATTGTGTTTTAAATGAGACCTTCAATGTATGCTAGTACATGTTCATTCTCATATACTGATATGCAGAACTCACACTTGGATGGTATGTCAATTAATGTATCTTTTACTCCTGATGTGCACATCATTTTCAGTTTAATGTCAGCTATGATCTTCATAGGAAATTGTGGTCTGATAGCCATTTGATTTTCATTGTCATGGTTTTGATTGCTGACATGCATTGCATATGGTGATACAGTGGACTATGGTCATAACATATTTTAATTTTTCATGAGGACTGTTTTCTGCCTATTCATTGTGTCACAGTGGGTATGTTATGCATACAGGTAGTATCAGGTATGCATATGTAGTTTGTGTCTTGTGTTGTGTTTCATCTTGGCAGAGCTTGAGACATGTGGAAGATCACCAACCAGACATATAAGAACACTTGGCAGGCCACTGCCAGAGTCTTGCCATGACAACAACCATGACAATGACAAGGATGACATTGAAGAAGCTTGATCTGCATGTGTCATCATCCCTGCTGCACTCTAAAGGAGATAACACCAGGAACAGCAGTGAGATGATTATTGGTAGTAGTTCCAGGAGGTGGTGACTGATATGTTTCTTACACAGATGAAGGACATGATGGGGAATTTTTTTTTTCAGGATATGGCAGGGGCTATATGCAACTCATTCATGGAGATAGCCCAAGAGATCATTCATGATGTTCATCCTCATCAGTGTGGTTCCTCAAGTCTGTAGGTATTGTCTGTGTGCTCTAATTGCATAATGCTGCCACCATACTGTTGCCATATTAGTGACTGGATTGTATATACACTCTTGTGCATGCATACCATTTACCTGCCATGCTTATGTGTTACAAGTACAAGCATAGAATGCAGATATCTTTGTGTTACATTTAATTATATTTCAATAAGTGCATGACACACATTAGCATATTACATTTTCCTTCCACATTCAGCTGTCCATGCATTGTAGCAGTTAAAAGGCAGCTACTGCTGCAACAGTTAAACTGTAAACATGTGTGCTAAAGAGAGACACTCACAGACAACACATGTTGGCCATAGTCTAGCATTACCACTCTGGTATGGTTAATATTTGTGTATTTCAATTCATGTATGCGCAACATTGGACATGTCCTTGTTTTGGATGACATTTGTCAAGCTGTCTCACTGCATGATGTCATGTTGCTCGGCATGTGTTGGCAATGTTGATACTCCTTTACTGACTGCATAGACTACCAATGTAACATGCACATATACACTATGGTAATGATAATTTAGTCAATAACAGTAAAGTATGGCATGTTTAGTCTATGTTAGATTTCCACATCCATCTGTTATTCACATAAATTCACACTTTCTGGCAAATGGTGCACACATTTAATGATGTATATGCATGTCTCTGCACATAGTCCGATCCATACTGAAACACCATTGTATCTTTGACATGTGAGCATTCACTGACTTATTGATGATGATGTGTTATAATGATGCTCACAGGACTGACCTCTGCCCAGTAATGAGCAGGGTCCATGATGTATAACTGCAGTTGTTTATTCCACAGTGGCATGACAATATAATGCATATGTGATAGAAATTCTTAACTTGCTTATTTATGCCTGTTGATATGACATGATTGCGCAATACTGTGTATGTGTATTTTATGCATGACTGTTTTTACTCGTCAGCAGTGCAGTTTGCTCATGTGACATACCTTTGTCTTTTGCTCAAATGTATTTTGGGTTGGCTTCAACAGCACCATATGTGGTGTACACATGCTTTGCAATATATAACCTTACCTTGTTGTCCTGCTTTAGCATTGTCTTCCCTGATGTAGCCCCAAATTGTCCACTTCCCTTCTACCTTTGAAGGTGTCTACTATATTTTGCAGATATGTTTGTCTTTGTTGCAATTATTGTCCATTGTCATGTATGGCTTGCTTACAAGGTCAACATGTGCCATATCTATAGCCATTATACAGATGCAGGCCATCTGCACACCAGTCGCTGGGTTGCTTGCAATACATCCTTGTTCTTATTATACTTGTGTATTAGCCAGTGTACAGTGTTGAAATTCATGTGCACGACCTGATATATTTTTATATAGCTGTACTGTTAGATTTGTGAACATATATTATTCTTACATGTCACTGGTCTGTGAATGGTTATTGACATTGCTTCATGTAAGTTCCAGTTAGGCCACAAACAGTCATAGATATACACCTACACTTGTGTGTGCCTTTGATATGGCATATGTGTTTGACATATATGCATTCAACTGCATTTTTTGTTTGGGTTGTGTTCACCTAATTGTGTATGTAGCAGCCAGTTTGCTGTGCTGCTGTAGTACTGCTGTTTGGCACTGTGCTTGGTTGTTTGCATTTTACATATATGGCTGGAGGTTCTGTTCTGTCCTCTGCTAGAATCACCTAGCATTCCAAGATCTGCATTTGATCATCGGTGAGGTTGCTTGGCTTACACTTGTACTGCTGACAGACATCTTGAATATGTGTTTATTTATCCCATGTGTACTGTGATCCCTATTTATTATTACTGTACAACACACATCTACCTTTCATACACATCCAGGTATGACTGACACAGTTTTCAACACGTCAAAACATAACAGTGCATATGTAGATTTTTTTCTGCATTTCACCATGGCTGGTATGCATCCCCAACCTGTTTGATAACTTTCCATTGCACTTGTACAGTGCCGTTTGTGTAACTTACCTGTCCTTCCTGTTTGATTCCAACCTTTGTCTGTCATGTGCTGTAATATTTGCTCTATGGGTATAGCTGCTGTGATAGCCTTCTCCTCCTATTTCCCTATCTTTACCTTTCCTTCTACTTAAAAAAAAAAAAAATGGGGCCTAGTCCCACCAAACAAACAAAAAATATACTGCCCATGCTTCTCTGACTTTCCCTGAGATTTTCTTATACTAACATACCTCTTGTGTGCCCTTCGTCTTCACACATACCTTAAGACTGCTTTTCTATCGCCCACATTCCTTGTGTGTGTGTGTGTGTTACCTGAGATCCCTACACGTGCCCTGCACCCACTGTTTGAAAATGTTAGCTGTGGTGATGTGGCCATGATTGCCCTTCGTCTTTATTAATTGTTTTATTAGGAAATGTATGAATTCTGTCAGAATCCATAATGGACAGAGGTATTCCATAATTGCCTGTAAACCGACTGGAGAGATATTGTTATAGATATGTATTTTTGAATGTTAGGCTGCTTAGATTATGAGATTCTTTCTGTAATTATGTTAATGTACATCACGCTTGTGAGTTTTAATTACTTACAGAGTACCTGCAAATGATATAGAGTATGCCATTACTACTGAGATACTCAGTTATGTGCCAAGGTATTTTGAGTTCACTGTGGCATATTTACATATAACATACTTATCCGCACTTTTTCTGCTGATATTGGTGTAATGATTCCAAAAAACATGTCTGTTTAGTTAATACAAATTTATCCCTATGTCTTATGTATGAAATGAGACAAAATGTTTTTATAAAAAGAGGTGTTAGCTTTTAATAAATCTTGAAAGGCAAGTAGCATTTGAGCAGCATGTCTCATTCATATAATGATGGAAGTAAAGTAGTTGCAGAAACATTAATAGCCAAAATACTATGCTACTTTTGTTTAACTTATCATGATGTATATATTCAGTGAGCCATTCAGTTCTGAAATTACATTTGCCAACATGATATCATTGGACAGTAGTACAGTCAGGTGCATATTACAAGGTCAGGTGTTAATAGTATTACAGAGAGCTAAAGCCTTGAGTGCAACAGAAATGAGCCAAGCAATTCAGAAGCCAGACAGAGATGACAAAAATGGTGGGACAGCGCTAGCTAACTCATTTAAGAAGGACAGATGGCAACATGAATATTGCAAGCCTGGATACTAATGTTACAGTAAGGAAACCAGGGAAAAATTTTGACCATCTGTCAAGCAGATATGCTCTAGCAAGCACTGGAGCATGCATAAAAATGTGTTCAGAATTTCACAGAATATCCATATTTTTGCTCTATATTTTCTTTTCCTCATAAAATTTGTGAGTTTTTGATAAATCATTGAGGACTGAAATCACTAAATAATGACATACACTGGAGTTTCAGACGTCATACCCTCAGAAAATACATGCTAATGCAAAACATGTTATTCAAGCAACTTTCTAGGTTTATAAGAGCAATATTGAAAATCTGCCCCTGATTTTGGGCCTTTGCCTTCCGTTATTTTTTACTTTGTCCAGACTTCTGCTAAGAGGTTGAGGTGTATGATGTGCTGGGAGTCTGTGTCATGGACATTCTGAACATGCAGGATGCCACAAAGGCCATGACTGTACAGCTAAACAAAAAAATCCTTTGGGTTACATAAATGGTAACCCTTCAGTAGCAGGAGTCAATGAAGTTAGCAGGACAATGATTAATAGAAAACAAGGGGAGAAAAATAGAAAGGTAAGTTAACAAAATGAAAAAAGTTACTATCCAGCGATTCAGTGGATGTCATTCTTATGAAAACTAAAATAGTAAGGTAAGTTAACAAAATGAAAAAAGTTACTATCCAGTGATTTAGTGCATGTCATTCTTATGAAAACTAAACTAGTAAGTTAACAAAATGAAAAAACTTACCATCCAGTGGTTCAGTGCATGTCATTCTTATGAAAACTAAAATAGTAAGGTAAGTTAACAAAATGAAAAAAAGTTACTATCCAGTGATTTAGTGCATGTCATTCTCATGAAAACTAAAAAGGTTTCACATGTTAATATGGAACAGTCAGACATCTTCAGTTTCATATTATTTAATAACTTTGTTCTGTTAAAATACACACTAGTTGTGAGATACCTTTCTTTCATATGCAATACAACAGAATGACAGCATGGTTAAGCTGAATCAGTTGGGCTATCTCTCTCTCTCCATTATACAAATAGGCATTCTAGATGCACTAAGATATTATCCTTGAAATGACTAATTACAAAGTATCCTATCATGCATTCTTTCATATTTTATGTACTCCTGCACAGTCATGACATTCCCAGTACAGATTATTTTTTTTTTTCTTTTTAGAAATGGTATGCACATTACACTTATGTTAACCTCATAACTCTACAGATGCTGTTTTCATCTATTCATTGCATATGTTTTTGCAGATTTTTTTCATTTGTTTCATTGAATTAAGTAATTCAATTCTTTCTTTAGAGGCTTAAGTTTCATTAAAAAAATGCTATTGCACTTAGTATGCTGTTGTAGGGGAAATATACTCTACTTCACTAATGGAGATCTGAGGCCAACTTATGAAACAGGAGCAGCAGGGACTGGAGTGCAGAAATTGATTAATCAGCTGATGCCAAGTCTTCCTCTTGGGGGACATATGTATAAATTTCAGGTTAAGATGCAGTACCCTCAGAGCATAAGTAGGGATGAGATTCCAACAGCCTTGTGTACTACATAGATACCTACCAGCTACAGAAATGATGCACCTAACACAGCTGTAGCATGTGTGGTGTAATGTCACAATGTCATTGCACAGCTCGATTCTCTTGGGTTGGACTATGTTCTTATCCTAAGCCATAGTATGATGATCCTTTTCCTTGGTTATCCATTTCCCAGAGTAGTGATGAATGTAGTGTGGTAATGTCAATTTCCCTGAATACGGAATTATTTTTAATCTTTGATAGCACCATGAGAACATGTTCCTTTGCGATAAAAGGGTATGTAAGAGGTTGTGGATATGCAGAGTTTAGATAAATTTTGAGAGTTAAGTTTGCAGTAAACTTGTCTGCTAGCATATTAGTAGCATCTGTTGAGTGTGAGTGGGTGGACTGTTTAGGATAAGTTTTAAGCATTACTGGGTATTGTTCCTTAGATTCCTAATGTAGCTAAAGAAGGATTTGTAGTTGTCCTTAGTTTCAGAAGCTAACCTGAGTTCATGGGTTGCTTTACTAGTCCTAGTGGTATTTTTTAGATCCCCAGGAATGTTTTTATACTATCTTTGTTGGGAGAAGTTTTGGATCTGCTATATAATTTAAGATATTTTTCTCTGGTTGTAAAGTTTATGTTAGTGGATCACTAAAGTGGTTTATTGGATTTTGCTCTGATTGGGACTGATAATTCTGTGCATTGGTCTAAGTGGGCATGCAGCTCCTTTGTGTCATTGTCTGAGATGGTGTTGTTTTCCAGGGGCTATAGTGATTCTGAATGCAAATGTCACATGTTTATGGTCTGATGTAGCTGAGAAGGATGAACAGTGAGAATAATACATGCATATATTGCATTTATGAAGACCAAATCAAGAACATTACATCCTTTGTTTGGTTTATTAACTACCTATTCCCTGGAATTTTTATTAATTAAGTCCAACATCATCTAGGCATACCTTGCAGTGAGGAAAAGACACACCGTTAATTGTGGTGTAGCTAAACTCTCTCAAAATAACAAGTTTCTTGTTAAAAGAAGACATTTGAATATCTTCAGGAATATGAAGAGATCATTTGGGACATGAGGATATCCTGCTGCAGATTATAGGTTGGTAGTTTGTCTTATTTATGGTGATCTGACCTCTTTAAGTTCTATTTGAGGATCTCTGGTAATTTGTTTGGAGATGATATGATCCTTGCAAATACAGAGTTGCTGCCACAGTTATCATCAGACCTGAAGGCACGGTAGGTGCAAAACCAAGGAACTGGTGGAGCCTTTTCTTTACATTTAAATCAAGTCTTAATAATTACACAAACATAAATATGTTCCAGATGCAGAAGAGCCTCAAGATCAAACAATCTGTTACTGAGATAAGCCACCTTAATGTTCTCCAAATTAAGGTTTGATTATTATTTTTTTAATATTGGAATGTCCATTAACTGGACTCTGCATAAAAAATGGCACTATGTTGGCTGCAAAGGTTTTAGCTAGTATGTTAAAGCCTTTGAGTAAGGTCTACGTCATCCAAGTAAGTTAGACTATCAGTCATCATATTATGACACATATAGTGTCTTTCTAGAATGACACCAACTAGTCAGCTAGTTGCTGAAGCCAATTATTCTTTTAATTTCTAGCTAATCATTGTTCTTGATGAAAGAAGGATTCCACTCAAGATCAGAGTCTCACCTGCATTTGTCACATGCACAGAAAGTTCCGATATGTCTTTCTGCATGTTCTTCAGAGCTTTACATCCATATCATTCATTTCCACATGAAACAGTACCCTGTTGTGGTCATATCTGTCCAAGGAAATTGTCTTTAAGGCCCTTCTAACATCACTGATCCTGGCACTCAAAAGATAACTGACTATAACCCTATCATTGTCCAGCCTTGTCAGTGAAAAAATCTATACCCATTGGAATTGAGTCACCAAACAATAAGACATTTCTGCTACTGGAGTATTTAAGAGTAGAAGACTGGATGCAGTCCTACTTTTGGTAACAATGCTGTACATGTGCAGGGAGTAGATGGATTGGAGAATGCTGCATGTGTGCAGGGAGTAGATGGATTGGAGAATGCTGCATGTGTGCAGGGAGTAGATGGATTGGAGAATGCTGTACATGTGCAGGGAATAGATGGATTGGAGAATGCTGTACATGTTCAGGAAGTAGATGGATTGGAGAATTTCTGCTGTTAGGTTCATAGATTAGTACTAGGCTAGCTGCCCTTGTGGGTCATTTTAAGCCTAACCAATTATCCCATGTGAGAATCAAACCTTGCACTTTGTGTATGCAAGGTAAACATCTTAACAATTATGTCAACTTCAAACTAGCTCTAGGACACTTTGGAATAGATTGTTAATAATTTCAGAGTATGACATCGAAATCTGATTTTGCTGAGAATGTGGTGAAGGGAAAGGTGAGGGTATGAGTGAATGATGCTTATTGTGCATGTGCTTAAGTGAAAACTGTACCTCAAACTTTGTAAATATATATAACTCTCACAGTCACAGTTATTTATGTTAAATAACAGTTCATTAGTAGTGATAACAAGGCTGCCCCTACACTGCTTGAGGATGCCAAGTGATAAGGGGTTGTCAACAGAAGAGAAAAAAGTGACTGCCCTTTCATAGTATCCAATGCATAAATTATTAGATGGAGGTGTACAGGAGATGGCAAGTAAATATGAATAAGTTGCTTAATTTAATTTCCAATTTGGAAAAGTGCACAGGATAAACAATTTATAGGATTAAGATTAATTCTAGTTTGTGAAATAGTGCACAGGCTAAACTATTTGAAAGAGTAGGTAGCTTTGTGGTGATGGGGTGTACACTGCAACGTGTATCCATATTTACTAAGAGAAGGAAGACAGCAAATGGGGGGAGGGGGTTAAGAGCTAAACACTACATCAGATCACTTTGCTAAAAGCAGATGCCCAGGATCCAGTGCTGGTCCATGCAAATGGCCAGTGCTTATGGCAGATAAATCAGTGATGTGGTTCCACAAATAGAAAGGAGAGGTTAGTATAAGTTAATAGTAGAACAGTAATGCATACATCTAATGAAAACACTTAGTGCAGCTTGGTAGAGACAATCATGGATGTGGTTGACAAACTTAAACATTTTTGTAGAGTAATACAGATACTAACTGAACAGTCAGATCAAACCACCGGCGTCTGTATAGTACATTAGTAAAACAAATGTCCGTGAGGAAAGCAGGGACAAAAAATGTCTTGCAGTTTAAGGTCTCCCACTCCATCTCCAAGGAAAAATACATGATAATGCATGCTGTCTGCATTCACTACAAGTCAATAATTACAATAGAGCATTGATTACTGGCATTATGGTTTACATGGGGTCTGAAGGCTTGAACTTTTGATCATATAAAAAATGTTTCCAATGGCAATTCTTAGTATGAAATTACCCCATAATATTTACATTTACATCTATATGTAGATGTTATGACACTGAAACTTGAAAAGGGTAAGCCATGTTTGAATGTAAGAGCAGGAGTCTCTACTTATGACAGTGGTGAAGATATGGGAAACTTATAATGTACATGGGGCAAGTACTAGGGGATGTTTCAAAAGTACAGGACTTGTATTCCAAAAAAGCATTAAAATTTGTCAATATGGTAAGTAAGCAACTTAAGACTGGTATACAATGGCATCAGAACAGACAAGTCGCAACTTGCATTAAGTAAACAGTGTTTCATTCTGATGCTACTTTAAAATAATCCAATTTTGTAAAATGTTTATGGGATCTTTTTAAAAACTCAACATCAGAGTACTTTTCTAAGTCTTTTGTTTCATTAGGCAGTGCTTAGAAAATCTTTCTGATGAGCCCTCTGCAGATCCCGCCATGACATTTTCAACTATGGAATGTCACAAGCAGTTTATGATAAAATTGTTGCTTAAAGATCATCAGAATAATGATGCCCTACATTCATTTGTAACGTGATTGGCTTGTAATGATGTAATTGCCTGTGAGTAGGATATCAATTAAAAACAGAGGTACCCTGCTGTCTTCCTGCAAAACACCTGAATACTAATTACAGCCTGATGCTGTAATAACTCTTTAACATACTAAATCATATTAACTGGGAAATAGCATGAAATTGTTCTTTTTTTGTGTCATTATGTTTATTTCATTAATTTAGAAAAAACTCATACTTTAATAAAACCATCCATGGCTCAAATTTGTAAGGATAGCAGTCTTTTATATACAGGGTAATACATAACTAAAAAAAACTGTCAGAAAAGAAAGCTTTCTTGTAAATTAGGCCTCTTGCTTGTAAACTGAAAGAGTGCTAATGCAGTTCAAATTCCCAGCTGTGTTTTGTGTATGAGCATTCTGCTTAGAAATGTTATACTTACCAGGAAAATGGAAGGTTTTGTTCTGTTCTTTGGTGTCCTTGTCTATGAGAGGGCTATTCATTTGCTCCTTTTTGCCTCTGTCTCTCTATTTCTCTCCATAATACCAGCATTAGCTGCAAGCTGCTAGCTGTGAAAATGCTTTGATGTCGACCCCACGAGACCCTCATTGGTGGGTGAGTACTACAGCAATAAGGGAAATGTGTGGGAGAGAGAAGAGGATGAAAGCATGGACAGCCAGTAAGGGACAATGCAAACACATCTATGCCTGTTCTCTTATGCTTTTTATGTAGCACAGTCTTCAGTCTGCAGAAGTTATGAGCCAGCAAAAGTTCTGAAATGACCACTGAAAACCTTTTTTAACATTACGAATAAGGCTATTGTTCATGTTTCTTCACTTGTAAAATTAAAGCTGGCCCTAGACCAGATGAGCATACTGAGGTCATTTTTAATATATATTCTCTGTGATTGTAAATTCAGCATATCCTTTCTAACCAGTTCCTAAAACTGTGATCAAAAAGACCAGCATGGTGTTAAAGCAAGAACAGCCTTGGGAACATAAGTCCAAATTTAATAAGAATGGACTTTATGTTGCAGTATCCTACTATAAATACAAAGATTGTTCTTAACATTAAACCTCAACAGATGGCTTTATTTTATGGACAGAAGATAAGGCGGATGGAGTCTTTGCTTGACTAACTTACAAGCTTTGTGGATGTAGTCTGGCTTGTGGCATATTGTTTTACTGTCTTTTCATCCATTCCACCCTGATTTCATATTTTGCATTACTGAAACTCAGATCATTAGCAGAGTATAATATTTAATAATGTATATTTTACTTCGCACTGCAGAACCACACACATACATATACCCACAGTAATTCTGACACTCATGAGTGCAAATACATATACTACACATATTTAAACAGAATCACAGACACGTGCACATGCATTCATTCATTCATACATGCACACTAATCAATGCATACACTCACAGAAATAAACACAAAGTACACATTTAATTTCATACACACCTACAAACACACATATACACAAATGCACACTTGTGTGCATACAATGGATATTTATTAATATAATATAGTAATAAAAAGACTGCTTCATAGTTGAAAATGCATGCAACTTTCCACACACCTAGGTTAGGTTATCACACATGCTTTGTATATACACAAATGACAGTACTGATACTATTAAAATGAATGTGAAAGTAACTTCACGTTAAAATGAATGCAAGTACAAACAAATTATTTTTATAGTCTTGTGAAAATCATTATAAAACAGAAGTGTTGTACATCCTCCTTAAAATATGTAGCAGACATTTTGATACCATTTATATGGGTCAGTGGGTCATGGCCTTAGGCCATTTATTTTCTATGCAGATAGAAATTCATAACCTTTTATTTTAAATCACATATTTCTTCTTCCTGGATTATGAACTCTAAATGCTGTCCATGTGGTTCTAGTTACTACTTGCTGCCAGGATGACATGATACTAAAAATGATATAGGTTCATAGGTAAGTGCTAGGCTAGTTGCCCTTGTGGGCCATTTCAAGCATAGCCATTTTCTCTGAAGGAGCTTGACTTAACTTAACCTATTTGGTGTTAGATTGGTCTTATTCCTCCCATGTGCTGTCTAGTTTTTGTGGGGGGGGGGCATTTCCCCTTTTGGCCCTTCCTCCACCTAGGAATAGTAACACAGAATGCTTCATTTATACTCCTTTACCTTTCTCCTGGATTTGGCCTATGATGCTACCCCATATTTGAATCATGATAATTCAGATGTACCCCAGCCTTTGCTTTGGCTGAATCGCATACCAAAAAACCAAGACATCAGCAAACTCAGTGTGTTCTTATACATTCTGAAACATATTTTACTAGCACACATTTATCTGTGTATCTATCTATGTATCTATCTATCCATTCAAATTTCTTGAATATGGTAGAGCACTGTTGCACTGGGACCATTTTCAGATTCAGTCCAGCTGTAAATATACAAATACACAAATCAATAACACACACTTTGCTGTTAAATCATATAGAAAAATAATTTATACAGTTTCCAGTGTAAAGGATTAATTCAAGCATGCATTTAAAGTAATAATGTTAGCATATTTACAGAAATACAAAAATTTTATACACCAAATCAAAGAGAGAATTCTTTGTGTAAGCAGTTATGACGAAGTGTAGTAGTGTCTTACATTACAACCATAGAGTGTTCTGATAGATAAGAGTTTGTAGTAGGCATAACACTGAGAGAGTTTATGAAAGCTACATTTAAGCAACAAGACAGATGGTCCACTTCTGTACTACTGGAGCACCAGAAACTGATAACTGCTGTAAGTTTTGGATTTATATGTGGACATGGAAGTACATATAATATTAATGTTGTATATTAAGGTACCTCGCAAGGATACAGAATGTACAGTTGTATTTAGGAATTTACTATAACTTTTTCAGTATTCAGATCAACTTTTTTTCCATGCATTAAAATGCTTACACGTTTCAACCCGATATTTAATCTGACTAGAAAGTTTCTTCAGATCTGTACCTTTCTCTACACTTGTCAAGGAAGGAATCACTCATCTCCCTGAATCCCTTTAAATAAATCAAGAATAAATAATCAAAATCAAAATGTTTGACTGGGGTTCTGTTGTAATGTCAAGGACTGTAATTACAATCCTAGGAATGTAACCAGTTTCACATTTTCATAGTAAGTTTGAGGAATGTGTATGTATATATGTATAAATCTTTGTCTGTCTGTTTCTCTCTCTCTCTCTCTCTCTCTCTATATATATATATATATATATATATATATATATATATATATATATCTGTATATATAAATACTAGGTATATGGTCCGCAGACTGTTACGTGCCTAGCCACTAACCAGTGAGTGAACAAAGGCATAACTTAAACCTTGTTTCTTGCTTCTGTGAGATAAACACCTTAACCATTAAACCAAACCCAACCCCTCCATTTACCAACCCCAGTAATCTTTGTGTGTGTGTGTGTGTGTGTGTGTGTGTGTGTGTGTGTGTGTGTGTGTGTGTGTTATCTGAAGATTTGGTGTGGAGAACTTGAAGTTATTATGAATGGTTAATGGGTGGGACAGTGCTGACCCAACGTCATAGGTACGAGAAAACTTGACCTTCAGCAGCAAGACTTGAAAACTCTAATATCAGCTATTATAATGCATTGGTGTTGTGTTGTGTTGAAATCACACTTTATTATTCACATTTCCGAGGCTTACCCTGTATGGTGACTTGTAAAAGGACCCTATTACACTGACTGCAAATGTAAACATTGAGATGAAGTGCTGCATAGCTTAACTTTCTGTCAGTATCCAAACATTTTCATTTGCATTTCTAATCCAGTTTCATCTGTGAAGGATTCAGGTATATTAAATGAGTCTAGCCACTTTATAAAAGTCAGGACACAATACATGTTCAAAATGAAACTACAGTGATAGATTTTCTGATACAAAACCGGCTTCATGATTTTGTAAAAAAAAAAAGGAAAAAATGTATAACACTGCACAATTTAAATATGTGGTCTGAACAAGATAAGGAATCATATAACATTTGGCGCTACAGGGGTCACGAAGATTAAGAACATTATTCCCAGTTCATTCCAAATGTTTTGTTAAACTTTAAGGCAAAAGAGGATAGATCCTGCCTCTAGATGCAAAACTGGAGGGTTACTATCATTTTAAGACATTCATTATACCTTCAGAGCTTCAGACACAACTGTTTTATTGAGATAAAATCAGTTATGCAAAATGTAGGATTTTTGATAATTGCCCTAACAAAATAATTACATATGGGATTACGACTATGGTACAGATTCAAACTAGTTTACTAATGTGACTGAGAAATAGATTCAAGAAACATACCTTGGGAATGACGCTTGAGAGGTTAATTCATTGAACCAATTTTGAGAGCATATTAACAAATATCAGTGTCAATCTGATCCAAATTTTTTGTAGTACATGGAGCCTTAATTGCCCCAATGTACTACAATTTACAGAAAGAAAAAAGTGTAGGAGCTTTGTGGCTTCTCTAAGCTTTATCCTTAGCTGTGACTGTTTGGGTGATGCTAAACATTCAATTTTCTTTAATTCCAAGAAGCCTAAATGAGCTATTGTGAGGGATATAAACAGAGTTTAAGAACAGTAAGTGTAATACCAATCTACTGCCTTGAGAATGCTTTCTTATATAATTTGTGGGCAAATTCTTGACACTTCAAGGGAAGATCCAGTCTTGAATATTCTGAATGGTTGTCATTTCTTGCATCTTTGTGATTAGCTGTTTAATGCCTATTCAAAGACAATTGCTTAAGCAGTACAATAGTGAGGACCACTGCAAGGGTAACATCTTTTGTTAAAGCCCAG
Organism: Protopterus annectens; assembly: GCF_019279795.1. Classification (NCBI taxonomy): domain Eukaryota; kingdom Metazoa; phylum Chordata; order Ceratodontiformes; family Protopteridae; genus Protopterus; species Protopterus annectens. The sequence continues at coordinate 1,843,418,787 of NC_056739.1, forward strand.
AAAGCCAAGATACATACAACACACATACATGAGTAACACTTCATGGCTATGCACAATTAATTACTTTACCCACTAGAAATAATGCTATTCCTGGAGAAGAGAACATACTTGAATGTTTTTTTATCCAAGAATCTAAGCAAGTTTATAGTGGTAGACATCTCAGTGACCACCTTCCTGTATGTGTCATCTGGAAAGCTAATCATATAAGCCATTCTCCAGAATAAAAAAACATCAGAAGTCTAGAGAGACTTTTCCTTGATGGATCAAATAGCAAATAAATTCTTAAGGCTGAGGTATGCAGCAAAAGTTGCTTAAACTAAACTATCAGCTTAACTTGTTTAAAATCATCCTAATATTTTAATAACTACACTTCTGCTAGACTGGTCAGTTATAGATAGATGCAGTTTCAGCCGTTTAATAATAATATTATTGACTACTAAAGAGGAAGCAGTTTACTATGCCTGCAAATTTGCAGGAAAATAGTCCTATAAAAATATCTATTTAAATCTCATAAAGATCTGTGCTGGTCCATGCAAAATAAACATTAGCCATACATAAAGTAATCCAACCAAGAATTCTACACATTGTTACAAAAAAAAGCAACTTACATAATTAACTATGTTACAGTTTAAGAAATGTTAGACAAAGGTACCCATGTTGATGAAAATCCCTTTTAACTTCTTGTTCAGCTACATTCTGACAATACCTTTAGGAATTGCTTATTGGCTATAACTGATAAACCCATTGCTAACCCCACAATATGCAGTGATGTAGTCAAAGACACTGTAACACATAGACATGGTGTTTTCACATGCTCATCACAAAACTGGACATTAATGAAAAGAATTCTAACCTAAGTCAGAATATCATAGCTCCTTCTACACAGATAGCCCCAACCACTTTCACTGAAATATATGACCTTGCTTTGCAAACAGATTAATTACAGAAAAAAGTAAGAATCGTCAAGAAACAACCATGACAGAAATTAGGAAACTGAATAAAATAGCTCCTGTTCCTAGGATCTGCAACCTTCATAATGTAGATAGTTACAGACCAATAAGTATGATGAGTCCCTTTACTTCAGATTAGGTCATACCTCAAAGAATAAAACATCTTGTCACAAATATAACACAGATTCAGAAGTCATGCTAGGCACATCAAGACTGCCAGATATGTTGATTACAATGCAGCTTTCAGGTACATGTGCAGCAGTCTTAGGGAATTTCACCAGGACATTGAAATGATGAGCTACTTATGCTAAAATGTGACTTAAATTATTTGGATTTGGAACCAAGGAATTAGAATGGGCTGGCATCAACATGTCAAATCACGTTGAAGATATAGTATGCTTAAATGCTGTTTTATCTCCATAGTCATTGACATTTGCAGTGTCACAAGCAGTCTATTTCTGATTCTGTCCTCTTTTCACTATTCACAGATGAGGTACTAGAAAGAGGCAAGTGTACAATAATGGGTCTACTTCTCTTAATCGACAACACAGTTTGTCGAGTAACAGAAGATCGAACTCACTTCAGCGAAAGTGCACATCATCAAAAGTGCACTTTTGTTGAAGCCGATTGTCAAAAAAACAAAAAATTAAATTGAAACTGTTTATGCAGGGGGGCAAGCACCCCTGCACACCCCCCTACTTAAATATACCAACTCCGAGATCACACTACAGTGGGGAAAAGGATATATTTCCTTATCCCCACTGTAACCGGCTTATGCAAAAGTGCACTTTTGGTATTGTGCACTTTCGCTGAAGTAGGTTCAATCTTCTGTTACTCGACAAACTGTGTTGTCGATTAAGAGAATGGGATCCACAATAATACAGTATCCCAACCATTCTACTATGTTGTATGCATAAAATGTCTGTTAATGCCTGACCAAGGTCCTTCAAACTATTTTTGACAACCTCATATCACTTGTAGAAAGCAAAGTAATACTAAACAAAAAGAAAATTAAAATGATGCTTTCTAGTAAAAAGAATGCAGTTGGCAGACTCATAGCTGGCCTTAGGCATAGGCCAACTAGGCGGCCGCCTAGGGCGCCACTCTAGCAGGGGCACTTTTCCAGTGTTTATTTGGTATAGGTAGACCAGGATGGGGGCACCAGGTGGTGTGGTAGGGGGCGCCATGAAGCCCTTTTGCCTAGGGCACCAGTTGACCTAAGGCCGCTCCTGACTATCTCCCACAAATGGTATCATTATGACATTTTCTTATCTTGTCAAGCTAACAACAAAATGGAGGCATCTGCATATGATAAAAGACTGTAATCTAAGCTTCAAAGTGCATTGTGATTCAACAGCTCAGAACAGTCAGAAAATAAGATAAGCTACCGCATAATGAATCAGCTAATATATAATATGCTAATAGCTACCCAAATGTGAAACATGTCATATGTTAAAACAAACTTCAGAAAACAAAAAAAAAGAGATGATGGTAGTTCCAACAAACACAATTTATTGTTAGCGCTTTCATCTACTACAACCAGTAAACTTCTTCAACATCTACCATTCATTCACACAAGTTTAAATAACATTTGCAACCATGATATTACTTCCTGACATTCTTAAAGCTGCATTCCAAATAAAATTCAGGTGTCAATGCAAATGTTATAAATGCATTTAAAATATAAGATAAAAAATTCAGTGTTCAGTGTAACTTTAAAAATATATATACAGTCACACACAGTATTTATTATCTGTCTAGTGATTTTAACTTTAGTACACATTTCAAGGAACTGTATTCATTTAGACCCAGAGAAGCTTGGGCATTTAGTCTGAGTTGCCTCTTGTAATGAAACCAGATAAGGGGGGGGGGTGTTGATTTATATGGATGTTGATGATTATAAGAATAGTTAGAGCTAGAATGGTGACTTTAGATGATTATTATTATCAAGAATGTGAACTTTTAAAATATATGTTTATTAAGACAGCATATCCAACAACATTGATGGATGATGTCATGAAGGAAGTCACCAGAAAATGGAAAGTGGGGCATTTTCTGGCAATACTCAACCAGGGCACTGTAAATGCTAGACATCAAATATCAGGAATGTCAGCATTGGATGTCACTATAGGACATAATATGTCCAATAATGGCTATAATTTCAGCTTCAGTACCCCATTTTCAAATGATGCCAGGACACTTAGGAATATTTTGACGAAAAATTGGGCTTTAATAAATGAAGGCATTGGAATTAATCAGGAACTGGGTGATACACCTAGAATTATTTTCAAATGGAGCTTGAATTTGAAAAATCTACTAGAGTCCAGAAAAAATCTTACATACCAAACAGGATATGAAAAAATGTGTGCACTGCCACTATTGTAAATATATAGAAGTTACAACAAAATTTAAAATAGGTGGCAAGATTTTTAACATCAATGGGAAATACACATGTGAAACAAAAGGTATAGTATATCTGGCTCAATGCCAAGTATGCCCATGTTTCTATACAGGAAAAATGGAACGTTGTGTAAAACAACGTATTAATGAACACCAGTATAGTATATCTAAAGCCAATCACACTGATGCCCTGGCTAGACATGTTATGGAGTATCCTGATCACAAATTCTAGTATATAGTAATTGATCAAGTACAACAATATGTTAGGGGGGAAGCTTGGCCATTAAGGTTAGAGGAGAGAATTATTGTGGCAACTCAGACTAAATGCCCAAGCTTCCCTGGGTCTAAATGAATACAGTTCCTTGAAATGTGTACTAAAGTTAAAATCACTAGACATATAATAAATACAGTGTGTGACTGTATGTCTATTTTTACACTTACACTGAACACTGAATTTTTTATCTTATATTTTAAATGCATTTATAACATTTGCATTGACAAGTGAATTTTATGTGGAATGCAGCTTTAAGAATGTCAGGAAGTGATGTCATGGTTACATATGTTATTTAAAGTTGCGTGAATGAATGGTAGATGTCTGAAGAAGTTTACTGATTGTAGTAGACAAAAGTGCTAACAATAAATCATGTTTCTTGGAACTATCATCATCTTTTGTTTTGTTTTCTGAAACATGTCATATGGTGAGCATTTGGTTTATTATTTATTATTTATTTACCACTGTTTACTGGGAAAATCCAGCTGGGCAACAGGAACTCATTTCAGTGGAGGCCCAGTGAGAAAAGCTCTAGAAAAATATGTTTTTAAACATAATATTTACAAGATGAGATTCAAAGTAAAATTCCATGGATAAAAATTCACTTAATAGGGATAAGTAAATAAACATGACAATTAACAACAAATGTGATACAAGATAATAAAATAACATGAAACAAACATTAGTACAAGTATGAGTATTCAAAAAATACAGCAGTAGTGTTCAAAATAATGTACCAGTGTGCAATTTATGAATGGTGAAATAGTAGGAAAGATGTTTGTTATGTTATCTACAACTGATATGTTAGGGATGAGAGAGTAGAGAGAGGGAGATATTTTGAGAGAATTAGAGAGAGAAAAGTAGGTGATATGAAAGAAAAAGATAGATGTTGCAAAGAGAAAGGAAAGAGACAGATAGATGCACTGATGCACAGATAAAGGGTGCAATTATGTTTAGGAATAAGAAAAATAACTTTATTTAAGCTTATGCAGCTTGAGATGGCACAGGGTAAGAAAGAGAGACGTCAGTTGTAGTGCAGTTATTACAGCGTGGAACCAAAAAGCTAATTTCAGGACAACGAAGGAGTTGGTGTCTAAGAGAAAAGGACCATTAAAGCTTGGTGTGATATTTATTAATTGACAATTGTTTGCTTGGAAAGACTGACTGGGTGGTAAAACATTTTCAGTGGAGGCCCATGGAGAAAAGTTCCAACATGTTACATGAAAAGAAATCAGAAAAATATAGCAAATATAAACATTTAGCATGGTTTGCCACTTATACAAGTTCTCTGTCTTTCGGCTTTTCCCGGTTAGGGGTCGCCACAGTGGAACTCCGGTCCGCTAATTATTGGCAGTAGATTTTTATGTGCTGGCTTGCCGGGCCTAACGCACAACCTTCAACAAAGGAACACCCATTCAAGCATGTCGACACACATAAGACACTCTAACTGAGAATCGAACATGCAACGTCCAACTGTGAGGTGACAATGCTACCGCAGCACCACCACCACAGTTTGCCACTCTATAGTACAATGTAAAATAGAGTTATAATGGTTATCATATTTACAGGTATAATGCAATGGAACAAAGAGTAAACAAAGAAATAGTAGGACAAAAGATGAACAGAAAGAGCTGGAAAGAAAGGTGTGATAAGTAAGGAAAATATATGAATTCAAAGGAGATAAAGAAAGACAGTGGTTAGTTGAGAAAAGGTTGAGAAAGAGTGTCAGTGAAAGGAAAGCAAGTGAAGAGTGTTAGCAAAGAAAGGAATACAGTGTGTAAAGTTAACGAAAAGAGATATTTACAAATGACAAATGAGTATTTGAAGGATATGTAGTTTGGTAGCATAGTACAGCAAGTGAATAAGGTTTTCAGTAGTAGAACAAGAACTAGTAGTAATGTAGGGAGTGGGAGAATAGGTGAGAAGAATGACTTGAGATGGAGGAAATGAAGGGAGAGGATAGCTGTAAGAAAGTGGGTGCGAAATAAATGTGCTCAGAAGATGGAGGTGGGGTGAAAGAGAAAACTGCATTAATGGATAGGACTAGCCTGGTGGGGAACATGAGCAGAACCACAAATTAGTTGTTTTTAATGAAGTTTTGAACATGTGAATGCTGGGTGATGACCTGATATTCATTCATTATAGGGAATGACTTCCAGGTTTTTGGTACTGTGTTAGAGTACAAGGAGTGTCCTGCAGAGTTTTTTTTTTTGGTTTGTGTATAATAAGCAGTCATTTATCATTTGATATTAAGAGATGTTGTGGAGTATGATTATGGAGAATTTTACTAAGAGCTGGGCAGGCTAAAGAATTGTTTATTATTTTTGTGCTGAGATTAAAAGTGTTTGTTTAAGACGGTGAAGTAGTTTTAACTACTTTAGTTATTTTACACAGTTACAGAAAGTGTGTAGTCTTCTTATAACATTGCTCAAACCTATTTTTTATAGAGGTTTGGGTGTCTGTAAGGATGAATGCTCCACAGAGAAATGATGATAGTAGGGAAATGTTAGCTAGGGTTACTTTAGTATTAGTTGTGAGAAAGTGCTTTGTTCTGTAGAGCATTCCTAACTTTTGGGGTGTTTTTAATTGAATTCAGAATATGTAGATATGATGCAAAGGAGAGTATGGGGCTGGATAGTATAATGAGAGGCTTGTTAGCCTAGTATTTAGATACAGCTACAGATTGCACCCAAGTACAGACTGGAAAGGTTAACAGAGGTAGAGAAAGTTGGCAGGGATAGTGAGGTCAGACTATCTAGCTGGAAGATTTACAAAAGCAAAATTATGAGTTAAGTAAGTGCTGCTTTAAGAGATGTTTTCTCTCACGTAACCAGAGCTGTTCAGAGTTTGGTGACTTTAGCAAGAGATATGGAGTGCATCGGAACTGTAATCCAAGGCATCCACTGCTTCTTCTTCTTCTTCTTCTGCCGGCTTTTTCCGGTTAGGGGTTGCCACAGTGGATCACCTGTCTGCTCATGATTGGCAGTGAGGTTTTATGGTTTCGAGTTGCCAGCCCTGGTGCCCAACCTTCCACAGAAGGCACACACATGTGTTAATGCCTAGGGCCAATTTAGAGTGTCCAATCCACCTGCAGCATGTCTTTGGGATGTGGAAGAAACCGGAGCACCTGGACGAAACCCACATGACCACAGGGAGGACATGCAGACTCCATACAGAAGGCAAGGATCGAACTGAAGAACCTCTTACTGTGAGGTGACAATGCTAACCACTGCACCACCTTGGCCGCCCCCAAGGCATCCACTACAAACAACTTAAAAATAAGTATATTTAAAGCCTGTACTGCATTTTGTTAACTATATTTATTTAAACCGCTGCTTCATTTTTGCTGATTGTGTCTACATTTTTTTCTGCACTTTGAAATTCTGTACTACTGCCTTATACAGCATAGGCTAGATGCAGAATTGCTGAATCTAGACTGTTTGGTATCACTATGTTCTAAACCAGCCATCTTACATTAAGAGGGCCTCCCTGTACCCTTGTGGCAGAAGTGGTAACTCAGGTTCCATCTGAGTTGGGGATTGCTGAAGAATGGTAGAGTTTGGGGTTTTCCTATTTGTAATTTGTCTTAAAACTGTTGAATTTCACATGTATTTAAGCCTCACATTTGTGCATAGCTGCGCATCGCACAACAGGGGGTTAGCTCTCCCTTGTATAGACACAAATGCCTGAAAACTTATGTTTTCCCTAGACATCTGTCAATAGGACCCTGACATGTCCTCTGTTGCTCTGCAGGCAACTCCACTGCACATTAAGAAGCATCACCACAGCTCTTCACCCTAAACCATCAACAGAATAAGCCCGTCTGTTATTTCTAAATCATAAACTGATCTGACTTACCCACTCCCTAACAGTACTATGATATAAACTGGCCATTATGGATGTTCACATTCCCACCATTCTCCAGCCATCCTGATTGACTTAGGCAGCCTGAGACAATGTATTAATTGCCTCATGTATACTGACAACCACTTAGTCCTGAAACAAACAAATACAATATATGAGAGATGATATTACACTATCAATTTGGAAACAATCCTCTCACATAACAAAAAACAAGACATCAAATGCATTGTCAGCTCATGCACTTCACCTCTCACACAAGTTCAGGACACAACACATAAACTCATATATGCAGAGGTACTTACTAGAAGCCTACCAAAAGATCAGAAACATCCCAAGCACAAATTATCTGCACACACCTCAACATGTACAGAAACTACTGCACATAACAACACACATATGAGTGTTCCACCAAATAATTCCCTAATGCAAAACAACTCAAAACCTAATGTCTTGGTCATAGGAGACACCATAGTGAGACACACAGATGTCCCACACACTAGGCTGGACAAGGAGATGGTTAAGGTCAGCTGCCTTTCGGGCACCAGGATCCATCAGATCACAAATGCACTCAGGTCACTCAACAACAAAGTACCATTATGGCTCTGTCATAGTCCATTTTAGGGTGAATGACTTAAGATATACCTCCTGGACTATATGAAGAGAGACATGACTGAACTCTCAGATTATGTGCCCCAGGCAGGTATGACCCTAGCCATAAGCAGCATTCTACCTTCACCCAGGATGATGCCACAATATAAACAAAAAATGATTGACTTCAACAATTGGCTTTGCTTCTGATGTCATTCCATGGGGTACCAGTATTTGTCAGTCTGGGAAGACATGGTCGACAGGCCATGCTGCTCTGCCAGAGATCGCCTGTATCTGTCTCCCCTAGTATTTCAGATAATAGCTAAAGTGTTTGTCTCCCCAATAGTGTCTTTTAAAGGCAATGACAAAACAACATTTTTGACATAGCAAAATCCACTCGAGACAAACTCAAGGTTCTGCTGCTAGAAGTCTAAACATGAAACTGCACTCCCTTAAAGCACTCCTCACCTTGGAAGAGGCTGATGTCTGTGTAGTCACTGAAACATGGTTGAATACTGCATAGAGCACCCCAGCTGTGCAAGGGTACAATGAATTCCACATATTCAGATCTCAGAATGAGTGTGAAAGAACCAAAGGTGGAAGTGTATCCATCTTTATTAAAGTCAAGAACACCTTGAGACTGGTCAAACAGTATAACTTTCTCGAACTACCCCATGCCCAATTAACTATAGGCAAAACACCCTACCACATCATTGCTAGTTATAGGTCCCACTCCATGAACCAAGAAAAACACACTGACTACCTGGACTAACTGGAGTCACTCACCATACAGCCCAACACCTTAGTCATGGGAGATTTCAATTATCCCTCCATTGACTGGGTAACATACAGGAGCTCAAACATGCTTGCCCAGAGTTTCCTAGATTTTGTCAATGCAAATGTTCTGGAAGAGATAGTCTGCACCCCCACAAGAGGCTCTAAAGTCCTTGACAGAGTACTCACCAACATGGGTGGTCACTGCACTGCTCCCTGTGTGATGCCCTCCCTGGTAAGATCAGACCATAGTCTCATTTGAAGTAACTATTGGATCCCACACCCCCAAGAGAGCAAATAAACTAAGGACATCCTCCAAATCAAACTACTAAGTGATGGTATAAAAAGTTTTACACCCCCTGCAATCACAGGCAATAATGACTCCTATGCAGATATGTACACAAATGCCCTGAATAATCATCTTAGCAACTGCATAGACTCAGCTGAAAAAACAAGCCACCTTGATGCACATCTAGTATAAACAGATTGTCTAACAAAAGGAAGAAACTGATGCCCAAGAACAACAGGCAACTGTCTCTGCAGAGGAAGAATTCCCTCCACAGACTGAACAAGCAAATCAGAAGTCTTGTAAAGTCCTCTAAAGCTAATTATGAAGTTAAAATAGCATCTCTAGCCAAGGACAGTCATAAGGCATTCTTTAACGATGTCAACATCTAAAAGGGAGTGTCCAGCTATGTGCTGAATTGGTAGTAGATGGTATCACTCACACTATACCAGAGGAAATTGCCAACCTGCTAGCCAACAGATTTGGTGCAAACTTCACCCCCTTATCCCCACCAGCCATACACCAAAGTATACCTGACACCAGTTCTCTACCTAGTTTCTATAGAGATCAAGTCATATCTGCACTTTTAAGGCCAAAAACATGGCCTCAGTGGGACCAGATAAGATCCCCATGTTGTTTACTAAGCAATCTAAAACGGGACCTAGCTGACCCACTTGCCGTTCTCTTCAACCATAACCTGAAATCTGGCTTTGTATCAGCAAAATTGAGAACAACAATAGTAATCTGCTTGTATAAAAGGGGGCCATCAACCAACACTGGGAACTATAAACCCATAAGTCCAACCAGACTCATCTGCAAGGCCATAGAAAGGATTATCTTGGACCTTATTAACAAGGACATAGGTGACCTTCAGACTCTAGACCCACCCAGTTCAGCTTCATTAAGGGTAGATCATGCTTATTGAACCTGGTACACTTCTTTGAGAAAGTCACTAAAGCCCTGCATGAAGGTAAGGCAGTGCACGCTGCCTATCTGGACATAGCCAAAGCCTTTGACACACTCCCCCACTCAGGTATCACTGAAAACCTCTCCCAACTAGGTGTTAACCCTTACACCACTAGATGGGTAGCTAATTGGCTCAAAAGAACACATACTGTCAAAGTTGGGGACTCCACCTCTACCAGTAGACCCGTCACCAGTGGCGTACTGCAAGGATCTGTACTGGGCCTTTTACTATTTGGAATCTATTTCTAAAAAGTCCAGGCTAACGTAGATGGCCTTTGGTTTACTAGTTTCACTGATGATTATAAACTAGGTGCGATCACTGAGTCCCCAAATGATATTAACGTATGACAGTAGAGGCTAACACAAAGAAATGACTGGTGCCAAAGTCACGGTCTAAAACTAAATGTAAAAAAGTGCTTTATGATCCCATTTGGCAAAGTGGAATTCCCCACTAATTAAAATGTTGACAGCACCCTTCTGAGTTCAAACCTAGTGGTGCGAGACCTCAGGTTGACAGCAATCTGAACTTTGACCATCAGGTGGTAAGGAAAGCCTTCTACATTGTGCATCTCATAAGTAAAGGCATCACATCCAAGTCTAAAGATGTTATAACCCCACTTTACTTCACCCTAAACAATGCTTCCCTTTGCATATATCTCACCAGATACCTGCTGCAACTGGAGAGACCACAGAAGTTTCTCACTGAGGAAATACAGGGTCTCCAAACCATGACCTATGTGGCTAGACTAAAAGCCCTGTCACTGTACTGTGTATCATATAGTCTACTGAAAAGCTACTTGTGCCTGGCCTACAGGGCAATCTCTGACCCTGACCTGATGGAAATGCTGCACATCTGCAAATCAAATAGCACTAGAGTCACTCGTTCCAAGGATCTCAACCTTGCCAGTGAAATTAACAGAGCATGCTAGAGAGACAGGTATGTCTCTCGAGATTGCTGCTGCTCTGGAATAAACTTCCAATTCATGTGAAGCAGAGCTCCTCAATGACCCCATTCAAGTGCAACCTGAACAAATGGATAGGTGACCACAATTTCACCCTGGAGTTGGCACCCATGTCCATAAATGAACAGAGGTAGTTGGTGCTGATCTGTAAAGTAGTCCATCTAACCAAGGCGAATTGGGGCAACCTGGGATTAACATGGCTGGACTTATAAAGGCTTTAGGGCCACTAGCCTAATAACCTCCTATGAACCTATAAATATATACATTTTAAAACACATTATTTTTTTCTGATGTGATTTGACCTGCTGGTGTACAGTAAATTCATCAGTAATGGGTTGGAGGATGCCTTGTATGCCAGACACAGGTCTTCTCTTTGTGATCTGTAGGATACTGAATACAGTGGCAGAGCTTTGTGTTGGTCCATGTAGGGTAAGGTACCTCTGTAGTTGTTCATAGGTTCATAGGATGGTACTAGGCTATCAGCCCTAGGGTCTATACAAGCCTAGCGATAACAATTTCCTGGCTATTTATTCCCACACTATTTACTTCCCTGGACCCTGTCTAGCAGGACAACTGACATGATCCCCGGGGTGAATTTCCTTTCTACCATCCAATCATCAAGGTTCCTTTTGAAGAGGGCCAAAGAAGTGCTCTGCTTGACATGTATGGGCAGTCTATTCCAGAGTCTGGGGAGTCTCTGGGTCAGGAGCCTATTCCTCCAGCATGTTTTGTTTATTGTGATGACAAGGTTTAGATCCCTGGAATGTGTGGCTCTGAGGGATTGGGATTTCTTTAAGTGTAGCATGTAGAACAGCTCTGGGTTTGACATGGCCTTGTATGTTAATCAGTGATCAGCTCGGAGTAGACGATATGCGACAGAGTATAGCTGGAGTTTTTTAAGGTGGTCAGCATAGGGCATCCGCTTTAGTAATGTGATTCTTTTAGTGAGGTATTTCTGCGGCCTTTCTAGTTGTTGCAGATGTCTTGAGAGGTACATATCAAATGGGGCGGTGTATTCTATAATGGGTCTAATGAGGGATGAGTACAGGGGGACCATGACCTCCTTTTTTTCTGGATGAAAGTTGAACACCTTGTATTCTATTGCCTCAGACAAGATTGCCTGGAAAGGGGAAGTGAAGGAAGCTCTCACTGTGTATGAAACCACCTTTTCAGGGAAAGCAGAGGATAAGATTGCCCTAAGGAAGATCCATGCCCGTGATACTACACAAATATCTGCCTACTGCTGCTCAGAATGTGGAAAGGACTGCTACTCTCAGACTGGATTGCACAGCCAGAGAAGTCGCTACTTGAATCAGTCCAATAGATGTGCAAACCCATGATCCTTTGGAATCGAAGGATGCCTATTAGTGCTGTGGGTGTTCCAGTTGTTGCATATTTTTGGACAAGTATATGTCAAAGGGGACATTATATTTAATGATTGACCTAATGATAGCTGAGTAAAGGGGACAATGACATCCCTAGTTCTAGCACAATCCTTTTCTTTATAAGCTGTGCAATACATAATGACTTTCAAGCAACAATAGACACATGTTGGTCAAAAGTTAGGTCACTGTCCACATAAGTTCCCAAATCCCGAACAACTGGATCAATTCTTAGGGGTGTATTGTCAATGTGGTAGTTCCTTGGAGTAGGTGACTTCCCAAAGGATACAATAATGCATTTTATGACATTCAGTTTGAGACAACCCTTCCTGCAGGATGGCTAAGTCATTTGGGGATTCAATGACTGCTTCTAGCTTGTAGTCATCTACAAACTTAGTCAATCAGAGCACTTTGTTATTGTTTTTTACTTCAGAAAAGTAGAGTAGGAGAGGTCCTAGTACAGAACCCTGAGGGAGTCCACTGGTGACTGGCCTCTTTGTGGAGGTAACTTCCTGTATTTTTATTATCTGTACCTATGTGTGAGCCAGTCAGCAGAAGATACGGGGTTCATTCCCAATTTATTTAGCTTTTCTACTATGCCTGAGTGGGGAATTGAGCCAAACACTTTGGCCAGGTTGAGGTATGTGCTGTGTATCAGTTTGCCTTTATCCATTGCTTTGGTGACTTTTTCAAAAAAATCCACCAAGTTAAGTACATATGACCCACCCTTGATAAATCTAAACTGAGATGGATCTAGTGTTTGGAATTCCCTATGCCCTGAATGATTAATTCCATGATAAGTCTTTTCATGGCTTTATATATGAGGCTAGTCAGACCTATGGGTCTGTAAATGCCTGGGTCTGCGTAAAGTCCTCCCTTATGTAGGGAATGACTATAGCTGTTCTCCATTTGTTTGGTACAAAATCTGTATGAAGGCTAAGTCTGAACAGTGTTGTTAGGGGTGTGACTAAATTGTGCTTCATGCTATTCAAGTTACATCCAGGATATTGTCAGGAGCCATCAATACACTACTTTTAGCGTTTTATAGCACTTTTAGGACTTGGTCTTATGTGATAGCTGGAGGTGAGACAGTTTCAGGTATATTTTGAGAGACAGATGAAGTTGTGAGGGAGGTAAAGTCAGAGCTACATATATATTGCCAATAGGTTAGCTATATCTTCAGTCTCAGTGTAGTTAACATCATTTTCAGTCAACTCAATGCACTGCTGCATTGTGCCTTCGAGATTATGAATATAACTAAAAACTGCCTTGTCATTGTCTTTGGCTCGGGTAGCTATTTTAACATCAAAGTTGACTTTAGTGGATTTTATTGAACCTCTGAGTTGCTTGTTTCACTGACAAGGGCTCTAACATTCTGGGAATTACTCTTCTTACCTTTGGCCAAAGTTCTTTTCCTTTTATTATAAAGCTTGCTGATATATTTCCTGTAAAACAAGAAAATCCGCAAGTATGGCAGGTGCACGGACTAAACCACTGTAATCAGAAATAAAAAATGTCCAGCACCAAGGGCGAAATTTAAACAGTTTAATGTGGCAGCTCCAAAATAAGGATGAAAATAAACAGCAGACCGGCTTCAGCCAAAAAATTAGCCTTCCTCAGTGCTATAATAATAACAAGCACACATATAAATTTAAATAGTAAGCCTGATGGCAAAATAGCATCTCATTGGATGATTAATTAACCTCATTCAGGCCAGGTTTAAACAGACCTTCCATCCTGATAATCCAGCTGGATTCTTTTTTATTTAACATAGTATGCCAGCCAAGTTTAGACATTCTGTTTCTTGTGATCCTATCAATAATAATAATAAATTTAAATTGAACAGTAGTGTGGGTCATAGTGTGTTTATTTAATAAGCTTGACATCCTTTTATTTCTTATGTCACTGAGGTGCTCAGAAATGTGAACCCTCAGTGACCTAGATGTTTGCCCCACATAAAAAGCAGAGCAGGAGCAAGTAGCCAGATATATGACCCAGTCAGTGCTACAGTTTCCAAAACATAAAATATTATAAACCTTAGAAATGTTGCTGCTGGTGAATGCTTTGCTCTTTAATACACGATTACATGCTGAACAGTGGCTGCAGGGAATGCACCCCACCAATTTGTCCCCAAATAAAGTGACTTGCTGTGTGTTAGAGGGCATCTTGTGTTTGTAATGATTAAAATATGAGCCCAGCGTAGGACCCATGTGATATGAGAAAAGATATTTTGAAGAAAGAGTCTCACAAATCTTGTCATTTGCCATAAGAATGTCCCAATAGTGATTAATGATCTGCCAAAATGTGGTAACAAGATGAACCGGTTCAATTAGATTACTATCCTTGGAAATATATTATAACAAGGAATGTCTGGATTGTTGTGAAGCAAACTGACTCACCTTATTTATGTTATGAATATCATATCCCGGTCCATACTTAAAAAAGGCCCTAATGGGTGCAGTGGCACATCTGGGGATGACTCATCCTCTGCCACTGATATTGAAATCACCCCCACCTCGTAGTCACTGGCAGCTAAGAGATGCCTAAGTACTGACCCTTTAGGGGGTGCAAGCATAGAGGGGGCAGGAAACACCGGTCCCACAAATACTATTGAATATCTTTTGGATCTGATTCTACCACACTAAGAGATACCAGTAATGCGCATATCATTTCTACATAGGGGCAAACATCTAGGTCACTGAAGGTTCGCATTTCTGAGCACCTCAGTGACATAAGAAATAAAAGGATGTCAAGCTCATTATATAAACACACTATGACCCACACTACTGCTCAGTTTAAATTTATTATTATTGATAGGATCACAGGAAACAGAATGTCTAAACTTGGTTGGCATACTATGTTAAATAAAAAAGAATCCAGCTGGATTATCAGGTTGGGAGGTCTGTTTAAACCTTGCCTTTATGAGGTTAATTAATCATCCAATGAGATGCTATTTTGCCATCAGGCTTACTATTTAAATGTATGTATGTGCTTGTTATTATTATAGCACTGAGGAAGGCTATTGTTTTGGCCAAAACCGGTCTGCTGTTTATTTTCATCCTTATTTTGGAGCTGCCACATTAAACTGTTTAAATTTCACCCTTGGTGCTGGACTTTTTTGTTTCTGATATTATAGTTTGACCATGTGCGTGTGTTTCTGATGTTTGCCTTGCACTTCTTCTTACAAAGTACAGCTGCATCTATGCAGCTGTTTACATGCTAGTATAGTGTGGTGGTGTATGTTTCTGCATATTCAGTAGAGTTAACTCGGTTTGGTGGAGATTTGAAGCTTGCCAATGTATCCCTTAAGAGTAGGTAGTTTGTCTTAAAGAAAATTGTAATGGCACCTTAGGTGGAAGGGATCTCTGGATTCAGTTTTATTTAGTTCCAGAGAAAGGACCGAGTAAAAAATCCTGAAAGTGGTGAACAATAGGAAGGACTACTGGGGATTTTCTCTCAGTTAACTTTATCTGTTCAGTCTATCTATGTTCTGAGAGGCTAAAGTCTTGTGGGTTATATAAAGTGTTCTTTTACAAGATTTAAGGTATAAAAGTTTTCTTGGAGGGAACATTCCTTTACAGAATATGTGTAATCAAACAAGAAGCATGAACTGGAGGGGCAAATTTGTTTTAAGAATATTCAGTATAAAGAGGACATTGTCTAATCTGGACATTTTAAGTCCTCACCATCTTAACCTTTGTTTTACTGAGATAAAGGAAATAAGGCCTTTTCTCTTCATATCCTTTGCAACATATGAGTTGTTAGATATGTTTTAAAAAATCAACAAAAGCCTCAGCAACTTAAAACTTTACTGCATGTTTCTTTTAATAATGAAATACAAGTGCTTCTACTGACATATATGAGACTGACCACTGTCACCTGAATGCCGTAACCATGGGAGTGGAATGCATTTCCACTTCCCATATATGTGTTGGGTCTTGTCATCTTTCACTTTGGCACCTGATACTTAATGCCTTCCCTACAAATAAAAAACAATAAATTCCCCATGGAAAAAGGCAACATTCAGGTGGAATCTGGAGGTTTATTAGGAGGCAGAGAACAGGCTTGCTACAATACATATGCCAGACACCAATAATCCAGGGTGAAATAAGACTTTTTTAAAAGCATAATTCATTTCCAATTCCTCCCCTCACCCTCTCCAATGCCAGATGGCTGCCAGTCTCCTACAGCGATGAGCTACTCCTAGGGTGTCTTGTTTTGAAACTACTTTAAGCAGGTGCCTTTCCACCTCTTGCAGCCAAACTCCATAATAACACCACATCCTACAACCTCTGCAACCTCTCATGATTAACTCCCTCATTCCAGACATCCCAAACTAAACTCCTAACTACCAACCATTCCATCTCCATTCTTGCAGCCAAACTCTGGCAATCCCTCCCCCCTTCAGCTTTAAAGCATCTCCTCTTTCATCACATTCAGAACTCAACTCAAAAGACACTTTCATCAAAAATCTGACTGCAAGTGCTTTTCCACTGGACACATAGGCTAACTCTTTCCTCACCTGCATCACCTCTACTTTGATCTTCTGTTCTCAGCTGCTTCTCCCCTCTCATATTTACTGCTAAAAGTTGTTCACATTTGATTTTCTACTCTGCTAATATTATTTACATATTTTATCAGCTGCCGATGGGATTAGCTAGCTTTTGTGATTACTCTGTCTTTGTGAATTTGTTCTATTATTTTTATTCTCTTCACCCAGGCTGTGCCTGCAAATGTTCTATAGTGATCCATGTACTACCCCAGTAAACAAACCAAAATAAATAAATATGCAAATTCTTTACTTTTAAGAATCATTTTGACTATAATTTTCATGACTGAAGTAGCCTACTCATATACAGCTTAACACAGTACTGTGCAAGAAATCAGGTTCATGGGGGTGGTGGACAAAGAGACATTAAGCAGATACCCTCCTCCAGAGGATGTGGTTCCTTGCTGAGCAAGTAAACCTTGGGCCTTCTAAGTGGTTCCTAAAGGACCCACCATTATTTTAAATGGTTTAATTTTTCATAGACACTGCTCTCCAAATTTCTGTTTCTAGTTATGCAAATTAGAAGAAGCTAGTGCGATATTAGTAGAATTTGATTTAAATATAAAAATCTATGATCAAGAAGAGCTCTTAAATGGATAATAGTGAACAACATAAATGACAAAAATAGTTTGTATTATATAACTGGTGGCAAAGAAGCAGATAATTCATATACACTTGGAAATCTAGTAAAAATGGTAAAAGAAAACAAAAGTCAATAGTCAGCAAAGAGCCAGTTAAAGTTTTAAAAAGAACATGACTGGTGTACATATCCTGTTAACAATAAACAGTTAGAATAAAAATGTCTTGCGGGGTAGATCTTATACCATGCAATTACAATGTTCAGTAATAAAATCCATTGAAACATAAAAAAAAACAAACACTAGTGTTAAATATATAAAAAAAATTCTGAGAATATAAATGCACAACTACATTAATCAAGTCATCCACCAAAGATATATGCAAAACAATACTATAAAGAAAAAGTATTCCTTTGGTAATGCAAACTACACCTGCACAAGTACAGCAATACATACATTTCTATAAACTGCAGACTCACAAAAAAACACACATGAAAACTGAAATATACGAATTCAGCCCAATTACATATTGAATGCATATGTTGCAACAAAATGCTACAGAAACATTAGTGATCAAGTTGAAATAACTATAACACAGAACTTATAGTAAAATAGATGGCAAGAAGCATCCTTTAAAGTTTGTATGGCATGTACAATTACACAACTGATAGCACTACTACTGCATAGTTAAAGAAAAGTTATCATAATGTGGCAAACATACACAGCTCCAGCTGCATTCCAACCATGTATCTGCAAAACAAAGGCATATATCAACACAGCAGCTATAATAAATCAACCAGAATGGATGCCACTTACTCTTTATGGAAGCAACCAAGATGAAAGCTAAAGTTTAGATTTGTCAGGTAGTGCCTTTGCTGGAATGGGCTGCCTGCTGTCGACAATAAGTTGCAATGCTGCTGTGTGTGGCACACAGCAACATTTTTCATGTTCCACTCTCAAAAAAGAACTTAACGTTAACACACAGTAGTAAAATCCTTACATGTCCATTAAGAAAATGCCATGTTTTCTAGCACCTTGGCGTGGAATCAAGGGTCATTGGTTATTCTTGTGCATTAATGCATGGACAATGTATACTAATCTTGAGGTATTATAGGGCATGTAGAACATTTTGCAGAGACTGCAGTGATCTCAGTAGCAGCCTGTCCAGAAAGTTATGGAGGAACCAGTCTGATATAGCAGATGTACAATAACACCATACATGTGTGAGGATGTGCCAACATGTCATTAGGTATTGACAACCCACTGAATAACCTGCATTACATTCGATGTCTCAGGATCATCCCCATCCTTATTCCTGAATCTCCATTCTAGGAAGAACCAAACGGAAAAAAACACAAATAAACGTAAAAAAAAACACAGGGGACCTTGCAGCAGTAGTCCAGACACGAAAATCCACACACGAAAAACCTTAACACAATTTATTTAGCTTACAGCAAGCGTTTTCGCTACAAACACTGTTGTAGCTTCATCAGAGACAAATTTCAAATCAAGAAGCCAGTAGAAATAATCAACTGCAGGAAATGACACAAGCATACGTCAGCAAATAAATGCTAATACAAAATATCTAAAAAACAACAAAACATAAACACAAAATCAACTTTTAAAACAGACATATAAATTTCTCAATATATTTAAAAATTGTTTTGCTTTAAATGTCTCATACCTAACCTACATGCTAGTATACCCAATCGTCACAGGTATGAAGCATTTTAAATATTTTAAGATTACTTTACTAGTAATAAAAAATAAAGAATCACAAATAACTTGAACTAAAAAGTAATCTTAAAAATAGTAATAAGTAAAAATAAGTAAAAGTAAGTAAAAATAAGTAAAACTTCAGTACCACTTAAAAACCATCACATTAGGATGTTTTAATATACTCTGCATTCCCCAAAATTTTTTTTTATTTTATGTCTATATGTATGTATCTATACTGAATAGGAATGCATAACAACATTAAAACAGCTATATGAAGCTCTAATCTACCCTGTATCTATGAAGGCCTTATTTATCTATTATACAAACAGTCCTATCTCAGATAACTCCTTAATTTTAAAACTGAAGAAATATTACAGTTTTTATTAAGCCCTGGGAACCTGAAGGCATCTAACCTAAATTGCCATTCCAGTTCATGGTTCTCCAGAAACAATGAAAAAGCCCCCCCCCCCCCTAATATTCATAGGAACTTGATTGATCGCCATAAAATGGAAGCTATGCCCTGGATTAAGAATGATATGCTTAGCCAAAGCATTTTCATTCTTTTTATTTTTGATTGCGTACACAATCCTTGTGGATCATTAAGAGAAGTAGTGGAATAAGCAGGGGAACTCAATACTGAGGCCATCTTCTCTTTATATATATGGTCATCTAGAATCACAATGAAAACTTAATGAAGTTAATGGGGCATATCGTAGAATTAGGGGTTACTTTTGTGATTTATTTTTGGCTGGGAGAATTGATGTCGATACTTATAATTTTATTGACATTACTTTACCAAAAATCCCAGTCATGTTCGGCATACCAAAGATCCACAAGGATAGTATAAATCCCCCTATGAGAGCCCTTGTGGATGGGAGGTCGTCCATGACTTACCCCTGCTCCAGACTAATTGACAATATTTTGTCTAAGTACCTTAGGTTTATTCCAGGTGTATGTAAGGACTCTTGGTCCTTTTTGGAGAGTATTAATGGTATCCCCTTTGACAACATGTGTAACTTCCTTACTATAGACGTCGTAGATTTATATACGTCCATTCCACACCAAGAAGCTGTTGAATGGATTGGTCTACTTTTAAACGATTTTGAGGCCCCAAAAGCAGAAGTAGAATTAGTGACTGAATTATTGTATATCGTCCTTACATCTAATTTTTTCATCTTTGACAAGGATTATTTCCTTCAAAGGCAGGGAGTTGCCATGGGCTCTCCCTGCGGGGCGAGTGTCGCTAATTTTTTTGTGGGGTATTGGGAGAAAAATTTCCTTAGAAAAAAACCTGAACTAATGCAATTTGTCACATATTATACCAGATTCCTTGATGACATTTTTATTTTGTTTAAAGGAAGTAGGATAGAAGCCGATTTTTTTGTTAACTCCCTAAATGCAACAACTGAATTTCTGAAATTCACATCTAAGTTCTCTCTATTTGAGATAGATTACCTTGATGTGAAGTTGGTGAAGGATTGCAATAATAAAGTGTATACCTCTACTATTTATAGGAAACCTACGTATTGTAATTCTTTCCTCCACTTCTCTAGTTTCCATCCGTTCAAACAGAAGCGGTCTATAGTAAAAGGCCAATTAGTGAGGGCAGGGAGAATGTGTAGCACCATTTCAGACTTTCAGACAGAATGCAAACTCTTGAGAGAAATGTTTGCTAACCGTGGATACCCACCCTCACTTTTGAACGAACTTATTCAAGAAGTGGATAGAAAAAGGGTAGATGGCTTTTACAAACCTCTGCTTGACCAAGTATATATCTGGCATCAGGAGTCTTCTATTACAGAAGGTCCCTTAGCACTAGATTCAGGTCTAAACACAATTACTAGACCATCTACTCCTGGTGAAGAGTGTGACTTCTCATTGAGTTTGTCACGACTTTCAGTAGTAATTCTCAAGCCATTACGTCTATTATACGTAAAAACTGGCATTTCATTGTAATAATTCATTCCTTGCGGAAAAATTGAGTACTCTGCCCCGATTTGTTTATAAAAGGGGTAGTAACCTAAAAGAATTATTGCAGAGAGATTTGTCTCGTTTCTCATTCAATAGACGGAAAGGCATGTTTCCCTGCGGCTGTTGTAATTGGTGTAAAATGGTTAAAGTAGGGGAGACTTTTGTTGTTAAGGAGATGAAATATCAGATTCATTACCCATTAAATTGTGAAAGTAAGTCAATTATTTACGTAGCCCTATGTGATTGCTGCACTGCCTTCTATATAGGTAAGACGGACCGAAAAGTCCGTGAACATGTACACCAGCATGTGTACGCAATCAAAAATAAAAAGAATGAAAATGCTTTGGCTAAGCATATCATTCTTAATCCAGGGCATAGCTTCCATTTTATGGCGATCGATCAAGTTCCTATGAATATTAGGGGGGGGGGGCCTTTTTCATTGATTCTGGAGAACCGTGAACTGGAATGGCAACTTAGGTTAGATGCCTTCAGGTTCCCAGGGCTTAATGAAAACTGTAATATTTCTTCAGTTTTAAAATTAAGGAGTTATCTGAGATAGGACTGTTTGTATAATAGATAAATAAGGCCTTCATAGATACAGGGTAGATTAGAGCTTCATATAGCTGTTTTAATGTTGTTATGCATTCCTATTCAGTATAGATACATACATATATACATAAAATAATAATTTTTGGGGGGGAATGCAGAGTATATTAAAACATCCTAATGTGATGGTTTTTAAGTGGTACTGAAGTTTTACTTATTTTTACTTACTTTTACTTATTTTTTACTTATTACTATTTTTAAGATTACGTTTTAGTTCAAGTTATTTGTGATTCTTTATTTTTTATTACTAGTAAAGTAATCTTAAAATATTTAAAATGCTTTATACCTGTGACGATTGGGTATACTAGCATGTAGGTTAGGTATGAGACATTTAAAGCAAAACAATTTTTAAATATATTGAGAAATTCATATGTCTGTTTTAAAAGTTGATTTTGTGTTTATGTTTTGTTGTTTTTTAGATATTTTGTTTTAGCATTTATTTGCTGACGTATGTTTGTGTCATTTCCTGCAGTTGATTATTTCTACTGGCTTCTTGATTTGAAATTTGTCTCTGATGAAGCTACAACAGTATTTGTAGCGAAAACGCTTGCTGTAAGCTAAATAAATTGCGTTAAGGTTTTTCATGTGTGGATTTTCGTGTCTGGACTACTGGTGCAAGGTCCCCTATGAATCTCCATTCTGATAAATATCTTCTACAGCATGGTCATAACCCAGTCATGTGTACTGGAAGATGGTCAGAGTACTCAGAAACCTATGACACATGTATGGAAAGCACTAACAGCAAATGTATTTTTCCAAAAAGAACATGGTTCCTTAAAGCCCCACAAGTATTGAATATACCATGGTGATAATACAGCCTGATGTGTTAATTGTACGATATGGAGAAATTGTCTTCAATTGCAAAATAAATCATCCAAATGTGAGTGGAGCACAGAACGAAGATTGTGACATTGAAAAAATGATATCTGTCCATATACTGTCTGCCAAGTGCTACAAAGTATCCAGTACCACTACCGCAGTTTGGTAAAAAGTTCCCCATTGTTACCCCAACGTTGGTGATGCGTGTGTATTCAATGTATGGTCAACAATACTACACCATCAAATGAGTACACACATATAATATTTGTGCATTATGGTACTGTAATATATGCATACATGAAATTGCATGTGTTAGAAATCAGGATGTGCATTCAAAGATGGCTGCCGTTCCGTGAACACTGCTGAACTGCAGCTCTCCATTTAACCTGAGGAAATCAAAACCCTGAGTGGATACTACAAAGTTTTCAACATCAAAACTTCGATAAACTTACTCTAACTACACTTATTTATCCTGGATTGAGAAGAAAAACCGGAAAAAAGGAATATATTTCATTGGATTACAACAGATTAGCTAGCTCTGCAGAGAGGAATACACAAAGGAACCGTGTGCTTTTTATATTGCAACTTTTTATGTTCCAATAAGATGTCAAAAGAAGACAAAAGCATGGATATAACTACGACTAAAACAAAATTATCAGAATTGCAATCACCAGAAAAAGATGTGACTACTAAACGACAAAAAATTACTAAAGCACAGGAACAACAGAAACTAGGGACTAAAACTAAAGCTGATCAAGCTTTAAATATGGAGGGTATCAAAACTGCACTTCTGCCTATACAAGAAGCTTTAAAAGAACTGACTTGTCAAATACAATCATTTGGAATTTCATGTACTCAGTTGCTGGAAAGAATGGGTAAGACGGAGGCTCGAATTTCTGATACTGAGAACAAATTAGTTTTACTGGAAAAAAAAACTAATCTGCATGATGTGGATATACAGGCTATACAAAGTAAGCTTACAGACCTAGAAGCAAGATCCAGGAGAAACAATATCATTGTCAGAGGGATTCCTGAATCCATTCAGTATAATGCACTGATTCCATCCATACTACAAATATTTGCAGTGCTTTTAAATGATTCTGATACTGTGAAACAAATCATCGTGGAAAGAGCACACAGAGCTTTGAGAGAGGTGCAAGCATCAAATTTTCCTAGACCTGTGAATGTTAAACTGCTTAATTATCAAGATGTAAATAGAATACTTATTACTGCAAAACAAGGTGGAGGCTATATTATGTGGAAAAACAATAAAATATCTCTGACACAGGATCTACCTATACAAATCAGACAGGCTAGACAGTCTCTGTCTCCTTACTGCAAATTTCTTATTGACAAACAAATGAAGTTTCAAATGAAATATCCTAATATGCTTATATTCACAGTGGATGGGGCTAAACATTCTGTTTCCACCAAAAATGAGGCAAGAAATCTGTTCCTTAAAATTTTCAAGACTTTACCTGCATCAGAGACGTGAATTGAACTTTTGATGGGACTGGTATACTGCTATGTTTACTGTGCTTCGAGGACTGGGTAATCTTTTGTTTGCATTTGTGAAGCTTAGGCCTATTCCTGAGCAATAAAACTGTTTGCTTTTCCTTATCTTGATTTCATGCACTTGTTTCCTGACATTTTATGGCTTCTACGAACTGTTTTCAATGAGGAGGAAGACAGGAAGTGCTTAAAATGCTGTTGAGAGTGTAGATTTCGTTGTGGCACTTCCAGAAATCCATCTGCAAAAGTGGTCCCCCGTCGCGAGCATTTTACATTACTTCCTGGTTTGGAAAACCGAAGAGAACTGTTTTAAACACTCTCTTGCTTATTTAACATTAAATAACACTGTTCTATAGTAATTTAAGCACATAGGAACTTGTTAGGAACTTCATTTATTAACTTTCAGTCAACATTTTGTAGTTATATTATTTAGAGAGGGTGCAGGGATTTAGCAATGTTTATTTAACCTGTCAGCATAGTTTTTAATGTTTTGTGTTATTTTCGTTATTTGATTTAGTTAGAAGCTTGCTTTATTATGAAACTAGTATAAGGTGAATGTATAACAAAGGATATTAATAAATTTGCTGTCTATTTGCTTTAATATAGGGTTATATATTAGTATGTTTTTTTTCTTTCTCTTCTCTCTTTTAATGCATGTGGTTTATGTATAGATAGCTAATCCAACTGAAAGTGCATTATTATAGTGAAAGTGCATTATTATAACCTACTGAAAATGCATTATTTTTTTTTTACTTTATTCTTTTTACATGTACTACTGTTACATTTTTAATTTGATTTGTTTAAATAGTAATTAACCAAAGAGATGCAGTTTATGGCAGTGTTTGTTAGGGAATGTTTGGTTTAGGCTTTGTCGTAGTGAAATTTTACATTGTGGTGTTTTTATATCTGTTGTTTCTTTTAAACCCTTTGTCATTTTATATTATACAGGACCTATTCATCTCCTGGTCTGGGGTTAGAGTGGGTATGCACTGGTTGAGGACGGGATATAAGGATTGCTTCCAGATTATGTATGGTTTTGAATTTACTGTTTTTTGTTTTTTCCATGCTCTCTCTCCAAAACTTTCATCTTACAGTGAATCTTTGAAATGTGGGAAGTAGATTCATGGAATGTTAAAGGGCTCCAGAACTTGAAGAAGAGGAAACTGGTGTTACATGTACTGTTGCAGGCTAAGGCGTGGTTTATCCTACTCCAAGAAATGCATTTAATGAATGATCAATGGGGTGATGTTAAAAAAAATAAATGGATTAGAGAAGTAGTAGTATCTGAAGGTAAGTCAAATAGTGCTGGGGTAGCCATAATTATTAAAGATCAATACAAGGAAAAGGTATTAGATTCTAATACAGATAAAAATGGACGGTGGTGCTATGTTATTCTTTCGTCTACCTTATTTGATAAACCTATTTTACTTTTAAATATATATGCTCCCTATAATGACCAACAGCTATTTATAGCATCACTATATTAAATTTTAACACAATTTGATAGATATTATGTAATTGTTGGAGGTGATTGGAATACCTACTAGAATCCGAAGTTGGATAGATCTTGTCCACAAAGAGCATTTAACAAGCATGCTCTATTAGCACTGAATGATCTTAAAGGAGACTTTCAATTATATGTTCCATTTCATTATCTGAATAACAATAATAGTACAAGCAACTTTACCTTTTATTCCCCATGTCATAAAATTTGGTCCAGAATTGATTTCTTCCTGATTTCAAGAGTATTGATCAATCTAGAACCTACAGTTATGGTACATGCCCGTTATATATCAGACCATTCTAAAATTTCGTTGAGTTTTACCAAGGGGGTAAAAGATACTTTGAGACAAAGAGGTTATAATTGGTCTCTTAATCCAAATCTATTGAATAAGGAGGATATAATACTGGAAATTACAAAGTACCTGAAAGACTTATTGATTGGTTTAGGGAAACAACAATTTGCCCCAGATATTGAATGGGCAACAGTTAAAGCTCAAATAAGAGGGGCACTTTTGCAAAAAGCATCTTATTATAAAAAGATATTAAACAAAGATATTCAAACTTTAGAAATAAAAATTAAATTACTTGATTAAGAACTGATTAGAGATTTAATGAGCAAACAGAGAAGGAACTGATTAAATGTCAAAAGGATCTTTTTTTACTTCAGAATAGTAGATTAACATTTCAAGAGTACAAGACGTTAGTGAGGTATGCCAGTCATGTTCAAACACCATCAAGAGCGTTAGCTAGGATCATTAATCAAACAAAACCAATCATGCAGATTTCGGAAATACAATTTAATAATAAAATATATTCTAAAACTGAGGAGGTTCTTAATATCTTTGAGAAAATATACACTAATATTTATGCTGGACAAAAGGATATGACCCCTAACAGGAATTATGAACAATTTCTACAGTCAATTAAGTTTCCAACAATAGGAGAGGACATTCAAAATGACTTGGTTAAACCGATATCTGAAGAAGAAATAGTATATGTAATTCAGCATATGAAATCACATAAATCACCAGGTCCTGATAGCTTGATAGTGGAATTTTATAAAAAATTTGCAGATATTTTTGGTAAGATACTTTCAGTTGTGTTTAACTACATAATTAGGAATAAAATTAATGATCCACACCTTAACGCCTCAAAAACTATTTTTATACATAAAGCCAATTCAGATCCTCAAAATCCGGATAATTATAGACCAATATCAATAATAAATGTAGACATGAAAATTCTAACCTCTATTATAGCATCTAGACTGAAGAGAATCATGACTCATATCATTTCTAAAGAACAGACTGGTTTTATGGCAGGTAGACAAACCAGTGCTAATACACTCACACTACATACTATGTTAGAGCATGCTAAGCAAAATAGTTTAAATATTTATGCCCTTATAATTGATGCCCAGAAAGCCTTTGATAGGGTTGATACAAATTTATTGTTTGATCTTTTACCGTATTTTAATATATCACATGCGTTTGTCCAAATGTTACAAATATTATATAGTAATCCCTATACTACATTGTACATTAATAAAAACTTCTCTAAAACAATACAGATTAAGACTGGAACACGCCAGGGTTGCCCTTTGTCCCCTTTATTATTTAATATCTATCTTGAACCATTGTTTTTATATATTAAACAAAATGTTTATCATAATGTCCCAATAATTTATGGAACTAAAATATTAATGGCAGCTTTTGCTGACGATCTTAGCATTTATTGTGCATCTCCATTATCAGATACTGAAAAATTATTGAAGGCTGTTATTGAGTTCTCAAAAGTGTCTAATTATAAAATTAACTTGAAAAAAAACAATATCTTCCCTTTAAAGACACCTAAACCCTTTTCATTATTGCCCTTAGTGGGACAGGTATCATTTAAAGAAAATATTAAATATCTAGGTATTGAGTTCTCTACTGATAATAAAGACTTTTATAATAATAATAATAATAAAGCAATCTGGGAACAAATAATTTCTGATTTTGGGAGATGGAAAAATTTACGACTGCCAATATTAGCAAAAGTTTCAATCATCAAAATGAACATATTACCACGATTACTGTATATTTTTAGGTCAGCCAATTTATTACTTTCGAAGTCGTTTTTTAAACGGAGTCATAAAGAATTGGCTAAATTCATTTGGGAACCAAAGAAAAACAGGATATCTTATGATATATTAATGACCCCAAAAAATAGAGGAGGTCTGGAATTACCTAATTTTGAAATGTATTATTTAATTGTAAATTCTAATAGAATTTTAAGAATTGCCAATTATGATATAAATAATACTAAGTGGACACCACCTTGGGTAGTTCTGAATTATAAATATATTCTAAAGTTAAATATCAATCCTAAAGCAATACTTTTTTTAGGTAAGGATACATTGAAATTCTATGGGATTATTGAACACATCAAAATGAACATACTCTCTTTACATAATTTATTTCATTTATTAGATTTGGTTCAACATATGATGGTTTTTCAACCCTTTCATAAGAATCCTAATTTAAAATTGAATAATCAACTAATTGATCTCAACAAGTTTCCATTGATAGTTAATCTAACTTTGATTGATATATATAAACATCTTGACAGTTCGACCAACCAAATAAGACAAGAACTTAACTTACCTAAAAATTATCTGGTTATTCTGAGGCAAATTAGAGAACTCACTATAAGCTATTTTAAAAGTTTTAAACCGGAAGAAGAGGTTATTAATAGATGCTCTTTGTTGTGGCAAGCTCTCCAACAGGATCTTAAATATATCACGACAGCAAATCAATTAATTAAAGAATTTCAATTTCATGATAAAATTTTGTTATCAAACTACTGGGAAGAGAAAATCTTACTGACAGATAGAAGTAATATGTTAAAAGCAATTGACTTGACTATCAAATCTACTTCTCTTCAAAAATTAATATATATCCAGTTGATGATTTGGAACAATGCATATTATACACGTCTTACCCTGCATAAATTTAATCCCAAAAATTCACCAACTTGTCCATACTGTAAGACTCAACCAGCTGATCTTCTTCATATGTTCTGGAGTTGTAAATGTATTTTCAAACTTTGGAATTCCCTTAAGATCCAACTTCAAAAGGTGGGTTACCAGAGTACAACGTTATCATGGAAATTTATGATTCTGCATATTCCCCCGAGAGAGATCCCTAAATCACAAATTATTATATATATATTAATATTTTTCTATTAATGAAGCTTTATATAGCTTCAGATTGGTTAGACCCATCTAAAACTTCATGGCAGAACTTTAGAGTTCTAGCGACAAAACATATATTGGCTGATAAATTACTATTAAACCCACAAAATAAAAATGTTAATAATCCAAAAATTTGGGAACAGATTTTTAATATTATACTAGCATAGTATTTTCAACTTGGAAATATTAATAATTATTTATGTGTGTGGAGAGAATTTAGTAATCAACTGTCTATTACTTGCATTTATTCTTATGCTTTTTTATATTTAACTGTATTACATGGAAGCATTCTTGTAAATATTGTATATAGAGTGTGGTTATTAGTGATATTAGTTAATGCTTGATTTGTGAATATATGTTATTTTTGTTCTTATTTGTGTTTGAAAATAATATAACAATAAAGATTTATTATGGAAAAAAAAAAAGAAATCAGGATGTACAGTTTTACAAAAAAGTGTAGCCAATCACTGTATCATGGTATGCGAGCTGACAAATGAGTGAGCAAAAAGCATACTGAGATAACATGGAAACACCCATGTGAGGTAAATGTGGCTGAAAGTATTGTGCTCACAAGAATGATAGCCATACTTTATGACTGCAATACTCACCCAGCTATAGATGGCACATGGTGAAAAACAATGTCCTCTGTGGAAAAAAAGTACCTGGGGACTCAACACAAGAAATTTAAACAAAAACTGTCACATTTCTTCTCATTCATCCTAAGAAACAATCATTATCTCTTACATCAGATAAAAAGAAAGCAGAAATATGTCTACCGCAACAACCAGGCAAGTGCTACCATAGACATGAGGCCAGTCACAATAGCAGATAAGAACAAACACTCAAGATGTAAGTGATACCCTCCAAAAAGTATGCAAACACTCAACACAGACATGGCTGAGATAACCTCCAAAATAGCACATGATTACTTATCATAAATACTGTCTGACCCACACCCATAAACAGCAGTCAAGCACATACCTGCAATATGCATGTGCCCCTCATATTTCACTCCACCATGTGAACAGCAAGGAAACAAACAACACCAAAAAGCATGGAATACCTCAAGCAGCACTGAACCACATAGCAAGACATCTGTAACCCCCTCCCAAAAAAAGGTAATATACATGTCCCCCCTTACAAAATAGTTGGAAAGTACACAATAACAGAATGTATTAACCCTTATAAAAAGGAATCTATGCACACAAAAACATGTCTCCTCTCTCAACATCATGAAAAGGAACATAAAGTGAATACACAGTAGCAAAATCTTTATGTGATCACTGAAAAAATAAGGTAAGCACATTACACCAGCTTGTATGTCTCTCATCTCGTAAACAGTTAAGCACACTGCAGTATTCTGCAGCAAATTATTTCCCCTCCACACACACATACACTCAAAGAATATAGTTAGGCTATAGAACATGCAACTTTCTGCAATCCTCACCCCATAAAACTGAAACATGCATATAAACATGCAGCACAAACATGTATTCTCTCACACAGACAAGCAGAAGTTAAACAAACAACAGAAATACTCATTCCCCATATTTTCAAAAACAGCAACAGGTAAACACACAACACAGTAAAAATAAGGGAAAGAAATGCATTTTCCCTCCCACCTTATCCAACGTATATATGTTTCAATACACACACCCCAACACAAAAGCTTATTGAATGCACAGCACCATTCTGCTGGTATTCCTTCCAAAATGCACAAGCATACAGCAAATTTCTGCATGGGTGCCATCCCCCAAAATAAATAAATAAATAAGTAAAAAAATAAGCAAGTAAGCACACACTAAGAGAATTTGGTACTAAACGTCTAGGGCAAATTCAGTGTGAGAGCAGATCACCAAAAGTGGGCCATCCCAGGGTTTTTGCAGGATCTTCAGCTTATATTTCTAGGGGCAATGCCCACACCCACACCCAACTAATATAAACATCCTATGGATTCATATCATTTCTGTAGAAAAGTAGACAACTTGATGAAATTAAGTTTTCGTGAGTTTTCTCTCAATCAGGATTACAAGATTAGATTGTGACAGTAAGTGGCCTTTATTTTATTTATCTTTTATTGACCAGGTTAGTCCCACTAGACTCTTTACAGAGAAGACCCAAGGTGGTATTTAAACTACTAGTGGAAATTTGACCAGGGCATCTGGGAACTTCACCTACTATTTTTGATTGGTGTCGTGGGATATTTTACATCTACCTGAGCTTCCACCAATTCAAGCAGATGAGTTTAACATCTCATTTAGAGGATGAGTTTAGTTTTACTACCATGGGGAACTTATTCTATATGTGTAGAAGATGTAGTGTAATATATCAATCCCACTTTATTATCATTAGCATCTCCAGCTGTATGATCTAGGAAAAGATTTACAAACAACTGGGTCTGACATGGCTTTAAAGGTGATAGCAGTAATCCCTTTCTAGTCTAGGGGTCACTGAGCAAATTAACTCCTTTCATTTTTCAGAGTAGCTCTTGTTTTCAAACCTTTGAATCTTCTTTGTCATGTTTCTCTACACTTTCTGTTACTGCAGCCAGGTGGTTGGTAGGCAATCTGCAGAACACAGTATTATATACAACAAATGAACAAATGCTTATGATAGATGAAGCAGCAAATAACTTATCTGCTGTGGCCAGTCAGACCTTTAAGATTATCATATGGTAGAAAAACACAAACATACAAAAGCATTCTGAGTTTACTTTCACTCACATGAGTCTTTCTTGAATTCTACAAACACAAAATATCTTGTCAAGCTCTTCACTGTAATGTATAGACCATCTCAACCCACACCATCCCTTCTGGAATATTCTGCAAATATACACTTCACACCTTGATGCACAGCATCATCTATCCCCATACAAGACCTTCTTAAATGTTCTGTAAAGGTAACATTTCTGGTGATGTACCATGCCCTAATGTAGTCTCCATTCCAGAAGTATTTTTTTGTTTCCCAGATAGAAAATATCTTCCCATGCACTAGATTTTATTGTACAGCCCAATACCATACCCACATTAATACTTCTGAAATGTTTTACAGAGGCAAAATATTTGCCTAAGTACTGCACCTTGAAACACACATTCTTTTTCTGTAATAAAATAATGATAATACAGTTTCTTAACCACAAGCCTCAGTCACACTTTAACAAATCATATAAAATAATGAAGTACGTTTTTTCTGAGAACCTGAGCATGTGATATAAATACTGACCAGGGTTTGAGTGAGATAGCATATATGTTAAAATATGGTTGAAGTACCCACAATGGTGCTATGCTCAATGTTTTCCACTATGAATCTAAAAAGTCTAAACTCATTAACTGTAAGAACACTGATGTTTTTGCAAGTGTGAGACAGGAAATGACAATCAGCCACTTAAGTCTGACCAGTAGTAGGGGAAACTGACTCAATGTGCAAACTACACATCAGAAAAACATGAAAGTATTGCAAACACTAGCCAAGTTCAGATGTTCTTTTTAAATTTTACATGTAAATAATGTCTGGATAAAATATTTGAAATATGGACAGTTAGACTGATGCTAAATCTGTGAGATACAGTAAATTGGATCTGCCTGAAAATAAATGTATAGATTTACTGCAATCCTGATTTCAAACATACCATAGTATACCTTTCAGGTTACACCATCTCAGGGTATTAACACATTTAGGCAATGAAGTTTATATAGCACTCATATCTCTGTGCAACTCTGACCTGTCTAGCAAGATGTGACAAGTGCCCTCAGGTCTAATAGGAACTGTTAAGGCAGCATTTTGCAAATCATTTGAAATGTGATTCTATGACTATTGTGGCCAATAGTTTGGCAAACAAGAAAAACACAATACTCCAATATCCCATAACACATTGAAATGCCTTTTCTTTTTCCTATCCTGCAGCTGACCATCAGTTGCTACCTGCTCCTGACCTCATTCACCATGTTTTTCCAGATTATCCTTAAACTCCAATGTTTTCAACCCTGACACACATAGATACATACATACATACATACATACATACATACATACATACAAATATTTCAAGCATGGACATTAATGCCCTTCTAACTCGCTAATACATCAAAACACTTGTTCCCATAATAAGTATCCAGGCTGTTCTTAAAAATATCTAAACTAGTACTTGCTTTAATGTAATTTGGTAGTCTGTTCTATGCATCAGCTATTCTGTTAGAGAACCAATTAGTACACTTCTCATTCCTATAGAATCTTCTACATAGGTTGTCTGATGATTCTCTAGTACTTTTTGTTAACTCCAAACATTCCCAGAGGTAGTTGTCACTAAATGCCCTATACACCTGAATAAGATCTCTTAGCTATCTGTAAGAGGCACTGTGCAAGTTCAGATATTTTAGTCCTTCATAATAACTTAAATTTCCACATCCATGGAAGTCCTTGGTATATTTCCGCTGTACTCTTTCCAGTTTACTCATGCTTGTTTTTTTATAGGGTTTCCATATTGTTATTCTATACTCAAGTTTGGGTCTAATGTAACTAACAAACAATGTCTTCATTATTTTTGATATCCTAGACTTTATAAATCTTTTTATATAACCTATAGTTCTATGACTATCATTAACCAATTGGTTGATATGATTAGAAAAACTCATAGCTGAATCTACCCATATACCCAGGTCCTTAAATAAGTCTACAGTTTCAATCAGTGTGCTGTATTAAATATTCACCTTTCAGTTTATACCTACCAAATCTCACATGCTTAGTTTTTGATGTATTGATCAGCATATTATTCTCCTGTGCCAAAAATGGTCAATTTAGTCAAGTTATTTTGCAGTTATTTATTTTTTATTTTATTTGTAACACATGTAATCAGTTTACCCAATTTCAGGTCATCTACATATAAAGTGTAGAACACCTCAGATGAAAAAGTTAGGTCTGAAAGATACAATCTAAACTAGGAAGAGCCTAGGACAGAGCCCTGTGGGACACTCTAACTGTAACCATGGATTTCACCTGTTCAGTTGTTGTATGATACTTGCCATGTCCTATTTGTAAGCCATGCAGCTATCCATCTTATCAAGAGTACATCAATACATAGTTGTACAAATGTATTGATCAATGTTATATGTATGACCCTGTCACATGCTGAAGTTAAAGCTATATAAATTACATCACAGCACAATTTTTCATTTATAGCTGTTATTATATTGTTATAGAACATCATGTTACAGGTGATACTGGATCTGTTTTCAACATATGCATGCTGATATATGGTTTCAAGTCCCAGTCTAACCATGTTCTGATAATAACTTATCCAATATTATCTTCTCCATTATTTTTCCACAACATGAAAGTAGACTTAAGGGTCTATATGATTCTGGGTTTGTCCTATTCCTCTTTCCCTTAAAGACAAGTTTAATAAGCACATGTATCCAATCTTGAGGAATCTCCCCATATTTATATGACCTAGTGAATAATAGATATAATGGTACTGTAAGTTCTTGCTGACATGTTCTCAGGTCATTGTTACTAATTCCTTCTCCTCCCTGTGCTTTGTTTTGATCCAGTTTGTGCAGTTCTTTTTCGATATAACCTAATTTGATTCCAGTATCTGGGGTTACCTGGATGTCACTAGTGCAACTTGCCACCCCTTTTGTGGAGCCAAACTGTTTTGCATAATATTTTGTAAATATATCTATAATATGTTGTGTCTGAGAATAAATCTTAGAATCTGCACAGTTTATTAGTTTGTGTGTCTTTACTCCTTCCATATCTTATGTATCTATAAAAAGATTTTCTATTATGCTCAATATCTTATATACATTTTCTTCAAACTTTTCTTGATCTTGTCTCACACTATGCTTAATCTGTTTGTTCTGTTTGCCCAGCTTTTTTATTTCAGTTTTCAAAGTTGTAGTTCGACCTCTCTTCCATTTCTTATATTTTTTGCCTCTCACCTTAATCAGATACCTTGTCCTTATGGAAATATATCCGCCTGATGTTGAATACATAGATCCTGATGTTAAACATATTTTTGATTTTTTGCACTTAATTTCTCTTTCAAAACTTTTCACATTCCATCTGCAGTTTTTCCACTGAACACCTCACTCCGGTTAGTTTTACATAGTGACTGTTTTGCTTCCATATAATCTGTAATTAACCTTCTGTGCCTTGGCTTAGATTTCAAGTTTGGCAGAATTATCTAGAAACAAATTAACCTTTATAACCCCATGATCACTGCACGTCAGTGGTGGCAAAACTTGACTTGAAGTTACAATAATTTCTTTGGGACTACAAACAATGTCTAGTATGTTCTGTCCCTTGGTATTTTTTTTTTTACAATCTGAAGCAATTGTTGTTCCTGAATATATGCTGTGAATAATTTCCTTACTAATGTTGTAGAATCAATATTATTCCAGTCTGTTTCTGGTAAATTTAAGTCCCCAGGTAATATTATTCTTCCCTCCTGGGTTTCATGCAAGAAATGTATGATTTCCTCTAGGTCATCTGCACTTGACTTTGGTGGTCTATGCACCCCAACAATTGTTATATGTTCCAGGGTTGTCTTTATTGTCACAGTTACACAGTCTATAGTGTTGGTGTTATCATAGAACATGTAATAATCCCAGGTCTCATAACTATCTTTAATCCCTATCATAACACCCCCTCCTGATTTTTTATTAGAATGTCTATTACAGTAAAAACATTTATACCTTGACCGAACTGTCTTCCAGTCATTGTTCTTTAACCATGTTTCACAAAGAATAACAACATCAATCTTGTGGGAACGTAGCAGATCTTCCAATAAAAAACATTATTATTAATGCTCCTAGCATTAACAACCATCAGAGAGGCATCAAATGTTACTATCTGTGGGCTGTTAAATTTTCGACATAGAAAAAATCCTGTCTAGTGTTTGTCAAATATTGCAAAATATCTGCTGCAAAAATTCTCTTCCCTGATCTAGACAAATGAACACCATCCTGTCTGAACACATGTGCCCAAAACAAGGCTTGGATGCTCTACACATTTCCATTTTTTAAAACAGGACATTTTTTCCATGTAGGTACTTACCCAAAAAATATTTTCATTCGCAGTGACATGACTATCCTTTCTACAGGTGATTTGTGAAAAATACGTCCCAACATCAGCACAAGCAATACTATCTAAGAGGACTGTCAGTTCCCTACTAACAGTCAGAGAATCCTTGGGGGCGACATCATTTGTACCAACATGAATAAAAACAGAGCCATACTTCCTTACACTAAGGTGTTCCAAGGCTTGTCTCACATCTATTTTTGCTTCTGGCAAGCATAACACCATTCGATGTTCATTATTATCTCTGCAAATATACGTATCAGTTCCACTAATAACTGAAGCTCCAATTACAACAATATCTTTGCTGGCCAGCTCTGAAGAACCTTCAGGTTCTAATACAGTAATACCTGCTCTATCAATTGTTACAAAGGATAGATCTTCACCACTATTAGTCTTATTAATCGTACTATTTTATTGTGTATTAAATTCTCATGCAGCTGGTGTTGTAAATCCACAGCTTGAATCATGTAGTCAATATCTGTCTTTCTCCTCTTTTTTCTTACAGTAATGTTCTTCAATCCTTCCACATTCAATTTTGATTTCTTCCTTTTCACCTGCCTCTTGCCTCTTTTTTTCTACCTTCTCTATTGGAGAGATGATGCCTTTTTCTGTAGAATGGTTTTCTGATAGAAAAATATCATCATTTCCTGTAACCTGTGTGTTACATAACAAAGCAGTGTCCTTTTTACTATGTATTCTGTTTCCTTTACAGTCCTAAATCAATTGTTTTTCTTCTTTGTTATTTGTTGTGAACTTCTTCTTTCTTTCATTTTTTGTTTCCTTCTAAATAAACTGGATCCTCAGATTGCTGGATACTTGCATCCAGAATTCCAGAGTTGTCAGTGGCATCATCTTGTTTCATAGGGGCTGAATGATCTTTGCAGAAAATAGATGCATCATTTTCTAAATGTGTTCTGTTTATTCTATGCCTAACATTATTTGGGTCTATATTACCAAGTCAAACAATTGAAATGTCAAGTACAATATGATCGACACATGTTCATCAACCTTACTCCACACTGAAATTAATAAACACTGAAAATCAGATGATCTAAATGTCATAGATTCACAGGTTCATAGGTAGGTACTAGGCTATTGGCCCTAGGGCCTATGTAAGCCTAGACTAAAAGGTAGCCTGGCTTTCACCACCCAAGAAAATTATTTTCCTGTGCCCCAGTTGAGTAGAGCAACAGAGGTGATCCGCTGGGGGAATTTCCTATTTCCCATCCAATTATCAAGATTTTTCTTGAAGAGTGTTAATGAGGAGCTTTGTATGATAAAGATAGGTAGTTTGTTCCAGAGTATGGGAAGTCTCTGGGACAGGAATCTATCCCTCCAGCATGTTCTGTTTATTGTGGTGACAAGGTTTAGATCCCTAGAGCGTGTAGTTCGGAGGGATTGGGATTTCTTTATGTGGAGCATGTCCAACAACTCTGGGTTTGACATAGCTTTGTATGTTAGGCAGAGATCACCTCTGAGTAGGAGATATGCGATGGAGTAAAGCTGGAGTTTTTTGAGATGGTCTGCGTAGGGCATCTGTTTGAGGCCAGTAATCCTCTTTGTGAGGTATTTATGTGGCCTTTCCAGTTGTTGTAGATGTCTTGTGAGGTACAGGCCAAAAGGGGCAATGTACTCTATAATGGGTCTAATGAGTGTCGAGCAGAGGGGAACAATGACCTCTTTTTTCCTGGATGAGAAACCTTTTGTGATGAGGTGTGCCATGTAGAAGGATTTCCTGACTACTGTGGTGATGTGATTATCAAAGGAGAGACTACTGTCCACCTGTGTCCCAAGGTCTCTTATCACACTTTTGGTGTTAAGTAAACTACCACCTATGTGGCAGCTCATGGGTACAGAGTTTTTACCAAAGGGGATGGCAATGCACTTTTTGGCATTGAGCTTGAGGCCATAGCTTTGACACCAGCCATCTGTCTCAGTGAGGCCCTTTGGTAGGATGTCCACATCATTAGGAGTTTCGATTATGGCTTCTAGTTTGCAGTCATCTGCGAACTTCGTTAGCAAAAGTCCTTCTGTGTTAGCCTGTACTTCAGAAAAGTAGATACCAAACAGGAGAGGACCCAGAACTGAACCTTGTGGTACTCCACTTGTCACTGGTCTGAAGTCGGATTTCGAATCTGCTACTTTCACAGTGTGGGTTCTGTCAGTGAGCCAGTTGGCAACCCATCTTGTGACATAGGGATTTATACCTAGTTCCAGAATGGGGGATGGTGTAAAAACCCTTGGCAAGATCTAAATAGGCTGTGTGAACCACCTTACCCTCTTCTACGGCTTTGGTGACTGCTTCAAAGAAGTCTATCAGGTTTAGGAGACATGATCAGCCTTTTACAAACCCGAACTGGGTGGGGTCCAGAGTTTGGAGATTACCAATGTCTTTGTTTATATGTTTCATGATGACAAGTTCCATGGCCTTGCAGACCAGGCTATTTAGGCTAAAGGGGCAGTAGTTCCCAGGGTCGTTGGTGGCCCCACCTTTGTGGAGTGGGATAACCATCTCTGTGCACCATTCAGTGGGCACAAAGCCTGAGGTGAGGATATGACTGAACATGGTGCTTAGGTGGGGTGTCAGTTCATTCTGTAGTTCATGTAGAATGCAGCCTGGAATGTTGTCAGGTCCCATGGATGCTGTATTCTTGGCTTTGGAGAATGTGGTATTTACCTGTGCAGCCATGATTACAGGAACTCTGCATTCTTCTGCTATAGAGATGGGCCCTTTAGGGGGTGAGAGGGGGGTAAAGTTAGCACTAAACCTATCTGCCAGGATGTTGGCAATATCAGTTGGTTCTGTATATTTAGTGCCACTGTGCTGTAACTCAGAGCAGATCTGAGTGTTGCCATTGAGATTCTTGACATAGCTATAGAATGCTTTGTTGTTGCCTTTATATGGTGATTTTGTTTTCATAACTGGCTTTGGAGGATTTTAAGAGGGATCTCAGCTTCTTACTGAGGCTGACCAGAGGGTTCCTCCAATCATGGGATTTTACTCTTTTTTGCAACTGTTTCTTTCTTCTGTTGTAGAGTTTGTTTATGGCAGGGGACCACCAGATTGGCTTCCTTTTTTTTGGAGGATAGCATCCTGGTTCTGTTAGGGATAGCATGATCAATGCACTCATGTAATGTGCTTATAAAGTGCATTTGTATAAGATTCAGCAGTCATACCTCTATTGCCCGTCTGCATGGGTGTCATGAAGTTTGCCACTTCTGTCTTAAGAAGCGTGAAGTTGGCTTTGGAGAAATTTTTTACAGTGGTTTACCTAATGGGGGGTGGGGGTGGGATGTGGATGTCTAGGGTGATTAGCTTGTGGTCGGATCTGACCAATGAGGAATTGACCTCTGGTGTGGAACACTGGTCACCCATGTTGGTAATGACCAGGTCTCGGATATTGCTGCCCCTGGTGGGGATGTGGATAAGTTGATCCAAGATGTTGGAATTTATGAATTCCTGAAAACGTTGAGCAAAACAGTTGGTACATGAGTTTTCCCACTTAATGGTGGGTTAGTTGAAATTGCTCATTATTATGGTGTTGGGTTGAACCCTTATACTTTCCAGTGTATCAGGAAATGAGGAGTGGGAATCCTTGGGCATGGTGAGGGATCTGTAGCAAGTTACAATTTGGATTGCGGTCTTGCCCAAAGTTAGTTGCACTTGGATAATCTCTGAAACATTATGCTGAGCAACTAGTCTGGAGGTGTGGATATCCTTAATGAATATAGACATGCCTCTGCCTTTAGTGTTTTGGTCCAGGTTAGGTGGCCGAAAGATGTGGTATGAATTATAGCCTGGTAATGCTGGGATGCTCTCTGGAGCCTTGAACCAGGTCTCTGTCACTGCACAGATGTCGATGTTCTCCATTTTAAGGAGTGCCTCGAGTGAATGCATTTTGAGGTTTAGACTTCTAGCATTGAGTAGCATTACCCTCAGATTTTGCTTGCTTGTACCTGTTACGGTGGTGAATTTGTCATTTGAACCTTGCCTAAAAATGGCACTATGGGGGCAGAAAGAGCCTTAGCCAGTGTCTGGAATCCCAAGGGCAACAGGTGCAGGCCATCTCTGGCAAAACATTGTGGTATGTCAATCATGTCATCCCAGGCAGACAGATACTGGATCCCTTTAGAATTACACCAGAAGCTTAACCAATTGTTGAAGTCCATCATTTTGTCCTTGTACCTGGTATCATTCTGGGTGGTGGCAAGATGCTACTCAGGGCTAGGGTCAAACCTGCCTGGGCTACAAGTTTGGAGGGCTCCTCCATGTCTCTTTTCGTGTAATCTAGGGAGGTACATCTCAGGTCATTCACAACAACATGGACAATGACAGAGTCATATTTATATGTGGAATGACCTGAGTGCATGCATTGTATGTCAGATCCTGGCACCCAACAGGCAGCTGATAGTAACTTTCTCCTTGTTTAGCCTGGTGAGTGGAACATCAGTGTACTTGACTATAGAGTAACCTACGACTATTGTGTTGGGTATGTTATTATGCCTTATGGGCTGTGCTTGAGTGGCACACTGAATTTGTGGGCTGTGTGTCATTTGGGTTGTGTTGGGAGGGGTGGAGGCTGCTTGTGTTTCTGCTTTGCAGGTCTCTGTTGCTTGAGCAGATTTTTATTGAGAGCCTCCGCAAATGTAGGTGTGTGTTTTGTGTTGCTATGTGTGTGTTTTGGTGGTGTAGGTTTTGTGGGACTATGTGATGAGTATGGTGTGGTGCAAGTGTTTACCTTCTCCTCCTGACTGTCTAGTCCAGTCTTGGGTGAAGAGAGCTTTGCTTCCAGTTTGGCTATAAAAGTGCATCTCTCACAGTTTGTAGTGTTGGGTGGTAGGAGGAGAGGGTTGTCTGTGTATATGAGGCAATTGCTGAATTGCCCCAAGATGCCCAGATTCATCAGATAGACAGGAGAAAGCACTGGGAGCTGGCCCTTAGACATGCTTGGATAGATGCCTTGGATTATTTATTAAGTACTAAAAACTTTTTCCCATAGACAAGTGAGGAAAGTTGAGTGCTGTAATAATTTGTAGCTTATTTAGTGCTTACAATGAATTCTGAACAAGTGCTGCACTCAAAGAAACAGATTTGAGTGCTAAAACTAAAAAATTGGCTAGTTCTAAGGGAACATTTGAAGAGCAGACTTTATGGCACCGGGAATAGATTAACCCTAGCTAAGCGACAATGCATAAAGTGTATTTTTTTTAATATAACAGTAGCAAATGAGCAAACTGATTTAAACAAATTAACCAATAAAAAAATAAAAATTGAGCCCCATTGCAGCAGCCTTTGATTAGACAAGTTCTAACTGCACACTCCTCCCACTAGGGTTCAGGGGAACCTTCTCCAAAAAAGATGGTTTGCATTAGTGCTCAAGTTATACAAACAAAGCTAGATTCAGCAGGTCTGTATTTAGTCTATGCTGCAGCAAACAAGGCATACCAATTTCAGAAAGAAACAGTTCACATAAGCAGGCACAATAAGCTTTTAACCAAAAACTCCCAGCTCAGAAGGGCAGAATCTAGCCTCCCCACTCAAAAGAGTGCAGACCACAAACCTTCTTAATGTAAAATAACTGGCCTGAAGCCCAAGTGCTTAAACTAGAACTAATACACTTTTAGAATAACAGACACTGAACCTTCAATCAGCAATTCCCAACTTAAAAAGATTCAAGCTACGTGTCCTGCCACAACAGTGTAGACCACAAACCTTCCAAATGTAAAACAAATGGTTTGAAGCCCAAGTGCTTAAACCAAAAGGCTTAGAATAACAGTTACAATGTAATCAGGCTACTACCAAGCAGTAATAAATGCAGCAGAATAAATACAATTGAGTACTTTTAAGAAGAGGCAAAAGTAAAATAAAGTGCATTTTTTTAGTAAAGTGCAAGGAGAGAAGAAGGAGGAGCAGAAGAAAAATTCAAGATTAAGAACCTAAGTAGGTTGGCCTTCTCAAATGTTCTTTCTGGATTAAGTAGAGTGAACACCAGACTGGGAGGGGTGTCCCAGAACAAATTTACTGTAGGGGCGGGTAACTGCAAAGCCACCAACTATAACAACACTACAAGAATAGGGTGGGGGAGGTGTAAAACAGTTTCAGGGCAGATGAAAAACATAAAACAATGCAAGAAAATATATAAAATAATTCAGTCAGGCAAACAATAATTCAATCAGGCAAAATTAAGACAATGCAGAACCCTGAAAGGTTAAAATGCCAAGAGATATACTTATCAATCAGTGATATATTTTCAGGTTGTTTGAGAATCACATCCCAGCCAGAACACCAGGAGTTTCCAACAGTGTATCATAGTTGGCCAACACTGCTTCCATAGCTACCTAGTGAATATCAAGGAAAAGATGTGACATCTAAACGTAAACCTCTATGTATTATATACATAATATTACTATTCTACTCAGTGAAAAACCCTTAAAGTATTAACAGAAAGTGGCAAATAAACTAAAGAAAATGCACTCTAGTGAATGGTGCAAAGAACATGCACTATCACAGCAACTATATTTTTAACAGCATAGCAACCGCTTTTA
The DNA here is from genome assembly GCF_019279795.1 of Protopterus annectens. Taxonomy (NCBI): domain Eukaryota; kingdom Metazoa; phylum Chordata; order Ceratodontiformes; family Protopteridae; genus Protopterus; species Protopterus annectens. Next base: position 1,843,461,345 of record NC_056739.1, read on the forward strand.
GAAAATTTCAGAAAATGTAATAAAATAGTGAGTTATATCAGCGTACTTTGTATTAAAATATTTAACCTGTGTATATAAATCCTTTTATCAGTTTACTGCTCCTTAGCAGCCCAATGTTAACTCTGTGACATAATACTTCACTGTCGCAAGTTGGCCAACTATGGTAGTTTGTGATTTACATAGTAGATCTTTAGAGCTTTCGCATATCAGGTATTTAGAGTAATATATGTCGATTATCTCATACTCGACTTTTCCATTGTTCAGCTTGTTAATATAGACCTCATTATTTAGTTCATCAGTCCAGTCATTAATATATGTAACAAAAGTTCTTCAAGCCATGCCAATTGCACAAGTGCAATCATCATCATTAAGTCTAAATTTACTTCTGACAATGGTAAGCAAATCATTCAACTTTTGACATGAGGAACACAGATCACCAGTATTATCAGCTGTTACCTTTAAATATGCATAGCATTTATTACACTGTAAGGTAAAAAGCAATTTGCCGCTATCCTCCTAAAGTATCCTGTAGCAAACAGCAAAGCCAAAATCACAAAAAGTAACTAAGCAGGATACACCATGAGAGCACTTGTTCCTTCACAAATATCCTTTATTCCAAACGATGACATACACAAGAATGAGCGCTTTCGCGTGCTTCTTGCACGCTTCTTCAGATATAAATTAAATTATCTATCCTTGTTCCTTTTATACCTGTCAGTGCTTCCAATTATTATTAAAATTAAACAATTACTCAATTGAACCATCGATTAATTGATTAACAGAAAAAGCTTTTAGCTTATTAAAAGGTTTCAACGCTATGCATTCAGCTCCTGCCCCAGTTGCTTAATGTCACTTGTACTTTCCATTTTATTACTTATTAGTAATAATAATTCTTCAACATGGAATAGGCAAGAATGTCTTATAAAGACCCAATCTAATGCAAACTGTGCTGAAACCATTAGCGGAAACATCCCGAACAATATGTGCTCTGATAACTGGACACTAAGATCACATCTTGCTACTCATAGATTTAAACGATTGTAAAAATATATACACAGAAAGTGCTACTTATACATGAAAAGTATGTGAAAATATATCATATGTCAAATAAAAACTTTCTTCAGAATATACATGTAGAACGAAACAATACACCATAAACACTGTTTGTGCATATAAGTATATCGTAAGTAAAAGAAACTGAAAATGAAACTGAAAATTGAAATAAATAGCGTAAAAACTTCCTTCAAATATGCATGATGAACAAACCAATAAATGAATATATAAATGAACTAATCACAAAAAATTAAAACTACACCTAGGTGTCAGCATTATGATTAATCTCTGACTTCATATCCAGATTTCCATTGTGAAGTCACAGTTTTGATCTATATCTTGTGTAGGAATATATATGAAATCTACACTACATGAATCTATCCTAATTGTCATGTTCATTGTTATATTTCATTAAATTTCTACCAAAGATATCATATTTACAACTCGGTGTTTAAATAAATAACACATCTAAAATTGTAGTTGAAAAGTTTTTCCCACTTAAAATTTGAACGAATAACTCAGAGCTTCCTTACATTTACCAATTTTCGAACTCCACTATTATGTATGAATTCATCCATTTATTTTAAAATATCATGATTAACTTAAAATCAAATCAGAAAAAATAGTAAATAATTGATCACAACAATGACCAATTATAGATTTCTGATCTCTTTAAAATGTATTATATTGATTAAAATAAGAAACATATATTTCTCCTGTATTATTCAATATTATACAGTTCTTATTATTATAAATGTCAATTGATTAATGAGAGACTCAGAATTAATGAATAAGAATAAATAAGATAAATAAGGTAAGATTAATGAAATTGATGAAGTTAAAATTATGCCAAATATAGCCAAACAAAGTTAAAACCTGTATGTGAAGGATCATAAACACAAGACAATATATGTCAAAAATATCAGTCGGCTTCCAACTGTTATATGGACATGTTGCTATGGATCATAATAAATTAAGTGTACCTCCATCATGTTTTCCATAGTTGAGTAAAGTTAACATTAACGTGTATATATAGGAATATATAAATATAAACAACACATAGAATTGTATAAATCAATATGTGGCTTTCCATATAATAATCAGCCATATTATCAACAATTTTAAACATATTCTTCAGATATCATTCCTGATACTGGCCCAAATTTATGTGAATATAAATGGGTAGGGTGTTCAAAAGAACCATTGGTTGGTCTGCTTAAAAATCTTTCAGGTTCAACAAAATAGACAATAATATATAAATGGCTTCAGGCTTCCATCAATTCTAGTGCAGATTCTTACAACCTAGCCATATCAAACAATACATGGAGCTGGATGGAGCCACATTGTTAGGATCTTATTCAAACCAACAATTCCCAATATTGTCCGATTCTCAACATGTGTAGATTTGAAGGAACATTCTGCATGTGCATAATGAAAGGAGAATATATACATAATATAAGAAGAGATAGCATATAATTATTCTATAAATGGTTTAACTGTAACATAATTGTTAATCCCTGGGTCTCTGTGTACAATGAGTATGGTACACAGGCTGTGAGGGAGGTAATGGTTGCTATGAGTGGGTTCTCAAGAGACAGACAGATTTTAATTGGGCAACTACTGTAGTTGGTGTTGAATTGCAATGTATTTATGTTTCATAGTAAGTACTATTTGCAGACATGGGGTGTCGCTATGGGCACCCCATGCGCAAACTCCTATGCTAACCTAGTACTATATAGCTGGGAGCAGAAACATATATTCAACAGCCCATGGATGGATAAGATACGCATGTACAAGAGATTCGTTGATGATGTGATACTGGCATGGGATGGCACTATTGATGAGTTGAGGAGCTTTGTAGATTACTTGGAAGAAACAACTACATTCTTGAAATTTACATATGAATACTCCTATAGTGAGATTAATTTTTTAGATTTAACTTTATATTATGATACAGAAGACAAATTATCATTCAAGCTATTCAGAAAGACATGCTGGAGGAACACAATTTTAGAATACAGCAGTATGCATCCGAGATTTATGTTTTCTGGAATAATGAAAGGTCAATTTTGGAGGTTAACCAGAATATGTAAGGATCCGGTTATATTACAAACAGAGGCAGACAAGATGGAAAGGTTATTTATGGCCAGAGGATATAACAGCAAGTTGATTCGAGAGACTAGACATAACATCATACCATATGAGAATAGAGAGGATGAGGCACATAGTTGTTGCCGTGAAAAACATAGAGGAAAGAAGAGATTGAGAGATGAACAATCCGCATCATATAACACACAAAATAAAAAGATCAATCTTATTTTGAAATATACGAATGACATCAATGAAATTAGGAGGATTATAAATAGACATTGGAACATTCTTACTATTATAGATGACACTAGGGCAATAGTAGGTGAAAAACCAGGTTTTATCTTTCGGACCTGTGATAATTTGAAAACAATTTTTTCTTCTAAATTACACAAGAATATCCATGTCAAGGATTGAAATATTGGTACTCCAGGGACATATCCATGTAAGAACTGTAGTATGTGCCAATACATCACCACTATACAAGAATATCAACATCCACATGGACATTTCAACTTCTCACCAAGGATACAGACGAGTTGCAATACTAAGAATTTAATATACATGGCTAACTGCGCTCTCTGCCCAGCCTTCTACATTGGTCTTACCAAGAGGAGGCTGAGAGAGCGCATTTATAACCATGTCTACGACATTCGCAAACACCATGAATTGAATGCATTGGACAAACACATAATTCTCAATCCCACACACCATTTCAAATTTAGAGTTTTACAAACCTTGTATATCAGTCCTAGGATGGGTGACAACAGTAATGCCCTAGCGAAATTAGAGATGGAGTGGGTTTTCAGGTCAGGGGCACACAGAGACCCAGGGATTAACAATTATGTTACAGTTAAACCATTTATAGAATAATTATATGCTATCTCTTCTTATATTATGTATATATTCTCCTTTCATTATGCACATGCAGAATGTTCCTTCAAATCTACACATGTTGAGAATCGGACAATATTGGGAATTGTTGGTTTGAATAAGATCCTAACAATGTGGCTCCATCCAGCTCCATGTATTGTTTGATATGGCTAGGTTGTAAGAATCTGCACTAGAATTGATGGAAGCCTGAAGCCATGTATATATTATTGTCTATTTTGTTGAACCTGAAAGATTTTTAAGCAGACCAACCAATGGTTCTTTTGAACACCCTACCCATTTATATTCACATAAATTTGGGCCAGTATCAGGAATGATATCTGAAGAATATGTTTAAAATTGTTGATAATATGGCTGATTATTATATGGAAAGCCACATATTGATTTATACAATTCTATGTGTTGTTTATATTTATATATTCCTATATATACACGTTAATGTTAACTTTACTCAACTATGGAAAACATGATGGAGGTACACTTAATTTATTATGATCCATAGCAACATGCCCATATAACAGTTGGAAGCCGAATGATATTTTTGACATATATTGTCTTGTGTTTATGATCCTTCACATACAGGTTTTAACTTTGTTTGGCTATATTTGGCATAATTTTAACTTCATCAATTTCATTAATCTTACCTTATTTATCTTATTTATTCTTATTCATTAATTTTGAGTCTCTCGTTAATCAATTGACATTTATAATAATAAGAACTGTATAATATTGAATAATACAGGAGAAATATATGTTTCTTATTTTAATCAATATAATACATTTTAAAGAGATCAGAAATCTATAATTGGTCATTGTTATGATCAATTATTTACTATTTTTTCTGATTTGATTTTAAGTTAATCATGATATTTTAAAATAAATGGATGAATTCATACATAATAGTGGAGTTCGAAAATTGGTAAATGTAAGGAAGCTCTGAGTTATTCGTTCAAATTTTAAGTGGGAAAAACTTTTCAACTACAATTTTAGATGTGTTATTTATTTAAACACCGAGTTGTAAATATGATATCTTTGGTAGAAATTTAATGAAATATAGCAATGAACATGACAATTAGGATAGATTCAAGTAGTGTAGATTTCATATATATTCCTACACAAGATATAGATCAAAACTGTGACTTCACAATGGAAATCTGGATATGAAGTCAGAGATTAATCATAATGCTGACACCTAGGTGTAGTTTTAATTTTTTGTGATTAGTTCATTTATATATTCATTTATTGGTTTGTTCATCATGCATATTTGAAGGAAGTTTTTACGCTATTTATTTCAATTTTCAGTTTCATTTTCAGTTTCTTTTACTTACGATATACTTATATGCACAAACAGTGTTTATGGTGTATTGTTTCGTTCTACATGTATATTCTGAAGAAAGTTTTTATTTGACATATGATATATTTTCACATACTTTTCATGTATAAGTAGCACTTTCTGTGTATATATTTTTACAATCGTTTAAATCTATGAGTAGCAAGATGTGATCTTAGTGTCCAGTTATCAGAGCACATATTGTTCGGGATGTTTCCGCTAATGGTTTCAGCACAGTTTGTATTAGATTGGGTCTTTATAAGATATTCTTGCCTATTCCATGTTGAAGAATTATTATTACTAATAAGTAATAAAATGGAAAGTACAAGTGACATTAAGCAACTGAGGCAGGAGCTGAATGCATAGCGTTGAAACCTTTTAATAAGCTAAAAGCTTTTTCTGTTAATCAATTAATCGATGGTTCAATTGAGTAATTGTTTAATTTTAATAATAATTGGAAGCACTGACAGGTATAAAAGGAACAAGGATAGATAATTTAATTTATATCTGAAGAAGCGTGCAAGAAGCACGCGAAAGCGCTCATTCTTGTGTATGTCATCGTTTGGAATAAAGGATATTTGTGAAGGAACAAGTGCTCTCGTGGTGTATCCTGCTTAGTTACTTTTTGTGATTTATTACACTGTACAAGATATTTCTGAATTGACTCTTCCATTACCTATATATATATATATATATATATATATATATATATATATATAAATGCTTTTTCGTGCTGCAAAAAAAAGTGAATGCTCATGTGAGCGAATGCTCTTCCTTATGGAGTTTCTGATGGCAGTTTTTGAATAGGATTGTGGTACAGTGGGGTAAATGAATGTCGTGCAATCTCAGAGTTAATATATATAATTAGCAGGGGGCATGCCCCTTGCAAATAAAATAGAAAGTAACAATTGTTTGTTTTTGAGTGTTCACTCATATGAACAATCACTCAAAACTGAATGCTGTTTAGAGGTTTGCTCATATGAGTGTTTGCTGTTTGATAAGACACATATATATCTATATAGCTATATATCTATATATATATCTGTATATATATATATATATATATATATATATATACATACACACACATATACACACACACACACACACACACACACACACACACACACACACACACACAGCACACACATCTGATATTGAGGTGTATATAAATAAATATAGACATAGATTTATAATATGTGTATGTATACATGCAAATTTCCTCCTAATATTTGATCCAGGTTTAAATGTATGTCAAGAAAACTAGTTTTACAATTGTGAATTAAACCAACTTGAATCCTAGCTGTTGTCTCCTTCCGCTTATAGTTAATCCGTACTATTGCTCATCACTCATTGATTTTCATGCGTTCTATGCTTCTATTTATTTTCCTCATGGTTTCAAATATTTCTGTTTCTAATTCTGCCTTTCTTCCTCATCTGCTTGCCTTCTAAGTCACATCTGTACTCATTTTGTTCACTTCAAACTGCCCTTCTGTTGTAGCTGCTTTCACCTCTCGGCCTTACATCTGAGTTCTCTTCTTTTCTATTTACTACCATTGTTAGGTAATGTGAATTATTTGTTGCTCTTGTTTTCATTATCTGACACTGTACATATTATTTCTCGTGTACCTTTAATGCTGCCTAATGCAGTAAAGTTTTTTTGTTTTTTTTATATATTTTTCTAAATAGTCACACTGATTACTCAGGTTTGTCTGTCATTGCTCTCATGTCCTTACTTTATAGAGCATTACTTGCCATGTATTTTGATGATGTGTTGTGTTTTTGTAAACTGCTGTTAAATGTATCCCCAGGATTCAATAAACTCCATGTAGGCTTTGTGCAGGCCTATAAGGAGTGTTACCACAAAGGCAATGTTACTCATCACGAGGCATCGTGCCATGAATATAAATGAGGCACAACACACATAAGTAAGGTTTCATGGCTCATAGCAGTCCTGCTGGCCACAAAACCTCTTATATGAATGCTTATAGCATTTCCATGTATGGTTGCTGTCCATGAAAGCTTGCAAGCAAACACAGATAGCAATACAGTGTAAGATCTTTTATGTAAGTAAAACCAACATGTTAACCATCATATAACCATCCTAATTTATGATATTAGTAAGCCATTAGTATGTTTTCCACAATTTACCCATTTGTTCCACATTATGAGGGCTACTGTTCCCCATTTTGAAGATGGAAGGTTGAGAGCAATGACAGATAGCACTGATTCTGCCCAAGAATTGTATGATAGCATGGCATTTGATTTTTTTTTCTTTAGTTTTCTTCATTTAATTTTTTTTTGGGCCACTGTTTGTGTGATGTTCCACATAGCCAAATAATGGCAGCAGAGAACCTGTGCACCGTGTTTTCACATCGTGCAATATTTTCATACACTGTGCGCACACCCAGTAAACATGAGCTAACTATTATTAGCAGCAAAACTTCAGGATATAAAGCACAATTGGCGAGAAAACCTCATTCTACATTGAGCATGATTTCTGGTAGTCATGTCTGATGTTTCTGGTGAGGGACTATGCTTCTGAGCTCATAGGTGGGGTTTCCAGGAGTCCAAAGTGTTTATTAGACTCCTAGTTCAGCATCATGGCCATGGTTACTGCAGAGGGACTATTCAGGCTCAGAATACAAATCTGAAGTATAGAATAGTGTTGCCAGGGGTCTGACCAGTGCTGCAGGTATTCCTCCGCACTGGTGAACAATGTCGACACCACTTCAACAACTTCAGGAGGAGGAGGAAGAGGGATACCTTTAACTGTTGGATTGGGGAATTTGGGACCAGGGACACTCCACATATGTGTATCAATTACAGTGACTATTTGTAAGAGTTAAAAGCTGAATATAGTCAAGACTGGTAATCATAATGGTATTCTGTTCTGTTTTTCCACACCTGCCACATTGAGCTCTGAATGTGAGGACCCATGCCATGAGATCAGCAAGAAGCATGTTGGATTTATCCATCAGAACAGCACTGTTATTGTAGCATTGAAAGCTTGATTACAGCTTATTTGATATTTAATACAGTTGTATCAAACTGAGCATGCATATCTCAACTGTAAAAGAAAGCATGCATGTCTTGTCTGTAGCACAAAGCAGCAGTTCCATATTCTGAAATAACACTGAGCATGCATTGCTCAGTTATAAAATTAAACTATGCATGCATTAGTCTGTAGTACAAAATAACAGTACAGTATTAGAGAGTAATCTGAGGTTGTGGGTTCAAAAACCACACTTCCCAAATATACAGTACTATTAATTTTAAATCAATATTGCGATATAATTTCAGACCTCTATAGCAGTGGCACAAATGACCTGCTGTAAACTGTAATCAGTATAATGCGGACACACATATACACAATATATGCACAAATCAAGGATTACTTGTTGCAATCTGTACTATAGTGAGCATCTGTTATGAATTGGGTAGTCTTATAAGTAATAAATAAATTTGTTACGCATTTGTAGTCTTAAATGTAAAGGTAACACAAGAGAGTGAAATAATTGTATCAATGCTTTGTATGTCACATATGACGTTACTAATGTTATCCCTTTTTTCTCTCACCCCAACCCTTATCTTCACTCTTTTTTTTTAATATATTTTCTTTTTTCATTTTTTTTTCCCACAGCACAGTGAAGTAGGCCTGCCTCACAGGATCCTCCTTCCCCCCACTCCACCGGCTACAGTACCGCTGTCCAGCATGTCTGGTACGCAACCTGGCAGCACCCCCACTGCTGCCCCTGCATTACCTGGCCCCTCAGATAGTCCTGCCCCACAGAATAGGCCAGTGGATTCCTCCAGAACCAGTGGTGGAGGTGCTGAATTTATCACCAGTGACAAACTGACAGGGTTGGTGCATAGGATTGTGCGCCTCACTTGTTAGTGCACATGGATGCTGGATGGAGCACCTCCTCTCCATCCTCGTACAACATACCAGGAGGAGGCATAGACATCAGGCATTGCAGCCACAGGCAAAATGAGGTGACAGTGATGACAGTCCAGTGGATGAGGACTTGATTCTCACTGTCAGCCAGCTTGATATCCATGAGTCTTTGATGTCCCCATCCTCACCCCAACCATACTGTTGTTCACCCACCTCCTGTGTTCTTCACCATCCCTGTGTCTTGTCTTGCATGTCCTGTAATCTATGATTGCTTCCTCACCTACTGAACCTACCTGATTCAGATATACCTACATCCCTTCCCCAACACCCCCCCTCTCTCTGGCTCCCTCAAAAAAAAAAAAAAAAAAAAGGGCACTTCACCCACAAAAAAATATTCAACTCATACATAGCTCTCCATTTTGCAAATGTGTCTTCTTGACACACTTGATTCGGTCCAATTCGCTATACAACATGACTGAGTTGTGGTCACCCCTCTCTATGGAAATGACAGTCCAGACTCTAATATTCTGCATATATTATATTTTTTTTCTGTTGAAGAAATGGCTAGCTATGGTTCTTTTCTCTATCCTTCCTGCAAATTCCTGACTGCTTTCTGAAGAAGCGTGCAAGAAGCACGCGAAAGCGCTCATTCTTGTGTATGTCATCGTTTGGAATAAAGGATATTTGTGAAGGAACAAGTGCTCTCGTGGTGTATCCTGCTTAGTTACTTTTTGTGATTTATTACACTGTACAAGATATTTCTGAATTGACTCTTCCATTACCTATATATATATATATATATATATATATAAATGCTTTTTCGTGCTGCAAAAAAAAGTGAATGCTCATGTGAGCGAATGCTCTTCCTTATGGAGTTTCTGATGGCAGTTTTTGAATAGGATTGTGGTACAGTGGGGTAAATGAATGTCGTGCAATCTCAGAGTTAATATATATAATTAGCAGGGGGCATGCCCCTTGCAAATAAAATAGAAAGTAACAATTGTTTGTTTTTGAGTGTTCACTCATATGAACAATCACTCAAAACTGAATGCTGTTTAGAGGTTTGCTCATATGAGTGTTTGCTGTTTGATAAGACACATATATATCTATATAGCTATATATCTATATATATATCTGTATATATATATATATATATATATATATATATATATATACATACACACACACATATACACACACACACACACACACACACACACACACACACACACACACACACACACACACACAGCACACACATCTGATATTGAGGTGTATATAAATAAATATAGACATAGATTTATAATATGTGTATGTATACATGCAAATTTCCTCCTAATATTTGATCCAGGTTTAAATGTATGTCAAGAAAACTAGTTTTACAATTGTGAATTAAACCAACTTGAATCCTAGCTGTTGTCTCCTTCCGCTTATAGTTAATCCGTACTATTGCTCATCACTCATTGATTTTCATGCGTTCTATGCTTCTATTTATTTTCCTCATGGTTTCAAATATTTCTGTTTCTAATTCTGCCTTTCTTCCTCATCTGCTTGCCTTCTAAGTCACATCTGTACTCATTTTGTTCACTTCAAACTGCCCTTCTGTTGTAGCTGCTTTCACCTCTCGGCCTTACATCTGAGTTCTCTTCTTTTCTATTTACTACCATTGTTAGGTAATGTGAATTATTTGTTGCTCTTGTTTTCATTATCTGACACTGTACATATTATTTCTCGTGTACCTTTAATGCTGCCTAATGCAGTAAAGTTTTTTTGTTTTTATATATTTTTCTAAATAGTCACACTGATTACTCAGGTTTGTCTGTCATTGCTCTCATGTCCTTACTTTATAGAGCATTACTTGCCATGTATTTTGATGATGTGTTGTGTTTTTGTAAACTGCTGTTAAATGTATCCCCAGGATTCAATAAACTCCATGTAGGCTTTGTGCAGGCCTATAAGGAGTGTTACCACAAAGGCAATGTTACTCATCACGAGGCATCGTGCCATGAATATAAATGAGGCACAACACACATAAGTAAGGTTTCATGGCTCATAGCAGTCCTGCTGGCCACAAAACCTCTTATATGAATGCTTATAGCATTTCCATGTATGGTTGCTGTCCATGAAAGCTTGCAAGCAAACACAGATAGCAATACAGTGTAAGATCTTTTATGTAAGTAAAACCAACATGTTAACCATCATATAACCATCCTAATTTATGATATTAGTAAGCCATTAGTATGTTTTCCACAATTTACCCATTTGTTCCACATTATGAGGGCTACTGTTCCCCATTTTGAAGATGGAAGGTTGAGAGCAATGACAGATAGCACTGATTCTGCCCAAGGATTGTATGATAGCATGGCATTTGATTTTTTTTTCTTTAGTTTTCTTCATTTAATTTTTTTTTGGGCCACTGTTTGTGTGATGTTCCACATAGCCAAATAATGGCAGCAGAGAACCTGTGCACCGTGTTTGCACATCGTGCAATATTTTCATACACTGTGCGCACACCCAGTAAACATGAGCTAACTATTATTAGCAGCAAAACTTCAGGATATAAAGCACAATTGGCGAGAAAACCTCATTCTACATTGAGCATGATTTCTGGTAGTCATGTCTGATGTTTCTGGTGAGGGACTATGCTTCTGAGCTCATGGGTGGGGTTTCCAGGAGTCCAAAGTGTTTATTAGACTCCTAGTTCAGCATCATGGCCATGGTTACTGCAGAGGGACTATTCAGGCTCAGAATACAAATCTGAAGTATAGAATAGTGTTGCCAGGGGTCTGACCAGTGCTGCAGGTATTCCTCCGCACTGGTGAACAATGTCGACACCACTTCAACAACTTCAGGAGGAGGAGGAAGAGGGATACCTTTAACTGTTGGATTGGGGAATTTGGGACCAGGGACACTCCACATATGTGTATCAATTACAGTGACTATTTGTAAGAGTTAAAAGCTGAATATAGTCAAGACTGGTAATCATAATGGTATTCTGTTCTGTTTTTCCACACCTGCCACATTGAGCTCTGAATGTGAGGACCCATGCCATGAGATCAGCAAGAAGCATGTTGGATTTATCCATCAGAACAGCACTGTTATTGTAGCATTGAAAGCTTGATTACAGCTTATTTGATATTTAATACAGTTGTATCAAACTGAGCATGCATATCTCAACTGTAAAAGAAAGCATGCATGTCTTGTCTGTAGCACAAAGCAGCAGTTCCATATTCTGAAATAACACTGAGCATGCATTGCTCAGTTATAAAATTAAACTATGCATGCATTAGTCTGTAGTACAAAATAACAGTGCAGTATTAGAGAGTAATCTGAGGTTGTGGGTTCAAAAACCACACTTCCCAAATATACAGTACTATTAATTTTAAATCAATATTGCGATATAATTTCAGACCTCTATAGCAGTGGCACAAATGACCTGCTGTAAACTGTAATCAGTATAATGCGGACACACATATACACAATATATGCACAAATCAAGGATTACTTGTTGCAATCTGTACTATAGTGAGCATCTGTTATGAATTGGGTAGTCTTATAAGTAATAAATAAATTTGTTACGCATTTGTAGTCTTAAATGTAAAGGTAACACAAGAGAGTGAAATAATTGTATCAATGCTTTGTATGTCACATATGACGTTACTAATGTTATCCCTTTTTTCTCTCACCCCAACCCTTATCTTCTCTCTTTTTTTTTAATATATTTTCTTTTTTCATTTTTTTTCCCCACAGCACAGTGAAGTAGGCCTGCCTCACAGGATCCTCCTTCCCCCCACTCCACCGGCTACAGTACCGCTGTCCAGCATGTCTGGTACGCAACCTGGCAGCACCCCCACTGCTGCCCCTGCATTACCTGGCCCCTCAGATAGTCCTGCCCCACAGAATAGGCCAGTGGATTCCTCCAGAACCAGTGGTGGAGGTGCTGAATTTATCACCAGTGACAAACTGACAGGGTTGGTGCATAGGATTGTGCGCCTCACTTGTTAGTGCACATGGATGCTGGATGGAGCACCTCCTCTCCATCCTCGTACAACATACCAGGAGGAGGCATAGACATCAGGCATTGCAGCCACAGGCAAAATGAGGTGACAGTGATGACAGTCCAGTGGATGAGGACTTGATTCTCACTGTCAGCCAGCTTGATATCCATGAGTCTTTGATGTCCCCATCCTCACCCCAACCATACTGTTGTTCACCCATCTCCTGTGTTCTTCACCATCCCTGTGTCTTGTCTTGCATGTCCTGTAATCTATGATTGCTTCCTCACCTACTGAACCTACCTGATTCAGATATACCTACATCCCTTCCCCAACACCCCCCCTCTCTCTGGCTCCCTCAAAAAAAAAAAAAAAAAAAAGGGCACTTCACCCACAAAAAAATATTCAACTCATACATAGCTCTCCATTTTGCAAATGTGTCTTCTTGACACACTTGATTCGGTCCAATTCGCTATACAACATGACTGAGTTGTGGTCACCCCTCTCTATGGAAATGACAGTCCAGACTCTAATATTCTGCATATATTATATTTTTTTTCTGTTGAAGAAATGGCTAGCTATGGTTCTTTTCTCTATCCTTCCTGCAAATTCCTGACTGCTTTCACTTTGTTTTTCCCCCTGCTTGCTCCCAATTTCACCACTTTCGTATCTTCCCTATTTATTTTCTTTAAAGCATAATTGCATGATGGTGCACATTGTACACTAATGTGAAGCAATTGTGAATGACAACAATATAACAAGTAAATGTATTTAAAAGTATCATAACACTTGTAAAAGTACTACCTACATCCATATTTGAACCCAATAACATCTGTCAGCAACAACAATGCATTAACGCATGCTGCCACAGGGTCAGTTAAATAACACGAGTATTTTATACAATCAGTTGTAAGTGTCACAGTTGAGCAAGGATTTCCCTTTGTACTCCCCCATGCTTGCTCCCCATATCACCACTGTCCTATCTTCCCCATTAATTTTGTATGAAGCATTATTGTGCAATCCACAATAATGTTGTATAAAGCATTATTGTGTGATACCCATTTATTTTAATAAAGCATTATTGTGCAATGGTGTGCATTGTGCACCATTGGAAACCAACGGTAATACAAAAGAAATGAACTGTATTACATACAGCTGTATTTGGAACCAGTACCATCTGGCCCCAAGAAAGGAATGAATCACTGCATTAAGCGAATTAATATACACTGCCAGAGTCAGTTAAGTAGCAGGTGTATGCAACAGCAGCTAAGTCTGCCATTTACTATTCAGTCTCTAAAATACACCTGCTACTCAACTGAGTCTGTGGCACCATTTGTTAATGCATTGATCTATTCCTTTTTGAGGTCAGATGGTATTGGGTTTGAATCCAGTTGTATGTAACAGTATCAAACACTTTTACATGCAGATCCAATAATCCATCATGTAATTTGCTCTACTTAACATCATGCAAACTTGGTGCTTGAAGGTGTGCGATGCCAAGCACTATTTTTGCACGATGGTAAGCACTGAGCAACACTTTCAGTATGTATGTTGCCAGTAAATATGAGAACTGCAATTGGCAGGAAACCAGCATTCCATATTGGTCTTGATCCATGGTAAGCATAGTAGGTATTTCTGGTGAGGGAGTGAGATTTCGTCCTCAAAGATGGAATGTCTAGCAGTCCAAAGTGTTTGCTGGACTCCTAGTGAAGGAGTGTGGGTCTAGGCTATTGCAGAGAGACTATTGTGACTCCGATTACAAGTCAGAGGCATGGAATAGTCTTGCCCAGGCTGTGATCAGTGCTATTGGTAGCCCCTGCACTGGTGAGCAATGTAGACACCACAGTAGTGACCTACTGAGTAGGAAGAGGGATACCCTTGAATGTTGTACAAAGGAATGTTGGACTGAGGACATCCTGTAACTGTGTAAGTATCACTTTCAGAGAGTGCTTGTAAGGGTTCAAAGCTGAATATTATCAAGACTGGTTTTCTTAATGGTATTATGTTCTGTTTTTCCACAGTTGCTGCAGAGAGAGAAATGAATATGAGAACCTATTGGGCTAGATTGGCACAGATGTGAGAAGCATGTGGTATGTATGCATCCAAACGGAGCTGTTAGTGTAGCATTTAAAGTTAAAGACATCTTTCTTTGGTTTATTATACAATTGCATCAAATTGAGCATGCATCTCTCAACTGTAAAAGGAAAGTATGCATGAATTAGTCTGCAATCCCAAAACAACAGTACAGTATTAGGGAGTAGTCAGAGGTTGTGGGTTCAAAAACTACACTTCCCAACTATACAATGATATTAAGTTTTCATCAGTATTGCAATGTAACATCAGACCTCTGTATCAGTGGCACAAATGGCCTGCTGTAAACTCTATAAGTATAATTGGAACACTCATATGTGCAGTATATGCATATATAAAAGGATTGCTTGCTGCAATCTGTAGTATACTGTGCAATCATTAAGAGGTTTGTAGTCTTAAGAGTAGAAAAGGTATTTTTTAGGAGTTGGTAGCCTTAAAAGTAAATGTAACAGAATAGAGACAAATGCACTGTTTGTCACATATGCAGTTAGTAATGTTATCCCTTTTTTCTCTCTCACTCCAACCCTTATCTTCTCTTTTTTTTCCCACAGCACACCGGGTTAGGCCTGCCCCACAGAATCCTCATGCCCCCACTCCACTGGTTACAGCAACAATATCCAGCATATCTGAGATGCAACCTGGCAGCACCCCCTCTGCTGCCCCTGCACTACCTGTCCCCTCAAGTAGTTCTGCCCCACAGGATAGGCCAGTGGTTCCCTCCAAGAGCAGTGGTGGATGTGGTGATTTTTTCACCTAAGATGAACTGCCAGGGTTGGTACATAGGATTGTGTGCCACACTGTTGGTGCATGCCTACACTGGATGGAGCACCTACTCTTGATCACTGTACAGAATACCAGGAGGAGACACAGATGTCAGGCACTGCAACCATCAGCACAGTGAGGTGACAGTGATGACAGTCTAGTGGGTGAGGACTCAATTCTCACTGTCACCCAGCCTGACAACCATAGGTTCTCGATTTCCCCACTATCACCTCAACCATGGTGTTCCCCAACCTTTTGTATCTTTCATCATCCCTTTGTCTTTTATTCTATGTCCTGTCTGTCTGTGATTGCTGCTTCACCTACCCAACCTTCCTGACCCAAACATATCTATGTCCCTTCTCCAACATTCCTCTCACTCTCAAAAAAAAATGGGTACATGCCCCACAAAAAAAATCCTTCCCATACTCACTCTCCTTTTCACAAACATGTCTTCTTGACACACTTGGTTCAGTCCAATTGGCTATACAACATGAATGTGTTGTTGTCACCCCTCTCTGCAGAGGTGACAGTGCAAATTCAGCTAATATGCTGCACAAATGATAATTTTCTACTGTGGAAGAAATGGTTAGCTATGGTTCTTTCCTACCACCCTCCTGCACATTCCTGCCCTCCTTTCACTTTGTTTTCCCCCTGATCGATCCCCATTTAACCACTCTCCTAACTTTCCCATTTCTTTTCTTCAAAGCATAATTGCATGATGCTGCGCACCACTCATCAACATGAAGCAATGTGGAGCGGCAGCAATAAATGTAAATGTAATTAAATGTATTATAGACACTTGAAAAAGTACTACCTAGTCAATACAATCTGGTTGATTTTGTGCACTGCTTAACTAGGCACAATCCCACTGGTCACAGTGCTATCAATCTATCTATCTATGTTGTATTACTGGTGTTTACTGTTCATTTCCTCTTTGTGACATAAAAATACATGCAAAAACATAGCAACTAAGGATCCTATCTCACTACACAAAGTAATATGAAATGTTCTGTGAATTGCAATGCACATCAATCTGGTAACATGCAGAAATACAACTAATAATCCATACAACTAACAAGTGTTATGTGCAAGGCTAAGAAAGGCATCTGCATGGACATTATCCACAAGAACATTGATGACCTTCTACACACTTGATCTGACCCATGTAAGAAGTTCACAAACTCAAGCCGCATTTATGATAGTTGTTATGGATTCTCTAAAATATACCTGCTAATTAACTGACTCTGTGGCAGCACATGTTAATGCACTCAATTAAGTTTAAGTAGTAGGTTTTCTCCTGTCTACCTGATGAATCTGGGCATCTTGGAACAATGCAGTAATTGCCTCATGTATACAGACAACCCTCTCCTCCTACCACCCAACACTACAACATGTAAGAGATGAACTTATATAGCCAAACTGGAAGCAAAGCTCTCTTCACCTAAGACTGGACTAGACAGTCAAGAGGAGAAGGTAAACACTTGCACCACATCACACTCAGCATATAGTCCCTCAAAACCTACACCACCAAAACACACACATAGAAACACAAAACACACACTTACAATCGAGGAGGCTCTCAGTAAAAACCTGCTCAGGCAACAGGGACCTCCAAAGCAGAAGCACAAGCAACCTCCACCCCCCAACACAACCCAAATTGCACATAGCCCACAATTTTAGTGTGCCACTCAACCACAGCCCATAAGGCATAACAACATACCAAACACTCTACTCATAGGTGACTCTATAGTCAGGCACACTGATGTTCCACTCTCCAGGCTAAACAAGGAGAAAGTTACTGTCAGCTGCCTGTCGGGTGTCAGAATCCGCCACATAATGCATGCACTCAGATCACTCCACAACAAGTATAAATATGACTCTGTCATTGTCCATGTTGGTGTGAATGACCTGAGACGTACCTCCAAGGACTACATGAAAAGGGACATGGAGGAGCTGTCCGATCTTGTAGCCCAGGCATTTATGACACTAGCTTTGAGTAGCATCCTGCCATCACCCAGAATGATACCACAGTACACGGACAAAATGACTGACTTCAACAATTGGCTAAGCTTCTGGTGTCATTCTAAGGGGATCCAGTATTTGTCTGCCTGGGATGGCATGATCGACAAACCACAATGCTTTGCCAGAGATGGCCTGCACTTGTCGCCCCTGGGATTCCGGATACTGGCTAGGGCTCTAGCCACCCCTATAGTGCCTTTTTTAGGCAAGGTTCCAATGACAAATTCACCACCGTAACAGGTACAGGCAAGAAGATTCTGAGGATATTGCTACTCAATGCTAGAAGTCTAAGCCTCAAAATGCACTCACTCGAGGCACTCCTTAAAATGGAGAACATCGACATCTGTGCAGTGACAGAGACCTGATTCAAGGCTCCAAAGAGTACCCCTGCATTATCAGGCTATAATTCATACCACACCTTTCGGCCACCTAACCTGGACCGAAACACTACAGGCGGAGGCATGTCTATATTCATTAAGGATATCCACACTTCCAGGCAAGATGCTCAGCATAATGCATCTGAGATTAGCCAAGAGCAACTAACTCTGGGCAAGACCGCAATCCAAACTGTAGCTTGCTAAAGATCCCCCACCATGCCCCAGGATTCCCACTCCTCATTTCTTGATACACAGGAAAATATTAGGGTACAACCTAACACCGTAATAATGTGCGATTTCAACTACCCTACCATTAACTGGGAAAACTACTCATGTACCAACTCATGAGCTCAACATTTTCTGGAATTCATAAATTCCAATGCCTTGGATCAACTTATCCACACCCCCACCAGGGGAAGCAATATACTAGACCTGGTTATTACCAACATGGGCAACCGGTGCTTCACACCAGAGGTCAGTTCCTCATTGGTCAGATCTGACCACAAGCTAATCACCCTAGACATCCACATCCCACCCCCACCCCCCATTAGGGAAACCACAGTAAAAAATTTATCCAAAGCCAACTTCACGCTTCTTAAGACAGAAGTGGTAAACTTCAAGACACCTATGCTGATGGACAATAGAGGTATGACTGCTGAATCCTACACAAATGCACTTTATAAGCACTTACACGAATGCATGGATCATGCAATCCCTAACAGAACCAAGATGCTATCCTCCAAAAAAAGGAAGCCAATCTGGTGGTCCCCTGCCATAAACAAATTCTACAACAGAAGAAAGAAACTGTTGCAAAAAAGAGTAAAATCCCATGATTGGAGAAACTCTCTGGTCAGCCTCAGTAAGAAGCTGAGATCCCTCTTAAAACCCTCCAAAGCTAGTTATGAAAACAAAATCACCACTGACTCTAAAGACAACTACAAAGCATTCTATAGCTATGTCAAGAATCTCAATGGCAACACTCAAATCTGCTCTGAGTTACAGCACAATGGCACTAAATATACAGAACCAACTGATATTGCCAGCATCCTGGCAGATAGGTTCAGTGCTAACTTTACCCCCCTGTCATCCCCTAAAGGGCCCATCTCTATACCAGAAGAATGCAAAGTTCCTGTAATCACGGCTGCACAGGTAAAAAACACACTATCCAAAACCAAGAACACAGCATCCATGGGACCTGACAACATCCCAAGCTGTGTTCTACATGAACTACAGGGAGAACTTGCACCCCACCTAAGTACCATGTTCAATCATAGCCTCACCTCAGGCTATGTGCCCACTGAATGGTGGACAGTGATGGTTATCCCACTCCACAAAGGGGGAGCCACCACAGACCCTGGAAACTACTGCCCATTAGCCTAATTAGCCTGGTCTGCAAGGCTATGGATCGTATCATCATGGAACTTATAAACAATGACATTGGTAATCTCCAAACTCAGGACCCCACCCAGTTCGGGTTTGTAAAAGGCAGATTATGTCTCCTAAACCTGATAGACTTCTTTGAAGAAGTCACCAAAGCAGTAGATGAGGGAAGGTGGTTCACACAGCCTATCTAGATCTCGCCAAGGCTTTTGACACCATCCCCCACTCTGGAATTATAGATAAACTCACTAAACTAGGTATAAATCCCTATGTCACAAGATGGGTTGCCAACTGGCTAACTGACAGAACCCACACTGTGAAAGTAGCAGACTCCAAATCCAACTACAGACGAGTGACAAGTGGAATACCACAGGGTTCAGTCCTGGGTCCTCTCCTGTTTGATATCTACTTCTCTGAAGTACAGGCTAACACAGAAGGTATTTGGTTAATGAAACTCGCAGATGACTGCAAACTAGGAGCCATAATCAAAACTCCAAAAGATGTGGACATCCTACAAAAGGGCCTCGCTGAGACAGATGCCTGGTGTCAAAGCCATGGCCTCAAGCTCAATTCCAAAAAGTGCATTGTCATCCCTTTTGGTAAAAACTCTGTACCTATGAACTACCACATAAGTGGTAGTCTACTTAACACTGAAAGTGTGATAAGAGACCTTGGGACACAGATGGACAGTAGTCTCTCCTTTGATAATCACATTGCCACAGTAGTCAGGAAATCCTTCTACATGGCACACCTCATCACAAAAGGTTTCTCATCCAGGAAAAAAGAGGTCATTATTCCCCTCTACTCATCTCTCATTAGACCCATTATACAGTACAATGCCCCTTTTGGTATGTACCTCACAAGACATCTACAACAACTGGAAAGGCCACAAAAATACCTCACAAAGAGGATTACCGGCCTCAAACAGATGACCTACGCAGACTGTCTCAAAAAACTGCAGCTTTACTCCGTCACATATCGCCTACTCAGAGGTGATAGGTTCATAGGTTCATAGGTTCATACTAGGCTATCTGCCCTAGGGCATTTATAAGCCTAGCCAGAGTGTGTTTGGCTTTCTCCACCCATTTTAAATTAATTTTGCTATGCCTTTTTTTGAGGTTAGCTCTGCCTAACACACAAAGCTATATCAAACCCAGAGCTTTTAGACATGCTCTACTTAAAGAAATGCCAATCCCTATGAGCTACATGCTCTAGGGACCTAAACCTTGTCACCACATAAAATGGAACATGCTGGAGGGATAGATTCCTGTCCCAGAGACTTCCCATACTTTGGAACAAACTACCTATCTATATCAAACAAAGCTCCTCATTAGCACTCTTCAAGAAAAATCTTGATGATTGGATTGGAGATAGGAAATTCACCCCGGGGATCACTTCTGTGGCTCTGCTCGACAGTGGCACAGGAAAATAACTTTCTTGGGTGGTGAAAGTCAGTGTACCTTTTGGCTAGGCTTATATAGGCCCTAGGGTCAATAGCCTAGTACCTACCTATGAACCTATGAACCTAATATGTACACTTTGGGGCTAGATGGTACTGGTTTAGAATACAGCTTTATCTAACACTTGTAAGTGCTTTTTGCCATTGCTGCGTGTTAGTGCCTGATGCACACCATCCTGTAATAAGTCTTTAAAGAAAAAAATGGGGAAGATAGGAAAGTGGTGAAATGGGGAGCGAGCAAGGGGAAGAACAAAGTGAAAGGAGAGCAGGAATGTGCAGGACAGTGATAAGAAAGAACCATAGCTATCCATTTCCTCAACATTAAAAAATGCTCAGATGTGCAGAACATTAGCTGAATTTGCACTGTCATCTCCAGGGGAGGGGTGACCACAGCACAATCATGTTGTATAGCCAATTGGATCAAATTAAGTATGTCAAGAAGGCACATGTGTGAAATGGAGAGCTGCATCTTGGACAAAAATTTTGGGGGGACAAGTTCCTTTTTTTGAGAGAGAGAGAGAGGAATGTTAGGGAAGGGATGCAGGTATGTCTGGGTGAGGTAGGCTGGGTAGGTGAAGCAAGCAATCACAGACAGACAGAACATACAAGACAAGACACGGGAATGGTGAAGGACACAAAAGGTTAGTGAACACCATGGTTGGGGTGAAGGTGGGGATATTGCAAACCCATGGACATTAAGCCGGGTGACAATGAGAATCAAGTAATCACCCATTGGACTGTCATTACTGTCACCTCACTGCACCAATGGCTGCAGTGTCTGATGTGTATATCTTCTTCTCGTGTTAATTACAATGATGGAGAGCAATGTCTCCATCCAGTGTAGGCATGCACCAACTGTGTGGCACACAATCCTGCACACCAACCCTGGCAGTTCATCACATGTGATAAAAACACCACCTCTGCCACTGCTCTCAGAAGGAATCACTAGCCTATCCTGTGAAACAGAACTACCTGAGGAGCCAAATAGTACAGAGCAGCAGAGGGGGTGCTGCCAGGTTGTGTCCCAGATGTTTCGGGCCTCGGTGTCATAGCCAGGGGATTGGGAGCAGGAGGATCCTATGGGGCAGGCCTACCCTACTGTGCTGTGGGGGGGGAGATAAGGGTTGGGGTGAGAGAGAAAAAAAGGTAGAACATTAGCAACTTCACATGTGACATACAATGCACTGATAGAATTATTTGACTCTATTATGTTACCTTTATTTTAAGACTACCAACTCCTAACAATAAACCTTTTTAGTTTTAAGACTACCCAGCTCATAAAAGATGCACACTATACTATAGATTGCAGCATTCAGTCCTTAATGTATGCATATATTGCACATATGCTGGTTCCAAATATACAGATTACAGTTTACTGCAGGCCATTTGTGCCACTGCTATGGAGATTTGAATGTACCATACAATACTGATGACAAATTAACAGTATTGTATAGCTGGGAAGTGTGGTATTTGAACCCACAACCTCTGACTACTGTCTAATACTGTACTGTTGGTTTTGCCTACAAACTAATGCATGCATACTTGCTGTTACAGTTGAGATATGCATGCTCACTGTGATACAACTGTAGAAGATACCCCCCAAAGAAAATCTTAAACTTTTAATGCTATAGTAACAGTACTGTTCTGCTGCATCCATACCACATGCTTCTCTCATCCATGCCATTCTAGCAGCATGGGTTTGCATATTCAGTTCTCTGTCTGCGATGGCTGCGGAAAAAAAGAACAAAATACCATTATGAATACCAGTTCTGACTATATTCAGCTTTTAACTCTTACAAGTAGTCTCTGTAATTGATAATTGCACATCTGTGGGGTGCCCCAGTTCTACATTCCTCAATCCAGTGTTTGAGAGTATCCTCTTCCCCTTCTAGAGGTCACTGTAGTGATGTCTACATTGCTCACCAGTGTGTGGGATACCGGCAACACTGGTCAAAGCTTGTGTAAGTCTATTCCATACCTCTGACTTGTAATCTGAGTCACGATAGTCCCTCTGCAATAGCCTAGGCCCATGTTCATTCACTAGGAGTCCAACAAACACTTTGGGCTGCTGGAGACCCCAGCTTTGGCACGGAATCTCAATCCATCTTTATAAACACCTGACATGCCTACCACAGATCTAGACCTATGTAGAATTATGTTTTTCACCAATCGCAGGTATTGCACTTACTGGGAGTGCAAACTTTTTTGTTTTACAAAAAATGTTGTGTATCACTTACCATCTCGCAAATAGAGTGCTCAAGGGTGCGCACTGCCAGGCAATGTTTTTCGTATTAATTGAATGCATCCGGTTTTTATTTGTGGCTGTCTGGGTCCTGTCTGCTAACTTGGTTGTCCATTCTCCAGTTTGTGCACTGCCGTGCTTCGCACAAACCAGATGAGTACAGCCAAACCCATTTGTGCTAAACAGAGCATTGTGCAAACACTGGCCCCCTCCAAAAAAAAATAAAAAACAAAGGCAGAAATAATTGAAATGAGGAAAATTATTCTATGACATACACAGTAGAAAATGTTATTACACATATTTGCACAATGCACTGTTGAACATATTGAAATGTTTCTGAAAGTATCAGAAATTGTACAGAATCTATGTCTGAATATTTGAGTTGTGAACACATTGTAAACTAGAACTAAAATGTATGGAGCTTTTCTGCCCGGGCCTCCGCTGTAAATGGACCTGTGTCCAGTCGGACTATCCCGGTAAACAAATGTAAAATAAAAAAAAAATAAATGAGATATGTCTATATAGGTCTGTATTTCAACTCTCACTCCAATGCCCCTTCAGAAAACAGGAATGGTGCCTATCCTTCTTTGGCACACAAACAGTTTTGCAGCAAAGAACTGAAGTCATTCCTCACACAACAAAATGCATATGAATGTACACTGATATGAAGGCATAAACTGTTATTTGTACATTTATTATATTTAGTATATTTTAATGTAGTGCACTTAGTGCTCACACAACCTGTTATGATTATTGCTTGCAAATATACAATAAATATACTCTGTCTTACCTTTCTGTGTTTCTTGGTCATTCATCAGTTATCTCACCAGTACTCAGGCACATCCAGTGTGTAAGCCAGTCTATATCATTGATCTTAAAATGTGTGAGGATATTAACTGGGAATAATATAATATGAAGTTGCAAACAACTGAAGGACAGGTTGGGTGGCACAAACAAGCACAGACTAATGTTTTGGGGGGAGAAAAGTTAAGTTCCTGTTATGGCATTTGCAAGGATACACTGTTCTTTCGACAGGCGTAAACAAAGCTGAGTTACTGTTATGGCACAAATAAGCACAGAGTGTTCCTTTGGGGTGAGCAAATGTCAGTTACTGTTATGGCCCAAACCAAAATAGACTGTTCTCTTGGGGAGAGAGCAAATGTGAGTTACGCCTATGGCCCAAGCAAGGCTATGCTGCTTTTGTTATTCTCCTTGTTTTGTACTCTGCCTGTTGTTTGATCTTGTAAGGGTTATGAAGTCAGAAACTGCAATGTGTCTCATTACTTTCTAATTCCTCTCTTTAATGATTTTCCATTACAAACACATGGTGCTAAACTGAGGGCATGCAGTGATCATCAATACTTTAGAGAGATATGACTGCGTGAATCTTTGTTGCATGAAGCCTACTACTTGCTAATGGACATCTATAAGTCAAATAAATCTGTGTTATCACATGGTAGGGTGATTTCTGTACAAATTTCACACTTTTGACTTGCTTACTGTACCAAGTGCTGAAATGCAAGGATATGTCATCATATTATTAAACAAGACACTCCAGGTTCAGGACTTACCTTGTAAATGCAGCACTTTCCACAGTGTTAGCTTAGGGCTGACTCTGTCTGATGCAAGCAGTACACAGACCGGTTGGAAAGTAATTATACACATTGCAGTTTCTTACTTCATAACCCTCACAAAAGTGTCTACTATAATGTTGTGACATTTTGATGCCATCAGCTGTGGAACTTTTCAAGGCCAATATAAGTTAAATGTACAATGACCAGTTAAACGCCACAGAGGCAAAAATATTAAGCATCAAGCTAGCTATGCACCCTGAGCATCAGACACAGATTTTGTACGCCTAAATAAGAAAAGAAGAACACAGGGATATGGCACAGTTATCATCACTTGCACAAGATGCTGTGTGGGGGGGGCAGGAAGCCTAGGCTGACACAAGAGGTCGGAGAGTGTGTGTGTGTGTGTGTGTGTGTGTGTGTGTGTGTGTGTGTGTGTGTGTGTGTGTGTGTGTGTGTGTGTGTGAGTATGAAGGAGAAGAAGGCAGACATTTGGACAAAAGAATGGACAGTGAGACAAAATAAGTAATAATTGCGTGTGTGTGTCTGTAGGGGTACTCCAGGTGAATTTGGTGTGTGAGTGTGTGCTTAAACATAGTCAAGCTGAGTGCTAGCTCTATGTCGTGGTGTGTTGGACAGGTATGAGCCATGCATGGTAGAGCTTGCAGTTCATCATTGTCATCCCTGACCACAAGAACTGGCTCTACCAGGAAATGCACTGGCACGTTGACATCCAGGACCACACTCAGATGCAGTGCTTCCTAGGTGGTCCATTTTTTCTTGTGTCTACAATGCCGCACTTCACATGAACCATATAAGCAAGCCACACCTGAATTTATTTGTTCTCTGGTTCCACTGTTTGCACTATGCGATGCATTACAAAAAATGGAATTAAAAACAAGAAAAGTAGAAAAACAAAAGGTAGACATATGTGAAATGATCAAGAAGAATGTATGGCATACACAGTAGAAAAAGATAGTACACATGAGATATTTCTACATAGTTCAGGATTTGAACTCTCACACCAGTGCAGCCTCAGAAAACAGGATGGATGCCTTATTCCCCTTTGCCACATAAACAGCTTTGCAACAAAGAACTGAAGTCATTCTTCACACAACCAACTGCATCTGAATGTACACTGGTTCATAGGTTCATAGGTTCATAGGTAGATACTAGGCTATCTGCCCTAGGGCATTTATAAGCCTAGCCAGAGTGTATTTGGCTTCCGCCTCCCTATTAGATTAGCCTACTGTGCCTCTGTAAAGTAGGTCACAGAAGGTACCATTTTAAGATTAGTTTACTGTGCCTCTGTCTAGCAGGGACACAGGAGAGATCCCAGGGGTGAATTTGCGATTCCCCATCCACGCGTCTAAATTTCGCTTGAAGAGGGTCAGCGAGGGGCTATGTCTAACATGAATTGGGATTCTATTCCAGAGTGAGGGGAGCCTCTGGGAAATGAATCTGTCCCTCCAGCATGTCCTATTTATTTTTGTGCTGAGGTTTAGGTCCCTGGAGCGTGTAGCTCTAAGGGACTTGGATTTTTTGAGGTGGAGCATGTCCATTAATTCTGGGTTTGACATGGCTTTGTACATCAGGCATAGATCGACTCTGAGTAGGTGGTAAGCAACTGAGTAGAGCTGGAGTTTCTTTAGTCGAGCTGCATAGGACATCTGTTTGTAGCCCATGATCCTCTTGGTGAGGTACTTTTGGGGTCTCTAAAGTTGCTGCAGGTGTCGAGTAAGGTACATCCCAAAAGGGGCATTGTATTCAATTATGGGTCTGATGAGTGATGGGTAGAGGGGCACAATGACCTCTCTTGATCTAGATGCGAACCCTTTCGTGATAAGGTGGGCTATATAGAAGGTCTTTCTAACCACTTTGGCAACGTGATTAACAAAGGAGAGATTACTATCTACGTTGGTCCACAAATCTCTAATTACTTCGTCCGTACTTAATGGATTAACACCTATGTGGTAATTTGTGGGCACCTTGTTTTTCCCAAAGGGGATGACTATGCACTTTTTAGCATTTAGCTTGAGGCCGTGGCTCTGGCACCAAGCATCCATCAAACCATCAGCTGTGATTTCTATATTTAATTCTTTTAATTATATTTGGACATAGTGCTCTTAGTGATCACACAACCTGTTATGATTATGCTTGCAAATATACAGCTCTGTCTTACATGTCTGTTTCTTGGTACTTCATCAGTTAACCAACCAGTAGTGTGAGACATGCAGTGTGTAAGCCATTCCATATCACTGGCCTTAAAATGTGTGAGGTTATTAACTGGGAGTTATATGGTATGGAGTTGCCAGCAAATGAAAGCCAGTTTGGATGGCACAAACAAGCATATACTCTTCTTTTGGAGGGAGCATAGCTGAGTTACTGTTATGGCATAAACAAGGGTACACTGCTCCTTTGGGGGGGGCAAAGCTCAGTTACTGTCATGTCATAAACAAGCATAGCCTGTTATTTTGTGTGGAGCAAAGGCGTTACTGCTATGGCACAATCAAGGATATGACGCTCTAGTTACTGTCCTTGGTCTGCATTCTTCCTGTTGTTTTATCTTAGGAAGGGTTGTGAAGTCAAAAAATGCAATGTGTATCATTACTTTCTAACTTCTCTCTTTAATGATTTATCATTACAATTGTACAGTACTAAACTGAGACCATGCAGTGATTGTCAGTATTCTTGAGAGGTATGAGTGCATGAATCTTTGATGCCGGAGGCCTAATATTTGCCAGTGGACACCTATAAGTCAAATAAGTCTCTGCTGTCATATGTTAAAGTACTCTTTGTACAAATTCACCACTATTTACTTGATTACTGCACCAGTTTACAAAATACAAGGATATGCCATGATATTATTCAAGAATACAGTATAGGTTCAGAACTTATCTTGCAAATGCATCAGTTTGCATAATTTTAGTTCACGGCTAACTCTGTCTGATACAAGCAGTACACAGCCAATACTTGGGGAGATAAATGTTGTGTGAGTTGCCTAGAATCAATTTTGCTATATGTATGTGAGCAGAAGAAAGGTATTAGGCACCTAGGGGGTCAGTGAATGTGATATACATTGTATCTTAGCCAAAGCAAGGGCATACTGAGCATGCCTACATCTGCCTCCAGGCTGAGCAGCTGGTAGTTCCCTCTCCAATTCCTCCTCTGACTGTGGCTGTGGTAACCTAGACGTTAGTGGGGGATGTGTGTCCCATCCCCTTGCTGATCCTGTTGCAGCTGTTTCCATGGGATCAGATTGTGTAGCATAGCACATACTGTGAGGTTTTTTGTAAACGTACATGAATTATACTTGCGGGCTCCACCAGATGTATCTAGGCACTGGAACTGTGTCTTCAACAGCCCAAACACACCCTTTATGATGTTTCTAGTTTGGGTGTGTGCCTCATTATGGCATTCTTCCATGGTTGTGTGTGCACTTCTGATGAGTTTCATCAGCCATGGTTCCAGTGCATAGCCAGCATCCCAAAGTAAATGGCCCTGTGGGATGTCCCCCATAGCAAACATCTGGTACAGCTGTGTTGTGTACCAGATATGGGAGTCATGATAACTGTTAGGGTTGCCAGTATACACATTCAAGATAATTCACTGGGCATTGCACATGGTTTGACAATTGATGGAGGGATATCCATTGTGGTCAATGTAGATTCTACCCTGCTCACCAGGTGGTGGCTCAGTGTGTACATGAGTGCAATATATGTCACCCAGTACTTCAGGGTAGTGTGCTACATGGTAGAACTGCTGCATATTGCTGGCCCTCTCCTCAGAACTATGGGGAAACATATGTGCTCACTGGCATGTAAGAGCATAGCATCCAGGAACTGGTGGAGGATCCTAGATGCTGATGTCTGTGACACACCCATCATGTTCCCAGTTGTCTTTGAGAAGTAACAGGGGCTAAGACTTTTAGGGCTATACATACCTTAGGTTCCAGTGGGATAAGTTCCCCTCGGTTGGCTCTGGCTCTGAGTTGATGGCAGCAAAGCTCACAGAGTTCTTGTGATGTGTTCTTATCTATCTTGTAGCACTCTATAATCTCCAGGTCATATAGCATCTGATGTTTCCCTGGGATGGAACACTCTTCTCCTTCTCGGCCTAGGCCTATTGTCACCAGCACCATCAGCATTGGATTCAGCCTCCAGCACATACATATGCAGAAAAGCTGCAGCAGTCCCTAGCATTGAGTTCAGCTAAAATGTCCTTGTCTCTACTCCAATGGTTTGAAGTATTCAGGAAAAAAACAGAATGGAGGTTACATGGATGCTTTATAGCTTGTTCAATAGCTCCACCATGTTGGAATTGTTCATTAAAATGCAATTCACCTGCTTCTGTTGTAATTAGCATCTATTAAAACACCTGCTGCTTTTGCGCATTAGTGCACTACGTGCACCTCTAAGCGACTCCACACACCTTCATGCAAATAAGGTAAATACAGGTAAAATTGGTATTACTTTCCTCTGTTCCTGTGATATCGTGCAAACATGGTACACAAAAAGTGAAGGAAAGGTTCCACACCTTGTACTAGAACCCAGGACTATCACTACTCTAGCACTACACATAGAATTGTGGTCACAGGAATAGATACATGATAAACACAGTGAAACCTGCCATTCATTCCTCCATTTCCCACTATTGTGTTAACAGTCACATCATGCAAACAATGACAAAAAAAAAATTACTTAAACCAGACAGAAATGACACATTTAAAAAAAAATTCAGAGGACGAAACTGAACTTGTGCAATGTGTAATGTTTACATGCACTTTCACCCTCTGTAAGTGTAACCTGACACACCTCCCGATGTCAACCTTTATTGTTGCCATCCATTGAAAACAAGCACTCTTGCAGTGCCTAAACGAAGTGAACATCCCTACACAGATATTTTTTTTTGAGATTCTGCAATTCTAATGAGTTTTGACTTAATTTGCATCTTCACCATGCTGACACCCCTGCATCGACATGGATAGTTACCATGTATGTAGGGAAACTGAAGGGGAGCCCAATGTTATAAACACAAGAGAGGGTATTACTTTGCTATATATCTGCACAGAGGAATACAGTTTTGGATAAAAGTTGTATTCCATCAGCTACATACTGCATATGCTTACATGACAATATGAATAGACTGTTTCATGGGGGTTACACTTTTAGCTGTCTACATTACTTATGAGTATATTCTTAATTTGAGAGTGGGGGAGCAAAGCTGCATTTATGTTATGGCACTTAAAAAGAATTGTTGCTATTCTTACTCTACTTTTGTAGCATCCATCCTGTCTAATAATGTCATAATGTGTATGCTGTTACATGTTAAGGTCAGTTCTGTAGAAATCTAAAAAAATTTTCTTACTCTTGTTTCTATGTAGACTCCTTTCTGTGGTTGTATCTGGAAAGTTTTCGAATACATAGGCAACATGAACACAGAGTCTACATGGTTGCTTTATGGCTTGTTGAATCACTCCATGGTATTGCTTTGCTTCATTAGCATACAATTCAGCTACTTATGCTGTAATTAGCATTTCACAGAAGTTACCATGTTTGCATGTGTGTGCACCGCTACATGGAGTTTACTGAATCAAAATATATTCATGGACGTGTACACATTGTGCCACAATGTGCACATGGTAGGCTTCATTGAATCCCCCTGCATAACTTCTGTTTATATTTTCTTTGTATAACTTTTCTTCACAGGCTTACATTGAAAAGATGATCTGTATAGCTGGACTTCACCAGTTAACTGATTAGCCAACTAAGTAAATCACTCACTTACTCATCCACTCATTTACTAAACAAATAGAATACACTGCCGTGGCTCAGCTATATGAAGTTGTGACATCCTTTAAAATTTAAGACAGACAAAAGGGCAGATACCAATATGTGTAACATTTGCTTTAGAGTAATTGCATATGGTATTTTCTATTGATCTTAATTTATTTCCAATGTAGCAACATGAAACAAACAAAAAAAATACTTGAAACATCTTGTTAAAGTAAAAATGCAGCAAAATGAAATATTTTAAATTAAATCATGCAAATGTTTTTCAAGGGCATTTAAAATTCTGCTTATTGATATATTGTTTTCTTCAGGAACATGCAGTATCATGGGAATGGATCTTGGAAATCAGAACAGAAAGAATATAAGGAAGAAAACAGATTTGCAGTTATGAGTAAGATGTCCGTATCCCAGGTAGCTGGTACTGTACCTTGATGTATTGCTGAATCCGCCTGTGTGAATATTATGCCAGAAGGCTAAAACACTTCAGCTGTTCATGATGTAAAAATGCCTGAAGCACACATCATTGCTTCTGGCTTATCTGAAACAATGTAACACTTAGCTGCATTTGCTGTTCAAATGAAAGCACCAGTAACCACTGTACTAAACAATTTTCCTCCACTGATGAAAGAGATATTGTGCCTCGAAGCTTCCAAACATCATTTCTTAGAGCTGTGGAAATGACAGCAGCACAGGTAATTGCTGCAGATTTACCTGAAAGGCAGACTGCTGTTCCAGCAAACTGTGTAAAAGAAATGCCACATAAATGTATTGCTTCTTTGGGTGCAGGAATACTTTCAATTACTGAAAAAATAGAATATATCCATTTATCTGTCTAGTTCTGTAATGGAACACAATGTCCATATGTGTGCATGTGTTTCTAAAGACATATATGCCAACTCCGAGATCACACTACAGTGAGGAAAACGGTAAATATACTGTTCTGCCCTGTAGAGCAATCTCCATTTTAACAGTTTAAACTTTCAAAGTGTCAATCTTATGGCCTCGATCATAAGCAATTCGACATTCTGAAAGTTTGAAATTTAGAAGTAGATCCATATAGATATAGATATAGATATAGATATAGATATAGATATAGATATAGAGCGATATAGATATAGATATGTATGTGTGGGTGTTTCTATTTCTAGTCTGTATGCATATATGTATCAATCTCTTTGCTTGTGTATGGATATATATATATTTGCTTAACTGCTTTTTAACTATATTCACTTGAATGCCCATTCCAATGAAATAAAAACAGGAAATATTTGAAGACCTGATAAGGGACATGATCATTATAACCAGTATAAATTAATTAAAATAGTGAGGGAACATTACTGATTAATGAAAATATTACATATGTTTGTTTATCTGTCTACATATATGGTACATGGCAAATTTATAATAACAGAGAATGTCAAGTCATAGATTTTGTTACTTTTCAATTCAAAAATGAAATTGTAATAACAAACATCGATGTAGTTTTGTTTTGTAGGGATAAATGAGACAAACAACTGATATTATTTACAAATGAAGGGTACTACGACATTGCAGTTCCTCATCAATACATGCTGATGAATCTCATTCAGTTCTTATAGTGACTCCATGAGCATCTGCGCCCATTCACAGAGCTAACTAGATGAGTAAGGAATGGAAGTAGATTGCCTGGCCATGTTTCCGTTTACCCAAAGGACAGTTTCAATCTGCTTCTCCACTTAGTGCATGTTTTTGGGAAGTAGGAGGAAATCAGACTACTCAGAGAAAGCTCAACTGAGCACAAAGAAAACAAGCAGTCTGCAAAGAAGGGATGTCAGGCAAGAACCGAACCCGAGAACCTCTTATTGTGAGGCAACAGTGGTAACAATGCTACTCACTGCACCTCCTGCAGACCCTCATGCAAATACATTTTATCACACCAGTAGTTTCATTTGTTTTTATTTTAATTGTAGTTCTGTGTTCTCTGTACATTTGCACAACTTTATCTTATGAATAATTTCTTATCCTCGACATCTTTCAGACTATTATTTAAACAAAGTCAACCTGTATGTGATGACCGTGCCCTGGCCCAGCAATCAAGGAGCCCCAGTCCTCACCACTAACACCAGGGAGGTCATCTCCTAGAAGAGAGGAAAGGATAACTAATACACACAGTAAAGTACAATTTCCCTTAAGTGCACACAGAGATCACAATCAGACTGGGGTTGGTTGCTCCCTTGCTCACCAGGTCCCCAATATGAGTCCCCACTGGCACAGCTATAGGGTCCAGAACTCAGCCTAGCTGAGCAAGCTAAAACCTCCAGTACACTCTCTGTCAAACCAGTGCTTTGTGTCCCTGCCAAGTAGCTGACACACCACACACACACACTTTGAGAAGAGGTTATACAACCACACAGACCCTCCTGGGAAAAGGCTGGCACAGGTTCTCCAGCTGTGCCCCTATTACCCAGACCATATGGTAGTAATTCCTGCCACCACCCAGCTAATAATATCAGCTACTAAAAGGCCCTTAAAAGGGTGTCCAATTATTACTGTGCAATATTATTATCTAATTGGTAATGTGACTATACAGTCTAAGGCTTATTAGAGTGGTCTATTACGATAACCTCTATAAATATGCAATGTACTCTAGAGCTTATCTCTACACAAACCAGCCACAGGTAGAAGGTTTTAAAAATATTTAATAATAAATAATGAAAACACAAGACAGAACTACTACACCACAGAGATATCTAAGAGTTCAGAGATCACACAGAAACTTAAAATAATACAGTAGGACAGGTCTGATTTCAAAGAAAAATACCTAATTAATCTTTACTAGCTTTAACTATTCCTACAAGAAATCACAGTGCTAGAAACTTACATGTGAGCTTAGGCAGAGTGCTGAGTTAGATATCCAAGATCAAAATGCTCACGGTCTCTTGTGAGAAATAATATTTAAACTTTACTAACAAACATGTCTCTAAGGCCCTCCCGAATTACATCATTTTTGACACTTAGGTTTTCCCAGTATTCATATTGCATCATCTTAACACCTGGTCTGAGTTCTCAGGCCACAAACTGCATTATTTAGCAATCTAACACCTATCAGAAACTTACAACAATACAAGGCATTTCACATACACACTTGAGCAGAAACTAGAGCAATAAAACACCTTCTACATGTAAATTCTGGTCATAAACTTTAGCCTTAAACCAATGGGCATGAAACCTTCATCCAGACACACTGGAGCCGAATTCTAACATGAAAGGGTCACAACATGCTTCACTGGGCCAGTAGAGTGCAATGCTGTCACATATTTTGCAGTTCCACATTTCACAGTGTTCTTTTACACTCAAGAAAACATGCCTGTAATTTACATTTATTTACAAATGCCAGAATAATATATCACATTCTATTTGACTAGGCTGGCAGCCTTCACCCATCTCTCCCCAATTGTCACACTGTACACTAAGATATATTAATAAGAGTAGATAGACAGACAGATAGATAGATATCTGCATGCATATTTTTAATGAAGTTTTACTCCACTGACTAAATATTCTAGCTGTGAGTTAAAACTAACTTGTAATAAAGGAAAGGATTGATTTTACTGAAAATAAAAACATACGGCTCCATTTGTGATATCTGCTCTGAGCATGAGCCAGCTTTATTGATTGTCTGTGAAGTGTTAGTATTAGGAAAGATTTGACTCAGTGGCAATAATTTTATTCGAGCTGTTTAACAAAGGACTTGGTAATAAAACCGGAAATCTTCTTTTGAAATGCTTTTCTGACTGAAACTATAATCCTAGTAGAACTGTAGAAACTGGATGAGGTGCAGTCTGGTTCATAGGTGAATACTAGGCTAATTACCCTGAAAGGCCATTTTGAGCCTAGCCAATAAATCAAGGTGAGAATCAAACCCATTTTGCCTATGAGGCAAACACTAACTATTATGCCAAACCTCCCACCCCCCATTATGCCAAACTTCCTTTCCCCACAGTATGAAGACTGTTTAATGCTTGATAATTAAACTATAGGCTAAGATTATCCATGCCATTTAGAAAGGCTTATTTGCACAATAGATATCTTATCTCAAAAGGTTCTGACATCATGATAAGCCTTTTCAATTCTCAGACTGGTGCACTGCTTCAGTTTACCCCTTATTGGGCCCATAGCATGGAGATCCATCTTACAGGTGAAACCCAACACTCTATCTGGCAGTCTGTTGGAGCGGCTAATGCTAATTAGCCATGTCCTATCCCCTGCAAATGTTCACAGAGCTGTTTTACACAGAATCATTCCATCATGTAAAATTTAATGCTAAGAGGAAAAAAATGAACATGGTGTTTTGAATGGAATCAGTCATTTATGCCTATCCTCACAGCACAGGTAACTCCAGCAAAACCATGCAGGTGAGATATATTAGTTTGTGTGTGCGTATATATGTGGGTGTGGGTGTGTGTGTGTTTGTTTGTGTATGCTGGTGTCTGTGTGAGTGCATCTGCCTGTCTGGGTAGTCACAATATAGTATTACTTATAGTAGGGAGTAGCTGCTGAGACTGGATGTGCATCTGAGCATCTGTCATGAGTTTTCCCTTCATGGTAGGTAATGGAGCGCAAGTGTGTGTGTGTGTGTGTGTGTGTGTGTGTGTGTGTGTGTGTGTGTGTGTGTGTATGTGTGTGTGCGTGTATGTATGCATGTGTGCATGTGTGTGTATGTGTGTGTGTGTGTGTGTGTGTGTGTGTGTGTGTGTGTGTGTGTGTGTGTGTGGGGGGGGTTTGTGAATGTGTATGTGCTTGCCTGGGTGATCATGCTGTGGAGGTTAGTTAGTGGATCAAAATTCTGGATGAGTGTGTGTGTCTGTGTGTGTGTGTGTGTGTGTGTGTGTGTGTGTGTGTGTGTGTGTGTGTGTGTGTGTGTGTGTGTGTGTGTGTGTGTGTGTGTGTGTGTGTGTGTTTCTTTTTGTGTGTGTGTGTTTGTGCATCTGTATGTCTGTGTCTGTATGTGTCTGCCTGATAAGTAAATAGGTAGTGGTTGCTCAGACTGGATGCGTGTCTGTGCATCAGTCTGAATTTTCACTCCATGCTAGGTAAGGGATCGCAAGGCAGGATATGTGTATGTTTGAGTGTGCATATGTGATACTTGGTGTGTGTGTGTGTGTGTGTGTGTGTGTGTGTGTGTGTGTGTGTGTGTGTGTGTGTGTGTGTATGTGTGTGTGTGTGTGTGTGTGTGTGTGTGTGTGTGTGTGTGTGTGTGTGTGTGTGTGTGTGTGTGTGTGTGTGTGTGCATGCCTGGCTGGGTGGTCATGCTCTGGAGGTTAGTTAGTGGATCACAATTTTGAATGTGGGTGCGTGTGTGTGAGTGCGTGTGTGTGTGTGTGTGTGTGTGTGTGTGTGTGTGTGTGTGTGTGTGTGTGTGTGTGTGTGTGTGTGTGTGTGTGTGTGTGAGTGCCTGCCTGGGTGATAATGCTCTGGAGGTTAGTTAGTGGACCACAATTTTGAATGTGGGTGTGTGTGTTTGCATGTGTGTGTGGGTGTGTGTGTATTTTTGTGTATGTAGCCTTTTAATAAAGTGATGTATGGACTGCTAGGGTGAACACTAGCACTTGTCAGATTGACAGCACAGTATTCAGAGACATGGTATTGAGCAGCTAATAAGGTGTTTCTTAGTGCAGCTACGCCATCTTTCTCAAATGGAATATTGTTCCATCGAACTAAGCAACAACCTCACACTGAGTAGTTACCGTGGGCAGAGAAAAGAATTCTTTGAGTCCCATGGCATGATTTTTTTATTCTATTTTTTTATAATTTAGGCATTTAATCCAAGTTTTTGTAAATAACAACAGCTTTATTTATTTACTTATTTACTCACTCACTTTTTGTTGACTGGGTTACTCCACTAGGCCAGTGTTCTCTTCTCAGAGGAGACCTGAGGTGGTATTCATACTGACTATGAGAAATTTGGCCAGGGCAGCAAGGAACATCCTGTACTCTTTTTTTTTTTTCAATAAGTACAATAGGTTCTTTTACATCTGCCTGAGCTACCATCAACACAGGAAAATGTGACCCCAGTTTCTATTTGAGATAACCAAAGCAATGTTTTTTAGGAGGAGTAAGCATTTAAAATTTCAGTTTAACTATTGGTTTGTGATTAATGAGGGGAGGATAGGAATACTGCAATTAACTCTAAGAAAAGTTATATGTGTACAAAATGTAAGCATTTGGACCATTTTGGCCAGACAAAGCAAGTGATGACAGACCAAAAATGTCTTTAGATCAGGTTGTGCAAGTGAATCAAGAAGACATAAGTAAGGACTGAGTACAGAAAGAGAATTGAAGAGAATAGTGTAAACCCTTTTGTTTTCATTTCCAGAAAAAAGGTTGGAAAGAGTAATCCATAAGAAAATGTGTAGGATTAGAAGAAAATATATATTTACTAAATTAAGGGAAGATATTAGCTCAAAGTGAAAAATGGAGTATTCTGAGAAGAGAATGGCTGTGGGTCCACTGTGTTCAGTCAGAAAAAGAAAGTGAAAAGAAAGTAAAACGCAAATAGACTTCCACTAATTTCCAAATAGTGCCATCTTTTCCTTTTTACCTTCTGAAACTATAACCTAGTTGCTGTTGTCTTTGTAATACTCCTCCCACAGTATAAATATTTTGAGCTGAAATCTAAGGGAGTATTCATAGTCCCACATTTCACACAAGTGTAATGGGAATTTGCGAAATGCACTGCTACACCTGCATTTGAATAAGCAGTGCTGGTTTTCAAAATTCTCAGCCTTCTGAGGAAATGCCCAGTACATATCCATCAGCCTTTTAGAGTAAGGAATCTGGACAAAGCCATTAATAGTGGAGGACAAAGGCCCAAAAATGGGGACAAATTTTAAATATTGCTCTTACAAATTTAGAAAGTTTATATAATAACAGGGTTTATATTAGTGTCAATTTCCAAGGGTATGAAGTCTGAAACTTAAATGTCTATTATTTTCTGACTTCAGTCCGTTATAAAACCACAATTTTATGAGAAACAGACCAAAAATACGAGGCAAAAATCTGTATATTGTGTGAAAATCTGGACATTTGAGAGGTATGCAGTGTACAGTTGTATGAAACAAGCTTTGTTATATGGGTAAACGTCCCAGCAGTTCTGAACATGCTCCATGTTTATGCAAGAAATGTTGTATATTTTTGATAAGTAGTAATAAGTACAAAAGTGTAAGGAGATCTCAAGAATTTTCCATATTTTGCACTGGTTATGGCTCTGAGTTGTTGAATCTCAGAATATCAAACCCTTTTAAAGAGTTGTATTCACCATCAAGGTGTCCTTATAAAGAAAGTAGGAAGATAGGGTAATTGGAAATATGGAGAAAGAGAGACAACAAGGAAAACTCAAAATGAACACATTATGACTGTTGTGGTGGGGAAGGTGGGAGAGGATGGGTAATATTTTTTGATGGAGATAAAGCCCTATTTTTCTGAACATATATTTTAATGAGGAAAGTTGTGGAAGGAAGAATGGAAGAGTATATAGGAGACAAGATTAGGGAAGATTTAAAGAATATTTTGGACTAAAAAAAAAGGATAGAAAAGACTGACAGAAACACTATGACAGACACAAATAAGGTGGTGAAAAGAACCACAAGATTAGTGTTGTTCCTCTGTGAAAAACTTCAAATATTCCTTTGCCCTGATGGACCTGATGGACCTGGGCAAGGTAATCCCAGTGGTGAAGTAGTTGAGGCCTTTGATGGCTTAGTGCTCAAAGTGGTCTAGGACAGTGAGCCTTGTACCTCGTGGAGGAAGCTTTTATATCTTCCCCATCAGCCCTTTCAACCAACATTTCTACTGCAGCATCAATTAGGTCCTGATGCCTAGCATGCTGTCTTTCCAGACTGCCATGCACTAAGATGGCTACAGGTTTGAGGCTAACACTACTACAATGTGAAGCAGTTCCCATGCGGGCAGGGGATGGTTGTGGTGATTTTTCTTGCTCTTGAGATGTCATAGGTTGAGGTGCCCTGGACACTTCTCAATCTGCAAAAAACATAACAGTAAATGGGAAGAAAAAGAAAGAAAGAAAGAAAGAAAGAAAGAAAGAAAGAAAGAAAGAAAGAAAGAAAGAAAGAAAGAAAGAAAAGGGAGAGAGAGAGAAAGACAACAAAATGACATGTTAAATAGCAAATGCCTTTATTTCAATTAAACAAAAATCAGAGTAGTTTAATTTTTATTGAAGAATATTAAACTGACACTGGCTAAAATATCTTTCAATTAATAATGTCATCAGTAAATAACAATTAGTGATTTTTATTCAGGTCTGTTTCTACTTCAGAATTATCCATTTTAGTAATGCTACATTAACTTTACCATGTCTGAATAATTTCTGGAATGAGATTCTATAAACTTAGAGCAACTAAGTAGTGAAACAGTAAGTAGTGACAAGTATCGTTTTAGGTTTAGGTCTGTTAGCACTGCAAAGGTGTGCACTCTTAGTAATATCTATCTACCTGTCTGTCTATCCACAGTATCTATCTATCTATCTATCTATCTATCTATCTATCTATCTATCTATCTATCTATCTATCTATCTTCTATACTAGATCTCTATTTTATCATAGCCTCCAGACAGACTTCAGACCAAATAAATAGAGGACTGCAACAGTTATTCCTCTACACAAAGGGGGACACTTCTACAAACCTAGGAACTACAGACCCATAAGTCTGACTAGCTTCATATGCAAGGCCATGGAAATAATTATTATGGATTTCATAAACCAAGACATATGAAACCTACAAACACACACACACACACACACACACACACACACACACACACACACACACACACACACACACACACACACATACACACAAAGAATACAGGGG
Organism: Protopterus annectens; assembly: GCF_019279795.1. Lineage (NCBI taxonomy): Eukaryota > Metazoa > Chordata > Ceratodontiformes > Protopteridae > Protopterus > Protopterus annectens. The sequence continues at coordinate 1,843,501,161 of NC_056739.1, forward strand.
TAAACAGCAAGTCCTGTGACGCCCCATACCAGTACTCAGTTTCCTACAGACTACTGCATGATGATCTATGCCTAGCTTACATGGCATCCTCTGATCCCAAACTGATAGATTTGTTGGTGTCTATATTAGATGCACAAAAAGACTTTAGCACGAGCGCTCACATGAGCGAAAATGCAGGGAATCAAAACTGTGATTGTGGGGTCGTGTTACAGTGAGGAGTGGGATATTTGCCTTTTCCTCACTGTAGTGCGACCTCGGAGTTAGAATATATAGTTATCGGGTGGTGTGGGGGGTACAGCCCCCCCACAATAGCAAGTTCGATTACCGGCATTTTCGATCATGTGAGCGTTTGCGGTAAAGTCTTTTCAGTTTTATAATATAGACCCAATTTGTTGCACACCCACAAAATAATCAGAATCAGAACTACAATAGTAAAGATGTAAACATCTTCTGTGATATAAGCAGGATATGTTGGAGGGACAGGCACATCTCAAAGATTACCCCTTCACTGGAACAGGCTTTCCATCTATGTCAAGCAAAGCTCATCCCTAACCCTATTCAAACGTAAGATGGATCAATGGATGGGAAATTGCAAATTTACCCTTGCTTTTGCATCTATTTCCCTAATGAACAGAGGCAGCCTGTGGACATTTGAAGTGCAAAAACATATATCATAACCATAAACGTACTTGAGGTAGTGACACATGTCAGTAATATTTTGGTACATTGAGGATAAGTTTGGCTAGGCTTAAAATGCTACAGGAATAATAGCCTAGTAACCACCTATGAACCTATATACCTATGATAAATAACTATGTTAATTTCTGTAATAAAATTCCATAAACTTTCTCCAGTTAAGTAGTATCACATTAAATAGTGACAAGTACCAGGTCATGTTTAGGTCTGTTTTCACTTCAAAGTTATTCATCCTTGTAATACTGTATTTCCTTTAACTAACGGAATAAGTATATAAATTTATGTAATGAAATTCAAAAACATTCACTGAATATGTATTTAATGACCACTTACTAAAACTGGAGGTATGACAAACTGACCTGTTTAAATCTCTCAGTGTGTAATAATTTCATTTCATTTTATTCTATGTCTTCATGATTTTAAACCATATTTACAGGGTCATGAGATCATATGCCCTACCGTCCACTGATACCTGCCATGGCTGTTACTCACATCCTCAACAACTATGAAAATATAACAAAGTAAGACAAAAAGAAATGGTTACTAAACTTGAAAGTATATGCTCCAGGCTTTAAAGTACTGAAATATTTATAAGATGTTTCCCCATGTTGCCTTAGTTATGCAACCATCCACTTTAAGCTTCATTTATCCTGTCCTCCCTTTACTTGTATATAAGCAAATGCAAGATGCAACTCTATAAATGTAAAAGCAATGTTCTACTGCATGGACCATAAGAAAATGCTATGTTTAAATGCTTGCTATAAAGTAGGGATGGGATCCGCCCTGCAAAAATAAAATGTTATTATGCCTATGGCAAAATAAGGGTATGCGGTGCAACTGAAAATAAATTCTTACAAGCAGTACTGAACATCTGAAGTTGATACATTCAATGGCACCAATAAAAGTTTGCTGATATGGCAAAGGTGAGTCTTGTAGGTGTAGCTTTGCGTGAAGCAAGTGGCCAGCCTAAGCTGGAGCAAATTATTGCCATCGATGTTCACTTTTCAATATGTACTTTGCATTGCTACTACTAATATGATATTGCAATATTTTCATTAATCACACCTGAGAAAAATATATCTTTAATCATGGTCTAAAGCATTGCCCTTTGCATTAACACAGTATGCAGTTCAAAAATGTCTTCCCCTTCCCCTGTGGGGTGTGTGAGGCCTCTGGATGTAATACTCATAGAACTTGAAAACAGTTCTGGAAATCCTTAGTACATTATCAATACCTTTTTAAATGTCAATTATTGCTGCAATGGCCCTTGGTAGTGCAACATATAAGTAATACATTTTAAAATGTAATTCTGAGAAAAAAAATCACCAAAACAAATTGATTTAGGACCATGTAAGTGCAATACAAGTAATTGCATCAACAGCATGCCACAGCATTATTAAATGCTTGTTACTGAGGTACAATTTATATAATTCAAATTATATAATTTGCAATAGAAGTGAAAAGTAGCTCAGCAAGTAGTTAAAAAAATGATTGTGAAATGCCCACCCTTCCCAAGTTTTCCAACAGTTATGCCTATGAAGTGGTCTGTTTTACAAACTTAATATAATTACACTACTTCTTTTAAGCTCTGAAGCATTGCTAAAATATTGGATGCATACACAGAGATAAATGGCTGTCTATGTAGATATAGCTCTATATAGGTATCTATATATAAATAACTTGTAATAAGTCATCTTTATTTGTAATAGATTTCAGTTAACAAAAGGATGTTTTGGGTTATTACCATAATGCCCTAGAATGCAAATAAGTAAGGTGATAAGCAGCATTGGCAGCCAATTAAGTACCTAGTTTAAATTGAATTATTAATATACTGGATGTATTTTAAAAACTCAAGACAGCTGATTTAAAATATTAGTGCCATTTTATTATTTCTTGCATTGTAGTATGCATTTTACAAAGAAGTAATTCATGAATATTTAAAAATGAAAGTGTCAGCTCACTGTCATGTACTTTTTTTACTATATTTAAAATAATTTATTTCACTGGATTGTTTGTTCTGATGAAATTCTTTTTAAACTATTAAAGAATAAATGCACTCAAAAAGTTATATTTTAGATGTCAGTTCATTCTGTTGGGTGTATGGTATTTTTTATTGTCTGTAGGTTTCAGTTTTTTAAACACTTCCTGTGGTTGCCTCTGTATTACAAATAGTCTTTACTTGTTAGTGATACACAGGTTCCGTCATGCCATCTGCACTGCAGATCAGAGTGCAGTTGAAGTGTGCTGTATCTTTAAGAAACATATCAAGGCTGTATATGCATGTATAAATTCCAGACCCGTGCAATCCCTAGTGCCATTTTGTAAGAGCAGCCAGAGTGAGAGCATGCATGATCGCAGTTGTTAGTTTGTATATAAGTTACTTAAGTTAAAGTCAGTAAACTTCTATAGTGATGTGTTTGTATAAAATAAAGCTGCTTGAACAGAACCCATGAAGACTCTGATACTGTGCCCAAAGTAGAAGAGTGACATGGTGTCAGAACCGGGATGGTAGAGAATAAGATCCAGAGCCATGAGGTGCAGAGGCAGCACTGAAGGTAAAACTAAGAGAAATGAGCACAAAAAGAGTCAGAAAAGAATCAGAGGTAATGACAAACAGCACAAACAGTTTATTTGATAGAAAAGAAAAAAACAGGGCATTACAAGGGCAAAACCCACATTATTGAGTAAGCGGAGGGCACAAAAAGTTTGTTAACTAAAGGAAATGTTTAAAATAAAGGTATTTAATGAAATGATTAACAGTAAAGCAAAACAAGCATATTTAAAGCAAAACATGTGTGTTTAAAGCAAAACTGGGCATGTTTAGAGTAAAATGAGCAGAAGAATGGTACATTAAGCATGAAAAGGGCTTAAACAAGCAAAATGACTATAATATGGACAAAAAGGGCACATTTAGCAAAAATAAAGCAAGGCAACTGCATGTGTTTTGGCAAAATGCTATGTTTTGGCATAACTACAACTTTGTATTGTATCAAGGGCATAACTAAAGTTTTTCAAAGTATTTCAACATGTGTAAAAGTGCTTATATCATGTGCTTATTACTGTGCATGTATTTTGAAGAGTTTATTGTGTTCAAAGTGCAACTATTTCATGAAACACAGTCAAAGTATAGCCATTTCAAAAAGTTTCTTGTACTCAGTCTGTCTATTCGCAAACTGCCACCATTACAAAGTGTTCCTTGCACTGTAAAGAGTTGCTTAGCAAGGTAGTGCCATTTTGGGGACATTTCAGTGTGCTGTATGCAGTTATTCACAAAGTGCAATTACTTCAAAATGTTATTGAGTTTTGGGCAAGAGAGGTTCAGTTTATTCCCATCATGCAGTTATTTGATATGTTTCTTACACTGATAAGAGGTAATTTCTTGCAAAATGATATTACAAGAGTATTAAAATGCCCAAGAAGTTTATTTTGCAAATTCCAATTATTCAAAGGTACTATGAGTTTGTCCATTAGCATAATTTCTAAAAGCCCAAAAAGTATAAATTCAGAAACACAAAGGCACTGGACAAAGTTACAAATACTGGCATACGTTTCTGGCATATGTGCATGTGTGTGTGTTTGTGCGTATTTGCAAAAACCCTTAACTGATATGTATTAATATGGCAGATGGATTTCAAAAGCCCCTACCATTTATATTTGATCAGAATATTGCAGAGAATTGGAGAATATTTGAGCAAGAGTATCATATTTTTACACGCAGCTTATGCAGATAGAGATGCACACACCAGGGCATTAATTTTGCTAAACCTAGCTGGGTCAGAGGTCATATAATGAGAATGTTCATTTGTGCATGCACCTGCAGTATATGAAGGAGAAGGTGAAAACTGTCATATTGTTGTACAGGCTGAATCAAAAGAAGACCCCAAGTGTTTGAAGCATAAATTCAGAGAACTGGGTAACTCCCAGACAAACATTACATTAGAGAGGCATTTGTTTTACATGAGAGATCAGAGACCAGTGGAAACATTTGTAGCTTATATAACTGACCTGAGAAACAGAGGTAAAACCGTGTTGGTTTGCTGACTTAAAAAATTAATTGATAAAGGACAGGCTTGTGTGTGGTATTAGTAGTGCTGCTGTGAAAAAGATTTTACTTCATGACAGTGATTTAAGACTGAGCAAAGCCATAGAGATTTGTCATATCCAGGAGGTGACAGAAAAGCACACAAGTACACTTGCGAGTGACAAGAGCATGGTTTCAGTTGGCTCCAGAGCAAATGTAGATACATGCAACACATGGCAAACAAAAACAGGCCCAAGCACATGGCAGCTATGGGGTTTCCAGGGAAGACACATAGCTTTCCAGTAAGTTCTAAGAAAGGAGCTTCCTCCTGCTCATTGCAGTAGAAGCATGAATCAGCAAAGCCCAAGTCAAGCTTTATTGTTAACTGTTGCAATTGTGGTGCAAATCATCACTCTAAAAAAGAGAAGTGCTTAGCATTTGGTCAGCAATGTCACAAGTGTAAAAAATGGAACCATTTCTAAAAGTTTTTGCAAATCAAGTAAGCCTCACACAGTTGTAAAGAAAGGTCGCACAAAAAATCAAGTTAATCAAGTAGAGCCGAAGCAGCCAGCTTTCAGTGCTTGATGAAAGAGTTGGTGCAGTGAATTTATTAACAAGGAGCAAAGTGTTTTGTACTCTCCGGATTAATGAAAGATCCACAGAGTTTAAGGTAGACACTGGTTCAGAATGTAATGTTATATCAACAGACACATTTGCTAAAGTGAGAACTAATGAACAACTCAATGTAGCTAGTAGTGCAAGACTTGTTGCTTATGGAAGTGAAGAAATTCAAACCGAAGTTTCAGTGATGCTTTCATGTTATTTGGCTAACTGTTACAACTTGTTATTCTATGTAGTCCAAAGATGAGTGCAATCTTTATTGGACCTCAAAGATAGTTTAAGAAAGAATCTGCTTTATTTTGCTAAAGAAGTTTGGCATTTAAGTGCATTTCCAAGTTTTAATTTTTCTGAAGCCATTTTCTCAGAGTATGCTGATGTTTTCAGTGACAAGTTAGGCAAACTTCCAGTTGCGTATTCCATGAAGTTAGACCCAGAGGTCACTCCAGTAGTCAGACCAGCAAGAAGAGTTCCAATAGCTATGCAGGATAAAGTTAAGGCTCAGCTGGATAAAATGGTGCAGCAAGGTGTGATTTGTCCAATCACAGAACCAACTGAATGGGTGTCATCCATGATAGCAGCTCACAAAAAAGGCTCAGATTAAATCAGAATATGTATTGACCCAAGAGATATGAACAAAGAAGTCGTATCATCCAATGCAAACAGTTGAAGAGGTCGCAGCCTTAATACTGAATGCCACTGTTTTCTCTGTCTTGGATGCAAGCAGTTCATTTTGGCAAGTGATGCTTGATCACAAATCTTCATTTCTAACTACTTTTGGTACTCAGTTTGGTGCATACAGATTCCTAAGGATGCCATTTGGAATTCTGCAAGTGAACTCTTTCAGCATGCAATGGTGCAATTTTTTTGGGGTTATCCTTGTGCCATAATAGTAGATAATTTATTGGTTGGAGGCAATGGTGAGGCAGAACATGACAGTAACCTCAAGAAAGTTCTAGTCAGAGCATAAGAAGTAAACTTGAAGCTCAATCTTCTGAAGTGCAAATTCAGACTTCCATAAGTTACATACGTAGGTCATTTGTTTATGAGTGCAGGCTTGAGACCAGACCAAACCAAGCAAGCAGCTATTCTTGAGATGTCAGCACCAGATAATGTACAAGCTCTACAACATTTTCTAGGCATGGTCAACTATTCAGGCAAGTTTATACCAGACTTCAGTGAGTTGACAGAACCTATAAGAGAGCTAACGTGCACAAATGTTGCATCATCATGGTTGGAACAGCACCAGAAGGTATTTGAAGACCTTAAGAAGAAAATTGCTACCCCACCTACATTAAGCTACTATGATGTGAATAAACTGGTTATTCTTTCCTGTGATGCTTAAAGATTTGGTTGTGGTGCAGTTATACATCAAGAGGGCAGACCAGTAGCCTCTGCATCTAGAACACTAACCCAAACTGAAATGCAGTATTCTCAAATTGAGAGGGAGCTTTTGGCAATAGTATTTGCACGTTCCAAGTTTCATGATTTTATTCATGGTCGAGCTATTCAGATTGAAACTAACCACCAACCTCTATTTACTATTCTAAAGAAGCCTATGCATTCCACTCCAGCGAGATTACAAAGAATGATGCTCAGATTGCAAAAGTACAATTTCAAAATTCTCTGCACGAAAGGCAAATTGCTCTACCTGGCTGATACCTTATCCAGATTGCCCAGAAATATGACAGAACAGCTTGACGCAGAGAATTTTGACTTTAATGTGATGTAATTTTTCTGCCACTAGACTTGATTAGTTGAGAGATCACACCTAGACTGATCCAATTTTGCAGAAGCTCAATCGCTGCATTAATGTTGGATGGCCATCAAAGCAATCTAGTATACCACCTGAAGTGCAAACCTATTTTCCTTACAGAGATGAATTGTTGATGGAAGATGGCGTCATTTTCAAAGGTCCAAAAATTGTTGTTCCTGCTTCCTTACAACAAGAGTATATCCAGATTTTGCACTGTGGTCACCCAGTATCTGCAGTCACTAAGAGAAGAGCGAGGGGAATTAGCATTTTGTTCTTCATTACTAAAAGACATCGATTCAGTACTTTCGTCTTGTTCAGTATGCAATAGTGCTAGACTGCATTTGCAAAGAGAACCACTTCAGCTAAGTCCAGTTCCTGAACTACCTTGGTCAACAGTTGCAACTGATATCTTTGACTGGAACAATCAACACTACTTGGTTTTGGTAGACTCTTATTTGAATTGGTTTGAGATTGATCTGCTACCTAACCTAACATCCACTGCTGTTATTACTAAGTTGAAATGTCATTTCTCAGTTCGCGGTAGTCCACACAAAGTTCTTTCTGACAATGGTACTCAATTTACTAGCCAGTTGTTTCAGAAATTTGCAAAAGAATGGGACTTTGTACATGTAAACCACCAACGACCAGCAAAAAACGATAGTGAACATGCAGTAATGAAGAAATAATGATTATTTATTTATAATTCCTTCAAATCCAGACCAGTTTCGGCTATTCAGCCTTTATCAATGAATACAATAAACTTTATTGTATTCATTGATAAAGGCTGAATAGCCGAAACCGGTCTGGATTTGAAGGAATTATAAATAAATAATCATTATTTCTTCATTACTGCATGTTCACTATCGTTTTTTGCTGGTCGTTGGTGGTTTACATCGTTGGCTTGACCCTGCATGCCATCCTTGCGGAGCGTATGGTTGTTTGCTGACTTTGTACATGTCACTAGTCATCCTGAATATCCTCAGTCAAATGGTCTAGCTGAACGTGCAGTGCAAAGTACAAAGCAATTACTTGAAAGGTCAAAGTGTGACAATACCGATGTGTTCTTGAATTTGCTTAATCTCAGAAATACACCCAGTGACAATATTCTTGGCTCACCTGCTCAAAGACTACTTTCCAGGCAAACTAGAATTATGCTACCCATTACTTCTAGTTTATTGAAGCCTAAACCTAAGAACAATAAAACCATCAAGGCTCAACTGGTTAAGAAATATAATATGCAGAAATCTAGTTACGACAGATCGAGCAGATTACTTTGTCCATTGAGGGAAGGTGAGATGGTACAAATCTAGACAATGAAAGGTTTTGATCGAATTGGACAGATTACAGTCATCTGTGCTGAGCCAAGATCCTACCTGGTAGACTCCGAAAGTGTGGAATATAGGCGGAACCATAGACATCTTTTTCCTGTGCCAGAATCATCATCTCCGTTACATCTTTGTTTTTGTGATGCTGACTTCAAATCTAAGAATGAATCAGACACTGTTCCCATACCAGAATGTGTTCAAAATTCTGATTCCATTCCAGAAAATGTTCTGAACATTCCACGGGTCAAACATTTTGCAGAGACCATTCCAGTTTCTAAATCTGATTCCCAGTGTTATGCCACACAATACGGACGAGTATCAAAGCCTAGTGTGAAATACACAGCAACGTGGACTTGACTGTATATATCTATATATATATATATATATATATATATATATATATATATATACAAACGCATTCCATGGACACCTACAGGAATGCATTCTATGGACACCTACAGGAATGCATGGATCGTGCTATCCCAAATAAAACCAAGACTCACTCCTCCAAAGGCAGGAGACCTGTCTGGTGGACCCCAGCCATAAATAAGCTATACAACAGAAGGAGTAAGCTACTACATGATAGAGCAAAATCCCAAAAAGGGAAGGCATCTCTGATCAGTACTAGCAAGAAACTACAATCCCTCATAAAATTATCTAAGGCCAGCTTCGAAAGAAAAATTGCACAAGATGCTAAAGATAATCACAAGGCCTTCTTTAGTTATGTCAGGAACCTGGGTGGCAACTCCCAGATATGCTCTGAGTTAGTGCAAAATGACAAAAAATACACTGAACCCACAGACATTGCCAACATCCTGGCAGACAGTTTCAGTGCAAACTTCTCCCCCCTTCTCCCCCAAAAGAGCAAATGTCTATCCCAACAGAGTGTAGCTTCTCTGACATCACAGATGCACAGGTGAGAGCTGCCCTCTCCAAAGCAAAAAACACAGCATCAATGGGAACAGACGGTGTCCCGGGCTGCGTCTTACACGAGCTCCAAGAAGAACTGAACCCTCACATAAAGTCACTGTTCAATCTCAGCCTTACTACAGGATATGCACCCAAGGAATGGCGTACAGCAACAGTGGTCCCACTCCACAAAGGTGGTGCCACAACGGACCCCGGAAACTATCGCCCTATAAGCCTGACTAGCCTGGTCTGCAAAGCTATGGAGCATATCATCATGGAACTCATAAACAAAGACATTGGGAACCTCCAAACACTGGATCCTACCCAATGTGGCTTTGTTAAGAGTAGATCTTGCCTCTTGAACCTGGTCAACTTCTTTGAAACAGTCACCAAGGCCATAGATGAAGGGAAGGTAGTCCACACAGCCTACCTGGACCTCGCAAAAGCTTTCGACACAATACCCCACTCGGGCATCATAAATAAGCGCACCAGCTTAAATATCAACCCCTATGTCACAAGATGGGTTGCAAACTGGCTCAGGGATAGAACCCACATGGTCAGAATTGCAGGTGCCATGTCAGACTCTAAACCAGTTACAAGTGGCGTCCCACAAGGCTCAGTCCTGGGACCTCTCTTGTTCGGTATATATTTCTTTGAGGTACAGGCTAACATGGGAGGACTATGGCTGACCAAGTTCGCAGATGACTGCAAACTGGGTGCCATAATTGACTCGCCGACTGCCACAAGCATCCTCCAAAAGGGTCTCACAGAGACGGATAACTGGTGCCAGAAAAGCTAAATGCCAAAAAGTGCATAGTCATCCCCTTTAGGAAAAACAAAGTGCCCACAAATTATCACATAGGTGGTAATCCTTTAAGTACGGAAGAAGTAATTAGGGATTTGGGGACCCAAGTAGATAGCAATCTCTCCTTTGACAATCACGTTGCCAAAGTGGTTAGAAAGACCTTCTATATAGCCCACCTTATCACAAAAGGGTTCACTTCTAGATCAAGAGAGGTCATTGTGCCCCTCTACTCATCACTCATCAGGCCCATAATTGAATACAATGCCCCATTTGGGATGTACCTTACCCAACACCTGCAGCAACTGGAAAGACCCCAAAAGTACCTCACCAAGAGGATCAAGAGACTCAAACAGATGCCCTATGCAGTTAGGCTAAAGAAACTCCAGCTCTACTCAGTTGCTTACCGCCTACTCAGAGGCGATCTGTGCCTGACATATAAAGCCATGTCCAAACCAGAATTAATGGACATGCTCCACCTCAGGAAATCCAAATCCCTTAGAGCTACATGCTCCAGGGACTTAAACCTCAGCACAGAAATAAATAGGACATGCTGGAGGGACAGATTCATATCCCAGAGGCTCCCCTCACTCTGGAACAAAATCCCAATCCATGTTAGGCAGAGCCTCTCAATGACCCTCTTCAAGAGAAATCTTGACGAGTGGATGGGAGATCGTAGGTTTACCCCTGGGATCTCTTCTGTGTCCCTACTAGACAGAGGCACAGTAAACTAACCTTAAAAGGGCTATCTTCTGTGACCTACTATACAGAGGCACAGTCAACTAATCTAAAAGGGTGGCGAAAGCCAAACACACTCTGGCTAGGCTTATAAATGCCCTAGAGCAGATAGCCTAGTATCAACCTATGAACCTATGAACTTATATATATATATATATATATATATATATATATATATATGTGTGTGTGTGTGTGTGTGTGTGTGTGTACACTTAGTATAGTATAATGCATGACAAAAATTGCCTGTAATTACTGCATGCTAAATAGACTCATAGCATTGTTTTATCTATTTCTCAAAGAAGGAGGATGTAGATCAGAATGCAAGTGATGTGTGCTGTATCTTTAAGAAGCATGTCATGTCAAGGCTGTACGTGCACGTATAAATTCCAGACATGTGCAATCCCTAGTGCCATTTTGTATGAGCAGCCAGAGTGACAGCATGCATGATCACAGTTGTTAGTTTGCATATGTTAAAGTCAGTAAACTTCTGTAGTGATGCGTTTGTATAAAACAATGCTGCTTGACAGAACCCACAAAGGCTCTTCTATTGTGTCCAAATTAGGAGAGCAACATGCACTGACTCCAGTAATAAGAACAAAGATGGACAAAATAATGATAATTTAGATCTTACATTACACCAAGTGCCTGTGCATTTATTTAACTTTCAACAAAAACTTTTATTTCCAAGACACAAGAGGCGTTAGATCAAATTAATGAGACAGGAAGTTCAATAGATGGTGTTCAGGATGACAGGTCCAGTATTTTGAGTGAGGATACCAATGCTGATGTAACTGTGGTTGCTGACAACATCACTGAACATACCTTTTTGACTGAGGTGTTGTTAACATCTATCTACACATAATCCCTTTACTGTGAACACTGGTTGGCCAGTAAATAAAAATGCTGGCTTAGTAGCTGAAACATCTTCAGTGACATGTAAGCCAAAGTCTATGAAATGGAAAATACATTTTTAAAGTTAAAGTCACTTGAATATGATAATTTCTGTCTGGAATATTGTGCGAAGTTAAAACAAGTACACCAAAGACTTTCTTATGGGTATTACATCAAGTGACAAAGTTTACAAAGATTTAGTTGAACTTTACAGTTATATTGGTTTTGCTGTTTTAAGATTGTCGTTTGGTCACAACAAAGAGAAACTTGATTCACTGACGGGTCAGGTTTGGCAGTTTGACCAATGCATTAGAAAAAGTAGAGTATTTTATACATTTAGGACTATATATGCCAGTATTAGTGTCAAAATCGAAAAACGTGGCAAAATTTATGTGAAGAAATATAAAAACTTTGGAGAGATGTATATGTTTATTATAATAATATTACATATTTTTTAAACAACAAACAACTTAGTAATGGTGATTTATCACAGACAGACAGTTGTATTGAAGTCATTTCCTCTTAACCTACTTTTTCAGGTGAAGAATTTCTGCCTCTCCCCAGATGATCTGATAAGTTAAAGCAGAACAAGTCTCAGGATATGGTAGGTTCAATTTAATTAATTTTCTTCAATTACCAACAGTGATTTAAACGTTGTCAAAGAGAGTGATCACCTTATACCCCTTTTTATCCAAAGCCTCTATCTGTAAAAAGGAAGGGAAGCTTGAGAGGGAGAGGAACTCACAGAGGAAGGAGTCAGAGAAAGGGAAGGAAGCCTGTAATGCCTTATGTCCTTTCTATAACATTAGTTCTTTTACACTCTCCAAGTTTCATATTAATATTCTCAATAAAACTTTTTCATTCATCCCTTCTAAGGGCCAATTTGCAGAATCTGATGTTGGACTTAAAGCTGTACACTAGTAAATTTAATTTAAAATATATTTTACATGGTGTTGTTCAGTCTAATTTCAACACAGATTCTTAGTATAAGAAAAAAGTACTTCAAATCCATCTCTAAATAAAATATTCAATGCCTGCAGAACTTTGTGTGAGTAATTTTAGAAAATCATTGGCTGGTAAACCAGAAAGAAAAATAAAAAGTACAATTTGTCTAAACAAGACAGAGATGCATTAAATGATTTGATGAAATGTGATTCAATTAGAATTATGAAAGCAGACAAGGACAATAGCATAGTCTTAATGGATAAAGATAATATGCAGAATTGAAATCTTTCAGAAGAGAATTGTTATAGAGCAGTTCAAATGTTTTGTGCAGTATAAGTACAAAGTTATTGCTCATTGTCTATTAGACTTGTTTAGTAAAGGTTATATTCACTTTTATTTATATGATTCTTTTATGTAATAAACAACCTGGGTTTGGGAAACTGTTTGGTATACCAAAATTTCATAAAGACATTAGACAGCTTCTATTCAGGCCAATAGCGTCTGCTAGCATCAGTATACCTGAATCAATACATAGCTGTATACTCACACGGTTCATTAAAAACAGTGGTACAGATGTCCAGTTTTTACCTTAGGAATTCTTGGGTATCTTAAACTTACTCAAACAGTATTTGTTGGTTCTGAGACTTTTTTGGTCACTACTGACATTATGTCATTATATACATCAATTATTCAATACTGGAATAAAAATTGTTAGGCAATATTTAAGTGAGTTCTCTGATTTTGACAATATCAAAATTAACAGTGTGCCTTTTACTGAATTTAGTTTTAAGTAATACTTTATATTTTGAAAATCAAATATACCAGCAGTTAAAGCGTATTGCAGTAGGTGCCAGGATGACACCTTCTTTTGCCAGTATTGTCATGTGTTGGCAGGAAGAGATTGTGCTTACAAAAAGTCATTTTATAAATATATTAACTGATATAGACAATATACTGAGAATTCATTTTTCATTTGGACAGGTACTTCTGGTAATCTTATATTTTTTTCTTTTAGAAGCCCTGAACTTCAGTACAAACTTTTTAACATTCACTAAAAGTGATATAGGCGATAATGTAAATTTCTTGCATTTCTCAGTAAAGACTGATAACATTAACTAGTGCAGGGCCCTGACTTATCCAGGCAGTGGAAGTGGGCAGGCTAAACACTCAATGACTATCTTTGTCTGGGACAGGGTGGTGTACAAGTGCTCCTCAGTAGATTACTGTGGGTTACAGACTGGTATTATTAGTCTAGGTTTAGTTGACAGCCTGTGTCTCTTGTAAAACAAAATAAGGAGGGGACACATAAAAAATAGGGGTTGACTAGGCAATACTACTTACACCACTATATAGTATATACTATTGTTAATAGCAATTAGAATAGTTTGAATTTACCAGCTAGATGGCAATGAGGAATCCTACCATGCAAGAATAGGTGAGCTTGTGTGCCAAAAGTGTGAATCATGGTCACTGCCAGGACACGGGGCTGACGCATTAGTGATGCACCCCCATGCATCATACGCTACATGGCAGTTGATAGAATGATAGCCCTTCCTATTCTGATAGCATACCCCTCTTGATCCACATGACACCTTATATGAACACTGATATACTCTGTGACACAAAGCATTTCAGTAAAGTATGTTATTCTGTAGAAGGCATGCCATAGTACTGTCTCAGCCTTTTGGTGACACTGGAAAATAGATGTGCTAATCCATATGTGCAAAGCGTATTTCACAGAACTGCTGCAGTATCCTCCAGGCAGAAGCCTGTCAAATACCAAATATGTCCACAGTTTGTCTCTGAAGGGTACCCCATGGCAAGCATAGTAAGGGCTATATATACTTTGGTATCCAGAGGTATAGGAAGGTCACACATTTCTCCAGTTCCAATTTATAAGCCATATGAGCTCAATAAAACTCTTGTTATATTCCCATCCACTTTAAACCTGTACAGTAACTCCTTCTGATCAAAATGTTGTTATTCTTTGCCTGTACTTTTTTCTGCTATGCTGGTGAGTGGTGCTTTGCAGACCAGGTTTCAGCACAACAACAACAAGCAATAAAGAATGGAAAATCACCAGGATAGCAGTTATACCGAGCATCTTCACAAATTGTAAAGTAGATTGAAAAGATGCAGATTCACTTTTTATATCCCATCTGTGCCTGAAACAAATATACATCAGAAACCATGAATCGTAAAAAAGCAAGAAGAGGCACTTATTTACTTAAAAAAGTCACATGGTTTTAATACATTACTGCTCTGCATCTCATTATTCCCTTATTTACATAAGTCATTCTTTTTTTAAACAAGAAACATCATTATTAAACCATCACTTACTACACAGGCAATCATACATTTATATAAATGAAAACAAACCACACCAACGCAATCCTAGTTGCAAGCATTTTATATCGCAAACCATACTGACACACTCCCAGTTGCAAACAGTATACATCACTTATAATCTATCCAATCTTTCTCACTCAAAGATTACATAGCTCATTTAAATCCTGCTGCCTTTTAGACCTTATTTCTCACTTGTATCTATTGTTCCCACAATTCCCATTTTTTCCTTTATAGTTTGCTCCTACCTTTTTCTAAAGATCTCATTTCCAGTTGTTTATCTCTGTTACCATGTCAACTGCTTCCAGTATAGTTGGTTTAGATTTTGATTTCCATTTTCTAGTAATTGCTTTTTTGGCAGCTACCATTATTAGACTCAGCAAAGCCTTACCATGTCTAGGTAATTCTGATTCTGTATCATAGCTAAGAAAAATCATCTCCCTCATCAGACCAATCTGCCTACCCAGCATCTCTGACAATACATTCCACAGGGAATCTTTAAAGTCCACCAACTCACCACAGTCCCAGAAAATATGTTCCCAATTATTTCTTTCTTCCCCTTCACACCTCCAACATTTACTACGTGCCTGAGGAAAAATTCTCTGGAATCTACTTGGGGTATAAAAATATCTATGAAAACATTTCCAGGCAAAAATCCTAAGTTTTCTAGATTGTTTTGCATATTTGGGAAACATACATCTATCCTCCCATTATTTCTTTGTGAATTGCTTAGCCAGTCTCTCTTCCCAATCCTTTCTAACCTCTTCTGATTGATTCTTATAGTTATTATGCAATATTTTATATGCTCTACTAATTGCAAATTATATTGGTTAACTCGTATAAGTACTGTTTAAGGCTGTCTCTAGGCCAGTATTGCCCACATAATGTTCTGTCATCCACAGAGATCAGGTAATAAAGGTATATGGGTGATGTAGCCCACTCCATGAGCTGATATTGTTTGTTGACTTCACAGATATGGTACTGCAATCTAGCTTACCTACTATCTGAGTTATGCTTGTATTTCATGTATGTGCAGTCTACTGTCACTGCAGTCCAGTATAACACTCTAGTAATACTACCAGGTCATATTTTGATTCCAGGTGAGCTCTAGGCAAATATCAGTCAGTCAGTAATCAGCAGTAACACAGTAGCTCAGTTTGTTAAATGCTCTGTATACAGTTCATTTTGTCACACACAGACCAGGGTTCAAATCCAGTGGTATGTAGCAGTAAATATTACAGTAGCAGTCACGTAATGCTCACAGTTTCTCTCTCCACAGAAACTATCGGTAAATGGGTGAGGTAGCCCATATTATGAGTAGATAATTCTGTGTTTAGACGTCACAGACTGTTAAAATCATTAGCAAGAACGTGTTCATCAGCAATGTTCAGTCAGAAATAAAATGTGTAATCCCGGTATGGCTATATGTCTGGAGTGTTTGTTAAAAGTTGTTCCAGTCAATTAATGCATCCTATACAGATGTGCCCCACAGCCACTGCTATTGGGTTCTATTCCCATGCCTGCCAACCAAGGCATGACAGCTGTTTAGTGTCTGTACTAAACACATACATGTCCCTCAAGTGTCACAATTTCACATTAT
Source organism: Protopterus annectens (assembly GCF_019279795.1). Taxonomy (NCBI): domain Eukaryota; kingdom Metazoa; phylum Chordata; order Ceratodontiformes; family Protopteridae; genus Protopterus; species Protopterus annectens. Next base: position 1,843,517,808 of record NC_056739.1, read on the forward strand.
GTAATTAATAGTGCATAATCTGTCTATCACAGGATTATCATGGAAATGATTTCCTAGATTGCAAAGTATCAACAAATCAGCCCACAGAACACTCTGGTAGTTATATAGGTCCACCTGATGTGCACCTGTTCTATGTAGTTGTGTACCCACAGTTGTTACTGCTTGGCCCATAGTATCCCATGCAAATAGCTTGAGAGTATTTACATGTTACATCAGCTATAGGAGACTTGTAGTCACTGTACACATAAATAAAATACAGACCCGTAGATTAGATAATAGTACTGTTGTGAAAGAAATAACTGGAAATGTTACTAATGGACTGTTTTCCTCTCTATCCCCACCCCTAATCTTCATTTATTTCTTATTGTTATTCATTGGTTATGATTTAATATTAACATATGTTGTTACATTAACTATATTTTGGGACATGTGTTTTATTATTGTTTTGTTTTACAGTGGTTGTATATTAACATATCTTGTTAAATTACATATTTTGTTGGCATTATGCTGTAACTGTTTCTAGCATGCTGTTAATTGTTCTGTTATTTATTGTTGTGTTTCACATAATATGCATTGATATGTAATTGGGTTATTTCCAATGTTCTGCCATGCTGTTATTACTAACAATGATTTGTTCACAACTAACCTATACTTATTGCTATACCTCCATTACTACAGCATGTCAGGGTAGGCCGGTTCTAGGTGATCTGCTTACCTTGCCTCAACCGGCCATGGCACCAGGTTCTAGCACATCTAGGACCCATACCAGTGGTGCCCCATCTCCTGCACCTCTGCAGTGTCAGGTGAGACTGCCTCAGGGGCCGGGGCCCAGCCACCCCCTGGGAATGGTGGCAGTGGGGCATTGTCATCCAGGATCAACTGCCAGTCATGATATACAGGATTGTTCATCAAAGCTATGAATGCCGCCTGTGCTGGATTAAGGTCATGCTGGCCAACCTGGTGGGGCTACCTCACCATGGCACCCAGCCTCCAGCACAGCCACCTCAGTGCAGTGAATGAGCAGTGTCGACAGTCCCATGGGTAGGAGCATGAAGCACATTGCTGCCATCTGGAGGCACGCTTGACTTGGATTCCATACCACCCTCCCCCTCCAAGGTGTTCACTCAGCTTATGTGTTGCACACTACCCCTGTCTGCTGTCTTGTCTGTCTTGCCTGTCTGCAAATGCATTCTCTCCTACCCATCTTAACTCCCCAGACATATCTAAGTCCCTTCCCCAACATTCCACTCTCACCTTAATAAAAAAAAGAAAAATGGGCACCTGTCCCAAAAAAAAATATTGCCCCATGCATAGCTCTCCATTTTACTCAGCTGTCCACTGGACACAAGTAATTTGGTCCAATGGGCTTGACAATGCAGTTATGTTGTCATCACCCCTCTCTCTCTTGGGTTTGAGAGTTCAAATTCATCTACAAAAATCTGTCAAAGTGCACAGCTGTTGCTGTACAAGAAATGGATAGTTATGGTTCTTTCCTACACCCTTCCTGCATGTCCCTACCTGCCTTTCACTATGTGATTCCCCCTGCTTGCCCCCACTTCACCACTTTCCTATCTCCCCTTTTTTCTTTTCTTTATATTTTTTTTAGTGCAAAACTGCACAGCACACTGCATCCGTGTCACACAGCTTTGCTTAGCTCAGCTAAATAGAGCTCTTAGTATATATTTTTATAACATTGTAAGTCACATGTACAAAATAAACACCTCTTCCATGTTTCGAACTCAAGCCCATCACACCTGCAGCACACTGCGTTCACCCACCACACCCTGCAGATATTAACTAAAATAGGTGTTTTCATCAAAACATAGTGATTGCCACTTACAGTCATTAGGCGTGCCTCAGCAGAGTTGTAGCTGCACCACATCATGCAAACTGGAAGTAAAAATTAATGGGAAAAAATGGGAGTGTTCCTTGGACTCTGGTACAATAATACACCACTAGATAGCCAAAGACATAAAGAAGGATGTAACTGAGGCCTGTGATAGCAGGTAAATGTCTCCTTGTATCAGCAACATGTAGAAAGACACCTGCTAAAGGAACAATGGCAAAGAATATGTTAATCTTGGATGCTGGTGCAGATATACAGCCAGAGAAAGCTATGCACATTTTGATGGATGCAGACAAACTGTGATCAAGCCTGTGTTGATGCACATATACTTTGCAAAAACACATCTGCTGTAGCAGTGACTCAGTAGCTCAGTCTGTTAAATGCCTTGCATGCAGTTCATTTTGCCACACACAGTCCTGAATTCAAATCCAATCTTGTGTTGCAGTGCATTTACATTTTTGTGAAAACAGCAATTAATGACTGAGTCATGCAATCTTTATCTCCACAGGTTAATGCTAATGAATCAATTGCTATCCAGTTTTGCAAGTCAAAGGCCTGCAGGTGGGGACACTGCACATATCAGTATAGCATAACTATATGTTGCCTAGTACTCTGTTATTGGCACTGTTGCATAAACAGATGTACCTTAATCACACGCCTTGAATGGACTCCTACGGGTACCTTTACCCTGGCTCTGCCATAATGACAGAGGTGACACAGCTGCCACAGTTACATGTACAGCTTGATGTCCTCCCCCATGTGTTCTGCACTGCAGCAGCAGCTGCAGCCTGTAGCACACATACCTGTATGTAAAGGTAACTACCACACACCAACCATACCTCCCAGCCCCCTAGCACAAGGAATCCAGACACAGCCATACTTAATGGGGGGACAAAGGTCCAGAGATTGAGACATGTTTTACAGTTTGCTCCTACATTAATAGTAAGTTGATACAATCGCATCTATTGTATTACCATGCATATTCAGAGGGGTATGAAGTCTGGTACTCAAATGTGTGTCTTCCATTACTGACCTCAACCCACAATGTTTGTCAGTGAATTGCCTGATGACCACAATGTTATGGGATACTGACCACACATATGAAGTGGAACTGTGGACATATTGCATAAATCTCTACAGTTGACAGTTATGGTACCTACCCTCCGTGATGCTGTAGTCTCCACACCTCCATAATGTCCATCTTAACAGCAAAAAAAAGGGGCCCAGGTCTACATGAAGACCTTATATATTGCACTGAGGTGGCATGCCATTGGCTAATGATAGTGCACTTCAGTTGTTTTGGCTGCAATTACCATATCAGAGCCACAGATTGGTGCAGAGGCAATTACCTGCTAATGAGCAGTACCTTAGAAAGGCAAGCAGCTTGTTATGGGGACCAAGTCTGTATGAGACTTACCTCCCAGAGAGAGCATATTTTTAAAAGATTACCAGAAGCAAAGTCCAAGAAAGGAGTACTGCACTCAGCCAGGTATGTAATTGATGTCTCCATATAACAAGATGCAGATGGGAGGATGGAGGTATGGGGAATATGAATCACAGCAGCAAGCCTGTCTTAGAACTGTGGTAATGACATGTCATTGAGACTCAGCTGTCCTACACCTACAGGCATGCCTTTCAAATGTCCCTGATTGCTACTCACATCTTAGCTCTGTCCCACTTATTCCCTACTACAACAGTTGGCTGTTATAGGGAACCTAGTGAATTACACATAAAACATAGTGACAATAAGTAAAGGTGTATACTCCTGTAACTGTCATCAGATGGTGTACACTAATTCAACTCCTCTCATTCTGTCAATGTCTCACATAAATAGTTCTAACATTTTAAAAGTGTCCCTGATTGCCTAATGTACTCTGGCTACGTCCATGACCGTGTTTATGTTGTTCCCTGTCTGGTTGAAAGCTATGCCTAACATAGCTGTCAACCTGTTACAGCAAGATATCTGAACAAAGCCATAATTAATGGAGAGACAAAGGCCCAAAATTAGGGACACTGTAACTATTGCTTGTACAAAGTAAGAAAGTGAATAGAATAACAGATAACTGTATTCTGATGGGTATGACATCTTAGAATCAGATGTCTGTCTTTATTTTCTGATATCAGTCATCAATGATTGCCAACCTTTTGTCAGAAATTCACAATGTTGTGTGAAAATGACCAAAACTATTAGGCAACATCTTGACATTCTAAAAACAGCAGTATAGTTGAGAGGTATGATGCCTACAGGGAACATATACTACAGCAGGTTTGTATTGTTTTCTGACATTGTGGCACACTGGTGTTGCCGGACCATCCCCATATAATGGCTGTAATAGCACACTGCTATTTGTCTGGCAGTGGCTGTATGACATATTAGTGGGAATTTGCCCATAGGGGACACATCACAGTAGGCTGCAGTGCTGGGTGTAGGAACATACAGCAAAATCTGTCACAGCACACAGGGACAGTATTGTTACTGTCTTGGTGGTGTCTTGGTGGTATCCACACCCATTGTGTATTGCCAGAAAGTGGGGTATGACTTGTGAGGGAGCAGTAGATAGTGCAGGCCATTATGGGTGTGCTGGATCTGTACATAGCGAACGTCCATCCATCTGGTCCTGTAATATGTTCCCCTTTTGTTGTCTTTCAGGAACCATGTACCACAAAAGACATGCCCCCTTCTCAGATGCAGAGAATGACATAATAGTGGATGGACTGAGACAGCACCATCAGATCTTGTTGTCCAGGGGGAGGCATAATGGGGACCAGTGGGGAGCATTGTGAACAGATCTTGTGCAGGATGTCAATCAGAGTGGACAGCAGGACAGGACCTATGAGCAGGTCCAACACCAGGCGCAGACATGCTGGATGCTGCATGATAAAGGGCAGCTGATGTTGCCAGGGATTGTGCTACCACTGGTGGAGGGCCCACAATGAAACAACCACTCTCAGCCACAGAGTAATTCCTGGCGAACCTAGGAACACACAACAGCTCTCAGGCATCCATCACACCATACATCATGGACGTGGGTGCCACAGTGTCCACAGCACAGGAACATCCAGGTAAGTGTACTGTGTTCACCAGTGTAATACTGTATCAGGCACTGTGGCAGGCTGTACCTGCCTGTACATGGGTGTCAGGTCTATCTGTATTGTGGGAAGGAGTTAGGTTTTATGCTTAGTTGTGCACAGTTGTGTCAGCATTGCAGCCTGTATCACAGTAGCTACTGTATGTGTGGATATATGCACATATTACCTTGTAGTGCTGCAACATTTGGTGGTGCAGACAATAACTCTATCTCACCTTTCCACAGGTCTAGTGGGTGTGGCCCAAGTCCGTGGTCCTGTACCTGGTAAGTGTGATACTGTTTTTTACAGATCCTATATACCCTATGAACATTAAGGCCTGCCATATTGCCCTATGTACATATGTTGTGTTTAGCCAGAGTAGAATATTTATATGTTCTATTCTGGAACAGTTAACTATGGTTCACAAACTGGGTAATCATAGGTGTGTATTTGAACAACCAATGACAAGTTTGCACTTATAGTTATGAGTGGCTACTCAACATGATATGCATGAGGTAATTACTCCCTGATGCCTGTTCAAACACAAAAGGGAGATGGTACATACCTGAGGCAGTGTTACTACTATGGGCATAACATTCTCAAGATAGGTGTACTGGGTTTTATGTGTAGTTCTATCATGTATAGTGTCATATTGCATACCGTACAGGCAGATTGTACTGGCAACTTTACCTGGATGTGGCTGAAGTGCATGTTATAAAGGGCTTGACTTGTCTGCGTATGCTGTTGTAAAGTTGTCTGTTGTGCATGGAAGTGGAGATAAGATGTGTGACTGGTAATGCAGTTGTGGATCCTCATTTGTATGAGTCTGTGTGGTTTATCATAAATAAAAATGCAGGTAGTAATTTACTGCTTTTGTCTTGGTTTTCACAGGTGTCTGGGGGGGGGGGGGTTGGAGTCTGTCCCCCTCACAACCTGATGTCAGTGTCTCATTGGACTCTGATGATGATGGTTGCCATAGTGAGGCACAGGTGGGGTTGTTGGGGGCTGAATCTGTCTCACAGCTTTACATCCCTCTTCTGGCCCCACTGTCACTCCCCACAGTCAGTATGCCCACACATACCTATCCCTCAGTGACCACAGATATTGGACAGAGGGTGGCAACAATTTACAGGGTAGTGTGGCAACTATGGTGTCAGTGAGTGTAGGCACTCTTCATAGCCAGAGAGCTGGTGAGGTTCCATGCAGGTGGATTGACATGGGTGCTCATAGGAAGACTGCTGTCCATCCAACACCTGTTGCAGGTGTCACATCACGGGTCACTCAGTGCATGTTTCTTGCTGTCATGGAGGCACAGCACATTCTGAATGCAACACTAGATGGATGCTTAGGGTTATGGATGCAGCACAGTCTGACATCCATGACTACCTCCAACACATTGGGAACACCTTGGATCGGTTCACTGATGCAGTAGACAGTTGGTGGGCTGAGACAGTGTCTATCTTGGACTGCATATTGTCTGTGCTGTAACATCTGGTTGGAGTTGGGTGTCGGAAACATGGACGCAGGTCAGCAACACCATCTGATGAGTGTCCCCGTGGCCATGCACAGTGACGCCCCATTTGTGGGGATACAGCCCCAGCAGACAGCAGTCACAATCAGGTATTGCACCAAATATGAACTTGGGCACAGTGGTGCCAGTGCTACTCCTGGCAGAGTCAGTTCCTGTGTTTGTGGGCAGAGATAGTGAACTGTCAAGTTTATCATGTACGGTCCACAGCTGTCCCACATACACACATGTAGGGCTAGCACTGGACTTGAATGTGTACATGCACACACTGAAACACCACTGTCACATGCAGGTCACCAAAAGACACACACAGCATCTCTCCATGGCCTATCTAACCTGCACCCCTTCCTGACTCACACATATGCTGTCAATTTTTAGCACAGCCTAGGCCTCTGGCACCCCAAACCATAATCTGTGCATGTGATACCTGTGCCACATCCCTGCCATCCATGCCTTCAATGCAGGGAAATGCTACTATGTGTCTGATGCACAGGGTGTCTATATTACATGACACGTACTTGTGTAATGCAGTATTGTTTTTCCGTGCCACTTGTTGTGGACCACAACAGGTGCTATATGCTGGCATGTTGCATGACTACACATTACACTTTGCATATCTTTGTTGCATGATGTTGGACTGGTGGTAGTGTTACAGAATGACAGGTGTGTCATGGACCTGTGCATGTTTCTGTTTCAGGAGTCTGAGGGTTTAAACTATGGATACATGGTGGCAATACAGCGGCACATGATGGCATGGCAGCACAGCAGACATATGACATCAGAATGGTACGGCAGTATACGTGCATGGCTTCCAATGTGCATATGTGTAGAACAGTCTATCTGGGACAATGGGGGAAGTCAGAGTAATTATGCATTCATGCATTGTGATAAGGACTGCTACCATTGCTATATGTCACCTGGGTTTTTTGAACTTATAATTCTAGAAGGTGTGGCAATGGAGTTAACACATCTACAAATATCCTGTGTCTGGGTCAGACAGGTGGTGGACATCAGTTATGATTTTGTAGAGGAGGGCAATTTTAGGGCCTGCAGCTAGTCACAGCACCATAAAATGCATAACCATTGCACAGAGATAGCCCATATGGGGATGCCTGTAGTGTTGCAAGGAGATATATTTACACAGACACACACATACACACACACACACATACACACACACACACACACACACACACACACACACACACACACACACACACGCATGGATTTGGCTGATGTGAGATTAGAACCCCTACCTATTTACTATTACACAATATATCTCTCAGTACTTATCGCATGCAGCATGGAGTTTATCTAATATTAGACTGCCTGCCAGTGCTCTAAAGGTGGATGACATCAGCAGAGCTTGCAGAGGAGGGCAATGTAGAGGGCAGCAGCTAGCCACAGGGCCTTAAACTGCATACTGCATAACTGAATGGAGATGGCTCATAGGGGCATGCCCTTAGTGCAGCAAGGGGATATATTTACACACACACACAGAGTTGGCTAATATAACATTAGAACCCCTACCTATCTACTATTACACACTATAGCTTGCAGTGCTTATTGCATGAACCACAATTTACATCTGTTATATATGTGATTGCAGGCACAGTACTTGATTACAAACTTTCTAAAATTAAGGGACTTCAGCTTGACAATGCTTATTTCAGAGAATGTATTAAGGACAATATCATTCCAAAAAGTTTAAGAATGTGGCGCTACCCTAATGGGTTGCAGTACAATTCTGAACTATTTAAAGAGATAGTTGCTTTATTTGATAGACATGGCATAGAATATATGTGTTTGATAGTAGAATATAATGATGTTTTAATTAATGAATTATCTGCTTCTATTTCTGATATTGATAAAAGGATTTGTGAACATTTGCATTATGAGCAACACAAATTTGAGCATGTGAGAATTTTTAAGGGTATGGAGTATCTAGTAAGTTCTATTAAACTTTGTAAAACTAAGAAACTGAATAGTGACAGAAATTACTATAGTAATGGCCTGGCATATCCCAGACCTCCCCCTTCCCAGGAATGGGGCAAAAAATATGCAATTCTAAAGGGAATCCTGAAAACAGTAACAACAATGTTATTGGTACTGATAATCCTTCAACTAGTAATGCTTATCAGTTTTTTTTAGACACGGAAGAGTTTCCCCCCGAGACACTCAGACTATCTGAGGAACAAAGGTCCCCAGGAGAACAACAATTGAGATATGGCCCTGATGAACAGGAACAACCATTAGAACAGGGGAGGGATGGTGAACAGAGGGGTAAGAAGTACCAGTCCTGGAACAACAGGATGTACATGTGACTTTAACTAACTTGTTGCATTCACCAACAAACAATTTAAGTGATGATATGGACCATTTACTCCCACCCTGCCACATAGTTACAACACTTTAGGTCACTTTAATGTGTACAATTTTTCCAGCATTGCTGTTAATTCTGAACACTGTGATTTGTTTGTCAAAGGATTCACCTTTGTACCCCCACAGCCCCTAGATGTTTATAATACTCTTATTGATTTAAGAATGTATACACAAAAGCTGAACTTGAACATTCTTTTTAAAAATTCTGCACCTGGTTCCTTTGTCAACCCTTTAGCCATCTCTAGTACATATAACCCCTCCCCACTTCATCCCATTGTCCAACTTTTTGAGAACATGTGTGAGTTAGATATACGTAACTCTAAGCTTTCTAGTAGGAACTCTGACATGAATGAGAAAATGGTAATGGACGAAATAAAAATCTTTTCACAAAATATTAGAATTATGAAACCTGATAAAGGTGGAGGTGTTGTCTTGATGGACTATGAGGACTATAACAAGAAAATGCTTTGTATTCTAGATAGAAAAGCATATTTAAGATCATCCATTAATGAAATGAACACTTCTTACCAGCATATAAGGAATGAACTCCAAGATTTATTTATAGAGGGTTAAATTTCTATTGATGTGCTTAATTTCCTCTCTGTTCCCTGCCCTAAAATATCAGTCATGTTTGGGATGCCAAAATTGCATAAAACTCTTAGCCAACCACCCATGTGACCCATAGTAGACTACAAGGGGTCCATTATCCACCCCCTTGCAAGATATCTGGACAATAAGTTAAAAGAACACATATTGAGTGAGACACATATCTGCAAGTATTCACAGAGTTTCTTACAAGCTACAGATGAGATACCTTTCAAAGACACTTTTGTTTTTATTACTATCGATATTAAGGACCTTTATTCAGTCATACCTCACACAATTGGTTTGGAGTGGTTTACAGATTTCTTATATGAAAAAGATATCTCACACTTCCAGATCTTGGTCTTTTCACAACTGATGGAAATTGTCCTTAAAAACAACTTCATTTTGTTTACCAAAGAAGTTTACTTACAACAAGAAGGTGTGGCTATAGGGTCTGCATGTGGTGGTTTATATGCAAATATAGCAGTTGGGCAATGGGAGAAGAAATTTTTTTTTCTTCATGTTATTTTGAGCACATCAAATTTTACACCAGGTTTTTGGATGATATGTTTGTTCTGTGGGATGGACCTGTTGATGTTATTGATGATGTTATAAATTATATTGGAACCACCACAGAATTTCTAAAGTTCACCTATACCAGAGACCTTGACAAAATTTCCTTTTTAGACATCTTTCTGGAAAAGGATTATGAAAATAAGAGGTTTGTTTCAAAAATCTTTAGGAAAAGCATGTATTCAAACTCACTACTGCATTTTTCTAGTACACACCCTGTCAAACAAAAGAAAGCAATAGTTAAGGGACAGTTTGTGCGTACAGCCCATATGGCATTTGGTATTGATGAATTTTTAGATGAATGTGACAACTTGAAACATATGTTTCAAAAAAGAGGCTATCCTTGTAAGTTCATTAGTGATATAATGATTGAGGTGGTTAACAAGAGAGAGCATGGGTTTTATGTACCTTTACTTTCTTGTAATATGACTGACAGTGGTCCTTCCTCCAGTAATCAAGAAACTGACAATGTAGCAAGTAAGAATGATTATAAGACATCTTTCATCACTGTATTCACTCAAGATAGTTATATAGTAAGAAACATCTTAACAACAAACTGGTGTATTTATTTCTCTTAACATTTTCTACTATATCTAGTTTTTAGTATTTAATTACACATATTTGTTGTTTTAACACATTCTACTTATTTAAATATTTATTGTACATTGTCATTTTATGAAGCAGTGCTTAAATATATAGTGTGGTTTTAGGGTGGTGTGTTCCATGAACTTTTTCAGTTTGTATATTTTGTCTGCTTTTTAAAGTCAGTCACTGCAAATATTGTGCATTTAATGACATAATTGATTAGTTTATAACTGGGTAGAACTTCCTGTTTGAACTGTATAAGAAGGAAGTAACTATGTGGGGTAAATTATCTGATGAAGTCTAGATCTTTCTGGACGAAAGCGTTCATCCTTGGATTTTTTTGGTCTGAAGTTAATAAAGTGGATTCTGCATTCTACAACTGTGAGGTGATTTGCAGCCTGCATTACTTTGAGTGGGTTCAGTCCAGCTGCTTCCTCTGGCTTTTGTGTTTATCTGCATCAGTTTCTGCTTTGTGACCTTTTATCTAATATTAGACTGCCTGCCAGTGCTCTAAACGTGGATGACATCAGCAGACCTTGCAGAGGAGGGCAATATAGAGGGCAGCAGCTAGCCACAGGGCTGTAAACTACATAACCATTGAATGGAGATGGCTCATAGGGGCATGCCCTTAGTGCAGCAAGGGGATATATTTACACACACACACAGAGTTGGATAATATGACATTAGAACCCCTACCTATCTACGATTACACACTATAGCTTGCAGTGCTTATCGCATGCACCACAGTTTACATCTGTTATATATATGTGATTGCAGGCACAGTACTTGTGGAGTATGCAAAGTAGCCTTATGTTAGACAGCACTTGTGGCCTGCACAGTGATATTGCTAGGTACTGTTATTGTATCCAGTGTCCCAGGAATGGGATACCAGTTAATATCCCTGCCATGTGTGTACAGTTACCAGTATGGCCATATGTGTCTGGTTTCAGTTAGATATGCAACCGTGTGGCCAGGGACAATATGGCCTGTCCAAGGCATTCATTGAAACCATTGTACATTACAACACCTGCTCACCTGTGTCTGTCTACAAGGTGACATTCCACAGGCACAGGGGTCTGTGGGTGAGTGGATTATGTACTGTTGCAGCCTTGGTCTGGTTCCTTTGGACAACTGTTGTGATGTGTAAGTGCAGATAACCACAGCATTCTGAGAGTATGTGGGGATATTCTTGCATCCCCCTCACACACACACACACACACACACACACACACTCACACACACATATATATATATATATATATATATATATATATATATATATATATACAAATGTGTATAACAGGGATGTCTTTGTAAATGTTGCTCTGTGTGTATGTTATGTAAAGGTATTAGGTAGATGTATGTAGACAATGTATGTATTATTCTAATTTATATAACTATATAGAGAGATATATAAATATATATATATATATATATATATATATACATATATATATATATATATATATATATATATATATATGTACATCTGTATCATATGTATATGTGATACATACCGATAGATACACTAATCATGTGTGAGGTGGATAGGGGGAGACAGATATATATACATAGCCGTCTGTAGGTACAGACATATTTACACATAGCAGGATCTTTGTGAGGCAACAGACTTGCGCTCAAGTTAGCTAAGTTTAACTAAGTTTAGGAGCATGCTCAGTGGGACTGTCAGTATTTACAAGGTGACTCCAGGCCAGAGCTACCTGTACTACGTTCCAGAATTTTGTGTGCTGCAGAAATTGGTTACTGCACCTGTTTCCACAGTACAGCACTTCCCTGAAATTGTCCAAGGCATTCTCCGGCTGTGTGCTGTACTTAATATGTGACTGGGGTCCATAATGTAACACCACATACAGTGTAATAGTCTGAATACCTCTCACTGTACGTGTTCATGTAGAATGTCCAGTATTTTGCCCCATATGTCTGTTCTGTTCTTCATACATTTGTGGCATTCCAGTAAAATATTGTATAATGCAGTCACTGAATTGTACTAACTACTGACACATTTAAGTGACGGCCTTTACATCCTGCAGCTATTCTGTTCTGTTGCAACCTGCTGTTATACTAGTCACCTTCTAGGTTCATTAGAGCATGTGTAATGTCTGTCTGTATTTTTGTCCCTTTGTCCCTCCATTCTCTATGACTTTGTTCAGTTTTCTTGCAGTAACAGATTGAGGGGTATGACAATTTGTGGGAATACCACCATACGAGCACCTTACATACAAAAGATGTGTATGCTGCCAGATTCAAACCATCAACACCATCACCTTTGCTAATGTCCCTAGCCCAGTGAGCCACACCAGCTGCCAGCCAGAGAGATGTCATTCCTCACACAATCAACAGCATACAGACATACACTGTCACCCCTCCATTACATGAAACATACGTGTGGCCAGGTTCTGTGTTACAGCCCTGGAATCAGTTGGTCTGCTGATATATCATTGTAGTCTTACTGTTACAGCAGTTGTATGGGAACAGTGATGTGTTAGGGATGGGGGACAACCAGCCCATGCTCTGCTGGCATAGACAATTGTGTGGCTGTCCTGTGACCCCACTGTTTGCCATCTCCCTTGAATAATGTATTGGATTTTCCAGCCATGCAGCCTAGTGCATATTATAGATCACATGCTATTGGACAGAGTATTTGTTGTGCCAAGTGGCTGTTAGATTTTTCAAAGTAGCCCAGTGAGTCAGTATATTCCCTTGCATACATGTGGCAGGTCCATACATATATTGTATAGTCTAGCACCCCTTACAAGTGGTGTATAGGTGAGTGACTTACCTTGCGAATGCAGCAGTTGAAAGAACTGTAGCTCAGGGATGACTCTGTCTGATGCATGCAATACACAGCCAATACATGGTTAGGTACAGGTTGTGTAGGATGGCTGGCATCATTTTTACTATATGTATGCGAGTCAGAGTAAGGTGTCAGTCCCTAGGGCCCTAGGTTGTCAGTGCATGTGCTATGTATTGTCTCTTGGCCAAGGCCAGGACATACTGGGCACAACTACATCTGCCTACAGGGACATCCTCAGGGGTTTCCTCCTTTGAGTCCCCTTATGGGTGTGGCTGTGTGAACTTAGGCACAGGTGGAGGGCTGTGTATCCCTTCCCTTTGCTGATCCTTTAGCAACTGTTTCCACAGGATTATATTGTGTAGCATGGCACATGCTGTGAAAATATGTGCACATGTGGCTGCAGGGCTCCACCAGATATATCAAGGCACTGGAACCATGACTTCAACAGCCCAAACACACACTCTGTGATGTTCCTGGTTTGTGCTTGTGCCTCATTATGGCATTCTTCTGCGGGTGTATGTGCATTACTGATGGGTGTCATCATCCATGGTTCCAGTGCATAGCCAGAATCGCCCAGTAAATGGCCATGTGGAATGTCCCCCCTAGCAAACATCTGGTACAGCTGTGATGTGTGCCAGATATGGGAGTCATGATAACTGTCAGTGCTGCTGCACACACATACGTGACAATGACATGGGCATTGCACATGACCTGGTAGTTGATGAAGTGATACCCCATGCTTTTGACGTAAATTCTACCTCCTCACTGGGTGATGCCTTGATGTGTACAGGAGTGCAATCTATGGCACCTAGTTCCTCAGGGTAGTGTGCTACATGGTAGAATTGTTACATATTGCTGGCCCTCTCCTCAGGGTTGTGGGGAAAATAAATGTGCTCACTGGCATGTAGCACCATAGTATCCAGGAACTGGTGGAGTACCCTGGATGCTGATGCCTGTGAGACCCCCATCATGTCCCCAGTTCGTCTTTGGAAAGTACCTGTAGCTAGTACAATAAGAGCTACACATACCTTTGTTTCCACTGGGATGGGTTCCCTTCTGTTGGCTTTGGGCCTGATTTAAGGGCGGCAGAGCTCAGCGAGTTCTTCTAGCATGTCCCTTTCCACCCAGTAGCACTCTACAATCTCCAGCTCATGTAGCCCCTGGAAGTTTACCCTGGGCCTAAACACTCTTCTCCTTCTCAGTCTAGGCCTATTGTCAGCCACAGCAACAGCAGCATTGACCTCAGCATCTAGCACATACAGATGTAGCAGACCTGCAGCAGTCCCTAGCATTCCTTCAGTTAAAACTCTCTAATCTGTACTCCAATGGTGCAGAGTATGAGGGTGAAATCAAATTGTAGGTGTATGCAACCTTTATACTGCTCTGCTGTATGTGCAGCCTGTGTGATTGGCTACCTATGATACATTCCAGCTGCCAAGTACATCATTATAGACTGTTAATGGCCCTATTTTAATTGAAATGAGGTCATCAGTAATTAATATACCATTGGCTTTCTCAGCCAATTTTTTTTTTTTTTTGGACATCCTTCCTTGCTCTGCACTACAGAGCACAGTGCAAACACGCATTGTGAAGGTAAATAATGCTCAGAAGTCACTGCACACACACCCATGAAAGGTCATACTCAGCACAGCTGAAACGCCAGCCCTGAAATGTCATGCAAACATGCTGAAACACATGTCCTGAAAGAAACCAAAATTATCAGCTAGTGTAAACACAACCCTGTTGAGCATATTGCTTAGACACACCCCCACCTTATTGTCAGCTACCTCTTCTCTGGACACCAACATGGTTCTGTGCCTACACGGATGGGATCCCTGGACATGGGTACCCATTTGTGCTATTCAGTAATCCCACCTCATTTACTGTATAGGGATCTGTGCATACTCCCTGGAAACTATATGATTCCAGACCCTGCCCTATTGGAAACAGCACCATTCCACCATGGTAGATACTCCACACAGAGTCCTATAATACATTACTGTCACATACTAATAAATTTGTTTTTTTACAATATTTTTTATTTTTTATTTTTTCATAACAGCATGTTTGCTCATTGCGGCATGCCATGCAAACATACACAGATCATTAAAAAAATAAAATTATTTTAAAGTATTTCTCATACAGTTCTGGACACACAGTGGATAATTTTGCATATGTCTGCTATGCTATTTCTGTCCATCAAACTACACTTTTGCAACCCCTGTTGTCTGTTTAAAATCCTGTACATGGAATTTTTCCGTTTACACTATGGACACCAACACAGGGTCTGCAGGACTGGATCACTCTACATCCTTCATTTTTATGCAGTTCACCTGCTTATGAGGTGATTTGAATGCCATGGATAATTCCATGTTGGAGCATACATGAGCACTGCCCAGTTCTTTTTACTGGATCACAAACCTGGTTACTTTTGTGTAAGCAGTGTGCCATGATGTCTACATGGAAAAAAAGTCTCTGTAGGCTTTATTAAATCCCCCCCCCCCACACTGCAAAAATGTTTTTGTGTTTTTGTATTTTTTTTTTTATGTCCAATTCTGTTTAGAAAGGTTTCTCTTTTTTGAATGAATTTATGAGTGTCACTAAGGAATCACATCTTTCATGGAGCCTTATTTTCATACCAAAACAGACTCTGATTATTATGTAAATGTTCAGCAGTATATCTTTTCAAGCAAAAGAACTGGAACTCCAACAGTTTGATGCCATCTTCAGTGTTACAGGATTAAAACACATGTATAAGATCCATTCACCTATACTACACAGAATAGATGTCCTGTTGTAAATTTAGTAGTAAGATGATTTAAACAAAAATGACTGAGAATACATATTTTTTAATAGTTTAAGCCATTCTAAGTGGGTCTGTAATATGGAAAATACATTTCTACTGGTGATATCAAGCTTAAATAAAAAAGGACAATGTTGACAAGTTTCTTGAACAAGCTGATCCCATGGCTAGTGTTACAGCAAATGTAAACATATCATTATTATTATTATTATTATTATTATTATTATTATTTTTTTTATTATTACTTTCTGTATTCTTGGCTGTAAACCTCTCTCCTTTCTTAAGGACACCTCATTTTACCCAAAATGGTGTAACTTACTAAAAACACATCTGCTCATCCAATTAAACTGCACCTGCTTTCAAAGACACAAAACATAATCTTTCCAGCTTCATAACTTATCCATGCCCGACTCTCATCCCATCAACTTTAAACTCCCTTCATTCTCTGTCACTCATGTCCAACCTCTTACTCCCCTCAACAAATATTATACTCAAACTTTGATGTAAATTGTGTGACTATACCTTCTTTTGTTTGTTTGTTATGCTTTGTATTTTAATCACATGTCTTACATACCTTAGTATTTTTGTGTATTTCTTTTTTATATATTTAGCCCAAGCTGAGGCTAAAACTTATCAGGACTGATCAGTGCTCAACCCCAGTTAACAGTCACAATAATTATGCATGTATGTATGTATGTATGTATGTATGTATTTATTTTTATTTCATTTATTCATTTATTATTGTCATTAGTTTACCATGAAAGTCGATCTAGGCTCACTGGGTACCCATTTTCAGCAAAGGTCCAGGCAGAAAAATTCCAGGTTACATTGCAAAAAGTATTCTACAAATATCATACATTACAAAGTTATTGCAAAAGACATTTGACATTACAAACTCATATATAGATATTACATTAAATGGAATACAGTAATAAAACATTTGTTTGCAAATATTATACAGTAGCAAAAACATTTTTTATATGAATAGTAAGTCTGAAATAAAGGAGATGGATAGGAGATAATAATAATAATTATTATTATTATAATAATAAACAGCATTTATGAATGGAGAAGTAATACAAGTTAAATACAAGAAGAAAACATTCAGTCTATCACGTTAAGTACTTATTTATTTATTGATTGATTGATTGATTGATTGATTGATTGATTGATTGATTGATTGACATTTGATTACCTGGAAAGTCTGACTGCGTAGAAGCTCCTTTTCAGCAAAGTCCTGGGGGAAAAAATCTCCAAATTGTCACAAAGTATTTTAAGAACAATAATTTTACAATCTCCAAAAATAGAACAAAAACATCTTCTGTTTAAATAATTATAACAAATTAATGATAGTATAAAAACATTGGTTAAGACTCAATACAAGTTATGACAATCATTTAATATTTATATATATTTTAGACAATTTGTAGAGAAATTAAATGTAAGTTATTCTAATACAAACAGGAATTGCAATATGAAGTGAGGAAAAATAGGCTTATGGTATATTTATAGAGAAAGTCAGGGAAGAAAATTTGATAGCAGTAAGAAAGTAAGTGAAGAAGGGATAGTAAGGAGGTATAATGCATGAAAAAGGTATTTGCTCACATTTAGGGATGCAATTTTTCCTGGTTTTGAGCAAGAACAAAGCCAGATTTTAGCTAGGAAGTCTTTCAGAGTGATTTTGAAAGATGGGTGGGAGGATAGTATGGATGTGATGGATACAGGTAAGGAGTTCAAGGCCTAGCAACCTTCATATTAATGAGGTAGCATGAGTGCTATATAAATGCTGTTAGAGTCTAACATTCAGTGCCAGCCCTTGACATGTAATTCCAGAGCAACTAAGCACTGCCTTTCATAACACTAAGGCTAGAATTCATAGATGATTAGGGCATTGCACTGTGCAAATTAGCATGGGCAGCAGCAATGCACAGGGTGTGGGTAATAGCATGATTGTGCAATAGTAAGCATACTGAGGCATACAGGACATGCTGCTGACTGTACGATAAGATGCAAATGAAGAACTCCATGAAAATTAACCATAGGGATTATGCCAATGAAAGTTCTCAAATAGCACAGCAAGTCAAACATGTATAAAGTCAATATGCTGCTTGGCAGTGCATGCATATTTTGAACACAGTGATTTGTGGATGTACAATAGGAGTGATGCTAGGAATAGCAGAGCAGTAGCACAGCAGCATGTGTTGGGATCCATTGTCATAGACAGTGTGCATAACATTGCACATCATACACATCCAAGTCACCAGGAGAGGTACAGATAACACCAGACATACAGCCAGCTTCTAGCTTTAGAACTATTGGTCTAAATATGTGACTTCCACACATTTAGACCAACTGCAGCACAGACAGAGGTTACAGGTGAAGGAGTTTTAATCTACATTAGCAAAAAATACAACCCCAAGTTAGTTAAACAGGATGATGTCCTGGGTTCAGCCACATCCAAGTCTCAATAGGCAAGGTTCCTTACCATGTCCTGGCCAGCTAAATGTTACCCTCTATAACACACAACACACAAAGCTCACAGCTCTTACCTAGACCTACTATAGGTGCTCACCGTCCAATCAAAAACCCTATTCACGGCAGATATTCACTACCCCGCTATAGAATGGTAAACATACACTGCCTCTGACTCACAGGCACGATGTTTCCTGGACTTTATCAACACAAACATTCTGGACCAGATAACCAGAGGATCAAATATTTTGACCTAGTACTCACCAACATGGGAAGTATTGCACACAGACACACTCCTCACCCATGTCACATCCTCATTGGTGTTGTCTCACTTGAAACTCAGCTAAACCTGTAACCGTTAGGAACTATTCTAAAGTAAACTACACTCTATTAAGCGACAGTTTGTCAAAATTCATGACTCTCCCAAACCCCAAGATCACATCTACCTATGTAGAATTGTTCACAGAAACTCTGTACACACATGTAAATGCATTGAGGCTGCCATACCTACCACAAGTAAGCCCAGATCTAATGCCAAAAACAAATCTCAGGATATATAATAAAAGAAAAAAAGTCATGGCCAAATCAGAAAGAGCAACTTTCACAGAGACAATAGAGACAAGAGCTCTGTGATAATTCAACTAAACAAGAAACTGTGTGGTCTAATAAAGTCCAACAAGACCAATTACGAGGTCAGGATATCCTCCCAGGCTAAGGACAATCACAAGACCTTCCACAGCTATGTGGGGAACCTTAAAGGTAATACTCAGCAGTCTGCAAATCTGGTGGTAAATGACACAACCTTCACTGACCAGAGTGACATAGCAAATCTACTGGCAGATAAATTTAGCTTTAACTTAACCCACTCACTCCCCCCCATGAAATCCCTTCTAGCATATCCCCTCAACTGTCAACAGGGAGCAGGTCTCGGTGGTGCTCACTAAGGCCAAAAACACTGTTTCATTGCACCCCAACAGTATGCCTGGTTTCCTCCTAAATAGCCTAAAACATGACCTAGCAGGACTACTTGAGGCACCGTTCAACTACAGACTCAAAACAGGTTACATGCCAGGTGAATGGAGGGCCACAATGGTCATCCCTCTTCAAAAGGCTGGACCATTAACTGACCCCAGGAACTACAGACCCATCAGTTTGACAAGTGTAACATGCAAGGTCATGGAATGAAGTATCATAGAAATGATCAACAAGGACACTGGCAATCTAAAGACACTAGATCCATCCCAGTCTGGCTCTGTTAAGGGAAGTTCTTGCCTACTCAACCTTGTGGACTTCTTTGAGAGGGTCACTAAGGCTACAGATAAGGAGACAATGGTGCGGTCCTTTATACCTTGCCCTAGCATAGGCATTCAGTACAGTACCCCATTCAGGTATTGTTGGTAAAGTCTCAAAACTAAGCATAAATTCCTACAAAACTTGCTGGATTTCTAGCTGGCTCACACATAAGACACAAGAAGTCAGGATCAGTGAGACCACCTCAGCCAGGAGACCAGTCACCAGAGAACCCCAGGGATCTGTGTTTGGCCTGCTCCTGTTTAGTATCTATTTCTCAGAAGTCAAGGCTAATGTCAAAGATCTCTGGCTCACCAAGTTTGCATATGACTGCAAATTTGGAACTATCATAGAATCCCCCAATGACACCAACATCATATAAGAGGGTCTAACACAAACGAATGACTGCTGCCAAATCCATGGATTAAAACTTAGTGTGAAGAAATGCATTATAGTGGGAAATCATCCACCCAATCTAATAATCCATCAACAAAACAACCCAATAGTTAGGGATCTGGGAGTATATGTAGACAGTAATCTGGCCTTTGACCAACACATAGCCAAGACAGTAAGAAATTCATTCTATTTTCTTCAACTCATAAGCAAGGATATGGCATCCAGGTCCAAAGAAGTTATAGTACCACTCTACTCAGCCCTTATCAAACCCATCAATGAGTACAATGCTCCCTTCTGCATGTAATCAGGCACTTGCAACAGGTGGGATGTCCTCAAAGGTTCCTCACCAGGAGAATCCAAAGTATGAATACATTGTCCTCCACAGATCGCCTTAAGGTCCTATCTCTGTTCTTAGTCTCCTACAAGTTACTGAAAGGTGATCTATGCCTAACATATAAAAAGCCTCAGATCCAACTCTGATGGATGTCTTGCACATCTTTAAAATAAACAGCACCAGGAACACTAGATCCAAAGACCTGAACATCACCTGTGATATAAATAGAACATGCTGCAGAGAGTGATCTGTGTCTCAAAGGATTCCTGTGCTATGGAATAAGCTCCCCATCTACATGAAGCACAGTTCATCCCTGACCTTATTCAAAAGAACCCCTAATCATTGGATGGGAAATCGCAAATTCATCCTTGGTCTGGCCCCGTGTCTCTGATAGACAGAGGTCAACAGTAAGTAAATTAATCCTCAACTTTCATTTTCCCGGCCCACATACACTTAGCTATTTCTTTAATAACATACTCCACCATATAGGCTTACAAGGGACTTGGGGACAAAACTGGGTTGGGCTGCACAGCTAAGCTTGTAAAGACCCTGGTGGTCATTAGCCTAATACAAACCTATGAATCTATGAGCCTATCTGTTGGCTAATTCTGAATTGAAAAAGGTATTATATGGGGCCTTGTCAAACTGTGTCATCCAATATTGGAACTGAGGAGAAGGCTTTGTACGATTGTTTATGTTGATATAAAGGTATGTGCAACTTTAGCCATTTTTGCTACAGGCACCTTCCAATGATCTGCAGTGAATACTTTAACAATATTGCAAATCATAAACAAGGTCCTTGATATAATGCTACAATATATGAAGGAAAATATCTTAATCCCCTGGACAGTAGAGGGGAGAACAAGCACCATACAGGCCCTTTATGACATAGTCCATTTCCCTAATACCCCTGGAGCGATTGATTACACAAATGTTGCTATTAAAGTCTCATCAGGTCAATACATCCTGAGATACAACAATAGGATGGACTTCCACTCTGTGAACTGCATTGTAGTCAATAATGCCAATGGCAATATTTATAATCTGTGTTTGCACCACCTGAGCTCTTTGCAATTGTCGTACATTTGGTACATATCTAGCCTCTTCCAATAGTTCCTGCAAGGTTACTTCCTACAGGCTCAGCTGTCAACACATATGCTAGAAATTCAAGTCTAAATACACATGTATACCATTTTAGCATGTTGCATGTTGTATACTACAGGCAATGTCAGAAATGCCATAGAAGTCTGGTTGATCACCTCAGTATTGCAATCTCCAAACAATACAAAAAAGGCTTGTAATGTGTTCCATGTAGAGAAATACTGGTGCATGTATTCAGATTATCGAAGGATCACTTCTGATGTTGAGAAATCTTAGGAGGGCACTGCAATAAAGTCTAGACATATGCAGTAATACCATTGCTGTGTGTGTCATGCAACACAACTTGGGATTGCACAAACAAATGGTTCTTTAGATGGAACAATACTTGTCATATACTCTTTAAATAATATAAGTTTTGTAATGTCTCTTTTTGAACCACACCTTTAATGTTTCTGCTTCCTCAGAGAAATCTTCTGCTTAACTATAAACTGTCCTTATTCTTAAAAATTGTTAATCAGGTATATTAGATATAAAATGGGGATGGTGGCAAGTCATAGCAAGTAATTAAGAGTCGTAATGAAAGGGCTTTCTGGATAGTGGATAGTGTACTGTTACAGAAAGATCAATCATAAAAGCAAATGTAATCTCAATATTATTAGTATTAAAAACTTTACAAATTCTTGCACCATGAAGGAATTACCTTTCCATAATAACTAGAAGTCATCTAAAAATTAATTCATAGTTCCATTCTGTGCAAAAATCTGTTCTTCAGATTATCACACATCAACTTATTTTTAAAATATCCCATAAATAGGTCAACATATATGTGAACAAAAGTAGCCCCCATCACTATTCTATATTGTTGCACATTTTTGGTAGATACCATCTGTAATGCATCCAGAATGAACATGAAAATCACTCTGTATACAAAAAATAAATATTTAAGAGGTACTAAATGGTCTACACACCAAATTTATGGGAATACTTGTATACAGAGACTTTATATCCAAACAACACACATAAATATTATTCTCAATTTGTAGATTATCCATTACTTTCAAGAAATGTGTTGTATCTTTAATACAAGAAGGAACATATGTAGATTCATGACAAATCTCCAGGAATTCAGACAGTGTTTCTGTAAGTGAACCTATGCCAGCCACTGTTGGCCTCCTATGGGTAGGTCATTGTAGTTTGTTTTATTTTTGGGAGCAAATAAAAATACTGGCTGTTAGGAACTTCAACTGAAAATTGTTATTGAAGAAAAGAGATAATCACTTGTCATGCCACACACTGTCTTAAAAAAGAAAAAAAAATCTATTTTTAATAACTTACTAGGGTCTAAAGCTGGCACAGCTGAAGAGTGCTAGGCCCATAGTCCAGAGGTTGGCTGATTGAAACTATCCTCTGCTATGTATAGGGGAGAAAGCTTTCAACAGGGGGATTTGGGGTTGGCATAATGGTTAAGGTGTTTACCTCACAAGGTACAAGGTACAATTCTCACCTTTGAAGGGAAATTGATTAAGTTTAAAATGGTCTGCAAGAGCAGCTAGCCTAGTACTTACCTATAAAGGGAGCTGATGGTAAAATACAACATTTGATAATTGGATCTAAGCTTCCAATTCATATTCTTTTCTTCTCCAGATTACAGTAGCCCCACCTTTGTTCACTTTACAAATAATATTTTTTCTTATGTAAGGCTAGCTAAATAGACTCTTTCTTCCTTAGCGAGGTAATCTAAATTTTCTTAAACAATTGATTCTGTCTATTCTGTAACACTGCAATCATCTGTGGTTCAACCAACTTAACAGGAAGGTGATACTGAAGGCTGAAAGTGAACTTTTTAAACATGAAAGACAGAGGCCCTTCCTCTAAGGCATTTGAATCACACAGTCATTAATTGATACTAATTATAAATATTTAATGGCCTATATTTTTTAGATAAAGTAACTTTAATAACCAAGAAAAAAAAATCTGTGATCACAACTAATTCAGAGAGGAAAAAGAAGGTACATATAATAAACATTTGTTTAGTAAATTGGTTTCAGCTTCACCCTGTTTGAAATGTTCACAACTAAATCAATATGAATGACCACTAACTGGCAGCACTCAAGGATTGCATCTCCATTTCCTCCATCTTGTCATTCATGCTTGTGCTTCCTTCCCCTCTTCCATATTTAACAGATGATAAGTAAATGATTTTAAACTGTTATTCTGTTTGGATATGTATCATGCACATCCTATCTAGTGAGGAGAAATCAGTATAAGTGTCCAAAAAGGAAGACCCTAGGGTTACCACCTGTCCCACTTTGCAAGGGACAGTCCCTCTTTGGGCAGTTGTGTCCTGACAAAAAATATTAAAAATGGCAAATGTCCTGAGATTGTAGGACATAATTATGTCCTGTATTGTATCTAAAAATACCTAAATGTTATAAGAAACAGAATAAGCAACTAAAATGCTACAAGAATAAGCTATTATGTAGGCAAAAAAGTTAAGTTCTATCCTTTGTACTGACCGTGGGTATGTGTCAGCCTGTAAAATCTGCTGTTTGTCCCGAAAATGTCCCACTTTGGCCATTTGAAAAGGTGGCAACCCTAGAAGACCCTGATGTTGCTAAGAAGGTGTATGCTTCTTCTTTGCTCCACCATTGCCTTCCTTCTGACGAATTTTGAGAAAATGTTAGAAATGGAGGTGTTATTTTACATAAGTGGCTTATTTTTATCATAGCTGCCTATATTCCCCACACCACTATTTTTTTATTATTTTTCATGCTGAAATTTCCTCATCAAACATTTTGATTGTGTTTAAATAATCACCATTAGGCCTGGCAAAAGACAGATCGAATGTAAAAACCTGAATATATCTAAAGCTTTGCTGAAACTTTTCATTTAGTAATAGTACTTGTACATAACGATCAATAATGACATGGTACAGGGTCCATGTTACATGGTTCACCATTTAGTTACAACTATGCTATAATTTGGACCAAAACCCATATTATAATATACCTGTAAACCTTGTACCATGTTTTGCAAAACATAGCTTTTTAATATTTTAGCATGCCAGATTGTAGAATATGCCTTTTCAGTATGTTGAATCAGTTCAGCAAAAGCCTGGTGAAAGTGCCTTCATGGACCCCTACTGAATATGACCTTATAACTACTGTAGGGACCTGTTTTCCACTGGAACATAAAAGCCATGTAGTGTGATCTTTGTCGGATTGTTATGCAGATAAAAAACACTAAGGTCATTTTGTCATTCAACAGCAAACACCCAAGTGGATAAAGTTAAATATGTTAGTCCCTCAGCAGTATAATCAGCAGCCCACACAAAAAAAAAAACATGCACAAAAGGACCTAGGTATATGGCTAAACCAAATACACTGCACAGTCTTTATGCCAACATCACCAATATATTTACAGTGAATACTTTATTTCAGTACAGACTGCATTTTCACCAAAGACTGTGTCAATGCAGAAAATAACAAAGCAATTTCCTGAAGAATTTATATGAATGTCAGGTCATGTGATCACCAAAGCATCACGTGCTAAAATATATACATATATATCTATCTATATATATATATATATATATATATATATCTATATATATATATATATATATCTATATATATATATATATATATATCTATATATATATATATATATAAATAAGCCCCTTTTTTATATTTCCACTATTGGTAGTAATATTTTGTTTGGAAAATACGTTTCATGTTATCTAAAATATTAAAATAAATCAATGTTAATACGAGCATAAATATAAAAAGGGAAAGACTTCTTTAGTATTCAGAAAGTTACATACCTGTCTCAAAAATGATCTGACAGCTAAGAAAGATATTCTCTTTATGTTTAACATCGAAGCTTTGAATGAAATATCTGTCATGCTGCACCAAAAAGTCAGAAGTAAAATACCACCACTGGCCAATATACATGGTTGTGCTCTAGTATAGTGACAAAGTCTGCTACTGCCATCTACTGTTCACAGCTTGACTAGCATATTCAGCACAAACACTTTCTACCAAGACACTTTTATTTATTTGTTTATTTATTTATTTATTTTGACATCTGTTAAATGGAATAATTCCAACTCAGCAGAGGCCTGGGGAGAAAAGCTCCAGAACTGCAAAATTACAAAAATGCAATAGGAAGTCCAAGAATTACAAAAGTCCAGAATTAAAAAATTTAAATAGGAAGTCCAAGATAGGAATTTATAGTTAACAATCGGAGTAAAATTATATTATATCAAGATGAATAAAATGCAAAAATAGTAGTGATAACATGTTTTGAGGACATAGAACAAAATAAGAACAACAATTCTTGTGTTGGTTGAAGTTTCTGTTGACTGGTTGCACAGATATTTAGGTGAAAAAATAAGGCAAGTAAAAAAATTAGAGATGGGTAGGGTAGTTAGTGAAAGGGGCGGCCACGGTGGTGCAGTGGTTAGCATTGTCACCTCACAGCAAGAGGTTCACCAGTTCAATCCTTGGCTGGGGTGCCTTCTGTGCGGAGTCTGCATGTCCTCCCTGTGGCCGCGTGGGTTTCCTCCGGGTGCTCCGGTTTCCTCCCACATCCCAAAGACATACTGCAGGTGGATTGGACACTCTAAAAATTGGCCCTAGGTGTGAGTGCGTGTGTGTGCCTTCTGTGGAAGGTTGGGTGCTGGGCTGGCAACTCGACGCTGTAATAAAAACTCCACTGCCAATCATGAGCGGACAGGTGATCCGCTGTGGCGACCCCTAACCGGGAAAAGCCAAAAGAAGAAGAAGAAGGGTAGTTAGTGAAAGGAAAAGGAAGGTAGTACAGGACAGAGATGGAAAGGAGGAGGAAAAAGGTTAATGGGAGGTTAGGCAGGATGAATGCAGCAGCAGAGTTAAGTGTTAAGAAGTCTATCTCTTAATGCTTTTTTAAGTTTGTAGCTATTTGGGATAGATCTCATGGTTAGAGGAATTTTGTTCCACAACAGTCACTGCATGGCTATATACGTTATGGCCTAAGGATCTTTTAGGCTAGTAGATCTCTAACAGGTGTTGGTCAGAGCTCTGGAGAGAGTGATTGGGTATATAGTAAGTGAAGACAGCAGGACAGGAAGTGGATGAGGAACAGATGAGAGTGGAGGAGCTGGTAAGGTAACTCAAGCAAATTTAAGGTTTTTAGAGATAGACAGTGGTGTAAGTTATAGGGTTGGTTGGTGGAAAATCTGGAAATTTTGTTGTAGCAAAGCTCCAGTTTTGTTTTTGCAGTGGATTGCAGGTTAGTTAGAATAGGAGAGGCATAGAGTAGAGTGGGAAGAAAATAGGCATTAGCAAAGGACAGCCTAGTGTCATTGGTAAGGATTTTTTTGTTTTGTTTTGTAGTACATACCAAGTGTGGTGAGTTTTTTTGATGCAATTTTGAACATGTAGGTCAAATTTTAGTCAATCAGCAATGATGACACCCAGGAGTTAAATGTGTGTCATTACTTCAATTAAGGTGTTATCAAGAGATGTAATGGTGAAGGAAGATTTTTGGTGAGATAGAGACTTTGGAAGAAATAGAAGTTAAGTTTTTTTAGGGTTAAGTACAAGTCGTTTTTCATTTAGACAGCAATCAATAAAATGAAAGGATTTTTGGATAATAGATTGTAGGTGTGAGAGATTTTCAGATGAGCAGACAATAGTAGAACCATCAGCATATTGTAGCAGGGAGGAATGAGTACTGGATGAATG
The DNA here is from genome assembly GCF_019279795.1 of Protopterus annectens. Taxonomy (NCBI): domain Eukaryota; kingdom Metazoa; phylum Chordata; order Ceratodontiformes; family Protopteridae; genus Protopterus; species Protopterus annectens. The sequence goes on from NC_056739.1 coordinate 1,843,545,313, forward strand.
AAGATTGTTAGTAAAGATGCTGAATAGTATTGGTCCAAGAATGGAACATTGTGATACACCACTATTAACAGGGAGGAAGTTGGAAAAGGAGGAAACCCCCTTGACAGACTGCTGTTGGCTAGAAAGATAGCTAGAAAACCAGTTGAGAGTGGATTTATAAAAATCTAGAGTAGACATTTTGGAGAAAAGCATGAGGTGAAAGACTGTATTGAAGGCTTTAGAGAGATCTAAAAAGAGGGAGGATACCAGGTTATTGTTTTCTTTCACTTTAGTGATAGCATGAGAGAAGTAAACTGGAGCAGTGGTCATACTATGGTTAGGACAGAAGCCATGTTGGGTTGAGGTGAGTAGATTTCCATTAAGAAAATGTTCAACTAGCTGCATTTTTCGTGAATTCTTGAAAGAGTAGACAGAATAGCTATAGGCCTATAGTTTGTAAGTTCAGTAGATTGCCTGTCTTTGTGAAGTGGAATAATAAAAAAAATGTTTCCAGATAGAAGGGACCATCGATTCTTGAACATATCTGTTAATTGGAATGGAAATAGGATTGGCTATTGAATTAGCAGCTAGTTTTAGGAATTCTGCAGGTAGATAGTCTGTTGAGTTTGGTTAGGAGAGATTTAATGTAAATGATAGGGATAGATTTGAGAGAAAATGGTTGTTTGTTTATGGGGTGGGAGAGGAAGTGTAGAGTTAAGGTTGTGCTTTCTTTTAATTAATTTGTTAATGGAGTCTATGAAGCAGAAATTGAATATAGTGTCAGTTTCAGAGGGAGAGTAGTTTGGCATGAGTTTCATATACTGGGAGAACCAGGGCTGATTATTTTGTTAATGGTGCTCCAGAAATGTTTAAAGTTGTTATAATGGTTTATTTGAGGTTTTAGGTAACAGATTTTTTTTTATTTGCCCTTACTTGTTTTTCTCTTTTTTTTCATGAGTTTACCACACTGTTTGTAGATTTGTAGGTGGATAAGAGATTTTGATTTCAGACAGTTTTTCTATGCAATATCCTTATTGTGCATAAGGGTTCAGGTAGAATGAGTAAGCCAGTGTGTGCAATGGGATTTAACTCTTTCATTTTTTTGAGGGGATCTAGGGAATTCCAAGTATCAAGGACGATGTGGTTAAAATTTGGAACAGCATCCTCTAGAGGTTGGCTAAACAGGATGGACCAATTTATAGAGCCAAATATATTGTTAAATTCTTCTGCGATGAAGTTAGTGAGACTATAGCATTCTTTATACTCGTGTTGCTTGGTGTAATGTAGGGAAAGACTTTGAATGAGGATAGGGAAGGGGTTGCTAATAGAATCTGTGAGTGTTTTACAGTTGTGATACAAGCTAGAATTTGATACTAGGATCCAACTGAGAATGGAGCATGTATTGGAAGATTTGTTGTAGCAGGTACAAGTGGAGATTAATTGAGGGAAGCCATGGAGATTTATTCTATAGGTAGGGAAGTCAGTGGTAAGGGTTTGCCAGTCTATATTGACATCACCTAGGATTATAGTTTCAATTAAAATGTGGTTGGTGGTCCTGGAGAGAAGGTTTTCTAGAACTGGGGTATTATTTCCTTGGGTGGGGGTGTAGATACCTGTGATGCATAGTGTTTTTTAGTTGTTTAGTTTGCAGTTGGCTGATATGCTTTCTGCAGGGAGAAAGCTGGGGTGTGATATAGACAGATATTTTATTACAAACTGTACTGTTTCCTATAGGCAATCATAGGTTCATAGGTGTTTACTAAGCTAATGACCACAAGGGCCTTTTTAAGCCTAGCCATGCATCCAAAATCTCTGACAAGTTCTGATACCCTTGATAAGTGTGAGCAGGGGTTTGAGAGATGAACCATTTACAGGGTACCTGTGTCCATTAGAGACATAGGTGCCAAACCAGGGATGAATTTCTGGTTTCCCATCCAATTGTCTAAGTTGCACTTGAATTGGATTAGGGAGGAACTCTGCTTCACATGGATGGGAAGCCTGTTCCACAGATGCAGTAGTCTCTCGGATACATACCTATCTCTCCAGCAGGACCTATTTATATAACAGGCAAGGTTTAAGTCTTTAGAATGGGTAATTCTGGTGCTGTTTGTTTTGTAAATATGCAGGAGGTCCATCAGAGTGGGGTCTGACAATGCCCTGTAAGCCAGACATAGATCTTCTCTCAAAAGCCTGTAGGAGGCAGAATACAGAGATACGGCCTTGAGGCAATCTGCATAGGACATTTTACTTATGCCCTGTATTCTTTTAGTTAGGAACCTCTGTGGATGTTCCAATTGTTGAATATGCCTGGTGTGGTATATACCAAAGGGGATATTGTACTCAGTGATAGGTCTGATGAATGCCAAACACAGTGAAACAATGACTTCCTTGGACTTAGATGCCATATCTTTGTTTATACGTTGTGCAATATAGAATGATTTCCTCGATTCAAAGATGGCTGCCGTTCTGTAAACACTGCTAATCTACAGATCTCCAAATACTCAGAGGAAAACTTAACCCAGAGGTTATATTACAACTTATTTAACAATAATTCTTTGAAATAACAACTCTAACTTCACTTCAGAATCATAGAAGAGGTGAATGAACCTGAAAAACTAACAAATCTATCAGGATTACAACTGATCACTTGAACCTGAAGAAAGTCTCAAACAAAGAAACCATGTGCTCAGAACAATCTGCTCAAATACATTTAAATATATCAGGATCCTGTACTGCTGTAAAATGTCGAAAGAAGACAAAATCATGGATACAACAACTACAAAAACTAAACTTTTAGAACTTTTATCACCTGAGAAAGATTTAATCTCGAAAAGACAGAAGATTATAAAATAACAAGAGCCTTTAAAACCAGGGAATAAAAATAAACCAGAGCAACTGGCAAACATGGAGGACATTAAAACAGCTTTACTTCCTATCCAAGAAGCTATAAAAGATCTGGCTAATCAAGGTCAATCCTTTGGAACTTCCTGCAGTCAAATATTGGAAAGAATGGATAAATATGAAGCTAAAATCTCAGAGAACGAAGACAAAATAGTCCTGCTTGCCAAAAAAGCTGATGCACATGAAGCAGATATTCAATCTATGCAAGCTAAAATTATTGATCTGGAGGCAAGATCCAGAAGAAATAATATAATCATCAGAGGAATGCCGGAAAGTATACAATACAATGAACTAATCCCATCTATCATACAAATTCTCACAACACTATTCAGTGACTTGAAAACTGCACAACAAATAACAATAGAGAGAGCCCACAGAGCCCTGAGAGAACTTCATGCATCTAATATCCCAAGACCTGTTTATGCCAAAATTCTCAACTTCCAAGATGTTAATAAAATATTATTAACTGTAAAGAAAAATGGAAGCTCTATTATGTGGAATAATAACATAATTTCCCTGGCTCAAGACTTGCCCCTACAAATTAGGCAAGCCAGACAACTTGTTGTTGTTGTTGTTGTTGTTGTGCCTCTTGGCTTTTCCCGGTTAGGGGTCGACACAGCAGAACTCCGGTCCGCTAATGATTGGCAGTTGATTTTTACGTGCTGAGTTGCCGGCCCTAACGCACAACCTTTAACGAAGGTATGCCCTTTCACATATGTCTCCACAGAAGATGCTCTAGCCGAGAATCGAACGGGACAACATCTTGCTGGGAGGTGACAACACTACCGCAGCACCACCACCGCGGATTAGGCAAACCAGACAACTATTATCTCCTTATTGCAAGTTTCTAATTGAAAAAACAACTAAATTTCAGATGAAGTACCCAAATACATTAATATTTTCAGTTGATGGATGTAAATATTCAGTCACAACAAAAAAAGAAGCTAAGTCTACTTTTATGGCGGTTTTTAAAAGCTTACTTGCTTCTGAGAACTAGTGTCAACTTCCGATGCGACTGGAGTGATCTCCGAGATCGGATCCACCAACTACTACCAGGAGAGGTCTTAATTTTGCTTTGTGTGGTATCTTTCCTGAATTAGGCCATATTTAGGCCAGGTACAACCTTTGTTTTGGGTTTCTCAAGTTGCGAGAAGCATTACCGGAAGTTTACAACCTTCACCTCGTCCAATTTTCCCATGGGAGGAGCCGAAGTGATTTTACTGCCTCAGGGGGTTGAATTTTGATATGACACATCTGGATGTCCGTCTGGATTATGAGTCCCCCATCGCGAAGCTAACAGTCGGCTTAGCTCTTCGGAAACCCGATGGAGTGTCTCTAGGACTTATTAGGACAAAATAAAGTCAAACTAAGTATTTATATTGTAACAACTACACTAGATACACTTTCAGTAATGGCAAAATCACTAATGTTACCCCTTAAACACTAAGCAATCTACCTAAGCTGATTTCAATTTAGCATGACATAGTTAGCTTGTATTAACCATATATGAGAATTAAATAGTTTTCACACTATTTGACAGGAAACTACTTTATGTTAATGTAGTAAGCTGCACCTACATAATACATTCAAACCAGAACACATTCCCATTCTACATAAATATACTTAATTTTGTTTATATATATTTCATTTCAGCAAACTCTATTTAAATACAGGCTCACATATACTAATGAACATGAACTCTATTCAATAATAACAAGATAGGCACTAGGTAAAACACACTGAAATGCACAATATTGTCTGATGAAGCATTTTATGCATACTCTGTGTTTAGATCATGGTTCAAGCTAACACATAAATGTTACTATGAGGCTTTTACATTTTTATAGCTATAATGTTTTGTGATATATTGTTATAGGTAATAATTATTATAAAGGATACCTTGTCATGATATAACAATCTAGGTTTCTCATGGTATGAGGTTGTTAGTTTAAGGGATCATATGCTTAAAATAATTGTGTGTTTTCTGGTCCTTTTTTTTTTTTTTACATATTTAGCAGTCATGATTATTCAACTATATTGTTAACATACACTTGAGAATATATATGACATCAAGTAGATATTACACAGTTTTATAATTATGGAACCTTTTGAACCTAAAGGTTTAAACCAAAAACCCATGTCTCACCTTTTGGTTAACTTTGTATTAGTTTTAAATAAGCATTTTTGCTAAACTTGATAATCGCCCTTCCGTAACAGCATGACTAATGAATATATGTTTAATCATCTTAGATTCTTAGTTATTAGATGATTTAATTACCTGAGTGTATGTTTATATTTTTCTCTAGGTCTGATTTGCTAAAAATTTACATTGTTTTTCTTCAGGTACTAGTAAGCTATTACTAGAGTGAGTACATGATGGTTACCATATCTATAGCTGATGATACTGTCTTAAATTTGATCCTAGAGTAAAGGGTAGGTACACACACAAACGAAGGCTACACTAGATTGATATATATTTTATGAACACAGTTGTTGTATTAATTTGAGAATATATACTTAGTAATATCTTAAATTACTACTATTAACAAGTAGTGTGGAGGTACATTTGAGACTAATGGCAATGTCCATATATCTTTTTATTTTGTTTTTTGTCTGACTCATTTAATTCAACATAATAAGAAGAGATGTAGATGACAAGTAGTGTTTGATAGGGAATGAGTAGGATAGGCTTTGTAGATTTAGTTGTAGATTATATAGGTCCATTATATTTTACCTATCTTTTATACATTAACTTCGATGATATATACATACCAATGATACTAATCCATATAATTCCGGACTACGTTAAGGACCTGTATATTTCCTGGTCCAGGGGTTTAGTGGGTGGGCACTGGAATGGGATGGGAATTCAAAAATGCTTTCATAACTTACACTTACTAAAATATCAACTGAATCTATCATATTTTCTCAGATTTCTAAAATACCTACACAAAATAAAGCTTTAGGAATGTGGGAAATAGATTCATGGAATATTAAGGGGCTCCAGAACTTGAAAAAGAGGAAACTGTTTCCTCATTTATTTCTGCAAGCTAAGGCATATTTTATACTACTTCAGGAAACCCATTTGACCAATGATCAATGGACAGAAATTAAAAAGAAAAACTGGATAAGAGAAATAATAGCCTCTGAAGGTAAAACTAATAGTGCGAGAGTTGTGATAATTATTAAAAATCAATATCAGGAAAAAATTTTAGAATCTAAAATGGACAGAGAAGGGAGATGGTGCTATGTGATTCTCTCTTCTACTCTTTACGATAAACCCATCATTCTTCTCAACATATATGCACCATGTAATAATCAACATTCTTTCTTTGCCTCACTCTATCCTATTTTAAATCAATATAACAACCACTACATAATTATAGGAGGGGACTGGAATGCTTATCAGAATCCTAAATTGGATAAATCAAGCCTACAAAGATCATATAATAGTCAAGCGGCGTTAACATTAAGTGAACTTAAGTATGACTTCAAATTATATGATCCCTTTAAATATGCCAACAATTCTCTTAATTCAAATAGTTTTACATTCTATTCAAGCTGTCATAAAATGTGGTCTAGAATAGACTTTTTTCTAATTTCGTAAACACTGATCAATCTCAATCCCTCAGTATCTATTCAAGCTCGTTACCTATTAGATCATTCGAAAATTACATTATGTTTTGCCAAAGACTCTAGAAACATTCTATCACAGAAGTAATATAACTGGTCTTTAAATCCAAACTTGTTAGATAAAAAATAAATAATCCAGGAAATTCAGGACATTCTCAAATCTCTACTAGTTAAGATAGTTAAACATCAACATACACCTGATATTGAATGGGTGGCAACTAAAGCACAGATAAGAGGTATCTTCCTTCAAAAAGCCTCTTATTATAAAAAAAATTCAACTCAGAGAAGAACAAATTTTAGAGGCTAAAATTAAAACACTAGATCAGGAACTAATGCAAAATCATAACATACAAACAGAAACAGAACTTCTAAAATGTCAGAAGGATCTCTTTTTGATCCAAAATAGTAGATTGTCATTTTATGAAACTAAAATACTGGCAAGATATGCTAACCATATTCAAACTCCATCAAGGGCTTTAGCAAGAATTATTAACCAATCTAAATCACCCTCTCAAATTCTGGAATTATATTACAAAAACAAAACATATACGAAATCTGAAGATATTATTAACACTTTTGAATTGATATACTCCCAAATTTATGGAGATCAAGGTGAATCACATACAAACGAAAATAATAATGACTTCCTACAAAAAATTAAGTTCCCAAAAATAGACGAGAATTTACAGAGAGATTTAATAAAACCAATTTCTATGGAAGAAATAACAACAACAATTAAAAATTTCAAATCCCACAAAGCTCCAGGCCCAGATGGCCTTACAGCAGAATTTTATAAAACTTCTTGCAGTACTATTGTTAAAATACTATCATATACATTAAATTATATCATTAATAACAAAATCAATGATTTACATTTTAATGTATCCAAAACAATTCTTATACCCAAAGAAAACTTAGATCTTCAAAACCCAGACAATTATAGACCTATATCACTTTTAAACATAGATACTAAAATCCTGACCTCTATATTAGCTACTAGACTGAAGAAAATAATGAACTTAATCATTTCTAATGAACAAACTGGCTTTTTAACTTCTAGGCAAGCCAGTGACAACACATTAACACTTCATATATTAATCTCTTATGCCAATCAAAGGAATTTAAATATGTATGCACTTATTATTGATGCACAAAAGGCCTTTGATAGAGTTAACATTTATATTTAACATTTTACCCTACTTTAATATACCCCAAGAATTCATCCTAACATTACAAATATTATATAATAACCCCTACACAACTTTATATATAAATAATATGTTTTCTAAAAGAATACAAATCAGAAATGGTACCAGACAAGGCTGTCCTTTATCCCCCCTATTATTTAATCTATATCTAGAACCTTTATTTCTACATATTAAACAAAATGTATACCATAATGCCCCAATAATTTACGGTACCAAGATCTCTATGGCAGCTTTTGCAGATGACCTTAATATATATTGCACAACACCTGTTTCTGATACCAAAAAAATACTATCTGATGTTGAAGACTTTGCATTAATATCAAACTATAAAATAAACCTTAAAAAAACAATATATTTCCTTTGAAAACTCCTAAACCCTTTTCACTTCTACCTTTGATAGGGCAAGTAAAATCTGAAGAAAATATTAAATATTTAGGTATTACATTCTCCACAGATAACAAGGATTTCTATCTTAATAATGTTAAACTAAATTGGGAACACATTTTATCCGATCTAAGGAGATGGAATAACCTGAAATTACCACCACTAGCAAAGGTTTCAATTATTAAAATGAATGTCTTGCCCAGACTATTATATATCTTTAGATCTATTCAAGTGCTAATCCCCAAGTTGTTCTTTAAACAAATTCACACTGAATTTGCTAAATTTATATGGGAACCAAGGAAAACTAGAATATCATACGATAATTTGATGACCCTGAAAAGTAGAGGTGGTTTAGATTTACCCGACTTTGAAAAATATTACTTAATTATAAATGCCAATAGAATTTTAAGAATAGCTAATTATGATACACAAAATAATAAATGGTCCCCAAACTGGATAAGACTGAGTTACAAACATGCTGAGAATATGAATATAAATCTCAAATCTTTACCTTTTCTAAACAGAGATATCATTAAATCATATGCTCTAATGGAGCACATTAAAATCTATATAACATTATTACAAAATCTCTTCAGATCATTAAATCTCTTTCAATACATGATGATCTTACAACCCTTCCATAGAAACCCTAACCTGAGAATTAATAATCAACTTATAGACCTAAAAAGCTTCCCACTTATAATCAACTTAACTCTACAAGATATATACCCATATTTGAATTATTCTGCTCATGATCTAAGACAGGAAATTAATCTCCCCAAATCATATTTAGTGATTTTGAGGCAGATTAAAGAATTATCCACAAGCTACTTTCAAGACTTAACTACGAACAAAGAGGATTTAGCGAAATGTACCTCAACATGGCAAGCCATATTACAAAGTACCAAATATATATCATCCACATATAAACTGATAAAAGAATTCAAATATCAAGACCACCTTCTCTTATCAAATTATTTGAAAGAAAAACTACCATTGGTTGAAGAAAGTAAATTAATAAATGCAATTAAATTAACAGCAAAATCAATCTCCCTCCAAAAGTTAACATTTACCCAACTCATGATATTCAATAATGCCTACTATACACGTCTTAGCTTGTATAAATTTAACCCCAAGAATTCTCCTAAGTGCCCATATTGTAGAGATGAAACCACTGACCTCTTACATATGTTCTGGAGCTGTAAATGTATATATAAACATTGGAATTCCTTAAAACTACAACTACAAAAGATGGGGTATCAGAATTCAACGCTTTCTTGGGAATTTATGATATTACATATCCCTCCAAATAATCTATCTAGATCCCAGATGATCATACTTATGAATATTTTCCTACTAATGAAACTCTACATACCTACAAATTGGCTGAACCCATCTCAAACTTCTTGGGACAATTTTAAGATCTTAGCGATAAAACATATATTAGCCCACAAATATGTTATCAATAACCACAGCAAACATCTAAATAATCTGAAGATTTGGGAACAAATTTTCAATATTATATTAGCTTAATACACCAAAAACAGAAAACTCCCTTGTTATATATAGTATAAAACCCAACCCTATCAGGTACAAGATACTGTCTCTGCAGATAAGAATCTTTATATGTACTTTATGCTAAACATGGAAGCATTCATGTAAATAGTGTATATATGTTGTAAGAATGTTGTTAGAAGACTTGTTTGGAAATTACCTGTGTATTTCTCTGTCAAATGTTTGTATGACTAAGGTGAAAAATAATAAAGAATTATTATTGAAAAAAAAAAGAATGATTTCCTCACCACTGTAGACAGATGATGGTCAAAGGCTAGATTACTATCTATGTGTGTCCCTAAGTCCCTGACTACTGGGTCAATTCTAAGGGGTGGGTTGTCAATATGATAGTTATCAGAGATGGATGACTTCCCAAGGGAATACTATTATGCATTTCTTGGTATTTAGTGTTTAGTCCATGGGTCTGACACTAGTCATTTGTCTGTGTCGGCCCCTCCTGGATAACATTTGTGTCAGTGTGAGAGTCAATGACAGCTCCTAATTTGCAATCATCTGCACATTTAGTCAGCCAGAGACCACTGACATTGGCCTTGACTTCTGAGAAGTAAATGCCAAAAAGGAGCGGTCCAAGGACTGATCCGTGAGGGACTCCACTTGTGACTGGCCTCTTTGTAGAGGTGGAATCCCCAATTCTAACTTCCTGGGTCCTGTCTGTGAGCCAGTTGGCTCTCCACTGGGTGACATACAAGTTTGTACCTAAACTCTTAAGTTTGTCAATAATGTCAGAGTGCAGTATTGTGTCAAATGCTTTGGCCAGGTTAAGGTAGGCAGTGTGAGCAATTTTCCCCTCATCCATTGCTTTGGTGATCTTCTCAAAAAAGTCCACCAGGTTGAGTAGGTATGATCTGCCCTTGATGAAACCAAGCTAGGTTGGGTCCAGTGTTTGGAGGTTTACTATATATCTAGTGATGATCTCCATAATACTTCTTTCCATGGCTTTACATATAGGACTAGTAACACTTATGGGTCTGTAGATGGCCCACCTTTGTGCAGAGGGATGACTGTTGCCTTTCTCCATTCATGAGGCACAAACCCTGTTTGGAGGTGACAGTTAAACAGTAATTCCAGATGCCCTGATAGGGCATGTTTCATGCTATGTAGAAGGCATCCTGGGATATTGTCTGGGCCAATTCATGCAGTGTTCTTGGTCTTAGAGACAGCATTAAGGACCTGTTCCCTAGTGATAGTAGGGGGAGTTATATTTGAGGATATTTCCTGAGGGAAAGTTGAGGGGGGAGAGAGGGGTAAAGTTGGAGCTGAATTTATCATCCAGAAGGTTTGCTATGTCTTCTAGCTCAGTATAGGTGGCTCCATTTACAATGAGCTCTGCACACAATTGTGTATTGCCTTTGAGGTTGTGGACATAGCTAAAGAATGCATTGTGTTGTCCTTGGCTTGTGAGGCCAAAGTTACCTCAAATTTGGCTTTGGTAGACTTTATTTGCCTTCTGAGTTGTTTGTTTAGTTTGATGAAAGTGCTTTTATCCTACTGGGTACTGCAACTCCTAATTTTTGCCATGATTTTCTTCATCCTGTCATACAGCCTATTGATTTTGTGATTCCACCAGAGTGGCTTGTTTTTTGAGTTAGTTCTGTACTTTTTCCTAGTGGGTACAGCTGCCTCTATGCAGCTATTATCATGTTTGTACAGGGTTTCTGTGAACAATTCTGCATAAGCAACAGTGTTGTCAGAGTTTATGGGGCTTGAAATTTTGCTAGGTTCTCACTTACTAGCAGGAGGTTAGCCTTAGAATACTTCCTGAATATTCCAGGTTTAGCTGGGGGTCCAGATTTTATTTTTACTGCAAAGGAGACCATTTTGTGGTCTGACCTTACCAGGGAAGGCATTACAGTACGTGGTGTGCAGCACTCTCCCATATTAGTGAGGACCAGATCCTGTATGGTTGCACCCCTGTTTGGTGTATTGACTATCTGGTTCAGGGAGTTGATGTTTACAAAATCCAGGAATCTCTGTGCATGTACATTTTGTGTCATATGGGATTCCCAGTTAATAGTGGGGTATTTAAAGTCAGCCATGAATATGGTATTGGGTTGGATGATTAGTGTTTCTAATAAATGTAAATACGTGGTATGGGTTTCCTGGGTCATAGAGGGGGACCTATAGCTTGCAAGGAAGTGGTATTGGATTTTGCCTGTGGTGATTTGAACATGGAGCAGCTTGAGTGCATTGTCCTGTTTGTCCAGCCTTGAAGTATATTTATCTTTGATGTAAATAGAGACACCTCCACTTTTAGTCCCTGCCTGTGAAGAAGCTGGCCAAAATATGTGGGTGGCATTATAACCTAACAGTGTTGGTCTGCTCTCCATGGCTTTAAACCATGTCTCAGTGACCACACAGATGTCTGCACTCTCTAGGGTAAAGAGAGCTTCTAGGGAGTGGAGTTTTTTTTTAGACTCCTAGCATTGAGCAGTAATACTTTTAGATTTTCTTGGTTTTGATTTGCAATGCTGGAAGCACTTTCAGTTTGGCATTGCTCAAAAAAGGCACTATGGGAAAAGACATTGGAAAGAATTTAATAAAGCCTATATGGACTTATTTGCCATGTAGGCATAGTGGCATGGTACTTACATGAAAGTAAGCAGATGTGCGATCCAGTAAATGGAGCTGAGGGGCATGCATGAGCATTCGAACACAGAAGTGTCAGTGGCATGCAAATCACCTCATAAACAGGTGAAATGCATGCAAATAAGGCAGGTAGAGTGACACAGCAAGCAGATAGGCAGTCATGCAGACCCTGTGTTAGTGTCCATAATGTATACAAAAGAATTCCATTTACAGGATGTAAAAATGATATCAGGGGTTGTAAAAGTGTAGTTACAGTTGCAGAAATAGTATAGAGGACACAGATATATGCAAAAGTAACCACTGTGTGTCCAAAACCGTATGAAAAATAATGTAAAATAATTTATTTTTTTTAATACCCTGGGTATGTTTGCATGGTACCCCACAGTGCACAAACATGCTGTTATGGAAAAAAATATAAAAATATTATAAAAACCAGAATTTGTGAGTATGTAACAGTAATGCATTACAGGACCCAGTGTGGAGTATGTACAATGTAGGACTGCTGTGGTTGCTAACAAATCAGGACCTGAAACTGTGTAGTTACCAGTTACTGTGCATGGATCTGTATGCAAATGAGCTGGAGTTACTGAATAGCACAAATGGGTATCTGTGTCCACAGATCCCATCCATGTTGGGAGATAACTGTGTTGGTGTACACAGAAGAGGTAGCTAACATCGAAATGGGGGTGTTCCCATGAATTGTTAAGCTCATTGGAGCTCAGTGGTGCCTGTTTGTGCAGCTTGGTGCTCTGCTTAGCAGGGGGGGGGGGGGTGTTCGGTAACTTCTAAGCTTTGTTTACCTTAGGAGTGCGTGCTTCAGTGGGTTTGAGCATGTTTGGATGGCATGCAGCCATGCTGAGCATGACCTTCCATGGGGGCATGTCTGCTCACTGGTTAGCCTTGTTTATCTGTGCGGCGCATGTTTGTGTGGTGTGCCACAGTGCTCAGCAAGGAAGTCTGTCAAAAAAAAAAAAGATTGGCTGAGAAAGCCAGTGTTATATGAATTACTGATGAGCCTTGTTTCACTTAAACTAGGGCCATTAAACCCCTTAATGATGTATGTGGCAGGTGGAATGCATCAAACCTAGCCAATCACACAGAGAGCAGTATAAAGTATGTATACTCCCTACAATCAGATTTTCCCCCATACTCTGCACCATTGGAGTACTGACTTGGGAATTTTAACCTAGAGAATGCTAGGGGCTGCTGCAGGTCTGCTACATATGTATGTGCTAGATGGTGAGGTCAATGCAGCTGCTGCTGATGCTGACCATAGACATAGACTGAGAAGGAGAAGAGTGTTCAGGCCCAGACAACCTACCAGGAGCTATATGAGCTGGAGATTGTACAGCACTACAGGGTGGACTGGGACCCAGATCCAAAAGAGAGGTACCCATCCTAGTGGAAATAAAGGTATGTGTAGCCCTTAGGATACTAGCTACAGGTACATTTGAAAGGTCAACTGGTGACATGATGGGGGTCTCACAGGCATCTGCTTTCAGGGTACTCCATCAGTTCCTGGATGCCATGCTATCACATGCCAGTGACCACATTTATTTTCCCCAAACCCCTGAGGAGAGGGCCAGCAGTATGTGACTCTTCTACTGTGTAGCATACCACTCTGAGGTACTGGGTGCCATAGATTGCACTCATGTAAACATCAAGGCACCACCCAGTGAAAAGGGTAGAATTTACATCAACCACAAGGGGTACCACTCCATCAACTGCCAGGTTGTGTGCAATCCCCAGGGCATTATCATGAGTGTGTGTGCTGGCAGCCCTGACAGTTATAATATCTCCCACACATCACAGCTGTACCAGATATTTTCTAGGGGGACATACCACATGGCTATTTACTTGGGGGTGCTGGCTATGCACTGGAAACGTGGACAATGACATCCATCAGAAATGCACACCCACCCACCAAAGAATGCCATAATGAGGCACATGCACAAACCAGGGACATCATAGAGCATGTGTTTGGGCTGTTGAAGTCATAGTTCCAGTGCCTCAATATATCTGGTGCAGCCTTGCAGTACTCTCCAGCCACATTCGCACAGATGTTCACAGTTTCTGCCAGGCTACACAATATGATCCTGCAGAAACAGCTGCAGCAGTATCAGCAATGGGAAGGGATACACAGCCCCCCACCAGTGCCTAGGTTACCACAGTAGCTTCCATAGGGGGACTTGGAGGAGGAACCTCTTGAGGCTGTCCCTATTGCCAGACATAGGTGTGCCCAATATGCCCTGGCCTTGGCCAAGAGACAATGCATTGCACATGCACTGACAACCTAGGGCCCTAGGGACTGACACCTTACTCTGACTCGCATACATATTAATAAAAATGATGCCAGCCACCCCACACAACCTGCACCTCACCATGTATTGGCTGTGGACTGCATGCATCAGACAGAGTCAGCCCCAAACTACAGGTTTGTCAACTGCTACATTCGCAAGGTAAGTCACTCTCCTGTACACCACTTGTAAGGGGTACTACAATATGGTAGTATATGCATGGACCTGCCACATGTATGCAAGGGAATATAGTGGGCTATATATAGTGTGCTACTGGGCTAGTTGCAAAGATCTATAGTGGGCTACTGGGCTACTTGTACAGATCTAACAGCCACTTGGGACAGCAGGTATTCACTAGTATGTGCTCCATAATACTCACTAGGCCACATGTCTGGAAACCCCACTACTTTATTCAAGGGAGATGCCAAACAGTGGGGTCACAGAACAGTCGCACAACTGTGTATGCCAGCAGAGCATGGGCTGGTCGTCTCCCACCCTCAACTCATCGGTGCACCCATATAACAGCTGTAGCAGTATATTTGCAATGATATATCAGCAGACCACCCAATTCCAGGGCTGTGACATAGAGACAGAAACTGGCCACACATTCTATGCCTCACATAACACAGGCATGAGAATGTATATGTCTGTATGCTGTTGCTTGTGTGATGAATGAAGCATCTCTGACTAGCAGCCTGTGTGGCTCAGTAGGATAGGGACATTAGCATGGGTGATGGTGTTGATGGTTTGAATCTGGCAGTAGCCACATCATTTGCATTTGAGGTAGTCGTTATGTGGTATTCCCACAGACTCTCATAACCCTTCAATCTGTTACCGCAAGAAAGCAAGAAAGCTGGACAAAGCCAGAGTGAATGGGGACAAAAGACCAAAGCTACAGACAGACATTATACATGCTCTGAGTAACCTAGAAGGTGGCTAGTATAACAGCAGGTTGCAACAGGTCAGATTAGCTGCAGGATGCAAAGGCCATAACTTAAATATCTCAGTAGTTACAGCAGTTCAGTGACTGCATTTTACAGTATATTACCAGAAAACCACAAATGTATGAGAAACAGAGCCGGCATATGGGACAAAATGCTGGACTTTCTGCAAAAACATGTACAGGGAGAGGTATGCAGACTGTCACACTGTGTGTTGTGCCATATCATGTACCCCAGTCACATCATACCTCTCAGCCTCTTAGAGCAAGAAATCTGGCCAAAGCTATGAATAAAAGTGGGACAAAGGCTCACAAATAGGGACAAGTTTTAAATATTGGCTCTTACAAATGCAGAAGGTTGATAGATTAACAGGTCTTGCATTAGCATGAATCTCCTGATGTGTATGGAGTCTGAAACGCAAATGCCTGTCATTATTTATTGACTTTGATCTTCACTGACTTGCCACTAAATTGCAGAAAACACAATGTTATGTAAAATGGACCAAAAATATGAGGCAAAGTTCTGGACAGTACGTGAAGGTCTGTACAGTTGAAAGGTATGAGCCACATATTAAGGTCAGCAAACAGCTGGAAGAATGCCTTGTACAATATCAGGGAAGTGCAGTACTGTGGCAACAGGTGCACAGCCAATGTCCTACAGCACACATAATCCTAGACTGGAGTACCAGTAGCTCTGACCTGGAGTCACCTTGTAAGTACTGATACTCACATTTGGCATGCCCCTACACTTAGCTAACTTGAGTCCAAGTTTGTTGCCTCTACCTCCCAAAGACCTGCTATGTGGAAATATGTCTGTACATACATGCAGCTATGTATACATAACTGTATTTCCCTATCCCCCTCACACTTGATTAGTGTATCTCTCAGTATCTGACATATATATATATATATAAAACATATAATGATACATACGCTCTCCAAATATATCTACATAACGCATTTACATAACGTACACACACAACAGTTAAGGAGACATCCCTGTTATACACATTTATATAGATATTTGTGGGGAAGTATGAATGTCCCCACATAGCCAGGAATGCTAGGGTTACCTGCACTTACACATCACAACAGTTGTCTGATGGAACAAGACCAAGGCTGCAACAGTATATACTCCACTCACCCAGAGACCCCTGTGCCTGCGGACTGTCACACTGTAGACAAACATAGGTACACAGGTGGTATAATGTACAATGGGTGCAATGCATGCCTTGGACAGGCTATATTGTCCCTGGCCACATGTCTGTCGATCAAACTGTGAACAGCCACATATGGCCAGACTGGTAAGTGTACACACATAGCAGGGATATTACCTGGTATCCCACCCCTGGGACAGTAGATACAATAACAGTACCAAGCAGTACCACTCTGCAGATCACACATGCTCTCTAACACAAGGCCACTTTGTGTACTCCACAAGTATTGTTCCTATATCCACATGTACAACAGACATACCTGTGGCGTGTGCGATAAGTACTGTGAGTTGTAGTGTGTAATACTAGATAGTTAGAGGATCTAATTTCACATTATCCAACTTGTTAGTGTATAAATATACCCCCTTATGGGTCTACTTTACATGGTCGACATTTTAGAAAGTCGATTTCATATGACCGAGACCATATGATCACTTTCAGAATGCCGACCATGTAAAATAAACATAAAAACACAACAAACACTTATCTTAAACTGTTAGCAGGGGGGCTATGCCCCCTGGCACCCCCCATTAGGGGGTCCCCCTCACACCCCCCTTAATTATAATATACCAACTCTGAGATCGCACTACAGTGCAGAAGTGGAAATTTTCCCATTCTGCACTGTGCAGAGATAGCGGTTCCCCATGGTCGGCTTTTCAAAAGTTGATCATATGGTCTCGGCCATATGAAAGTCGACTTTATGAATAGGACCCCCCCTTACAGCACTATGGAAATGCCCACATGGGCTATCTCCATGCACTGGTATGCATTTTATGGCTCTGTGACTACCTGCTGGCATCTAAATTGCCCTATTCTACAAGGCCTGCTGATGTCATCTACCTTACAAGCACTAGCTGACAATTTAATATCAGATAAGATCTCACATCATCCAACTTGTTGTGTGTGTGTGTGTGTGTGTATGTGTGTGTGTGTGTGTGTGTGTGTGTGTGTGTGTGTGTGTGTGTGTGTGTGTGTGTGTGGTGTTTGTGTGTTTGTGTAAATATATCCCCTAACCCATCTGGTCTATCTCTGTGCAATGGTTATGCATTTAAGGCCCTGTGACTAGCTTCTGGCCTCTACATTGGTCTCCTTTACAAGGCCTGCTGATGTCATCCACCTTAAGGGCGCTGGCTGACCATCTAATTTATTTATTTATTTATTTATTTTGCATTTGTTTATCGGGAAAGTCCAGCTGGACATGTGTCCTTTTTCAGTGGAGTCCCGGGGAGAAAAGCTCCAGTGACAAACAGTACATGAAATGTTGGAACATAAGTTCAAAACATTAGTTTGGTACATTACAAGCTTTAAATAATAATATATTACATCAGAAGTAGAAGCATAGGACAGTAGCATGGACATATCTTAAACATGAATATTTCTGAAGCATGAACATATCTTCAGATAAACTCTGTGGCACATGCGATAAGTACTGCAAGGTGTAGTGTGTAATAGTAGATAGGTTGGGATTCTAATCTTACATCATCCAACTCTGTGTGACCCAATGGGTTGGTTACCCCGTGCAATGGTTATGCATTTTATGGGCATGTGACTAGCTGCTGGCCTCTAAATTGCCCTCCTCCACATAAGCATAACTGATGTCTGTCACCTTCTAGATGTGTACGTTTAGAAAACCCAGGTGACACGTATAGAGGGTAGCAGACCTTGTCATAAAGTATGAATGCATGATTACATTGTCTGCCCCTATTGTCCCTGATACACTGTTACACATATGCACCTAGGGAGCCATACACATATACTGCCTTAGCCTGCTGACATCATGTGCCTGCTGTGCCACCAAGCCATCCTGTGCCACTATATTACCTCCATGTATCTACTGTTTAACCCCTCATAAACCTGGAATGGACACATACAAAGGTCTGTGACATACTTGTCATTCTGCAACTCTATCAACAGTGTAACATCATGCAACAAACATATCCAAAGTTTGATGTGCAGTCATGACACATGCCAGCATACAATACTTGTAGTGGCCCACAACAACTGCTATGGCAAAACAATATTGCATTACAAAAGTACATGTAAAATAATATAGTCATCCTGTGCATCAGAAACATTATTACATTTCCCTTCATCAATGTAATGGATGGCAGGGATGTGGCACAGGTATCATCACATGCACAGGGTGTGGTGTGGGGGTTCCAGAGGCCTAGGCTGTGCCAAACAGGTGACAGAATGTGTGTGAGTCAGGAAGGGGTGCAGGTTAGATGGGCCATGGAGAAGTGCCATGTGTCTGTTGGTGACCTGCATGCAACAGTGGTGTTTGAGTGTGCACATGCACACAGTCAAGCCCAGTGCTAGCCCTACATGTGTGTATGTTGGACAGCTATGGACCATACATGTTACAGTGGACAGCTCACCATCTTTGGCCATGAACATGTGAACTGGCTCTACCAGAAGTAACACTGGCACCACCATGCCCAAGATTAGATGTGGTGCCAGTACCTGATGGTGACTGCAAAATGCTGGGGCTGTGTCTCACATGGGATTGCCCTGGGCCATGTGCCCATGGCCTTCCACATCATGGTGTGGACAGCACACTTCCCTCTGTAGTGCTGTAGGTACTGCCAGTATGGGAACATGACTGTGAACAGCCACGTGGACTCCCAGAAGATGGCGTTGCTGACCATTGTCTACATGTCCGATGCCCACCTCCAACCAGATGTTCCAGCAGAGACATTGTGTGGTCAAAGACTGACACTGTCTCAGCCCACAGTCTATCCACAACAGCAGGGTGTCAATATAGGGTGTCCCCAATGTGGTGGAGGCAGTTACAGATGTCAGACTGTGCTGCATCCATAACTCTTGGCATCCATCTGGTGTTGCATTCAGAACATGCCTGTGCCTCCATTATAGACCACAACATGCAGCGAATGAGCCATGATGTGACACCTGCAACAGGTGGTGGATGGACAGCAGTCCGCCTATGAGCACCCATGTCAATTTGCCTGTGTGGGACCTCACCATCTCTCTGGCTATGGCCAGTGTCTACACTCACTGAAGTCATAGTTTTCACACTGCCCTGTTCAATGTCACCATCCTTTGACTGTCCACTATCTGTAGCCTCTGAGGACTGGGTATGTATTGGCATACTGACTGTGTGCAGTGACAATGGAGGTAGAAGAGGAATGTCAACCTCTGGGACAGATTCAACCACTGACAACCCCACCTGTGCTTCACTATGGCCACCATCACCATCAGCATCCAATGAGACATTGACATCAGGTTGTGAGGAGGACACATTTCAACCCCCCCCAGTCACCTGTGAGAAGCAACACAACAGCAGAACATTATTACCTGCACTATTATGTATGTTAATCCACACAGACTCATACAGATGAGTATCCACAACTGCATTACAAGTCCCACATCTTCACATCTCTGCTCCCATGCACAACAAACTCACAACAGCATACACAGACAAGTAAGGCCAATTATAACATGCACATCAGCCACATACAGTGAATTTTGCCAGTACAATACACCTATAAGGTATGCAAATATGACAGTGTATGTGATAGAACTAAACATAACACCCAGTACACCTATATTGAGAATGATATGCCAGTAGTAGTATCAATTACTCAGGTAGATACCATGAGGTGGGCCTTTGCCCCCCATTAATTATGGCTTTGTCCTGACTTCTTGCTGTAGGAGGCTGACAGGGACAAATGTCAACAGACACAGGAACTTAGCCAGACTACAGGGTCTGTTTTACAATGCTAGAACTAATTAGGTGAGACATGAACAGAATGAGAGGAGGTGAATCAGTACATTGTTTGATGTTACAGTGGTTTACACCCTCTCTTATTGTCACTATGTACTACGTGTAATCCACTAACTTTCCTACAACAGCTGACCGTTTTAGGTGGGACTGACAGAGTCAGACCTGAGATGTGATTGAAATCAAGGATAGTTGAGAAGCATGTGTGCAGGGGTAGGACAGCAGTGTATCAATGACATGTCATCCCCATAGATCTAAGACAAGCTTACTGCTGTAATCCCAATTTCCTCCATATCTCCATCTTCCTATCTGCATCCTGTTATATGTAGAACTCTATTGCATACCTGGTGGAGTGCAGTACTCTTTTATTGAACTTTTCTTCAAGTACTCTTTTGATAATACACTGTGTGTGTGTGTGTGTGTGTGTGTGTGTGTGTGTGTGTGTGTGTGTGTGTGTGTGTGTCTGTGTGTGTGTGTTAAGTCTCATACAGACCTGTTCCTCATAACCAGCTGCTTGCTTTTGTAATGTACTGCTCATTACCAGGCAATTGCCCCTGCACCACTCTGTGGCACAGAATTCCTAATTGTAGCCAAAACAGCTATATTCCATTATCATTAACCAATGACATGCCACCACAGTGCAATATATATGGCCTTCATGTAGGCCTTAGCCCCTGTCTTAGTTTTTGGGATGGACATTACTAAGGTGTGGAGACTACAGCATTGCAGAGGGTAGGTACAAACAACGTACAATGTAGAGAATTATGTATGTCCACAGTTTTGCCTCATATGTGTGGTCAGTGCCACATACCATTGTGGTCATCTGGCAGTGCACTGGCAATCATTGTGGGCTGAGGTTAGTAAGGGAAGAGACACATGTGTGTGTCACACTGCATACCCCTCAGACTATGCATACTACTGCACTAGCTGTATTCTATCAACATACTATCTTTGTAGAAGGAAACTGTTATACATGTCCTTATCTGTGGGCCTTTGCCCCCTACATTAAGTATGGCTGTGTCCGGATCCCTTGTTCTAGGGGATTGTGAGGCATGGTAGGGTTTGTAACAACTACCTTTACATACAACCATGTATGCTACAACACGTAGGGGGGAGTGTGAACACTTTGGTGGACAGTAAGCTGCATGTATAACTGTGTCAGCTGTGTCAGGCCTGCTGTTATGGTAGAGCCAGGGCAAGGGTATGCTATACAGTGCAATTGGAGCATGTTCTTAAGGTACGTCTATTATGCAACAGTGCAACTAACAGAGTAGAAGGCGATATATAGTTAGGCTATATGGATATGTGCATTGTGTCTTTGCCTGCAGGGCATTGTTTTGCAAAACTAGGTAGCAATTAATTAAGTAGCAGTAACCTGTGGGGAAATGTTTGCATGACTTAGTCATTACTTGCTTCTTCACAATAATGTAACCGAAGTGCGACACAACACTGGATTTGAACCCACGACTGTGTGTGGCAAAATTTACTGCATGCAAGGCATTTGCTAGACTGAGCTACTGAGACTCTGTGAAAGCCTATGTTTTGCAGGAAATATGTGCACATATACAGACTGTGAGAAACATTTCCACAGCCATGAGTTTGTGTGTGGCTTTATATGGTTGTATTTCTGCACCAGGGTCCCAGTTGTACATATACTTTGCCATTGCTGCCTTAGCAGGTGTTTTATCACAAGTTGCTGAGAAAACGGCACATATCCATTAGTATGTCTTCATTATTATTTATTATTGCATCAGAGTCCAGGGTGCTCTCTCAACTTTCACATTATTTATTTATTTATTTTTTTTTTTCAGTTACATGCATAATGTCTGTAAGTAGCAAGCAGTATGTTTTGCTGGAAGCACCTACTTAACCTTGAGCCTGTGTAGCATGGTGGGTTAATGCAGTGTGTGCTCTAACAGAGAGGGACCTAGGTTTGACACTGGGCAGGGCTGTTTATTTTCTAAATGTGAGTAACACTGTCATAAACACATATAGACATTAAAGGTAATTTAGGCTAAGCTAAGCGAAGGGGCTAACAGCATGATGCTGCTCCACCCAAACCTGTGCTAAAAAATATAAAGAAAAGAAAAGGGGGTGATAGGAAAGTGGTGAAATGGGGGCAAGCAGGGAGAAAAACAATGTGAAAGGCAGGTAGGGATTTGTAGGACAGGTGCAGGGAAGGACCATAGCTATCCATTTCTTGTACTACAACAACTATGCATTTTGACAGGATTTGTAAATTAATTTGGGCTCTCAAATCCCATAGAGAGGGGTGAGGACCACATAAATGTGTTGACAAGCCAATTGGACCAAATTAGGTGTGTCCTGTGGACACGTTCAAAATGGAGAGCTATGTGTGGGGCAATATTTTTTTGTGGGACAGATGCCCATTCTTTTTTTTAAGGAGAGAGTAGAATGTTGGGGAAAGGAAATAGGTACATGACAGGAGGTAAGTTGGGTAGGAGAGGATGCAATAGCAGACAGACAAGACAGTCAAGGCAGCAGACAAGGGTGGTGTGTGACACATTTGAGGAGGTAAACACCTTGGATGGGGAGGGTGTTGTGGAATCAGAGTTGCATATGCCTCCAGATGGCAGCAGCATGAGCGACATCCCCCATGGGGAGTTGACACTGCTCCTTCATTGCCTTGAAGGTGGCTATGCTGGAGGCTGGGTGCCAGGGCCAGCCTGCCCCACCAGGTTGTCCAGTGTGCCCTCAATCTGGCACAGGTGATGTTCATATGTCTGATGAACGATCCTGCGTACCATGACCGGCAGTTCCTTTTGGGTGACTACAGCCCCACCACCACTACTCCCAGTGGGAGGCCCATCCCTGTCCCCTGAGTCAGTTCCAGTCGATGCTGCAGGTGGTGCAGGGGCAGTAGAGGGGGCACTACTGGCCTGGGTCCCAGATGTGCTAGGACACAGTGCCATGGCCAGTTGACGCAAGGTAGGCGGATCACTGGGAACTGGCCTACCCTGATGTGCTGTGGTGATGGAGGTATAGTAATAAGTATAGGTTAATTATGAACGAAACAAAGTTAGTAATAGCATGCAAGAACAGTGGAAATAACCCAATTACATGCCAATGCATATTATGTGGAACACAACAATACATGTCAGAACAGTCAGTATGTTAACAGCATGCCAGTAACAGTTACAGCATAAGGCCAACAAAATAGATAATTCAACAAGATAAGCTAATTTGCAACCATTATAATACATAACAATAATAGTACATATGACCAAAATACAGGTAATTCAACAACATATGTGAATAGTAAACCATAACCAATGGATAACAATAACAATGAAATGAAGATAAATGGTGGGGGGGGAGAGAGAGTAAAACAATCCATTAGTACCATTATAGGCTATTTACTTGACAACAGTACTACTATCAATTCTACATGTCTGTCCTTTATTTATGTGTACAAGTCCCCTATAGCTGATGTAGCATGTACAGACATCTCAAGCTATTCGCATGGGACAATATGGGCCAAGCAGGAACAACTGCAGGTACACTACTACACAGAACAGTAGCACATAAGGTGGACCTAAATAACTACCAAAGTGTACTGTAGCTAATGTAGTGATACTTTGCAAGTTAGGTAATCATCCCAATAGAAATCCTGTGACAGATGGATTACATACTACTAATTACATTACATGACAGTGTGATACTTGAGAGACATGCATGTGTACAGTACAGACCAAAAACAACTATCATGCCTTGCTTGACAGTCATGGGGACAGAACCCAATAACAGTGACTGCAGAGTACAGCTGCTTGGAATGTATGAATTGGCTTCAGCAACTTTGAACAGACACTCCAGGCATGCAGCTATACCAAAATTACACATTTTATTTCATTTTATTTTATTATTATTATTATTATTAGTAGTAGTAGTAGTAGTAGTAGTAGTAGTAGTATTTCCTTTATGTTATGCTATACGTTCACATTCTTGCTAATGATTTTAACAGTCTGTGACATCTAAACACACAATTATTTACTCAAAATATGGGCTACCTCACCCATTTACCTGTACTTCCTGTGGAGAGAGAATCTGTAAACATTATGTCACTCCAGTGGCTCTACTCAACAGAGGCACTGGGAACTAAGGATGGGTGGCACAATGCCCGGGTAATCCTATGGGCTAGGCTTGTAAAGGCTCCAGGGCCATTAGCCTAGTACACACCTATGAACCTATGTGAATGACACTGTAATATTTAGTACTGCATAGCACTGGGTTCAAACCCTGGTCTGTGTCAGCAAAAATGTATTACAGACAGATCATTTAACAAACTGAGCTACTGCTGATTACTGACTGACTGATATTTGCCTAGAGCTCACATGGAACCAGTATATGACCTGGTCATACTATTACAGTTGTATATTAGACTGCAGTGACAGTAGAACACACATGCATGAAATACAAGCATGACAGCGATAGTAGGTAATATATACATTACTGTATAGAATGCAGGTGTACACAATATATTGTTACTGGTTTGAAATATCTGTGAAGTCAACCAATAATATCAGATCATGGAGTGGGCTACCTCACCCATATACCTTGCTTACCTGCTATTTGTAGATGACAGAGCATTATGTGGACAATATTGGCCTAGAAACAGCCTTGGCCAGTACTGCATGTCTTAAATAAGACATTTGGCTGCCATTATATTTGCATGCTATGGCTATTACAGTGTCATACTTGACTGCAGCACCTTCCATTACAGTCTGAATGCATACAGTTGTACTGCAATGGTTAATTCATAACAAACCTGATGCACACAATTAAACTTGGTGTTATTGGTAGTGGTACACATGTTATTGCAGAACAGTCGGCATTATTCATTTCTTGACAAACAACTCTAATTCCACTGTACTGTATTACAGACTTTACTGTATATACTTTAATGCAGTTTCTGGTACTATTTCAAGTTTTTATTTAACAAAAGTTATCATTATTCAGCTCTTGCAATACAGCTCTAATTCCACAGTTATTGCACTACAAACTTCTTGTATATAATTTAACGCATGTAATGCTATTGTTTCATGTTTTTATTGCACTACAGTTGGCATTATTCATTTATTGCACTACAGCTCTAAAAGTCCACATTTATTGTAATACAAACTTGTAAGTACTTTATTGCAGGTAATGCTTTACTCTTTCTTGCTTATTTTTTTTTACAGTTAGCATAATACATCCATACTCATCACACTCATGGTACAACCTGGCCAAGCACCCGGCATGCACCCTCAGGTTGAAAGCCTTCTTCTCTGCAGCTGTTGGGAGAGAAGAACACCATTATGCATACTGGTATAGCAGACATTCAGTTTAGATATTGGTGGTACAGAGGTACTTACATACATGTGAGACATCTCCTGACAGAAATTCTTGGACCCAGGTGTCCAAGAGATCCCCCTTGCATCTCTTCAGGTCATCATAGTGGTGACGACACTGCTCACCTGTGCGAGGGATACCAGTTGCACTGGTGAGGTTCCTTGCCAGTTGGTCCCAAGCCTCCACCTTGCACTCTGAGCCCTGGTAACCTCCCTGCAGAAGCCAGCCTTCATGTTTTTTTTTACAAGGAGTCTATCCATAACCCAGGGCTCCAGGATGCACCAATGCTGTACTCAAAAGTGTGAATCCTCACCAATGTCTGCCATAATATCTTTCAGAGACAGAACTCCAAAGGATTATGCTGTATTCCCACCTATTGGGCTTAATATTGCCTATTTTCACACCCTTACACACCATTAGACAACATTTAAAAATGTGGCACATCACTTAGCAGCACACAAACCAGTGCACCTGAGCTGACCAGTAAGAAAACCCGAAAAAATGCATGTTTAGCGGTGCTTACCAGTGCACAAACTAGATAAGCAGAGCCGTGCAGTGCATAAACATTTTCAGCCATTATTGTTTTTATGCAGTGCTTATCAGGGCTTAGCAGGTCTTAGCAGAGCTTAGCTGACCACAGCAGTGCAGAATTTAAATAAAATTGGAATAATTTGCATTTCAAAAATAAATGCTTATTTTCCCTTGCATGTATTCAAACCCTACACCTACTGCTCATGAGGCAGTACCTCTACCCATTTAGCTATGAGGATATGTGGAATTTGCCTACACCTTTACATATACCGCTCAGCTGCCTATAAGCACTGCTGAGCACCGTGCCGTGCAAACTTGCTCAGCTCTGCTTAAACATTACCTTTAAATAAATAAGTAATTGTATCTGGTTTCTAATTTTAGATGTCCGGCAGGTGTCTTGGCACAACCTAGCATTGCTGTGCGCTGCGCTGTGCCATGCAAACATGATTTAAGAAAAAGAAATAAGCACTTACAGCAATTAAATAATCAATCGACATTATACAATTGAAGAGTGCAGGGAGTGTCTTACTTATCTGCAGACACAGTTGGCACTACACTCCCTACACTGATTCAATAACCATGTTCCACGGCTCTCCCTTGTCAATGCACCATGATTAATATACATGCTGTGCTGCTGAGGGAGATCCGTGTACAAGGACATGGTAACTTTCCATGTAGGCTCTACACTATGACTACACATGATTTATTAAATCCTGGGGACAATATATTATTACAGTTGAGACAACATGGAAATTTGTCAACCACAGGATCTGCACAGTAGCTATTTTTAAAGTAATTGAACAGTGGGATTTTCAGAACCAAATCCTGTTTAGCTTCAATCCGATTAATTTGTCTAACATTGGTATTGACTTATTCAGCATTAATTTAAATTTTGTAATTCAAGAATAGTTGTTATAAAGTGTCTATTCAATGTTAATTATTGGCTTTCATTTTGTTGTAACAGTTATCTACTTTAGTATTTCATAAAAGTGCTGGGTCTATGAGTATAAGCTCCACAGCCTGGAAAAGGGGGGCAGTCAGAGCTGCCATGTAGGCCTTCATAGAGTGAAGCATTCACCACATTCTGTTTTCCCATATGGTTTCCTGGCCCCTTTTTTGACTGGATTAGAATCTGAGGAGTGTGAATGGAGAGATAGAGAGATGCTGTTTGTGGATCAAGTACAAATTCCCTTCACAATTGTGGAGGGTGTTGTAAGAGGATCAGTGAGTTAAGGCAGGTGGGGCCTCATCAGTGTTTTACCCACATTCAGCCAAGAGAGGTTGCCATTCTCAGCTAAGGGGCAACAGTGGCACCCTGTCTCCCATCCTTATGGTGTGTGGATGGGTGGAGCATCTTCCCCATTTGTTTTCTTCCCTTGCTTTCCTGACCCCATTTTTAATCTGGGTTAGAATGTAGGGGAGTGTGAGTGGAGGCAGATGCTGAACCCCAAGAGATCCAATGCAAAAACAGTTATTGGGCTGGTTAGTGCCATGAGGGGGTTGGTATTCCACCTGGAAAGGATGGTACCCACTGTACTGGGCAGAACAGTTGACAGTAATACATGTCTAAGATAACCTCTAGTTCCATCCCCAGTGGTCAGTCTTAGATCTACCAATCCAAATTACCAAGACATTCTGAGTAACTGATACATCCCCAGGATAAGAAAAGCATGAACTCACTGGCCTGAAAAGCACCTAAGGGAATCCAAAAAATTCATTGTGACTCCGGTAGTGTATGAATGATAATCTCCAAGCAATCTGTGGGCATGTTCAGTGCTATGGATCTCTTGGTATCTCTGAATAAACCTCTTGCTTTTTCCAAACCCTTCAGTAACCTAGTGGTGACCCAAGATTTGGAGAAATTATGAAAACTTAACACTTTTGCCAGTAGGCTGAGAACCACTAAGTGGATTTGTATCGTTTTTGTTGCTTTATTTAATATCCACCTCAAAACAGGGTGACTTTCAGGGGCGGCTCGTGGCATCGGGCTGCCGGACTGCAGCCCCCTCAAAATAAAAAATAGAAAGAAAAATAAAGAAAAATAAAAAAAAATTATTTTTTGAAAATTCGCGGACTTCGCGCATGCGCAGTAGTCCCGACTACTGTCGGTCTATGCGCTTGCTCAAGGCAGTCCGGCAGTCCCCATAGGGGGACACAAGGAGACGTCTGTGCACTTTTAAAGTGCACAGACTCGCCAGGATTATGGGTCGCGTCCAGACTGCAAGAGGAGCAGCAGGACTCGGGAAGGAGCATTAGGATCTCGTCGGGCTTTCCTTGGGATCTCGCGGGTCTTGCAGTATTGCGCGGGAAGGATGTACGTTAGCTGGATATATTCAGGTAAGTGTATGGTGCTTTTTACCTTTAATTTACAATGTTTATTTGTGTGTGTATGGTGCTTTTTACCTTTATGTATGTGTATGGTGCTTATGCTTTACTGGAGTGAGTTTGTGTATGGTGCTTTTTACCTTTATTTGTGTATGTGGTGCTTATGCTTTACTGGAGTGAGTTTGTGTATGGTGCTTATGCTTTACTGGAGTGAGTTTGTGTATGGTGCTTATGCTTTACTGGAGTGAGTTTGTGTATGCTTTACTGGAGTGAGTTTGTGTATGATGCTTATGCTTTACTGGAGAGTGAGTGAGTGTGTGTGTGTGTGTGTGTGTGTGTGTGTGTGTGTGTGTGTGTGTGTGTGTGTGTGTGTGTGTGTGTGTGTGTGAGAAAATGCCTCAGGTGCTTATGGTGGTGTGGTAGGGAATACCTCAGGCTTGAACCCTGTATGCAGGTGTTAAAGACTTGAGTTCCCTACCCACCACCATTTGTAAAAAAATTTCAGATTTTTGCCTCATATTCGATCTGATCTGTTCCTCATAATATCTGTGGTTTGTAAATGTTGCAATGCTTGATATTTGATGGTGTAGTAGTAGCATTGTTGCCTCACAGCCGCAGGTTCTTGGGTTTGATTCTTGGCTGGGGTTCCTTCTTTGTGGGGTCTGTATCTTCTCCCTGTGTTTGTGTGGGTTTGCTTTTGTATCCCCCCATGTTACAAAGACATGTCTGCATTATTTCTTCCTGGGCCTCTGCTGAAAATTGTTTATTTGTTCCAAGTCAGACTGTCCTGATTAAAAAATGTTAAATAAAATTGACAGGCATTTGAATTTCAGACTTAAGGGTTTCTGAATGTTTAATTCCTTGCATATTTGATGGTGCAGTGGTAGTATTGTTGCCTCACAGCTATAGGTTTTCTTGGTTGGGGTGGCTTCTGTGTGGAGTCTGCATCTCCTCCATGAGTTTGTGTGGATTTGCTCTGGTGCCCTGCCATTTTACAAAGATGTGTCTGCAGTTTTAATCCCTGCGTCTCTGCTGAAAATTGTTTTTGTTCTGTCCGCAGTAAAATTGACAGGCATTTGAATTTCAGACTTCAGGTTTCTGAATGTTTAATTCCTTGCATAATTGATGGTGCAGTGATAGTATTGTTGCCTCACAGCTATAGGTTTTCTGGTTTGATTCTTGGTTGGGGTGGCTTCTGTCTGCATCTCCTCCCTGTATTTGTGTGGATTTGCTCTGGTGCCCTGCCATTTTACAAAGATGTGTCTGCAGTTTTAATCCCTGCGTCTCTGCTGAAAATTGTTTTTGTTCTGTCCGCAGTAAAATTGACCGGCATTTGAATTTCCAACTTCATGTTCTTCAGAATACATAGTAGCACAACCTTTTTTTTTTTAGCAATTTTCAAAGTTTATAAGATGAATATTTTAAATTTGTCCCTATTTTTGGGACTGTATTCCCCCATTATTGGCTTTGTCCAGGTTTTTGTGCTAAGGTTGACAGCTATGGCAAGAACTGAATTCACTGAATGTTTGAGGGCTGTATTCCCTCATTACTGGGTTTGTCCAGGTGTTTTGTACTAAGAGGTTGACCGCTATGGTGAGAACTGAATTCACTAAATGATAGCCATTTAAGTTTCAGTCTTCCTCTCTTTTACAAAGCAGCTGATGTGGCGTAGTGGTATGTTACTCTGACTGTTTTTGCTCAGGGACCTTGGCAGTAAAATATATGGTGGCAACACAACATTTTATTCTAGCAACTTTCCAAGATTATACAAGCAATGTTTAATGTGTCCCTGTTTTTGGGCTTTTGACCCCCCCCCCAATACATTTTGGCTTTTTCCAGTTTTCTTGAGCTGCGAAGTTGAGATGCAGTTGAGTATTGAGTAGAGTTTACAAGGAACTGAGAGCTGCAGGGGAATAGAAGTTTAGTGCTTTGCCAAGTTAATACTATAGCACAACAGGCTGTGTATTTGCTTTTGATGCAGAAGGTTGTGGGTTCTACTCCCACAAGGGGTAGATGCTGCCGTACTGAGAATGTTCTCCTTGGTGAAGATACTAACTATGAGTTCGTTATCAGTTTGCCATCCATTTCCTCTTGCAATATTATTACTAGCTTATCATTTTTTTAATGTAATATAGGCAATTTATTCCTGAGGGGCAACAGACACTTTATTTTTCGATGTAACCATGAAATATAAAGGTGATTGCTAGCAGCAACTGCTTCATTAGTTACAGATTTCTTTAATGTGGAATTATTTAGATGACTGACTTCAGAGATTGTGCATATTTACTGATAATGGACTGTAGAATTGTGCATATTTACTGATAAAGGTGGACTGTAGAATTGTGCATATTTACTGATAATGGTGGACTGTGGAATTGTGCATATTTACTAATAATGGTGGACTGTAGAATTGTGTATATTTACTAATAATGGTGGACTGTGGAAGTCTGAGTAGACTTTTTTATGATAAATGTTCTCAACTGGGCAGTTTTGCCATTATGGGTGCTTATGGTTTGTTTCATTGCTTACTGGAAAAAATGTTCAAAACAAATTTAAAACACCCTGTAACAACTGTACTGTATTGTACAAGGAATATAATTTTAGTACAATGAGGAAGGTGTATCAAAGAGCACATGTATGTTTCATATGCAAGAAGCCTATGATTCGAAAACAGCCCAAAATTAATCTTTATCTGTCACTGGCAAAATGTATTTTCTTTGAATGTGGGTTTCAATGCTGTTTCAATGAATGTGAGTTTCAAGGGCAGAGAAGTTTTAATGCTAAGTTTTCATTGTGAGACTGCATTGCTTTGTTTAACAGATGACTTAGTGTTTGTGCTGTAAAATACAAAATAAAACTTTCAAATGAAGTCCAACTCATCATAGAAGTAAAGCAGTATGCACATTAGTGTTTATGGTAAATGGAGTGAAATAGCCAAGTATAATGGTTCATTGGAATGGCTGCAGAGGCTCCATTCAACCATTATTTTGTCAGGGGGGGAAGGGCAGCAAACTCAGACAGGCCCAGCTGAACTATACCTCCCAACTGTCCAGATTTTCAAAGAATGAATAGATTTTTGCTTCTTATTTTTGGTTTGTTGTTCATAAAATTTGTAGTTTTAATTCATAAATGATTAGCCAGAAGTCACTCTAAGTTTCAGACTTCATAACCTTCAGAAAAATGCATGTTAAAGTAAGAGCTGTTCTATCAACTGTCTCAATTTATACAAGAGCAATTTTTAGTACTGTTTATATGTGCCCCCAATATATTTGGCCTTGTTCAGATTTACTGCATTAACAGGTTGAGAGGTACATGCAAATAACTTGCTTTATAGAATTAGGCATAGCCAACCTCTCAACTGTCCCCAATATTTGGCTCAAAATGTTGCTCTTCCCCCTTATAATCCCTCCGCAAAATAGCAATTTTGGAAGAAAACATGGAGGGTTTACAATTAAGAAATAACTGTAATAATCAAAGTTATAGATTACTTGAAATGCATGTAGATTCTTTTATATTTTGTCAGCTGCTCAAGGTAGCAGTACTAATATTAAAGTGTCCCTTCTTTGACAGGTAGCAGCTGTATTGTGTGTCTATTTTATATTTTTGCATCACGTTTTTGTCCATTTTTCATAAAATTGTGTTTTTTGGCAAATTAGTGACATCACTAAAGACTGAAGTTAGAAAATGACAGACATTTGAGTTTCAGATTTTATACCCTTCAGAAAATTCTTGTTTGCTTTTCATTTTTTACTTTTATCATGTTTTCCCCATGAAACAAGTTGTCAGGCAGCAGGTCTTTTTTGGATAAGAAACATTTTTACAAGTGGGGGCATCACATAGATTTCTACTTTCAGCATGTTACTTGGTTGAATATATTATAATTAGGACTGCAGTGCAAGGAGAAGTGGTTTGAGTTGAGTGCTTCTGGTTTTTCTTATACTTAATTTTGACTGGCATTCCAGTAATGTATTTAAAAAGTAATTTATTTTTTCATGCCTCACAACCTTTTGTTTCCATCTAGATATTAAGTAAGCTGTCATGCAGCCAATGCATTGAAATATTTTTATTCTTCTACACTTATTTTTGTCTTGATTGGACTTTCATAATGATGGTTTGCCACCCAGGGCAGCGTATTTAATTAAAGTTAGTTTTTTGTGGTTTTGTGCATAGCTCCTCCCCTTTCTGGTTGACCACACCCCCCCTTGACCCCACCCATTCAGCTGTCTCCTGCAGCCCCCCTGTGATTTGAAGTCACCAGCCGCCACTGGTGACTTTTGACCAAAGCAAGGGAAAAGATCATCTCCCATTGGAATAAACCTTAACAAAACATAGCAATCCAAAGGATTGCAGGGCTACCCATAAGATATATTGCAATTTAACTGCCCCATTACCCTTAATCAATCAACTACACCTGAGGCAGAATAATAATGGTTTCCTCCTGTGCATCTGCAGCCAAACTGTGGAATCTGGAAATCTGCAGGTGAGAAAACTGTCATCAATACTGTTGCATTGCAATTCCCCTGGGATTTGCATCCCAGTAAAATAAAACTTGATTTGGGGCTAAAAAGGACTAACAATATTAGCAAGGAATGAACCCAGATAGATATGGATGCCATCTTAATCAGCAAATGAGCACTTAAACTTCAACCCAACTATCAGAGTGGAAAACACCCTTCTTGCTGTGAAAATGCTCTTACCACATTTCTGCTGCTAACCAGATGGGCATGAGCTCCAGGAAAGTCACATATATCTTCAAACCTGTGGACAAGAAAAACAGAAACAGGAACAAAACACACTTGCATTGGTGAAAAGGTACAGCACCTATGATGAAATCAACCTGCCCTGCCATAATAAAACTCCACTGCACTAAGAACAAAAAGAAATAACAAATATCAAAGGTTTCCTTGAGTCTGGCCCAGTGCTTTTTTTGGGCCGGTGCAGTGTACCGGCACCTCTGCTGCCCGCACATATTGTTGCACAAGCGGCACATGTATTTAAAAAAAAATGGAGCATACAGATAACCAAGGCTGTAAACAAATGCAATGTAACTAATTATTTTGCAACTCTTGTGGTTCAGTAATACGCTGCATAATTAAGAATAAACTTGGGATATAATGGCCAAATCAAACAGACACCCTCTAGGTAGATCATATTTTATTGCAGTGCAAGTTAAAAAAATATGTACAGCTGTTAATTATGTAACATTGTGGCAGTTGATCTCATTTGTGGAAACTTGCAACAGCTGAGTTAGTAGATATTCAATTGTTGGTGGTTTGTTTGCAGTACCTCCCACCCACCGTGGAGATTTGTGTGAATAAAGCACAGGCAGTCTATGCAGCAAACTGTTACGATGAGGACAGCGATCTGCATAATAAAATGAATCCCATGTTTTCAGCTGTCTTCAGATGCAGCTTCCTTTATTGTGTACTTTGCTTTGTGGGTTGGCCGACAGCATAGTCTACAAAGAATATTTGTAGGGGGCTCTACTTAAGTTGCATGCTTGTTGCTAGTGCTGAATACTAACTCACAGTGCTGTGGTTTTGGCTTAGTACAATTCAAACAATGGTTAGACAAGATCTTTATTTATTATGATTCCAGGAAACTCCTCCTGAGTATGTAAATATTTATACAGAGCCTTAGCTGGATATCAAATGACAAACTGAATAGTGAAAAAAAAACAATACTCATTTTGGAAGTGAAGGTATGGTTCTTATCTCATTAGGACACAATTTTGCAAATAATTTAACTGGACTAGATAGACTGTTGTTCAGAGTGATTGTTTATGATATATTATGCCTAGAAAGTTAGCTACCAAGAAAATGGGCAGTTTGTGGATTGAGTGACTGTTTCTATTGTTTCTGCTTTATATGGTATGGAGGGATTTAGAGTTAAAGAACAAAACAAAGAAGCATATGTGCTTTTAAAACACTGCATATGCTCATTATCAAGCATGAGAGTTAGACTAGCGAGTTTTAATTAATGCACAATGAATGACTTGATAAATAAATACTTAAAATATACAGTTTTAAAGTCACACCTCTAAACAAAGAGCCAGTAAATTGCAGGAAGTTTGTAAGAGTAGTTCAATATAACTTTTGGACATATAATGAAATATTGTGGCACCTTTAAATAAGATGCATAATGTTGTAACTAAACCTCTGAAGTCTGCCATAATACAATTTTAACATATCAAAATATAGAACTCACAAAAATATACCAAACAATAATTTTTACAGAGTGGATTGCAGTCTCTTGCACCCCTTCCCTTACATGAGACTCTACTACCACACCTTTATTAATAATGAGGTGACATAAAGTACGGGAAAGTGGAAAATTAAAAAAATTGAGAGAGGAAGAGAGAGATAGAAATTATTATTTATACTTTTTCTCCAACTCACATAGCTTCAGAGGTTGAATTACATCATGAGACAAAACACTATGTGGTATACACTGATCTCAAAAAAATGAGCACTTGATTAAATATCTGTGACACTTTAAGCGTTGAAAAGACAACAATTGACATACTATAGTACTCTCATAACTGTCTGTTTTACAGGTAACTAAAGAAAATTGTATTTACTCACTTGCAAAATGTCACAGAGTAAGTGAATAGAGGCTAACATAATTAACTATGTATATGGAGAATGCTGTATATGTAATTTCTGCTCTTTTATCTGTGGAGATTTTCTCCTCGGGCCTCACAGTGGATAACATTATCCAGTCAGTCTTTCCCAGTAATCAAATGTAAATCAATCAATCAATAAATCACTCAGTCAATCAATTACTAAGAGTTGCACAAAGGAAATAAGTACACAAGCCATGTATTAGGCTGACCAGAGGTGCATTCAGGCAAGCTGTATGTAATCAGCTTCATACCTTTTTCTAAGTAACTCCCAGAAAAAAACATGCCTGGCTGCAACGTGCGTTAGAAGTGAAAATTGTGTAATGAAGTCCGTAAATGGACACACACATACACACACACACACACACACACACACACACACACACACACACACACACACACACTCACTCACCTATGGCACAAGCAACTGTAGGTAGTTGGTATACCAACAATTCACCAAGCCATGGCTTTCGATGTGGGAAGAAATGAGAATACCTATCAAAACCCCACATGGATAAAGGAAGGTATATAAGCTGTATGTAGAAGGTACCCTGGCTGAAAATTGCATTGGAAAACTGAGTACCTTGAGGCAAGAATGCTAACTCCTGCAATTACCTTATCCATCAGCTATCAAGTTTAGTTGCCCCTGCAATATGTTTAAAGTAAAATGTTATAGTGGATTTTTCATAGTTTTTAAAGTAGAGTCTCTTAAGTGTGACTTCAAAACATTCAAGAAACATCTTAAACTACCTAAGATTTCATAAGATATATATATATATATATATATATATATATATATATATATATATATATATATATATATATATATATATATATATATATATATATATATATATATATATATATATATATATATATATATATATATATATATATATACACACACATACACACATGTATATTTATATATGTGTGTGTATAAGAATTAAGTAGGTCTGTGTGTGTGTGAATGAGTGAAATGTCCAGATCTTGCATAATGTCAAGATTTTAGTCTTACATCCATGGTCTGTTTCTCATAAAACTTTGTTTTTTCTGGCAATCCCTGGCAAATCATTGAGGATTAAGCAAATAATGGCAGACATTTGAGCTTTAGACTTCATATCCTTCAGAAAGTTCATACTAATGCAAAACTTGTTGCTCTATCAACTTTCTAAGTTTGTAAGAGCAATATTTAAAAGGTGTCTCTATTTTTGGACATTTGCCACCCCCACCCCCCATTATTTGTGTCTTTGTCCAGATTTCTTGCTCTAAAAGGTTGAGAGGTATGGGGAGGGTCTAAGAGGGAGGTAGGAGTGCATGTGTGTGTAATACCTCTCAACTGTACAGATTCCAGATTTTTGCCTTATATTTTTGGCCTGTTCCTCATAAAAACTTTTTTTTTTTTTTTTTGAGAAATCACCGGGATGATCTAAGGATTAAAGTTACTAACTAATGGAATGCAATTGAGTTTAGTTTCAGACTTCATATATTTTAGAAAATGCATTCTAACACAAATCCTGTTATTCTAGCAACTTTCTGAATTTATAAGAGCAATATTTAAAATGTGTCCCCAGTTTTGGGCCTTTGTCCCCCCATTCTGACAGGCTTTGCCCAGACGTCTTGTGCTAAGAGGTTGAAAGGTATGGTATGTGCATATGTGTGTTTAAGAGATAAGTAGCATACCCCTCAACTGCCCAGGTTTTTGCAGAATGTCCAGATTTTTGCCCCATATTTTTGTTTTTTCCCTCATAAAAAGATTGAAGTTGTTAAATAATGACAAATATTTGAGGTTTAGACTTTATATCCTTTAGAAAAATGCATAATACAAATCCTGTTATTCTAGCAAGTTTCTAAATTCATGAGAGAATATTTATAATCTAGTCCTATTTATTTTAGACTTTGTCCAGATTTCTTGCATTGAAAGGTTGAGATGTGTGTGTGAGACAGTGAAATGCCCTAGTTAGGGTAAGCATGCGGTTAGTAATTTGCTTAAGCTCAAACCCTGTCCCTTAGCTACAGGAAACAAGAGCCTGAATCCTCTACCCAAAATATGCTACTTTTTTGCTTAGCAAATGGTATTACTGTTGTATGTTTTGTGCTTTACAGCAGTGTTAGTAGCACAGTAGGTAGCATGCTTTTGTTTTTATGCAGAAGGCTGTGGGTTCTACTCCCACAACATGTAGCTGGGTTGCTGATACTGTGATTTTAAGAGCATGGGGTGCTGCAGTCCTGAGTATGTCCTCCTTTGAATAAGATGCCTAGTAACCATAAACCTGTTTTATTTTGCCATCCATTCCCTATTGTAATACTGCCAGCTTATCATTTTTAATGTAACATAGGCAATTTATTCTTCAAGGGCAGCAGGCAGTGAATTTGTAAATGAAATACTTAAATATAAATTGCTTTGCTAACAGTAACCTCTTCATTAGTTACAGTCAGATCTCTTTAATGTGGAATTATTCAGATAACTTTTACTTCTGCAGAGATTGTGCATATTGACTGATATTGGTAGGTTGTAATGACATACGTTTGAATGGCCTTTTATGGTTGAAATGTTCTGAACTGGTCAGTTTTGGCATTACTGGCTCATATATTTTGTTTTTTTGCTTACTGGCTATAAATTTCAAATGCACTCTAACAAGTGGTGCTGTATTATACAATGGATGTAATTTAATTATTATATATTATAATTTAATACAATCAGGAAGGTGAATCAAAGAAGTTTTGCATAGTCCTAAAAATGTGTGCAAGGGGTCTATGATTTGAAAACAGCCCAAAGGTATACATAATCTGCCACTGGTCAGATGCATTTTCTTTGAATGTAGGTTTCAATGCTGTTTCAATGAATGTGAGTTTCAAAGTCACAGAAGTTCTAATGCTACGTCTGTTTTCATTGTAAGACTGTATTGCTTTGTTTAGCAAACATCTGTCAGCGTTTGTGCTGGAAAATTTGAAATTAACGTTTTAAATTAAATCCAAATATCTGTAAATCATTGTAGAAGTAAAGCAGAAAGCAGTATGCACACTGAGAGTTTTGAACAGTGTTTATGGCAACTTGGGAGAAATAGCCAAATAATGGGACACTGGAATGGCTGCGTGTGGGAGGCAGCTGGGGGGGTTTGACCCAAATGAAACATATGCATACCACCACCTGTTTGCTTACAAAAAAGCACTGGTCTGGTCATAATTCTCACCCAATAATGCTTCTACCAACTCTATTTCAGAAGAGTCATCAGAGCCCTAGAGAACACCTTCCCAGATGAAACAGCCCTACAACTGAAGTTAAGAATGCCCAAGGGCTCTATACCTTCCCTTATTTTCACTTTTCTTGTGGCAAAACACTCAGCAATACTTTCCCTCTTTTGGGTTAATTTGCTATTAGGAAGTCTAAAGACTGAAGATACTACATAGGTTTAAAAAAAACTAAAGGCTTGAATGGGCCATCAGTTTTAAATTTCTTCTATGGGGACTCCCAATTCATAGCAAAGTTTGATAAAGCACTCCATGCCCTCTCTTGCACCATTAGCCTCATTCCTGATAAACAAAAAGTCATTCAGGGAATGCACAGTTGCCTGATCTGGAGACCTATCTTGCTACCACAATGGGAGTGCCATGATGATTTTTTCAAATGTGATGCAGGCCACAATGCAGCCCATGGGCATGGCCATGTTGAAGTAAAATAGATCCTCAAAGCACATGCCCAACAAGGACCAGTTCTGCTTGCAAATCAGGAGCCAATGACAGGCCTCTTCAATATCCAGCTTAGCCAGTCAAGTGTTGGGAAATCCCTCAATGATACAGATGGTGTCATCTAATCTCGTCTTTGCTGATGCTGTCCTTAATGGAGGACCCTAATGGAAATGATGAGGAAAGAATGAGCCTATATTGGTTCTCTTTTTTATTAGGTACTACACCCAAAGGGTATAGCCAGAAGGATGAGAATGGAACCACAGCAAAGGGGATCTGCCACTCTGTCAGCAGTTGTCTCTTTGTTAAGGAGACTCCTCGCCACTTCCTCTCTGCCAACAGTTAACCTTAAATTCTAATATAAATTCAAACTGGATGTGGCCTGAAACTTAACAGAGAAACTCACTGTAAAGCCCTCCAAAATGTCTTGTTTTGATTGAAGATCTAGGTAACTGTGCAACAATATTGCCAATATGCCCAATTTGATGGTGAAGTGCATGCAGCTATTTGCAGGGAAAGCTTCAAAAGAAGTTTTCTTCTCTGTGTCCCTGAAATGAGCTCCACCCCCAGATATGGGATCAGATGGTATGAAGCACTGTCTGCTGTCTGAGCTAGTGGCTGGCTGAGAGTACACTTGCTCAGCATTTCAAAATCAGATGTCCTTTCCCACAGTGTGAACAAACATGCTGAAAGTAGTAGACTGGCCACATGCACATGCCAATAGTTTGCCTCTGTGTTCACCCACCCTAAGGCGACTATACATTTCAGCTTGTCTATAATAAACCCAACCTAGATGTCTATATTATACTCATCTCATTAAAGGGCCTTGTTTACAGCCTTTGACATTCTGAACTTCTAGTCATATGAAAAGCACACATACCCTCCTCTGAATGAGCCTCTGGTCCTTCTTCTAAACCAGCATCCATAATATGGACAAAGCCCTCAACCCAGTTGTTCCAGTTGCACACCATGACTTTAGCCACTTGTTTCTTTCCCAGGGCTGCAAAAGCTGATGCTAAATATTTGGCAGTTAAGACATCCACATACAGCATATAATTCGCTGAATGCCATTGGCATCCACCAAGTCAAAAACATCCACATATTCCCCTCTGACAATCTTTTCCTTAATCACAGTGGGAATGTGTGCTATGATGGTAAGCCAAGGAGCACTGCATCCAGTATCCTGCAGTACTTTTGGCCTGGTATCAAAACTAAAGACCTGTACTGGACACAACCCCCAGTCCCAAGCTGCTGAGTGGATATAGGCACCAGAGGAAAGGGCATGCCAATGCACCATTTATACCTGCTAAGATATTTTCCTCGTTAGTAGATAACTGTTGTGAAGTGTTCAAGCCTTTTTCTACAGACAGGTCAAACAGCTGAGACACCCCTTTTCCAGGTAAAGCACCTAAAAAATGTATCAAATAATCTTCCACTGACAGTCCCTGTAAACCAGACACTTCTAACTGCATGTCATTACCCGAGACAGTGCACCAAACTCAGAATGCAGCCTAAACGAATTACTGATAAGGTTACCACAGAAATATGCAGGGTGCTTGAATCCCCCTGAAAGGGACCTAGTGTTTGAGTGCTGATTTGTTTCCCGACCCCAGGCCAATGATAAGCAGCTATCTGGAGCCTAGTGGCCAGCTTGGAAAATTCAACCTGCAATGCAAAGTAAGTAACTGCTTGGACCAAACAGCCTCTTGCTTTATACTGGATGCAGTGTCCCTTCTGAGTTACCAGCTACCTGTGCAATCCCTCCCCTCACCTCATTGCACCTGCAAATAACCCCATCCTCCCAAACTTCTTTTTTTTGAGCTAGGGAAAAATAATGCATGATGGAATTATATAGATGCTCCATTGATATGCTACTACTGCACACTGGGGTATAAGACAGGGATGCAAAAATAACATAGTCTCTACCTGTCTGGAGTCATTCAGTGGGGAACAAATTCCAAAGAAATATGGATAAAAGTACACAAACAGGGAGTGGCTTCATATAAAGTTCCTAAAGCTTTATATTTTTGGCAGACACCTGAGCAATGGGAAATTAAGCAACTGCTGGATTGCCACAACATTTTTTTTTCTAACACACAATTACTGGGTTGTAACAATTCTTAACATACAAACAAAAACTACTGCTAGCAATGCCACCACTTATATGGGAATTAAACCCTAGTGAAGGGAATAACAATCCAGCATGCTAACCACTCAGCCAATCGAGCTGTGTGAGTGCCACTATTACGAGATAATTAACTATGAACCTGTATGTGAGGAAATGTGCTATAGCTCAAGTTTCCCAGCAAAAGGTACAAATGTCTAAGAACTTATCAGGGTTTACTTAGTACTTTTATATTATTTCCTGGGCAAAAGTAGCCAGCTCTAGAGGAAGACTGCTGAAAAACTTGCCACCCTGCCCCATAGATGGCTAGTTCATAGACATTTTGTCATACCTGCCCAAAAAGTTGTTGTTGTGTCTTTCGGCTTTTCCTGGTTAGGGGTCACCACAGTGGAACTCCAATCCGCTAATGATTGGCAGTAGATTTTTACGTACCGAGTTACCGACCCTGACATACAACCTTCAACAAAGGTACGCCCATTCACGCATGTCTCCACACAGAAGATGCTCTAGCTGAGAATCGAACAGGACAACGTCTTACTGTGAGGCGACAATGCTACCGCAGCACCACCACCACATACCTGCCCAAAAAGTAGTGTGACTAAATCTGCATCTTTTTTTTTCATAATTTATACAAATACTGTAAAGTCTGTGGGGAGGTACAATAGGTGACTCACAGCGTTTGCCTGAATGAGAGATACTGAAGTGGCCCCAAGGGCTGGAAATATTTCAAAAAA
Source organism: Protopterus annectens (assembly GCF_019279795.1). Lineage (NCBI taxonomy): Eukaryota > Metazoa > Chordata > Ceratodontiformes > Protopteridae > Protopterus > Protopterus annectens. The sequence continues at coordinate 1,843,587,145 of NC_056739.1, forward strand.
GTATTTGTAAAAACAGTTGCTTGACAGCTAGCTGACACCAAGTGGAATCTCCTCAGAAAATTAGCTGGCACCAAATTATCAACTCCTGTCATCGGGTAAGTTGGGAGCATTGCTCTCAAACTTCCATTTCTAAAATGTCAGACAGTATCTCTCGCAATGTGGTACCAATAGGCAAAATGTGGAACACTTAAAAACTGCTTACTAACAACTAATTTATACTTAGATAAGGTTATTTTGGTGAATTAAATTGATGAAGTATTATTTCCCATGGGTATTAGTTAAAACAATTTTTAACACAGTATATGCAACAAAGCAAAGCAGAAAGGAAGATCATCTTTTTAGAGATAAAATGTGTAATTTTCCTCATCCTGAAGTATGTTTGAGAGCTATGACTGAGACAGCAGACAGTTTATCACAAGTTTTTTGCTAGATGTACTAAAAAAGCCCACATACGGGGGGGGTGAGGCTAACTTCAGGGGACAGCCACAAACTGGGATATCTGCTAAATATTGCTTTGTAAAGTTAAAATAGCTGGTACTTTGGTTTTACCTTATTATGCAAGTTTGGGAGATGTAAAATCAGATGTCCAGTGTACATCATAACTTAGAGATTGTAATACTAGTAGCTGAAAGAAAAAAACATTTTTTGGGGAATACCACAATAAGGGGGGTGGTTGTTAGATATGACCTTGCAGACAAAGCAAACTCATAACTGCAGGCAAGAGTTGTAGAAGAGCAAGTTTAAGAAAAATTATTTGTTGTTACAGCTCAAAGGCAAATGAGATGACATAAAGGGTTTCTGATAAACACATTATTATGATGAGAGGTGAGTGGGTAACAGCCAGACATCATCTGATTTTGAGAATTTACAGTGTTTTGAGAGATGGAGTGGTTTTGATGAGATGTATTCTCAATTTCTTAGGGATATAAAAGAGTATGAAAATTAATTAAGTACTTGTAAATCCAAAAATTATAATAGCGATTGGAAAGACTATCTCAGGAATGCTACATGTACTTGGAAGAGTTCTGGATGGGTAGTATGTTTTTCTGGAGAAAGCAGAAGAAATATTACACTAAAATGAAAAAGAGGGCACTTGATTTTAAAAAGCACTCTTACTCCTGAGAATGAATTGAGTGCCTCTGATTTCTCTTTGAACTACTCTAATACAGATATGGAAATAGAGGTGGGGGGGGTGATATTAATTCTCCATCTCAAAAAAATCAAGAGGCCCTTTAGATGGGGTGGAAGAAAACACAGGAAGAGCCATGAAGCAAGATTTCAGAGCCCATATGCAAATGTAACTACCCAATTGACTGAGACTGAAATTGATGAAAATAATTTAGTTGTTAATTTGACTTCTATTTCCCTTACAAATGATGAAAGTGATGTGTTGAATAAAGGTTTAAGATTTGTACCTTCTTGTTACACTTTGTATTTCTCCACAGTTTTGGACATTAAAATTTTTTCTTGTAGCTTAAACTTAATATTTTTCTTCAGTCAGAAGGAGGAGTTGATATTTATGACTCATAACCCCTTTGTTTTTAAGAAATATAATTTACAACCCCCATATCACCCTTTTGTGACATTATTTGAACAGCAAGTACTACGGGAAAGTCATACTAATAGTGATATGATTTTTAGAAATTATACCAATAATCTTGCCAAAATGCAACGAGTTGCTTTAAAACATTTGAGTGAAGATGAACAAGTGGTGGTGGTTAATGCCAAAAAGGGCTGGGCAATTGTTTTATGGGAGTCTATTGACTATGTTAAGGAGGCTCAGACTCAACTGAGTGATGTTACTTCCTATTGTAAGCTACCTTTGGACCTGATTAAAGAATTTAAGATCTATATTGATAGATTTCTTTATGAAGTTAAAGAGAAGGGTGTAATTACAGATGATTTGTTACAACATTTAATAGTGGAGGATTCCTTGCCACAATATTTTTACATTCTCCCTAAAATACATAAATTTGTTATCAACCCTCCAGGTAGACCCATTGTTTCATGATGGGGGCCTCTTATTGAACCCCTTTCTGTTTATTTGGAAAGTCAGCTAAAACCCTTATTATCTTTTGTCAGGGGCAATATTAAGGACACTACAGAATTCTTGATCCTGATGAATCATTTAGAGATATCTACTGATGCATATTTTGGCACTTTGGATGTACAGTCATTATATGCCAGCATTCCCCATGAAGGGGAGTTGTTGGCTATTAAATATTGGTTGTATCATTCAGGTTTATATTCCAAAGCCCATACTGAATTTATCTTATGGTTGCTATGTTTAGTTCTTGAACGTAATATGTTCTGTTATAGGTGTGGATATTACTTACAGATTAAGGGAAAGGTTATGGGTTCTAATTTTCTACCCGTATATGCAGATCTGTTTATGGGTTACCTCGAGTTAGAAGTGATTTATCATGAGCACAATCTATTTAAAGGTCATCTTAGGATGTGGCATCAATTTTGGGATGATTGTTGGTGTGCTTCAAATGGTACATTTGCTAGATGCATGGAATGAGTTTGTTGCTTATTTGAACTCTAATTGTTTTGGCCATCAATTTACAGGGAAACGACTTATTCAATATTGATTTTCTTGATGTGAATGTTACAAAAAGCATAGATGGTTGTATAGCTACTGCATTATAAAAAAAACTTTCACCAAGAATTCAATGTTGAGGGCTAAAGTTGTCATCTTGGCTATATTGTATATAATATTCCAACAGCACAATTTTACATTTAAGGCATATCTGCATTTCCACTTCTGTATTTGAAATAGAGGATGAAAAAATGAGGAGGAGATTTATACAAAGGAGCTATAGGCCAGCTGATGTTGTACATGCATTCACAATGTCAAGTAAAAAGCCTAGGGAGGATTTACTGAATTTGGAAAATAACAAATCCAGTAAGACCATTGTTCTTAACACACCAAGATTGATTACTAACTATGGTACCAATGCATTTAAAATACTCCATCTTACAAATAAATATTGGTATCTTCTAAAATCGGATCTGTTTTTTGTTCAATGTCTTGATGATTATTGTCAATTTGCATACAGGAGAGGTAGGAATATTGTTGTCGCTCGTCTGCTCAGGATAAATCAGATGAACATTCATAGGTTCTGTTCAAGCAGCTTTATTGCACACAAACACATAAGAAATGAGGCTTTGTAACTTAAACTTAAATAAACTTATAAACAGACTGACAAGCACACCCATAAATGTTAACACTCTGGCTGTTCTCTCAAAATGGAACTGCTGCCTGCAAGTGCTCTATATTTATATGCATGTACTACATCTGGAAATGCTTCTTAAAGGTTCTTACACATGCTCTGATCTACATCTTCCCTCTTTGAGAAATAGTCCTTATATGAAATTACAGTATTCAATGACATGCAATTAATAGAAATGATCTTTTGACATGCGATTATACAGAACTAGTTATTTGACATGCAATCATACAAAATCAAACACATATAAAACAATTATGTTCAAGTTGCTGTGCATTTTACACTAGGTATGGCAATATGACCTGATCATGTAACATAAAAATCAGAATCGGATCTAGCAATGGGGACTGTCTTCAAGGAATGTTCACCTCTGGGGACGACTGAGACATCATCAGGAACAGGAATGGATACTGTGACACGTTCTTCAGTACGAACATTGCCAGGGTTGCTCTGAGATCTAAAGTCTGTATCACAGGTATGATGCCCTTATACCATTTCTGATACAGGAAGAAGATATCTGTGGTTTCTCCTGTACTCTATACCCTCAGATTCCACTAAGTAGGATCTCAGATCGGTACATATACCTCTCACTTGACCAATTCGAACAGAGCCTTTCGCCATTTGCATCCTTACTGTCTCTCCTTCTTTTAATGGGCAAAGAAATCTTCTCATTTTATCATAGCTGGACTTCTGAGAAGAAGGCTTCTTAAGAAGTTGGGCTTGGATTGCTCTGTTGTTTTTAGCATTAGGCACCAATAAAATAGAACTAATAGGCAAGGTTCTTCTGGCTTGCCTAGATAGAAGTCCCTGAGCAGGTGATCCAGGTTGGTTGTCACAGGGTATATTCCTGAGATTAAGTAAATTCAAGAAGATATCGGTATTGTTATGCTTTGACCTCTCTAGTAATTGCTTTGCACTCTGTACTGCATGTTCAGCACGGCTGTTTGACTAAGGATATTCAAGACTGCTAGTAACATGTATAAAGTCCCACCCTTTAACAAATCTCTGAAACAATTGACTGGTAAATTGAGAACCATTATCAGAAATAACTTTGTGTAAACTACCATGGACTGAGAAATGATGTTTCATCATAGTAATAACAGCACTGGATGTTAGGTTCGGTAGCAAATTGATCTCAAACCAGTTTGAATATAGTATAGTATAGCAACACTAAGTAATGTTGACTGTTCCACTCAATGATGTCAATTGCTACTGTTGACCAAGGTAGTTCAGCAATTTGACTCAGCTGAAGTGGCTCTTTTTGTAAATGTGGCTTAGTACTGTTGCACACTGAACAAGAAGAAAGCATTTTATCAATGTCTTTTGCTAGAGAAGGACAAAATACTATTCCTCTCATCCTTCTTTTGGTAGAATTGGAACCTGAGTTGAAACAATATAAAATCTGAATGTATTCATGCTGTAAAGAAGAAGGAGCAACAACTTTTAGACCTTTGAAAATGATACCATCTTCTGTCAGCATCTCATCTCTGTATGGAAAGAAAGGTTGTACTTCTGGTGGTACACAGGATTGCTTTGACAGACATCCTACACTGATGAAGTGGTTTAGCTTTTAGAAAATTTGATAAGTCCTTGTATAATCTCTTAGCTCGTCAAGTCTCGTAGTAGAAAAATTATGCAATTTCATGACATCAAAGTCAAAATTCTCTGCATCAAGCTGTTCCGTGGTATTTCTGGGTGATCTGGATAAGGTATCAGACAGATAAAGAAGTTTACCCATTGTACAGACTATTTTGAAATTGTACATTTGCAATTTGAGCATCATTCTTTGTAGTCTTGCTGGAGGTGAATGCATAGGCCTCTTTAAAATAGTGACTAGAGGTTGATGATCAGTTTCTGTCTGACTTGCTCAGACATAAATATAATCATGGAACTTTGAACGTGAGAACACAATTGCCAAAAGTTCCTTCTCAATTTGAGCATACTGCATCTCAGTTTGGGTAAGAGTTCTAGATGCATAGGCAACAGGTCTGCCTTCTTGAAGAATAACAGCACCAAGATCAAACTTTGAAGCATCACAGGAAAGAACTACTGGTTTGTGTACATCATAGTATCTTAATGTAGGCAAGTTAACAATTTGCTGTTTGAGGTTATCATATGCCCTCTAGTGTTGTTCTAACCATGACCATGCAACATTTTTGCATGTTAGCTTTCTTAAAGGTGCTGATAACTCACTAAAGTCAGGGATAAATTTGCCCAAATAGCTAACAATACCAAGAAAATGCTGTAAGGCTTGGACATTGTCTGGAGCTGGCATCTCAAGAATGGCTGCTTGTTTAGAAGGATCTGGTTGCAAGCCTGTACTGGAAAATAAATGACCTACATAAGTAACTTCTGATAGTCTGAATTTACACTTCAGTGGATTGAGCTTTAAATTCACTTCACATGCTCTGTCCAGAACTTTCCTGAGGTTTCTGTATGCTCTCTTAACCATTATCTCCAAGTAGTAAATCCTCAACTATTATAGGACACGAGTAGCCTAAAAAAAAATTGCTCCATTGCACACTGAAAGACTTCACTGGCAGAACTTATTCCAAAAGGCATCTTGAGGAATTTATATCTACCAAATGTGGTACTGAATGTAATCAGTGGGGAAGATTTGTGATCAATTATTATTTGCAAAAATGAACTCTTTGCATGTAAGACAGAAAAAAACTGTGGCATTTGTCAAGAGGGTTGCAATCTTCTTGACTGTACGCATAGGATGAGGAGTTCTTTTTAATGCCTTGTTCAAGTCTCTGGGTCAATGATTTTCTGATTTCATCTGAATTCTTCTTATGAGCAGCTACCATGGACGATACCCACTCAGTTGGTTCTGTGACTGGACAAATCACACCTTGCTGCATTTTGTCTAACTGGAACTTGACTTCTTCCTGCATAGCTATTGGAAGTCTTCTTGCTGGTCTCACCACTGGACAAACCTCTGGGTCTAACTTCATGGAGTACACAACTGGAAGATGGCCTAGATTGTCATCAAACAGATCAGCATACTCTGAGAAAAAAAGTGTCACTGAAGCTGGAACTAGGACATATACTTACATGATGGACTTCTTTGGTAAAAGAAAGCAGTTTCATTCCCAAACTGTCTCTTGTGTCTAATAATGACTGCACAGGTCTTTGGACTGCATAAAATTTCAAGCTATAACTGTTTCTAGATGAAAAGTATGAAAGCACTACTGAGCCTTCATTTTGAATCGCTTCACCTCCATAAGCAACAAGCTTCACATAATTGACCAAATTAAGTTGCTCACCAGACTTCACTTTAGCAAATGTTTCTGCTGACATTACATTACATTACACTTTGAACCAGTATCAACTTTAAGCTCTGTGGGTTTACCATTGATCAGGATAGTACAAAATACTTCATTCTTTGCCAATAAATCTACTGCATTAACCTTTTCACCGACCACTGATACACCATCTACATAGAAAGCAGGGTTGCAGCTCTCTATATGATCAGCATGCTTTCTTGAATGACCTTTCTTAATAACTGAATGAGGCTTGCTTGATTTACAGAACTTTTAAAATTGGTTCCATGTTTTTACACTTGTGGCATTGCTGACCAAATGCTAATCACTTCTATCTTTTAGACTCATGGTTGGCTGTACAATTATGACAGTTAACAATAAGACTTGACTTGGGTTTTGCTGAATGACTCTTATACTGTACTGAACATGCTCCTTTCACTAAGCTAGTCTTGTAACTTGCTAGAAAGCACTGGGTTTTCCTTGCCACACTTGCAGGGGTTGCTACTGTCTTGTGCTTAGAGCCTGTTTCTGCTTTCCATTTGTTGCATGCTGTCTATGCTCTGAAGGCTGCTATAATCATGCTCTTATCACTTGCAAGCATACTTGTGTGCCTTTCTGCGAGCTCATGGATTTGACAAACCTTTGTGGCTTTGCTTAGCATTAAATCACTGTCACAAAGTAAATTCTTTCTCACTCTAGCATTATTAACACAACACACAAGCCTGTCCTTTATTAACTCATCTTTCAAGTCACCAAATCTGCATGTTTTAGCTTTGTTTCTCAAGTCAGCGATACAAGCTGCAAAAGTTTCACCTAGATTTTGGTCTCTTGCATGAAATAAGTGCTTCTCTAATGTAACATTTGTCTGGGAGTTGCACATTTCTATAAATTTACCTTTTAAGCACTCAGGGTCCCTTGATTCAACCAATACTACAATATGGCAGTTTGCCCCTTCTCCTGAATATACTTCTGGTGCATAGACAAATTAATGCTCTCTTTCAATGGCTTCTAACTCAGTCAAGTTAAGTAAAATGAGTGCCCTCATATGTGCATCTTTATCACAAAAAGCTGCTTGTATGAAAATATCATATTCCTGCTCAAATAATCTCCAATTATCTGCTATATTATGATCAAACACAAGTGGACTCGATCTGCGAAAAGCCTCTGCCATCTCTACACACAGTAGTGAAGGTGCTTGAAATCATGTATGAACATACACACATAAATATATATGCCAGAACTTTATGCCAGTACTTGTAATTATGCCCAGTAGCACAACAAACCCCTTGAAATAATTGCACTTTGCCAAATAAGTCAAAGAAACACTTTGAAGTCATTGTACTTTACTTTGAAATCACTGCACTTTTTTATAAACCACTCCTTAGTGTAAGAAATACTTCAGCATGACTGTACTTTGTGAATAAACCATGCACAATGGAAAATGCTCAGAGTAAGAAACACTTTGAGATGAATGCACTTTGCAAAACAAACTGTACACAGCACAAGGACCTTTCAAAATGGCTGTACTATGTGAAATAACTCTGTACAGTGTAAGAAACACTCTGAAATGGATGATTTCTGCTAATAAATGCACACAGCACAAGGAACTTTTCGAAATGGCTGTACTTTGACTGCACTTTGCAATATAATTGTGCTTTGCACACAGCAAACGGAAATAATTGCACCGTAACAAAACACACAATTTGCAAACACTTTGCACACTCTGAGATACTTCGAACAACTCTAGTTGTGCTTTAAATGACATTTGCCAATGCAAAATAGTAGTTTGTGCCCCAAACACGGTCTTTTACTAAAAAATATGCAGTCACTTTGCTCTTTAAACTTATTCTACCCTTTTATTGCACTCGTTATGCCATTTTAATCTCTTATTTTGCTTGTTATGCTTTTCTTATGCTTGTTTTGCTCTAAACCTGCTTGTTATGCAAACCAAAGATAATTCTGAGGCTCATATGAATAGTTTTGCTAGCTTTATCAAATGTCATGCTTTCAAACATTTTGTTTAATTAATAATGCAGTTTGTGCCTTTTGTTTGCTTAATAATATGTTTTTGTGCTACTCGTTTGATTAATAATGTGTTGTGTGCCTTATAAATGCACTGTTTCGTTTTCTTTGCCCAATAAATCTTTTGTGCATTTTTCTTTACCTTTAGCTTGTTTCTGGCCCTCTTTCATTTGTCTGTGCTTTGTTTCACTCAACCTGCTAAGTCTGCCTTCACCTTCAACTCTGCACCTCATGGCTTATAGAAGTAGCTCTCTTAATCCTGGTTCTGACACCATGTCAATCATCTGGTCAGGATAAAACAGACAAACATTCATGGGTTCTGTTCAAACAGCTTTATTACAAACAAACACATCAGAAATGAGGCTTTGGAACTTAATAAACAGACTGACTACCACATTCATACATGTTAACACCCTGGCTGTTCTTTCAAAATGGCACTGCTGCCTGCATGTGTTCTGTATTTATATGCACATGCTACATTTGGAAATGCTTCTTAAAGGTACATACACACAATCTGATCTACAATTGGGGAACACCTTTCATCTTTTAAGAAAGGATTGGTTGACAAAAATTATAGATTTAATGCCAGTCTGCTACATGGATGCACACACTATGGTAATTGTGTTTATTGCAAGGTGGTTTCTAAGACTAGGTCTTTTACATTGGCAAACACATCAAGTCTTTGATATTAGATATTTGATGACCTGCAATACTGAATAGGTGTTATACATGGCAATATGTTAATGGGGGGCATTATATGTGGGTCAGACATTAAGACCATTTAAATACAGAATTGCCTTACATCTTAGTGATATTCATTGGAAGTGCATTATACAAACATCTATTGGGCCATGCTGCAGCACATTTTATTTTTGTAGGTATAAATGTAGTGGTAGGAAACAACCTATCCAAATTATCTAGACACAAGTTTTTGGATCAAAAAGAAAAGCTTCAGATTACTAATTTGGGTGCTAGAAATAAGTCTGGCCTTAATGAACATTGGCAGTTGAATTAGATTTAGTTTTTTTTTAATATGTTTGGGCTGCATGTTATTATTAGATTTGATATTTCAATATTAGTGCACTTGTTATGTATGTGTTGTAGTTTTATTTTGTTTTTTTGAATATTTTTATATGTACTCTTTCTTTAAGGTGTTGGGTATAAAGTCCATACTTTTGTATGCATTAGTTACTGCTTACAATCAGATTCTAATATTAAATTTCACTATCAGAACACGATGCAATATAATATATAATTTTATATCAGATGATCAAAATGTAGCCAAGTTCAAGCAAGGTAAGTGCAGAAGTCATTGGGAAGGAGTAGAAGGGGGTAGCCATTTAGTTAGGGTTTCAGACAATGACTGGGAGGGGGATTTAGGTTTAGGGAGTGGTATGGTAGTTTTGGGGTAAGGAGCAGGAGAAGAGCATTAGGATTAGGACATAGGAGGGGAGTTTAGCATTAGGGAGCAGAGGGGAGTTTTAGGTATAAGGAGCAGGAAGAGAGTTTAGCATAAGGAAGTTATCAGGGAGTTTAGGTTTAGGGAGGGGAAGTAGTTTTAGGTTTGGGGGAACAAGCAAGGACTTTAACTTTGGGGGGCAGAGTTTTAAGTTAATGAGTAATCAGTAAATGTATTGCTATTGAAGGGCAAGTGGAGTTTTAGGTTTAGGGAGAAATGAAGAGGAGTAGATATTTATAATTAGGTTTAGGGACAGGTTGGGAGTTTTAGAGTTAAAGTTCTAGCTCTGGTAGGGTATTGCTGTTTAGTAGCTTTGGGTGAAGGTGGACTTTGTATTTAAGTAAATTTGGGCTAGTGGGAGTTAGGGCAATTGCCATTTAGAGCACGTGACGGCTAGCAAGTGGGCTCAGTTCTACTGCCAGTACTACTTGTAGTAGACCCTAACTTACTGAATAGGTTTAATACTATTAAAGTTTAAATGATAAGCTGGAAGCTCTGCATGCTTTATGTGTATTCATTAGTTTTCTGAATCCATTTTCTCCTTAAAAGCATGTACAAACCCTTGCCCAGATGGTCTGATATTTATTATTTTTTTAATAAAATTCAAATCATTGCTGCCTCCTATTTTTCAGAAGTAATTTAATGCTAAGGCATTCTTCATCCATAAGCTTAACACAAACCCTTTGTCAATCAAAACTTTTTTTTCCAGTGTCCTAAATTAACTTGATATTAAGCTCTGTGCTATGATTTTAGTTGAATGTTTTAGGATAGTGAGTGGTAGAATTATTTTAAGATTTCACTTGGGATTCATGAAAAGGACAAACACTCAAGAAAAGTATATTAGAACTAGTTATATACCATAATAAAAATCTGATATATCTATGGTTGTATTTGCAGTAGATACCGGCAATGTATTTGACTGAGTCCATATTCTCATTCTGTATGAAGTGTTAAAAAAGTCAGTTTTCATAAGAAATATATAAATGCTATAAAAAATAGATGAATATCAAATGTTCTACCCAGCCTCTTCCAAACCAGTCAATGTCAACTAAACTATACTGAAGGAAGTCTGCAATATTGAACACCCAATATACTGAACTGCCAGACTTGTCCCCTTTTGGAACCCCTGTTAGCATTTGCCATGGGTCCAGAGATGTAGGGACGTTTGGGATTTAGTGTTTTACATTGTTTCTGGTGTTTGACATTGTAGGCTTCGGTATAGTTCAGAGGACTTTCCCTGATCCAGTAGAGGCAGTGTTGAACATCTGACAGACATTCATGGAAAATATTTATGCATCTGCCTCTGCTTGTTTGGCAGTCTTTAGGGCTATTCATCCTCAAGATAAGATTTTAACTGGGACTGAAAAAGAATTTCCCTTAACACCCTGTCTCACTATACTATTTCTTGAACCTCTCTTCTACCATATTATTTAGGAATTAAGCTATATGTGTATAAGCTATAAGCTTTGGTTCAACCAAAACTAATATTTGCTGTTAGCAGATAATATTTTTTATATGAAAATAACTTCAAGTAATCTATCCTTAAGATCCTGAAAACTGATAAGGAGTATAGCACAGCTTCTAAATATAAATTAAATGTATACAAATCAAAATGCTTTCTAGTTACATCATCAGATACTTCAGATTATAAAGGATGTGATTCAGAAACATGGTGAGTGTAGTCATGGCTGTCTGGCCACTGTTTACGTTTCAGGTGAAAAAGCAACACATATCTATCACCACCATAAATATCCTGCTCACTACTAGAGCAGAACATGCAGTGAGAGCACATAATCCTGACAAGTGGTTGCAGTATGTGATGAGAAAGTTTTGTGAGCCTGGCACTTGTGTGCACCTTGATGCACCTCAACAATAAGCTAACATGCCCATAGAAGCAGCAAAGTAAATACAACACATAACAGCATGAAAAGGTCAATATAGTGTGGTTTTGTCTATGTTTGACCAAAGGAAAGGGTGGAAATGGGAGGGTAGGAAAGTTTTGAAAAATGAGAAAGCAGATGGTATTACATGAGGGGAAATAGTAAGGAACAAAGAGTATGGTGGTGGGAAAGGTATGGTAATATTTTTAGGGGGTTAGGCAACCATTTTATATAAATAAAAGGTAAGCTGACAACAGAAATAAGGAAAGTAGAAGGAAGGTAAGAGGGTTAGGGTAGGTAGCAAGGATAATAAACAAATACAGAAGACAGAGAAGATTAAAAGGGGGGTGTTGAGGGAGGGAAGAATAGGAGCACAACTGAGTAGAAGAAAATCAGAGGGAATACAATGGTATAGGGAAGACTGGACAATAAATGAGAGTGGGAATAGACATAAAAGATACGGGAACACTGAGATTGTGAAAGTGTGGGTATAGGCAGAACTATCACCCTGTCTATGTGTGACCCACTGGGAGATTGTACCTCACCCTGAGCCCTAATTCTGATGGTAATGCCAGTGTAGGGCAGCGATGTGACTCTACAAGCTGCATGAGCAGTCTTTCCAGGCAGCTGATGAGGGCACCAAAGTGCTGGTCCACCAGCTGTCCAACCACTTCAGCTTGTGCCTGCTTTCTGCTAAAGTGGTCTGAATCCTTGTAAAAAGCTGCAAATGAGAGCTACAACAGATCCCACCTGTGAGGTTCACAGCCATGCCCATTTCCTCCTTTGACATTTGTCACACAACATAAAGCAACTCAATAGTGTGTTAGTGGTAGGTGTGATAATGGGTCAGGCTACTATTGGACTTCTGCAATTCAGAACTGGAGGTATGAAATATGACTACCAAAATGTAGTTGCATAGTAGGTACTGTGAAATAACAATAAGAAAGTCACAGAGATTGTTGCACACAATAATATCATGGTTAATTGGAGGAATGGCCAACAGCAATTGTGAAGTGCAGCCCAAAAAAAAAAAATTCTAAGCTTGTTTCCTGACTTTCCTGTAACTAGTCAAGTCAGATACATACTTGCTGTATCCAGGACTGTTGGTAAGCTTCTGAGCCCCCAAGCCTTTCTGTGTTGGAGGGAAGCCTTCTAGCTTATCGGTGGGAGTGGTAAACACTAGGTAGACTATCTAGCCTGGGAAGAGTGGGTTTTGGCCCTGAAATTGTAGTTCATTCGATATTTGGGCAGTTTTTCCATATCTTTCTACTTTCTGGTTAAAAAACAGTTTTGCATTTGGTCCCCGCCTTTCCTATAACTAGTGTAATCCAAGTACAGATTTGCTGTATCCAGGACTGTTGATAAGCTGCTGAGCCACCCAAGCCCTTCTGTGTTGGAGAGAAGCCTTCTAGCTTATCAGTGGGAGTGGTCAGCACAAGGTAACCTATCTATCATAGGAGGAGTGGTTTCTGGCCCAGAAATTATAGTTTATTGGCCATTTGGGAAGCTTTTCCATCTCTTTCAACCTTCTGATTTAAAAGCCTGTGTTTGCGCTTGTTTCCTGCCTTTCCTGTTACTAGTCTAGTCCAGGTACAGATTTGTTGTATCCAGGACTCTTTGTATGCTTCTGAGCCTCCCAAGCCTTTCCGTGTTGGAGGGAAGCCTTCTAGCTTAACAGTGGGAGTGGTAAGGATCAGGTAGCCTATCTACCACAAGAGAAGTGTTCCCTGGCCCAGAAATTGTAGCTATTGGCTGTTTGAGCAGTTTTTTTTCCATCTCTTTCAACTTTCTGGTTTGAAAGCCGCACTTGTGCCTGTTTCCCACCTTTCCTATAACTAGCCTAGTCCGGTTACAGAGTTGCTGTATCCAGGATTGTTAGTAAGCTTCTGAGCCCCCAAGCCTTTCTGTGTTGGCGGAAAGCCTTCTAGCTTGGGAGTGGTAACCACTAGGTAGCTTATCCTCCATGGGAAGAGTGAGTTTTGTCCCAGAAATTGTAGTTTACTTAGCGGTTTGGGCAGTTTTTTATCTGTTTCAACTTGCTGGCTTAAAAGCCTACGTTTGTATTTGTTCCCCACCATTCCTGTAACTATTCTAGTCCAGGTACAGATTTGTTGTATTCCAGGACTCCTTTGTAAGTGTCTGAGCCCCGCAAGCCTTTCTGTTTTGGAGGTAAGCCTTCTAGCTTATCAGTGGGAGTGGTAAGCACTAGGTAGCCTGTCTACCATGAGAGGAGAGGTTCTTGGTCCAGAAATTGTATTTTATTGACCATTCAGACAGTTTGTCCGTCTCTTTCATCTTTCTGGTTTAAAAGACCACATATGCGCTTGTTTCCCATCTTTCCTGTAACTAACCTACTGGGTAGCACTACAAAGCCTTAAACTGATACAAGCCTTCTAGCTTAGGAGATAGACTTTGGAGTGATTATCAATTTTCTGTACTTTCTTGCTGTGCTTAACTGTTTTCTGCCTAAATGCAGATTTTCCAGCATTTATTGTGATTTAAAAGCTTGGTTTTTTCACATACTGTACATATTTGACTGCCTGCACTTTTAAAAAGTTGTTTTTTGTTTAAATAACTTGTTTAACTTTTGTAGGCTACACACTAAAGTGTGATAGCCTTTTCTGATCGTTTGTAGTCGTTTAAAGCTGTTTTAAGTGTATTTTTTATTGTTTTTGCCTTATCTTTTCAAAAAAAAAAAACAAAAAACAAAAAAAATTCCCTGTTTTCCACCTTTCTAAGCTAGTATAGTCCAGTTTTCAGGCTAGTACTGAATTTAGGGCTGTGATACTAGTTTCTGAGTTGCCCATACCTTACCTGGATAGAAGGAAGTTTCTCTGTTCACCTGTGAGAAAGGAGAGCTTTGAGCAATCTTTCTGTCCCTGGAGGAGTGCTTCCAGCCCAGACGTTAGTAGTTTATTGGCCATTTTGGACTAATTTCTATCTCTTTCATTTCCCTACTATAAAAACCACGTTTACATGGTTTTGCGCACCGGGCAGTGCCAGTTAGTTATGGTTAAATTATTCCCGGCTCCACTAAGTCTCCTCTTCAGTTTTTCCCTTGAAACTAGTCGCATCTTACAGCCCAGCACTTGCTCAGACCTAATAGCAAGCACAAAAGCACAAATACACCCTGACACTGATTGCCCAGCAGGGCAAGGTTCTTTATTCACCCCTCACCAACCAAGCAACTAAGCAGCTCACCCTACTATTCAGACCTGAACAAAGGGCAACTTCAAGTGCACTCTCCAGTCCAGCTGGTGAATTTGGGTATCCTGAGGCAATGTTACAACTGCCTCATGTACACAGACAACCCTCTCCTCCTACCACAAAACACTAACATATGCGAGATATGCAATTATACAGGCAAATTGGAAGCTAAGCTGTCTCCACCCAAGACTGGAATAGACAGTCAAGAGGATAAGGTTAACACTTGCACCATAACTCCAGCCGCACACAGACCTACTAAAACAGCACTGGCAAAAATGCACATAAATACACAAAATCATACTCGGATGCTCTAAATAAAAACCTGCAAAAGCGTCAGAGACCTCCAAAGCAGACATCCAAACAACCTGCACTTCCCATCACAAACCAGACAACACATAAAACACAAAAGCAGTGTGCCGCATAATCATAGCCCTTAAGGCGAAATTATATACCTAACACACTAGTAATAGGTGACTCTATAGTCAGGCACACTAACGTCCCATTCACTAGGCTGGACAAGCAGTAGGTTACTGTTAGCTGCCTGTCAGGAGCCAGAATCCGACACATAACATAAGCACTCAGGTCACTCCAGAACAAGTACAACTATGACTCTGTCATTGTTCATGTTGGTGTGAATGACCTGAGACGTACCTCTCTGGACTACATGAAAAGAGACATGGAAGAGCTCTCTGATCATGTAGTCCAGGCTGGTATGACCCTGACCCTGAGTAGCATCCTGCCCTCACCAAGAAAGATACCTCAGTATAAAGAAAAAATGATAAATTTCAACAACTGGCTTAGGTTCTCATGTCATTCAAAGGGAATCCAGTGTCTGTCAGCCTGGGATGACATGCTCGACAAGCCGCATTGCTTCACACCCCTAGGCTTTTGAATACTGGCCAAGGCTCTTGTTGCCCCCATAGTGCCTTTTTTAGACAAGGCTCAAAAGTCAAACCTACCTCTGTAAACAGCACAATTAACAAAAAAACTGAGGGTTATGCTACTCAAGACCAGGAGTTTAAATCTCAAAATGCAAGCGCTCAAAGCACTCCTCAGTATAGAGAATGTCAACATCTGTGCAGTAACTGAAACCTGGTTCAAGGCTCCAGAGACCACCCCAGCACTACCAGGCTACAACTCATACCACATGTTTTGACCACAGAACACGGACCAAAACACAAAAGGAGTGGGTGTATCTATATTCATCAATGATACCTACACCTCCAGGTTAGTGGCACAGCATGATACCTCTGAGATCATCCATGTGCAACTAACATCAGGGAAATCTGCAATGCAAATTGTGGCCTGCTACAGATCACCCTCCATGACCCAGGACCACCACTCCACCTTTCTGGAGACACTGGAAAACATGAAGGTCCTACCAAACACCCTGATATTGGGCAATTTCAATTACCCTACCATTCACTGGAAAAAAATACTCGAGTACAAATTCCCAGGCCCAGCACTTCCTGGAATTCATCAACTCAAAACCCTGGATTAGCTGGTAAACTCCCCTACCAGAGGTGAAAACATATTGGACCTGGTCATCATCAACATGGGCGACAGGTGTTCCATACCGGAGGTCAACCCATCACTGGTTAGATCAGACCATAAACTAATCACTCTGGATGTCCACACCCCACCACCACCCCCAACTAAGGAAACCACAGTAAAAATCTTTTCTAAAGCAAACTTCACCTTACTTAAGACAGAGGTGGTAAGTTTCACAGCCCCCACGCTAAAGGATAATGCTGCCCAAGATGAAGAAACCTTTACAAATGCACTCTTTGAGCACCTACAAGGATGCATGGATCGTGCCATCCCTAGCAAATCCAAGACTCACTCCTCTAAGAGAAGGAAACCAGTTTGGTGGACCCCTGCAATAAACAGGCTATATAATAGAAGGAGGAAACTAGTTCAGAAAAAAAGCAAATCCCAAGAATGAAAGACATCCCTGATCAGTATCAGTAAGAAACTGAGGTCCCTCATGAAATCATCCAAGGCTAACTTCGAAAGTAAAATAGCCAAGGATTCAAAAGATAACCACAAAGCCTTCTTTAGCTATGTTAAGAATCTAAGTGGCAACTTGCAGTTATGCACTGAACTATTGCAAAATAGCACAAAATATACTGAACCTATTGATATTGCCAACATCCTGACAGATAGATTCAGTGCAAACTTCATCTCCCGCTCACCTCCAAAAGGGCCCACAACAATACCAGAAAAGTGTAGTGTCCCAAAAATCACAGACGCACAGGTAAAAACAGCCCTTTCAAAAGCCAAAAACACAGCATCAATGGGACCAGATGGTGTGCCAGGCTGTGTCTTGCACGAACTACAGAACGAACTAACCCCCCACCTAAACACACTGTTGATCCTCAGCGTCTCCACAGGCTACATGCCCATAGAATGGCACACAGCAATGGTTATTCCTCTCCACAAAGGAGGGGCTACAACTGACCCTGGTAACTATCACCCCATAAGCCTGACTAGCCTGGTCTGCAAGGCTATGGAGCACATCATCATGGAACTCATTAACAAAGACATTGGGAACCTCCAAACACTTGACCTAACCCAGTTCGGCTTTGTTAAGGGCAGATCATGCCTACTAATCCTGGTTGACTTCTTCGAGACAGTCACCAAGGCCACAGATGATGGAAAGGTGGTTCACATAGCCTACCTTGACCTCGCCAAGGCTTTCGACACCATTCCCCACTCGGGTATTACAGAAAAACTCACCAGCCTGAACATAAACCCCTACATCACGAGATGGGTAGCCAACTGGCTTACAGACAGAACTCACATGGTAAAAATAGCGGGCTCCAGGTCTGACTCTAAACCAGTCACAAGTGGTGTCCTGCAAGGCTCAGTCCTGGGACCCCTACTGTTTGGCATATACTTCTCAGAAGTACAGGCAAACACAGGAGGACTATGGCAAACCAAGTTTGCCAATGACTGCAAACTGGGAGCCATAATTGACTCTCTGGCTGACAAGGACATCCTCCAACAGGGCCTTACTGAGATGGACACCTGGTGTCAATGTCATGGCCTCAAGCTAAATGCCAAAAAATGCATAGTCATCCCATTTGGGAAAAACAAAACACCCACAAATTACCACATAGGTGACAGCTCCCTTAATACAGAAGATGTAATAAGAGATCTGGGGACCCAGGTAGAGAGTAATCTCTCCTTTGACAATCATATTGCCAAAGTAGTTATGAAATCCTTCTATGTGGCCCATTTAATTACTAAAGGGTTCGCATGTAGAAATAAAGAGGTTATAGTGCCCCTCTACTCTTCACTCATTAAACCCATCATAGAGTACAATGCCCCATTTGGGATGTACCTCATAAGACACTTCCAACAGTTGAAAAGACCACAAACGTACCTCACCAAAAGGATTACTGGTCTCAAACATATGTCCTATGCAGCCCAACTGAAAAAACTCCGGCTGTACTCAGTGGCATATCGCTTACTCAGAGGTGATCTCTGCCTGACTTGCAAAGCCATGTCCAACTCAGAATTGATGGACATGTTCCACCTAAAGAAATCCAAGTCACTGCGAGCCATCAGCTCTAGTGAGCTAAACCTCACCACAACAATAAATAGAACATGCTGGAGGGATAGATTCCTGTCACAGAGACTCCCCATGCTTTGGAACAAAATTCCAAATTACATCAGGCAGAGCCCCTCACTAACACTCTTCAAGAGAAACCTTGACGAGTGGATGGGTAACAGAAAATACACCCCTGGGATCACTTCATTGGCTCTGCTTGACAGGATCAGATAATTAATCAATGGAGTGGCGAAAGCCGACACACTCTGGCTAGGCTTATAAATGCCCTCGGGCAGATAGCCTAGCACCTACCTATGAACCTATGAACCTATAAAGGTGGAAAGTCAGTCTTCAGGTGAAGCAGGGTGGTACACAACTTTATAAGTGTGCAGAATATGTGTGAGCCACATAATGCTGGAAGTAATAGTAATGTGCAAAAGTTACAGTCACAGTATACAAGTGCAGATGAAAAAGAAATGGTAATGTGCATGTGGGTGGTGTGTTTGAGTGTCATTGTTGAGCAGAGCAAGAAGTCATGTGCCACAGTGTACATGAGACAGTGTTGGACACGGGTGGTGGCACTCAATCAATCCAGTTATTGCAACCTGTAAGCATTTTCTTGTTATGGGAGGGGCTGCAAGTGTTTGCACTGTTTTTTGCAGGCCTGTCACTGTTGGAAGGTATGGATGGACTCCTTTGTGTAGGACTATGACTCCCAGTAGAGTATACTAAAAAGGACGTACACATAAGGTGGTGAGTGGGCAGGTGCATTCATTATTAGCATGGTGGTATCATGTTTTTTGCACACACAGCAATATGCCTGGGAAATCAAGTCTCTGCAGACCTGATGTCTAGAAAGAGGTAGTTCTCTGATGCAAAAAATGAAGATCTACTGCAGGCCATCTGACTCTATGTCTGATAGCTCTTGCTGAACGAGGCTGCTGACCAGCTCTTCAGTTAATGTGCATGGCCAGGACCACAGTTACGAGAAAGACTGGTGGAGAACCATCAGAATTAACATGGCTGATGAAAAATGGGCTCTCCACCTTGCACATCAAGGTAGGATAATGAAAGGAGTAATTTGTTTGCCCCACCTTTGATGGAGATGGAGGAGATTATGGCTTTTATCAGAAAGGGGAACAGACTTCACACAATCACATGGTATTGTGTTGTACTTTGACCCTGAGCTACAACATGCCCTAATATTAACTGTTGGCGATGCCCCAAACAGGTGTTGCTAAACCTGCATTTTGCAATTATTATTTGCCATTGCTGCCTTTAGTACTGCACACCTGTGCAATGATAAGTACTCTGGTTAATATAGGAACATCAAATGTGCACCCTCCATAGACACATGATCAAGGCAAGGTATTATCCAGTACTGTTGTTAAGTACTGTGGACTTAAATCTGCTATGGCTGTAAGGAACTGGGGATGGGTTATACCTATACTGATCTTTGTGTTTTGCTGTGTTCATATCTGATGCTCTATAGCCATAAACAAACTTTACAATAAGAGGAGAAAGCTGCTACATGATAGAGCAAAATCCATAAAAGAGAAGACACCCTTGATCATTATTAGTAAAAAAATACGAGCACTCATAAAATCATCCAAGGCCAACTTTGAGAGAAAAATTGCAATAGATTCAAAAGACAATCATAAGGCCTTCTTCAGCTATGTTAGAAACCTGGGTGGAAACTCCCAGATATGCGCAGAATTAGTCCAAAATGATACAAAAATCACTGAACCCACAGACATTGCCAACATACTGGCAGACAGGTTCAGTGCAAACTTCACCCCCCCCCCAAAAGGAGAGATAACTATCCCAGTGGAGTGTAGCCTCCCAGACATCTCAAATGCGCAGGTGAAAGCTGCTCTCTCTAAAGCTAAAAACACAGCATCAATGGGACCGGATGGTGTCTCTGGCTGTGTGCTACACGAACTCAACGAGGAACTAAACCCGCTTATAAGGCAGCTGTTTAATCTTAGCCTTACCACAGGATACATGCCCAAGGAGTGGCGTACGGCAACTGTGGTCCCACTCCACAAAGGCGGTGCCTCTACGGACCCTGGTAATTACCGCCCCATAAGCTTAACAAGCTTGGTCTGCAAAGCTATGGAGAGGATCATAATGGAACTCATAAACAAAGACATAGGGGACTTGCAGACATTGGACCCGACCCAGTTTGGCTTTGTCAAGGGCACATCATGCCTTTTGAACTTGCTCGACTTCTTCGAAACAGTCACCAAGGCCATTGATGAGGGAAAGGCA
Organism: Protopterus annectens; assembly: GCF_019279795.1. NCBI lineage: Eukaryota > Metazoa > Chordata > Ceratodontiformes > Protopteridae > Protopterus > Protopterus annectens. The sequence continues at coordinate 1,843,608,039 of NC_056739.1, forward strand.
GTCCATACAGCCTACCTTGACCTTGCAAAAGCTTTCGACACAATACCCCACTCGGGTATTATAGAGAAACTTACCAGCTTAAATGTAAACCCATATGTCACAAGATGGGTTGCAAACTGGCTAAAGGACAGAACCCACAGGGTTAGAGTTGCTGGCGCCATGTCAGACTCCAAGCCGGTCACAAGTGGTGTCCCACAGGGCTCAGTCCTTGGCCCCTGTTGTTCGGCATCTACTTCTCAGAAGTACAGGCAAACATAGGAGGACTATGGCTGACAAAGTTTGCAGATGACTGCAAACTGGGCGCCATAGTGGAAAGTACATCGGACACAGATATCCTTCAGAGGGGTCTCATGGAAACTGATAGCTGGTGCCAGAGCCATGGCCTGAAGTTAAATGCCAAAAAATGTATAGTCATACCCTTCAGGAAAAACAAGGTAACCCCAAGCTACCATATAGGTGGCAATCCATTAAGCACAGAAGAGGTTATCAGGGACCTGGGGACCCAGGTTGACAGTGGCCTTTCTTTTGACACTCACATTGCTAAAGTGGTTAGAAAGGCCTCCTACATTGCCCACCTGATCATGAAGGGATTCACATCCAGATCAAGTGAGGTCATTGTTCCCCTGTACTCTTCACTTATCAGACCAATGATCGAGTACAATGCCCCATTCAGGATGTATCTCACCCGACACCTGCAGCAATTGGAGAGACCCCAAAAGTTCCTCACCAAAAGGATAAAGAGACTCCAAAATCTGTCATATGCTGCCAGACTGAAGAAACTCCAGCTCTATTCAGTCGCATACCACCTGCTCAGAGGTGACCTGTGCCTGACATACAAGGCCATGTCCAACCCGGAATTAATGGACATGCTCCACCTCAAAAAATCCAAATCTACCAGATCCACTAGAGCAAGCGACTTAAACCTTAGCATGGATATAAATAGGACATGCTGGAGGGATAGATTTGTCACCCAGAGACTCCCTATGCTGTGGAATAAAATCCCGGTCCATGTGAGGCAGAGCACCTCGCTGGCTCTGTTCAAGAAAAATCTTGACAGGTGGATGGGAGATCGTAGGTTTACCCCGGGAATCATCTCTGTGTCACTGCTGGACAGAGGCACAACAAACTAATGGGCACAGTATTTTTTAACATAAGGGGTGGCGTAAGCCACAAAACTTTGGGCTAGGCTTATAAATGCCTTAGGGCAGATAGCCTAGTATAAACCTATGAACCTATGAACCTATGAACCTATATGGCACTACCGTGGAACCTCCACTGACTATACTGGGGCATATTCTGACTGTAATGATGATGGAAGTAATCAGCTGTAGCAGCAAGAGAGTGCAGTGTCTGTGTTGGGCACAGGGAGGGTACAGAAAGGATACCCTACTAAGGCAATGAACACAATCTATGTGCCACCAGACTCCCAAGAAATACACACCACAAAGGGAGGTCAGGTCACTGTGGGCACTCACAGTCTAAACAGTGAGATATCACCTATGGGCCAGTCATCAATGTCTGCCAGACATTGATAGGGAGAGGAGTTGTAAATATTAAAGGCATAGGCACTGCTCTGTCCCTGAATTAACTGTATTAATGAGAGTGACCAAAACTATGTGCAGGGCCATGGTGGACACACAGACTAGTATAATCATAACCTTTGATAAAGATAATGCAGGGTGTATGGAATGACCTCCAGGAGTGAATGTTCAGTATACGTGACGCTTTCGATAGACTCACTCACATACTGGCACAAGTCATGTCCTCCCAGGCTTGCATACTGCATTGCAGGCATTATCCATGCAGCCTATCCACTGCTGCCACCATGAATGTTAGCCACTGTGAACATGGACAGCCAAGGTCATGCAATGTTAGCCCTTCCACAGTAAAATTTCTCTTGGGATGTGCCAGTTGCACAAGTGGCACGTCTGATAACAGACAACAGTCATGGTCACATAGCACAACAAAATGTATCCAATGACTTAGTATTACTCATGCAACTCCTGGTAGAGGCAGTTCTCATGGATAGTTGTATACATAGGATGTACAACCATATACTATGCATACCCTGGACCTGTCAGTTGGATTAAGCCACAGAGCTGCAACTACTGTTGAGGTTGTGTCATAGCACACACACACACACACACACACACACACACACACACACACACACACGCACACGCACACACACACACACTCACACACACACACACACACACACACACACACACACACACACACACACACACACACACACATTACTACATCCCCCCATTCCTTCATGCACTCAGTCCACCAATGGCAGTGGCCCACCACACAAACGTCAGTAATATCCTCCAGGCCCACATCTTACACTCTCTATGGAAATCAAATTTAATTTGGTAGACCACTCATACATTTCCCTGTGAAAGGTATTGTACATTTAAAAAAACAATGAACTGCTGTGTAGAATGAATGAACAATCAAACTGAAGAACAATTTCACTTAAGTCAGCAAAAAAAGAGTTGCAAACAGGTTTAAACTTAGAACTTTCATTCTTTAATGTGATTAAGAAATTCCTTAAAGTTGAAACCACTGTTACAAGCCATAATTTTAAAAGGCATAGCAATGTAATCACTAGACCACCCATCACCAATCAAACGTTCACTAAATTTTTCTTAAACTTACAATGTTTTTTAAAAGAAACTTTCTAACACAATATATAGAAATGTTGCACACTAAATGATTATGTGATCAGTAAAGTACCAAATGCATAAAAAACTGCACTTTGTAAACTTAAATAACAAGTTTAAAAAAAAAATAATAGGCTTCTTAAATCCTTTGAGCTGAGAGAAAACATTTTATATTTACGGATTCATTCAAGCCTGGAAATGTATCTGCATGCAGTTTGGTAGTTCTAAAATATAAGACCTGGCAATATGAGATCTTATATTTACAAGAATGTATTCGTGTTGCGCAAGTACCATTCAGACTATGAGTTTTTAAATTTCTGAATTGTGCCAAGGCTGGCAACCAGTTGTACAATCAGTTGATTAAGCTGTTTAATGATACTGGAGTCTCCCTCATGAAATTGTTAGTGGAAGATTATCAGACAAAAGTCCACCAATCAGAGGAGGAGATTCAAAAGTTAGATCAATAACATAGTTGTTTTGTACAGTTTAATGCCTTATACAGTGGGATTACAGCCAAAGCCAATAGATTGAGTGCAGCTATCATTAATAGAAAATGCGGCAAATTGCAGAGAGATTTGGAGGTACATAATTTGTGGACAGCTTATCCCACACAATAAATTGTTAAGGCTACACATAAGCAACCTATTAAATCATTTGGCAACCAGGCTGTTAACATTACACAGACTGCACAATACAAAATCCCAAGCACTGATAATCGATCATTAGAACAAGGACAATGTGACGGAGAACATGATGTTTTAAACTTACCACCTGTGCTTTCACTGGCCCCTTTTTTTTTAATTCATTAGGCAACACAAGAACTCTGAAATGGAAAAACAGGGGGAAAAAGTTCAACAAGGTGAAACGGAAGAGCAAAAGGAGACATTAACTGAATGTACTGAGATACTTAATTTCAGTAATTGTTTATTGAACAATTACCTCAAATCAATCCTTAATAAGGGCTTCTCCTTCATTCCCAATCTGCTAATATCACCAATGTTTTGATTGATTTTAAATTGTATGTATGGAAAATTACCTTCCATTTTGTTTTATATGACATTCTCCACTTCAAGGAGAAAACTGATAAGTTTACTTGTAAGAGTACATACAAACCGTCTTTACATAGTACATTACAAGTTTTTCAAGACATGTATGAAGAAGATTTGAGATGGAATTTGGGCAGCAAACCAAAAGTGTACAACTTATCATTTCAAGATAAACTTGCCTTAAAACAGCTTTATGCCAACATGGACATAAGAGATATGAAGGCTGATAAGGGAATATGATAGTGATCATGAATAGTAAAGATATTAGTTCAGCCATCAACCATCTCCTTTCAAATCAGGAGTGTTATGTGGAAGTTACAACTGAAATGATAAAAAAGTGTTTTATGAAAATTGATTCCATTTCATTTGATTTATTGTGCCAAGGTAACATCATCCACAAAGTGAATACCTTTTTAAAGGCATATCAGCCCAAAATGGCCAGATTATTTGGCATACCCAAAATACACAAGAATAGGTGCAATGCCCCCTTTCAGATCTGTAGTAGCACCTGATCATTATAAAACTGAGTCAATATCTGTATTTTTAGATAATATATTGAATCTAGTAGTGCAGAGGTCTGAATTCTATCTCAGGGATTCTTGGTACCTATTAGAATTACTAAGTAAAATTCAGGACAACAATGAAGAATGTGTTTTTGGGTGTATGCTTGTGGTTTCTTTATATGCTTGCATTCAGCAAGAGGTTGGCATACATTTTGTAAGGAGTTATCTCACCAGATTTACTGATTTTGACATCATTTTGATTAATACAAGTTGTGTGTTGTTTAGAAAAAATTTTTTTAATGTTTAACGGTAAACACTTCAAACAAAAGATGGGTGTGGCCATGGGGGTGAGAGTAGCCCCTGTGTTTGCAAATCTCGTAATGGCCTTGTGGGAACAAGAACATCTCAAATGTCATGCATTATTTGAAAAAAATGTTTTTTTACAGGAGGTTTATTGATGACCTCATAATTTTGTGGAGAGGAACGGAAAGTGAATTCAATAAGGTCCTGGACTTTATTAATTCCAGTACATAATTTTTTACATTTCACTTTAAATGAGTATGGGAAAGTAATCGACTTTTGAGATATAACAGTTTCCGTAGAAGATAACAACCAGTTTTCTTGTAGGATTTTCAGGAAAGAAACTTTTGTCAAACAATTTCTACATAGAAGGAGTCAGCACCCCTTTCACATGAAAAAAAGGATTGCTAATAACCAATTCATTAGGCTTAGCTGGCTTACAAATGATGAATTCATTTTTAAAGAAGAAGTTCAAGTTTTAATTTTTTTTTTTATTCAGAGGGATTACAAAGATGAATGGCTCACTAGGATTTTAAATGAAGTATTGTTGCTTAGGTCAAACAAGGCAAAAACCATTTTAAGCAAACGTTGTTGTTGTTTGGATAAAGTATGCAATAATGAACTTGGTTCCACTCAGGTACCACTTGTAAAATATAGTAGTGCATTTCCACTTCCAATTTCCATTGACATGCATCTTATAAGAACTGGAAAATTATTTTGGGGAACAGTGATTAAGTAAAAATTCTTGGGAATGGTACTAAGTTCACATACAAGAGAATTTCCAATGTGAAATTGTTAGTAGAACACCACCCTATCTCACTCCAGGATATGGATAGTACTGTAGGCACATGCAAATGTGGTAGATTTAAACAGTGCTATTTTATGGAGAACACCTGCAACGTTTATATTAAAGCACTAGATTTACACAGAAAGCAGTCTTTGATAAAGTCTCTGAATGATCAGAGATGAAAGCACTTGTTACTACTTTTTATTTTAATTTTCTTACTCATTTTGGCCATATACAGTTGTAATAAATAAAATAATGTATTATTATTGACTGGTGTTGTGTCCTGTACCCTGAAGTTTACTTCGGAACTAGAGTTATATCTTTGGGCCAGGAATATATACAATTGTAAATCACAGGTTGTGGTGTACATGGCCATTTGTGATTCCTATTTGGAGTTTTACATAAGTAAGACCATCAGAAAGTTATCAAGGAGGGTCTATGAGCACACATTGGCTATCAGGCATAAAATCTTAGTAACACTCTGGTGAAACATTCCATAGAATGTACAGACTTTAACAAATTCATTTTTTTGTGTTGGATGCTGTCAGTATTAAGAATCTTGCAGACAATTATAATGTTTTATTAGAATACCGGAAGTCTTGGTGGCAGATCAAACTGCATACAGATACATTTCCAGGTTTGAATGAGTCCATATATATAAAATGTTTCCTCAGCTCAAAGGCTTTAACAAGCCTATAATTTTTTTTAAACTTATTTAAGTTTACACACTGAAGTTTTTTTATGCATTTGCTACTTCACTTATCATTTCCTTTGGTGTGCAACATTTCCATATATTGTATTAAAAAGTTTCTTTTGAAAAACATTGTAACTTTAAGAAAATTTTAGTGAATTCTTGATTGGTGATTGGTGGTCTCGTGATTACATTGCTATGCTTCTTAAAACCGTGGCTTGTAACAGTGGTTGTAACTCTGAGGAAATTGTTAATCACATTAAAGCATGAAAGGACTCAGTTTAAACACATTTGTGGCTCCTTTTTGCTGGCTTAAGTGGATTTGTTCTTCATATTGTACACTTACATTGCCTCCCCCACCTGTGCAAACGATGATAACTGTGTTCTGTCCTATATACTGTATTACTTGGGTTGCCCATGTCTGATGAACAGCCTATACATGGGTAAGCACAGACTGCCATTGACTGTGCATGCATCACTTTTATAGTAATGTGTATTCTTTGCTGTGGGATGAAGCTGTGTGCATGCCTCTGCCAGTTTGCCAATGCCATGAGATACTTTGACTGCCCTCTTCAAACATATTCGGCCTCATTTGTTGGCCTCTCTACTGCCTCTTACAATTGCCGTTCCTACTGTAACTGCCTGTCACATATGATATTGTGTAGCATTGTGCACATTGAAAATATTTTAACCTATATGCTTGGATCCTACTTCAGAGAACCACTAGATGGATTCAGGCAGTGAAAGCATACCTTCGGCAGCCCAAGCACATACTCCATAATGACTTTGGTCTACTAGGGGAGATAATATACTAGACCTGATCATCACAAACATGGGGACAAAATGCTCCACACTGGAAGTATACCCCTCACTAGTGAGATCTGACCACAAACTAATCACCCTGGATGTACATATCCCACCTCCACCCCCAGCACAAAAGACCACCGTGAAAAACTTCTCAAAAGCAGACTTCACTCTTCTTAAGACTGAGATGGTATCCTTTAAGCCCACTGTGCCAGTGGATACCACATCCCACAATGCCGAATCCTTCACAAATGCTTTTTATGGACATCTCTAAGAATGCATGGATCATGCAATCCCAAACAAATCCAAGTCCCTCTCCACCAAAGGTAAGCGTCCTGTCTGGTGGACCTCAGCCGTAAACAAATTGTATAACAAAAGAAGGAAGCTACTGCACATCAGAGCAAAATCCCATGAAGGGAAGACATCTCTGATCAACATTAGCAGAAAACTACGTTCTCTCATAAAAACATCCAAGGCCAACTTTGAGAGAAAAATCGCTAAGGACACTAAAGATAACCACAAAGCCTTCTTCAGCTATGTTAGAAACCTGGGTGGAAACCCTCAGATATGCTCAGAATTGGTTCACAACAACATAAAATACACTGAACCCACAGATATTGCCAACATTCTGGCTGACAGGTTCAGTGCAAATTTCTCCCCTCCTTCACCCCCAAAAGAAGAAATACTTATCCCAGCTGAATGTAATCTCCCTGTCATCTCAGATGTCCAGGTGAGAACCGCCCTAAACAAAGCAAAAAACACAGCATCAATGGGACCTGACGGTATCCCGGGTTGCGTGTTACGTGAACTCCAAGAGGAGCTAAACCCACACATAATGCTATTTAACCTTAGCCTTATTTCGGGATATGTACCTGAATACTGGCGTACAGCAACAGTGGTCCCACTCCACAAGGGGGGGTGCCTCTACAGACCCTGGAAACTACCGCCCCATAAGCTTAACCAGCCTGGTCTGCAAAGCTATGGAAAGAATCATTATGGAACTCATAAACAGAGACATAGGGGACCTACAGACACTTGACCTTACCCAGTTCAGCTTTGTAAAGGGCAGATCCTGCCTTTTAAACCTGGTTGACTTTTTCGAAACAGTCACTACAGCCATTGATGAGGGCAAAGCAGTCCATACAGCATACCTGGACTTGGCTAAGGCCTTCGACACAATACCCCACTCAGGCATCATAGATAAGCTCAACAGCTTAAAAGTAAACCCTTATGTCACTAGATGGGTTGCAAACTGGCTAAAGGACAGAACCCATAAAGTTAAAATCACTGGAGCAATGTCAGACTCAAAGCCAGTCACAAGTGGTGTCCCACAGGGATCTGTCCTGGGACCCCTCTTGTTCGGCATTTATTTCTCAGATGTTAAAGCAAACATGGGAGGGCTGTGGCTTACAAAGTTCGCAGATGACTGCAAACTAGGTGTCATAGTCGATACACCAGCAGACACACACATCCTACAAAAAGACCTCACAGAAACGGACAACTGGTGCCGGAGTCACGGCCTTAAACTAAATGCCAAAAAATGTATAGTCATCCCCTTTGGGAAAAACAAAGTACCCACAAATTATCACATAGACAGCAACCCACTGAGTACGGAAAAAGTAATCAGAGACCTAGGGACCCAAGTCGACAGCGACCTCTCATTTGACACCCACGTTGCCAAAGTAGTTAGAAAAACATTCTACCTTGCACACCTCATCATGAAGAGATTCACATCCAGATCCAAGGATGCCATTGTACCCCTATATTTCTCCCTCATCAGACCCATGATTGAGCACAATGCCCCATTTGGTATGTACCTCACCCGGCATTTGCAACAGCTGGAGAGACCACAAAAGTACCTCACCAAGAGGATCAAGGGTCTCCAACATATGTCTTATTCTGCCAGACTAAAGAAACTTCAACTCTATTCAGTAGCATACCGCCTGCTCAGAGGTGATCTCTGCCTGACGTACAAGGCCATGTCCAATCAGGATCTGATGGACATGCTCCACCTCAAAAAATCCAAATCCATCAGGACCACGAGAGCTAAAGACTTAAACCTCGGCACAAGTATGAATAGGACATGCTGGAGGGATAGATTCATAACCCAGAGGCTTCCCATGCTTTGGAACAGGATCCCAGTTCGTATTAGGCAGAGCCCCTCACTGACTCTTTTCAAGAGAAATCTTGATGAGTGGATGGAAGATCGTAAGTTTACCCCAGGGGTCACATCTGTGTCACTGCTAGACAGGGGCACAGTAAACTAATTCTATTATATAAGGGGACCTTCATTGTGTCACTACTAGACAGAGGCACAGTATTCTAAATTTATTCTGTACACTTTTTGTACCATTTCATGGGGTGGCAAAAGCCACATCACTATGGCTAGGCTTACAAATGCCCCAGGGCAGATAGCTTAGTACTATACTATGAAACTATGAAACTATGATTGCATCTGTGCTCTGCCTCATTCTGTGGATTTCTGTTGGGTGCCATCAGTCATAACTCCATATACAGAATTGCAAAAAAAGATGTCCCTGGGGAAAGTCAGCCAACAGAAACTGTTAATAAAGGTTACAGGTGTGCCATATTTAGGAGTCATGGTAACTTCCTGAATTGCCTACATTCATATTGTAGATGATACCCTATGCATTGCAGATGATCTGGCAATTAATGGAGTGATACATTTTGTAGCTCACATGCCTTCTTCCCATGTCAGAAGGTGGGGCCTTTATTTCAATGTGGTTGCAACCTATGGCCTACATTATTTCAGGAAAATAGACAATATCATAGAAGTTCCACATGCTGTTGGCTCTCTCCACTGTAGTATGTGAAAACCAGATATGCTCCCCAATGTGCTGCATTATGTCATCAAGAAACTGATGAATTATTCTCACTGCCGATGCTTGAAATACCCACACTGTGTTCCTCACCTGGGTGTTGAAATTTCTCTTTACTTGCTGTAGTTGTAAAGCCACACATACCTTGGAGTCACTGAAATATGTAATCCATGACTCCCACAGGCCTGCAAATGAGACCTACACTTGTCTACCACCTCCTACATGGTATCGTTACCCATAGAGTAGTAGTCATCTACAATGCCGATGCCACAGAGCTATAAAATGTTAAACATGGTCAGATGACACAACACCTCAGAATGTGATGATGTGCAACGCTGCAGGTCATAGTGGCAATAATGGCCTGTTGAGTATATACGCTAACTAATGCTAAGACAAATTCTAACACATTTCTATGATTCCCGTGCTTAAGCACAAGGATTTGGCTGAGGTCATTATCACTAGTGTTAAAGGAACATGTTACAATCCTTATACATTTCTAAATGACTTTACCATCTTGTTTTACCATAGTTGTATACACCAAGCCCCTCATTTCAAATCTTTTCTCATTAGCATATGCATATACAGTCATTTGCATGTGCCCCAAAAAGGTATGTGGCTCATTTTTTTCACGCCTTGTATTGAGTGTATCTTTGAATCATGCGTGCCATGTGTGTGGCTGCTTATTGTGCACAATTGCCTGAAAAGATGCAGCTAATGTTTCGTAATCCCAGCATTAATTCCTAATATAAACAGATCTCTTGATGAATTTAAATGCTTGTGGGTCAAATACACATTTAAATCAGTTTGGTCAATTAACAAAATACAAAATGAACTCACTTAATGGCTAATCTCAGGTAAAACTTGTTAAACAAATCCTTGATAAATAAAAGCTCTTTTACTTTTGCAGTATCTCACCAGAGAGTTACAAGATAATCAAAATGTCTAGCAAATTTTATTTGGAACAAAGAAACATTATTTAAAGCATCAGCTTGACTAGAATTTATGACCCTCTAATTTAAAATGGTCTAAAATGATCAAACTTTCAATTATCTTATTCCTCGTGAGGGATTATTAAACTTTAAATGGACTCAAATAATTGTCTTAATTTCTGGTCTTTTCGAGCAGGTACAATATTTGTTAGCATGGGAGGATATGGTCAACAGACCATGTTACTTTGCCAAGAATGGTCTGCATCTGTCCCTTCTAGGCTTTTCAGTGTTGGCTAAAATATTGTCTTCACTCTACTGCCGTTTTAGGCAATGTCAAAATGACAAGCCTTCTGTCACTGCAAAACCAAGCCAAGGGAATCTAAAGGTATTACTGCTCAATGCAAGAAACTTAAGCAAGAAACTCTACTCCCTCAAGGCTGTCCTCACCCAGTACAATGTGGACATCACTGTAGTTACTTATACATGATTTAAAGGCACAGAGAGTACCAAAGCAGTGCAGTGCTCCAGTACCTTCCACACATTTAGGCCAGGTACTGCACGGGTAGGGAGCAAAATTTGAGGTGCCTCAATCTATATCAACAATGAATGCACTTCATGACTAGTCAAACATAAGACTGAGCTTCTCCATGGCTAGATTTTTATAGACAAGGCCCACATCATACCCTTTGCAAGCTATAGGTCACCCTCTATGACCCAAGAAACCCATAACTCATACTTGGTATTACTGGAGGCTTTCAACATTCAACCCAATTTCTTTTTAAGGGGTGACTTCAAATACCATACTATAAACATGCATGCCCAGAGATTCCTGGATTTTGTAAACACAAACACCTTGGACCAGTTAGTCCCTACATCCACTAAGGGGTGCAAACATACTCGACTTGATACTTACAAACATGGGGAAACTCTGTGCCCCTCCCAAGTAGAGTTCTCTCCGGTAATATCAGACTACACAGCTGATTATTTCATAATAAAAAATGATTCTGTGACCCTGGTTAGCCCTGTAACATTTAGAAACTATTTGAACGCAAAGTTCCTACTACTATGTGATAACCTGTCAACATTTTAAGCCCTCCACCCACACCCTGACAACACAGCTACCTAAGCAGAAGTGTTCACCTCAACCTTGTACAATTGTGTCAATAAATGTATAGAGCCAGCTGAGGTAAAGATAGGTTCTCAGACAAAGGACAACCACAAGACTTTCTTTAGCTATGTCCAAAAGCTCAAAAGCAATACATAGCAGTGTACAGAACTGATTATAAATGGAGTTACCAAAACAGAGGCAAAGATATAACAAATCTGCTAGTCAACAAACTCAGGTACAATCTTACTCACCTCTGCCCCCTAGCTGACCCCAGGAAATACCCTTAATCAACCCCTCCCCCAAATATTACTAGGGGAACAGGTCCTAGATGTGCTGTCTAAGGTCAAAAACACTGCATTGAAGGGCTATGATAATATCCCAAGATGCCCTCTAAATATCCTGAAACATGATCTATCAAGACCACTGGAGTCACTGTTTAACCATAGCTCCAGGCAGGCTTTGTGCCACGTGAATGGAGAACTGTAACAGTCATCCATCAGCACAAGTGCAGACCTTGAATGGATGCCTGGAACTACAGACTCATAAGTCTGGTCTCATATGCAAAGCCATGGAAATAATTATCATGGAAATGATTAATCAGGACATAGAAAACCTTCAAATAATGGATTCAACCTAGTTTATTTTTGATAAGGACTAATTATACCTGATCAACCTGGTGGACTTCTTTAAGAAGGTCACCAAGACAATGGATAAACTCAGAACAATGCATGCTGCCTACATTGACCTGGCTAAGGAATTTGATATAATATCCCATTCAGTTATTGCAAACAAACTCATGGATATAGGAGTAAATCCCTACATTTACACTCTGGAAAGCCATCTAGCTCTCACGCAGGACACAGGAAGTTAGGATAGGGAAAACTTCACAAACAAGCTGGTTAATAGAAAAGTCCCTCAGGGCTCTGTGCTGGGTCTCCTACTTCTTGGAAGTGAAGGTCAATGTCAAGGACCTCTGGCTGACCAAGTTTGCAGATGATTGCACACTAAGAGTAGTCATAGAATCCCCCCAACATGCTAACATCCTATAGGAATGACAAACACAGACAAATGACTGGTGCCAAAGCCACAGCTTAAAACTTAATGTCAAGAAATACATAGTAGCACCTTGGGGAAGTCAGCCACCCTGGGAAATTGCCTTATCAATAACACACTCCTAAGATTAAAACCAGAAGTTAGGGTATTGGGTACATATGTAGATAGCAACTTGAGTTTTGACCAACATGTGTCTAAGGTAGTAAGGAAATCATACTAAGTTGCTCAGTGTATAAGCAAGACATGGTATCTATGTCCAAGGAAATCATCATTCCACTGTATCTGGTCCTAAACAGGCCCATCATTAAGCACAACACCCCCCTTTGTATGCACCTAACCAGGCAGATGCAACAACTGGAATGTCCACAGAGGTTCCTCACAAAATGAATACAGAGCATAAACAGCATGTCCTAAGCAGATCACCTCAAAGCCCTATGTCTATACTTTGTTTCCTACAGACTGTTGAGGATACAGTCTATGCCTGGCATACAAGGTATGAAGAAAGGAGACACTGCCAGCACAGCTAGATGGAATTTTGTAAATAATTATATGTCATTGGTGAATATCGAAATGATTTATACAGGATGCTTGTGTTACAAGTGTATTAGAACTTTACGTCATGTGTATATCAAACTGCTTGTACAGACGTGTACGGTGAAAAGGTATTTGCAAAGTGCTGTGTTTGAAATGTAACCACAGTGTGCCTTACTGGAAAAGAACAGAAATGTACCTGTACTGTTGTAACTGTTTAAATGTATATGCTTAACATATGGAGGGTTAATCTCAGTCTAGCAAACTTTAGAAAATATTTAAAATTAAATTACTTTATAGGCTACACAATAAAGAGGCTATTTCTCAAGTTTTCTAAATTACTTTATAGGCTGTGCAATAAAGAGGCTATTCCTCACATTTTCAGTGCAGCTAGAGACACAGAGTCTGTACAAGGAAGATTTCTTTATAATCCTTAGAGTGAACTGATTGCTACTTTTGAAGCATGAAGAAATACAATTGTTTTATGACTTCTGGCATCTGCCAAATATATGAGCAAAAGCACTTGCCTGTATATTTTTACAAGTAGATGCTAAATGCTGCCAGCTTCTAGCAATGGGGGTTTTGGCCTGGGAACTAGAAATCAGATAACCGGAAATTATATAATTCTGCAAGTTATCCCAGCAGTCATCTATTCTAGGGAATAGTACAACTCTCTTAGATAAAGTCAGGAATATAGCAAAATTAAGTTTAGATTTTGTTTTTCTTTATTTGTGTGAGTCTGTATTGCAAAGTTATTTTATATTTCCTGTGGTTTTGAACTCTGATGTCACTATAAATATAGACTTAGTATTGTTGTCTTCTTTTATTATTTATTATTAAATATATTTAAACCTTTCATTGTGGCTGATCTGTGCAGAGACATTTAAGTTTTGAGAGTACTTGCATATTTATTTCGTGACACTGTGTGGTCTCCTCCTAATACTCTTCCTCTTGGTCAAACTACCATTTGTGTTAATATTACACAGTAAAATTGGACACCCTTTATTAAGGGCCCTAAAGAGGTTGATAAGGAGTGACAAGTGGCAGTGATAACTACCTTATAGTCTGGACAGAAGAGGGCATAGCTAGTAAACTCGCGTGTGTGTGTGTGTGTGTGTGTGTGTGTGTGTGTGTGTGTGTGTGTGTGTGTGTGTGTGTGTGCGTGTGTGTAAATCAAACATCAAAGAGTGTGTCAGCTACTTGTGCAGGGACATGAGACATTGGTTGTACAGAGAGGATGCTGGAGTTCTTGGCTTGGTCACTCCGCTGAGATGTCAACTCTATAGCTGTGCCAATGGGGAGCCTTTTTAGGGATCTGAAGAAAGAGGAAGAAACCAGCCTCGGATTGACTGTGGTCTCTGTGTGCTCTTAAGGGAAATTGCACTTGATGCAGAGAGCTGCATCTGGAAATAATGTGTGTGTACTTGTCGTTCTATCAGTAAACATCCCCCACTGTTGCCAGTGGTGAGGACTGAGGCACCTTGATTACTGGTCTTGTGGTGAGTTGTCACACAATGCATCCTTTGATTCCACTTGGATGGATCTTTTGCATACTCGCAAAATGAATAACATCAGATTTACTCGATCAAGGAATTTAAACTTTGCTTGCAACATAAATAGGACATGTTGGATAGGTATTCCCCTTCTCTGGAACAGGCTTTCTATCCATGTGAAGCAGAGCGCTTCCCTGTCTCCATTCAACAGAAACCCGGACCAGTGGTTGGGAAATCAGAACTACATCTCAGGTCTAGCACTTTCATCTCTTATGGACAGATGCAGCCTGAAAATCTTGTCCTAGTTTATACATATCCCTCAAATAACCTCTAAGGCTAACAAACTTGTGAAATACATTAGAGATGATTGGCTGGGCTTATAAAGTCTTCAGTGGATGTTGACCTAGTATTCACCTATAAACCTATGAATGTAAGTCACTATGAACCTAATGCCTCAAAAGTAAACAAACCCAGCATAGCAGCAGGCAAATTGCATTTTATTAACTTGAACTGCAGTGCATAAGACCTGTTTAGATCATTAAGATCATCAGTTATGAAACAAAGTCCATAATTCATTTTATATATATATATATATATATATATATATATATATATATATATATATATATATATGTGTGTGTGTGTGTGTGTGTGTATGTGTGTGTGTGTGTGTGTGTGTATGTGTGTGTGTATGTGTGTGTGTGTGTGTGTGTGTGTGTGTATAAACACTACTAGATAGATAGATAGATAGCCAATACTACCTAAATAAAAAAAGAAAACCTCTAATGAAGCATAGTATAAGTAAAGAAATACCTACATAAAAAGATGAAGACACATTGACAAAAAAGCCCACAAATCTACATCACCACAATAGTAATGAAAAATAACAAGTGAAGAGCTAGCACTCTTTACTTACGTATGTTTGCTCCATTATTGCATAACCATGGGAGAGTCAGCGGCTTCACGCTGTAATAACTCTGGACATTTTTTGATAAAGGTTATAGCTTCATATATTGCCACTGAAGCACATCAGTTTAAGAGAAGTTTGATCAGGTCACCTCAACCCATAGGAATTTGTTGATCTGGGCTTTATTAAAACCACATTTTCTAATGTAAGACAATTGGAATAAGATACCATGTTATATAGGATTAAACTACATTTAAAACTAAATATTTTAAAACAGATAAGTAAGTGACCCACAAGATGAATTATCAGCCCTCTAGATTTAATGTTTTTGCCAAGGCTGTCCTCAATGTCATAGCGGTTTTGATCAAGACTACACTGCCAGAGAATGGGACTCAGTTTGCAATCATGCTGAAGGACAACCAACAGCTAGGAATGCAATTTAGGAACTGGTTGCCTTATCTCACTGCCACATCTCAGATGAACTGGCTGTATTGGTGCTGTCATTAGCCACCATGTTGGGTGGGTTCCTGTGGCACTACAGACTTGTGTGTTTTTGTGTAGAAGTGGGCATAATTACTGGCCATCCCAGCTGCATTGTATGCAAGGACTTACCAAGGAATATAGTTAAAAATTAAAATGCCTCAACATTGAAGGTCAGCACTGTCTACTTTCTACCAATGCATGTGCTTTCCTTCCTGTGTAGCAGTGATAGGAACAGACAGTAGGACAGCAGTGAACAGATGGAAGGCAAATAATAGTGAGGTGAGCCAGTATCATGCTGTATCAGACATGGTAAAAATATTCATATAAAAATGTCCATGCCAGAAACATTGATGGTTTGAACGATCACATAAATAATTGAGCAATATATACTGAAAATGTTTTCAGTTTCTTTTGTAGAGATTGACCAAGAGCATATTCTCAGGAAAGTATCACACACACACACACACACACACACACACACACACACACACACACACACACACACACAGATGCATGCATGCACACAAGCAATACAAGAAGTGAATGCAAAAAAACTACTTAGAAATCCTATGATCTGTAATGACAAGAACCACAATAGATATGTATATCCATATATGCTGCATGACCTGTACCACTTCAATATATCTAGAAGACAAAGGAACCCCAAGGGAATTAAAGTAAATAACTTCAGGCTGCAGGGTACAGAAATAAATTATAAACTTATAAAATTATATAAAATTATATTGAAGACCACATGATTAAGCCATCAACAGTCAAGTGCATATTTCGCTGAATTTATTTACTTTGCAAGTTTGAGTATTGTGCATAGTTTACAACACATGTTTTGCTTATTTGTTTTCTGTACTTTATCAGGATGAAATACACACACACACACACACACACACACACACACACACACACACACACACACACACACACACATGCACACCCACATGCACACACACACGCGCACACGCACAGACGCACACCAGTATAATAGCTAAGAAAACATTTTGTTTTGAAAGCTGTTCCAGAAATAAATTTGGTAATGTAAGAAAATAAAAACTCAGCACTGAACTCATTTTTTTTCTTCTATAATACCTCTAGGTACTCTGCAATTGTTCAGTATTAACCTGCTGCCTGATTTAACAAGGGAAACATAAATTATTAAATTCTGTGGTACATACATAGAAATTTCAGCCGAAGTTCAACAATGCAGGTTTGGATGCCAACCACTATTGCAGAATGAGTTATATAATACAACTCTCTTCAAAATCAATTCAGAAATTCCAGTATTCTTTGTGGTACTGTATTGTGTAACACTGCACTTAGAACTAACAGAATAATGCAATACTTTATTTTTAAAGGTCATTCAGCTTTTCAGATAATACACAATGTCCCTATGTACAATGAGATAACTACCTCTGCTGACAAGGGTTCCTACTGCAATGCTAAATAATAATCATATATTATAGTTGTGATAATCCCATAGCATGATACAAAACGACTTTACACAATATACTGAACTGAAATGTTATCCAGTTGCCTAGCAAAATAAAACATTCTCCTACCCTCCATGACTCCAAATGAGAGCAGACCTAGGTAACCCTGTTGTTTGGTATTAATTCATATTGTTTGTGCTGTTAGCTCTAAATTTCAACTCATGGCTGTATTTACTCACACTAGTCATCAGTGCTATAGAAAATCTGTGTAAAAAATTCTAACTTATTTTTTTGCCATAAAAGCTTATCATTTTTTATGTTGTGGAATTTGTGCACAACATGTTCATATTCTAAGCAGGAAATCATAAGCATTTGTTGGAAGCTTCAAAAATTATGACATTTGATAGCTTCACAAATTGACAAGTAAGCCACATTTTTAACCTCAGTAATGTGAAAAAGTATCATAGGATTGTGCAAAATATGCAATGTTTATGCCTCTAGGTATGGTCTTCTAATTTTAAACCTCACTAATGATAAATATCTGCCACTGGGGGACAAGCTCATTGGAAATGAGCATCAAATGAGGCAGCTGTCAAAAGAGTAACAGCAAGAAGTGGAACGTCTGATTGACATAGTCCACACAGATTAGCAAAAATGACAATGTGAGTAAACACATAAATATTTTCTCTGCCCACAGTGAGTATCACAGCTAACGCTGCATATTTCAACAGAGAAAAAATGTGCAGGATGCTAAACATTATAAATAAAAATAACATTCAGTCACTTAAACTTCCAAAGTATCTGGTAATATTGGGGGGGGGGGGGCAATTGCAAAGCTAGTAATTAGTGATGTCAGTTTATATCACTTTCTTTTTTCAGGTCATAGGGAAGGGGACTGAATGTAACATGTTAAAATAAAGTCCAGCTGTTCAACCACATATGAAAGATCTACTTTAAAACTGGACTGCATTATTTTTATTAATTTTTTGTGTGTGAGTACATGTGCATGTGTTTGTATGCATATTCGTATGATCGTTTGAATGCACATGTTCAAAATAAAAAGACTCATTATTTTATCTGAAGGGCTTATAGAGAATAAATGACAGTTAGTGTAATGGAATTGTATTCTTGATTAGTTTATTTCTAAATTTTTCAAAATATAATTTAGACTAAATTTCAAGATGGCAAGAGACATATCACATTGTCCTTTTCAACTATTCACAAAAAGGCTCATTGCAGTAATAAAACTGTTAGTGTGCAAATATTGGTAGCCATGCGTTAGTGTACTAGCAGATAGTTATTACAATGTAAAAATAATGTGGGCATTTTCATATTTTCATTTAATCATTTCAGAGGTTCTTCCATACTTAGTAGTTAGTGAGTTGGGAAACTTAATTGCATAAACTTGACTTCTGCAACTTCAACAGTGAGAATGACAAAATTAAGATTAGAAGCATATTGTTCATATTAATCTTAAGTTAAAAAAAAGCTAAGCTCATTATCTTAAATATTCCAGGATTCAGGAACACCTACATGTCAAGCTAAGCCTGTCTACCTGACAAGCAGACATGAGTAAGCTGTTTGCTATTATCATATACAGCATGCCCAGCTGCAAAACAAGGATAAGATGCAGAATATGCTAATGAGGGAATAAAGAGCTAAATCACATGCTACTGAAGCAAATAATCATGAGTGATTCAGAAATGTATAAAATGAGCTCCTACATCCCATGCTCCCTTTAGTCCTGAATTCCAAGACTTGCTGTACTAGAGCTATGAAGTCATTTTGAAAATGTTAGGGGTTGCTGTTGTTATCATAAATCTGTATGTGCAATAAACTCTATTACAAGGTGCTTTTGCTGATGCCAGATGTTGTCCAAGAAGGCAAAGAGTGTTTAAACCACATTTGACCTACCATGGACTTCATGAGATAAAAATAATAGACTGCTGCAGGGTGGACAGGGTTACCATACTACAAATAATCAGCATCTGCCATCCTCTCTCAAGGCCCCATGGGAATCATACAGAACACATCCCAATGAAAACCAAGTTATGTGTAGCATTACGTATACTAGCTACAAGCACTTTTCAGAGACCAACAAAGGGACACAGTGGGGTGTCAAAGATCTCAGCCTTACGAATACTCTACCAATTTCTCAATGTAATCCTGCAAATGATTAGACCATACCTGTTTGTATGTACCCCAAATAACAGTTACCACCATGCAAAATTTCTATGCCATAGCATATTTTCCTGAGACTCTGACGGTCATAAATGGCACATGTATTGAAATCAAAGCCCCACTGGTGAATAGGGAAAGTGGTACATAAACAGAAAAGGCTATCACTCTATCAACTGTTAGGTGGTCTGAAATGCACAAGGGATCATCTATAATGTTTGTGCAGGTAACCCTGGCAGTTTTCACAACTTTCACATATGGCATATCTTTGACCTGTACATATAGTTTACTAGGGGTGACCTTCCACAAGGATATCTAGTGGTGGATGTAGGATATGCACTAGGACCTTGTCTCATAACTCCCATGAGAAACCCACACAACCGCACTGAGCAAGGTTACAACTATGCAAATTCTCAGACCAAAAACATTACAGAGCATGTTTTTGGTCTGCTGAAGTCATGTTTCTGATGTCTAGATACATCGGGTGGAATCCTTCAGTATGATCCAGCCACCTCTGTCAAGATACTGACAGTCTGTGCCATATGATATAACATTATTGCAGGAAACAGTTGCAGAAGGGAAACCCAGGGCAAGGACTGCAGTTCCCAGCACTCAGGCAAGGCCAGCAGACACAGATGAGGAGTTAGAGAACCAGCAGTTCAGGATGATCATGACACTTGGACGGGTACATAGTATGCTATGGCCATGGCTAAGAGAGAGTGAATAGTGTACACCCTCACTACCTAAGTGAAAAAAATCATCTAAGCATGTACAAACAGTAATAGTGATGCATGCAAAATTACCGGTCTTTGCCTACCGATATATTGGCTGTCTACTGTGAGCATCAGACAGAGGTAACCCCAGATTATAAAACATCAGCAGCATTAGAAAATGTCATCAGCAGCAGCATTCGAAAATGTCATCAGCAGTATTAGAAAAAGTCATCAGCAGCATTAATCCAGGTAAGTGATGAACCTGTAATGAAGAGATAAATGCTTACTTATATGTAGGTGCTGTACTTCAGTAAAATAAAACATTGTTTAACTATACAGGAATGTCTACAGTAACCTCTATGAATCATATATATGATGGCTGTTCCCTGCATATGTATATAACCTGTATGTGTCAAGTCAAAGCAGGCCCACATTAAACAATCCCACAGAGGTAGGTCAGTGTAACCATCATGCTCTAAAGTAGATGATCAAGCATAAGTACTGATCTCTTATAACTAGAAAATAAAATATAAGTTGTTTAGACACAAATGAGAGTATGCTATCCAACAGAAGAAGCCAACAAGGTATTGTCCAACTGTATATGCTTAGCCTGCTCACTACTGTGCATCAGACATAAAAGTCATCCAAGTTAAACATGCCAACACGGACCAGGGCAATATCAGCATCATCTGGACAAGACTGCACTAACACTGCAACAACAACTAATAATACTAGTACCAGTTTCACTACCACTACCACTACTACTATTATAACTATTACTAGCACAACTACTACCACATCTACTACTGCTACTACTACTACCACTATCACCATCACTACTACTGCTATTGCTACTATAAATATTACTACCACTACTACTACTATCACTATCACTAGCGCTATCAATACTACTGCTACTGCTACTACTTCTACTAATGCTGCTGCTACTACTACCACCACCACCACTACTACTACCACTATCACTACTATTGTTACTACTACTATAACTGTTACTACCACTGCCACTACTACTATTGCTACTAGTACTAATACTATAATCACTATCACTACTACTGCTACTACTTCTATAACTATTGCTACCACTTTCACTAATGCCAATACCACTACCACTACTGCTACTGCTACTTTTACTACTACCACCACCACTACCATTACTACTACTGCTATTGCTGCTGTTACTATTGCTACCACTATCACTATCACTTCTAATGTTACTACTACTACTGCTGATGCTACTACTACCACAGCTACCACTGCTACTGCTACTACTACTATTACTACCACTATCACTACTACTGCTATTAATACTACTACTCCTTCCACTAACACTACTGCTGCTCCTGCTGCTGCTGCTACTACTACTACTATTACTACCACTATCACTATCAATACTACTGCTACTACTACTACCACTATTAATATCACTGTTACTGCTACTTCTACTACTACTATTACCACTACCAGTATTACTACTGCTACTGCTACTACTACTAATAAGACCACTATCACTACTAATGCTACTACTACTACCGCTGCTACTACCACTACTACTACTACTACTACTACTACCACTACCACTATTATTACTGCTACTGCTACTACTACTATTACTACCATATCACTACTAATGCTACTACTACTACCGCTGCTACTACCACTACTACTACTACTACCACTATCACTATCACTACTACTGCTGCTACTACTACTTCTACTAATGATGCTGCTGCTACAACCACCACCACTATTAGTACTACTACTACTACAATTAGGTGCACAACAAATAATAACAACATTGAACTTAAGCAGAATAAAAAAAAACATGCAATTCAGAACATATTCCATGACGAAAGCAGGTACTTGGGTAAGCATGCATAAGCTTTCCACTCTGTGCATCAGATGCAGGTAACTCAAGTCACAAAGAAATGTGAAAAGGGCAGTGTGCAGTCATCATCACTTGCACATGCACATGGAAGTGAGGGGTTTAACAAAGACAAGACCTGACAGAAAAGAAGTGCGTGCATGGGAATGGGAAATGAGGTTAACAGCAAGTATGTACTGTCAGGGCCAGTAGCTCCAGATGTAAAAAAGTCAATTTTATGAAAGGATTTATTTGTGTGTGTGTGTGTGTGTGTGTGTGTGTGTGTGTGTGTGTGTGTGTGTGTGTGTGTGTGTGTGTGTGTGTGTGAGTGTATTTGAGTGACGTGGCATGGGCAACATAAGTTACACAGTGTGTGGGTTTGAAGGAATATAGCCAAAGCATTTGTGGTAGCACTATGCCCTGGCATCCTGGACAGTTGTTAGCTATGCATGGTAGAGGACTCAATTAACATTTGCTGCACTGACCTGTAATTCAGGGTGCTACCTGAATATGAATGATGTCTGTTGGGCAAGCTACGATGACTACTACCACATGGTCTACCACATCTGGATGTAGGCACCTCAATTACTGACAGAACAGTGGAAGTAATACCACCAGGGGGCCAGGATCTAGCATGGTCACATTAGCTAACATCTAATGGTGTTCCAGTTCTTTGGCCTTACAGATGCTGACCCTCCCCGGCAGACATTCCATAACAGGCACAGCATGGTCCAGAGTGTTATTCATCCTGTCCAAGCAGTCACACACACTGCTCAGTTAGTCTCACACTTCAGAATGCGTGACACGCAATAGTCTGACTATTTCTTCTGAGGGTCTGGTTTACCTTGCCTGTGCCTCCAAAATGGCCCTTCACATATATTGGGTGGCACCTACTGATACATCAATGAGAGAAGGAAGGAAGGAAGCATGCCTCTTCTGAGCACCTCTACCAGACCTCCTGTGTGGTACTTCATCCTCATTCTGGCTAGGGGGAGATTCCATCTATGCAACTGTCATTACTATACTACCTTGATCAACCATGTCCCATTTAACCTGTCTAATCTCAGATGGTTCCATGTCATGTGCATGCATAGACATACTGACTGTGTCCAAACTCTGAAGAGGGGGTGAGGGAGCCACAACCTCAGTGTCAGATATACCCCTGCAACCCCAGATTGTGTCACTTCATCACTGTCATCATCATCAGAGGCTACCAATACTCCAACATCAAGGGGTAGGAGCCCTGCAGTGCCACTTGCATCTTCTCTTGTGACTATACCAAAAAATTAAAAAGCAGACAAATACAAGAAAAAATTATAAGAAATATGCAATGTACATGAAACAGATGCAAGTGAATGTAAACATTTTACTAAGGTATAGTTAAAGGTCTATATATAAATGAAAAAAACTATGGTATGCCCATACCATGTAAATTTGGTTGTTGACTCTCAGTGCCAGATGTGCCTAGACAAACAAAATGGAAACTGATAGAGATGTCACAAGTGTTAAATAGAAGATAAACATAACTATTATAACTGCACCACTTTTATAATCTTTATCTCTCCTCTATCTCTCTCTCTATATAGATATATAAATATATGTGGCATACCTGGAGCATCACCAGTAAACACCCTGTGCTTGTCTTCCACCTCTGCCCTCACATCCATCACAACACCAAAGAATTCCTCTGGCCTTCCTGGGTCCCTTACAGTTAACAGGAACTCCTCCATCTCAACGAGTGGTGGTTTGGTAGCAAGCCCACCTCCAGCAGCTCTCTGTTCCCATGCAACAGCCTGGCTCTAGTAATTGTGGTCTTTATTATGTCACTGGACCTATGTCAGATAGCTTTGTAGCCTTGGCCATGGACACCCAAAGCATTATCCTTCATCAAACACCTGCTTCCACACATGGTCACTGAAGGGCTTGTCAGCTATCTATTTCTCTAAAATGTGTGAGCTGTGGAGTCAGAGAGTTCTGGACTATTACCTCATGCTCAGCATCTGAAAATGCAGGTTTATATGGGATGGCTGGTTTAGATGCCATATCCCCATAGTGAAGTAAAAAAATGTTATCAGACAACACAATAGAGGTTGTTTGGTTACAAGCTGATATAACACTGGGAACAAAACAAATAAATAAGAAGGCATCAACACTGATAAATGTTAATAATGATGATAGTTCAATGCAAACATCTAAATAATATTGGTAACATCCCCTAGACAACCCCATGATTATGTTCAGGATATAGAATAGTATTAGCAATGAACATATTCTTAAAGGTCACTCTAACCTGCTATAAGTATTTTAAGTCAGATATGTGTCAACATTATCAGGAATTGTTTCCAGAAAATGATTTTTGTATGTAATACAAGTAAATGATAATTTTAAAATGAAATGGTAAACCTTTGATACAAAAAAGAACATTGCAAAGTATAGATATCGCTCATTTATATAATAAAAAGCAAGACCTCATGCAATAACCTATCTCTCCACCCACAATGGCAATAACACAACTTCATAATGGAAAACAAGTATGCCAGGTATGATGAAAGGAGTACTGCCAGCACAACTAATTGGAATTTTGTAAATAATTATATGGCATTTGTGAATATCAAACTAATTTATACAAGATGATTGTGTTACAAATGTGTTAGAACTGAATGTCACGTGTATATCAAACTGCTTTGTACAGATGCATGCATTGAAAAAGTATTTGTAAAGTGTTTGTGCTTAAAATGTATCCACAGTGTGCCCTGATGGAAGAGAACATACACTATTGTAACTATTTAAATGTATATGTTAACAGAGGAAACCAGAGGATTAACTTCCGTCCAGCAAACTTTAGAAAAATATCTGAAATTAATTTACTTTATAGGCTAAGCCATAAAGATGCTTCAATGCAGCTAGACACTCAGTGTCTGTACTACGAAGCTTTCTGTATTGTCTTTGGTGTGCACTAATTGCTACCTTGGAAGCCTGAAGGAAAGCAATTGTTTTATGACTTCCAGCACATGCCAAAAATCTGAGCAAAAGCCCTTGTATGAGTATTTTTACAGGTATATGCTAAATACTGCCTGCTTCAGCAATGGGGGTTTTGCCTGGGAACTAGAAGTCAGATGACCAGAAATTATATCATTCTACAAGCTATCTCAGCAGTAATTTTTAGATATTATTTTGAGAAGTCGCTCCGGAAGACAGCGCATTCTACATTTTATCTTGGACCTGACAACAACAAGAAGAGCCATTCACCATGTTTTCCTTGCTATAAGTAAGTTGCTAGTTGCTACAGTAACTCTGTCTGGTACAGTCAAGAATATAATGAAGCTTAGTTTAGATTTTGTTTTTCTTTATTTGTGTGAGCCTGTAGTGCAATGTTATTTTAAATATTTCCTGAATATTTCCTGTGGTTTTGAACTCTGATGTCACTGTGAATATACATTTAGTATTATCTTGTTCTTTTATTATTTATTATTAAATATATGTTAAACCTTTCAGTGTTGCTGATCTGTGTAGAGACATTTAAGTTCTGAGACTACTCACATATTTATTTGATGACACTGTGTGCACCACTCCTAACAGCCTTACTCTTGGTCAAACTACCATTTGTATTAGAATTAATATTACACAGTAAAATTGGGCACACTTTGTTAAGGGCCATAAAGTAGCAGTCAAGGAGTGACTGTGAACAGAAGGAAGCATAGCTAGCAAATCTGTGCTAGCCATTCCCAGGTGTGTATGTGTAAATCAAACATCAAAGAGAGAGAGAGAGTGTGTGTGTGTGTGTGTGTGTGTGTGTGTGTGTGTGTGTGTGTGTGTGTGTGTGTGTGTGTGTGTGTGTGTGTCTCAGCTACTTAGGCAGGCACATAACACACTGGTTGGACAGACAGGGTGCTGGAGGTCTTAGCTTGGTCATTCAATTAAAATCTCAACTTTATTGCTGTGCCAGTGGGGAGTCTTACTGGGGATCTGGAGACAGAGGAAGAAACCAGCCCATGACTGACTGTGGTCCCTGTGTGTTCTTAAGGGAAGTTGCACTTGATGCAGAGAGCGACATCTGAACATATTGTGTGTGTACCTGCTGTCTTCTCAGTGTACATTCCCCACTCTTGCCAGTGGTGAGGATTGAGGCTCCTTGATTACTGGTTGGCAGTGGTGGGTCAAGGTCATCACACCAGACATATGTAAAACCACCAGCACTGAGCAATTTCTTAAATATCACTTTACCTACTTTTGCTTCTTAAAGTAGAAATGTGTTAACATCTTCAGAGAAATGTTTGTAGAAACAATGAAGCAGAAGTAGATGATCATTGCAATAAGAAGTGTTATATCTTCATTACAAATACACCTGTGCCAAGTGTAGACATCACTAAAATGAACTAAAAAGAACAAACTCGTATCTTGCAGACATTTGTTTGTAATGTGGCCTGATTCACTAGCAAAACTTTTGCAAGTATAACATTCAGCAAGACTTCTACCGTGAAAGGATAAAAGACAGGTGTGAGAACGTGGGCATAGTACTCCCTAAATGTAATATACCAGAATTACAAAGATGAGTATATGTGCACTAGTTTCTCTGCCTCATAATGTCAATGTCGTTGAGGCAAACATTGTTAATCTTGTCAATGTATCATGGTAATGCCATTGTTTTACCATTCAAATCTAGAAAATGTAATGTTTGTGTGAAAGAAGAGATCATTAATGTCAGCATTTTAATGGTATAAGACCGGAGAGTTGCAAAATGATCACATAATTCATGTTTCTTCTATGTTTGTGTGTGTGTGTGTGTGTGGGGGGGGGGGGGTCATCCTTTGACCAGTGCTTAGCATTGAGCATCAAAGACTGTCAGCCGTGACTATCAGTGAAAGACATTTCACTTTCCAAGGCAAAAACTCAAAAATGTATTTTTCAAATGCAAAGAATTAGCCATCACTACAGCAAATGAAACTGGTGGTGGTGCATTTCACTCAGCACTCTGATGCTCCCTTCTCTGTGGCTCAAATATGCTAATGCAGTAAGTTGCAAGCACCAGCACAAATAATGCAAGGTTTGAATCTAGATTACCAAGTGTTTTAATGAAAGAATTAGAATAAAGTCCTGTTGGTTACTTTTTATTAATAATTGAACATGAAGTACAATTAGCAAGTTGCAAACTGAAACTTGCAACCCAAGTCTGCCCAATCCCTGCTAAATACCGTGGCTTGCTAACACCTGCATGTTTTCATTATTTTTTCTGTTTTCTGTTCTATATACCTTCTGAAGAAATAGAAAGGAATTGTGAGGTGCATCAAGAGAGGTTTCAAGAGAGGAACATAGTAGTTATGGCTCAGGTATGAAAGCTAGCAATATTATCATACAACAGAATTGGAATTAACATTATCACTTGGAGGACATCAGACCATTTAAGCTTGACACACCCACACACGCACACACACACACACACACACACACACACACACACACACACACACACACACACACACACACATGCGCACATACACACACACACACTCACATGCATAAATACACACACAGGCTCATCTGAGTAAGGTTATCTCATATATATATATATATATATATATATATATAAATATATATATATATATATATATATATATATATATATATATATATAGATAGATAGATACCTACTGAAATAGCACTTAAACATGACATTAGACAATGTATAAGTCAAAGTGGCTGTGTTTGGGTCCAAATCCAAGCAGCAACAATTGGCTTTTATTATATAATATAAAATCAATGTTCTGCAATCAGTAAGTAGCAATAAAGTAGCAATATTTGCAAGTAGACATGTCATTAGTTGGGATGCCTATATATTATATTCAGTAATCACAAAACTGTTTGCTTTATATCTGTTATAACAATGAGACTGATGTGTGTTTTAAGACACATGAAAGACTTTCCATTCATATTTGGATGTGACAAAGGTTAACATAATTTATGTGTCAATTTGGACTGAATGTGAAATTTTAAAATGAAATATCATTAATGATATTTTCTATGATTTTTCTCCCCTACATATTTCTATCTTTAAATTAATTTGCAATATAACTCCTGCTGCAACAGAAAATATCACCAACACAGGGAGCTAGATTGGCCACTGGGGACCAAACCACCATACCTCCACATGTGGATGTCATGGTACAATCACAGGCAGCACAGACACCTAGCACTTTTGAGTCACAATCTCTCAATATTGCCTCCACAACTCCTGCTCTACCTGCTCAAACTGTGTTAGGTATCTCTGCCCCTGGGGCTAGTGTAGTGGCACCCACCAAGACTACTGCTAATGAAGGTGGTGATTACATCATCCCAACATGGCTGGTGGAGGAGATACAGGAGATATACACTGGTGCCTGCATCAGCAGAATTATGGAAGCCCTGCAATGAATATCCAAGACAATGCCCTATATAGCATTGCCTACAACAGTAGACAGTGATGCCAGTTCTACGGGTGAGAACTAGATTACTATGTTGAACTGGGATGTACCTCTGATGTCCCCTCCCTATAACTAGTCATGGTGCCTCCCAACATTTTGTGTCCATCACATCACTAAGGTGCTCAGGTTTAATTTAAAAAAAAAAACATACAAATCTCTTTTTTTAAACTCTAGAAATTTAGCAAAGTGTATAACTTGCCTGCATGGAGTACTATGGCACTCAGGTTTTAGTTAAAAAAACTCTTTACTTTTTTTAACTTGTAGCAAACTGATTCACTACAAATGAAGGACACAGTTGCTACAATGTATTTCCTGCTTGCATGGAGTACTACAGTGCTCAGGTTATAGTTTTGTTTTAATCTTTTCTCATTAAAAGAAAAAAAAGATTTTTTTTTTACTTTAAACTGTAGAAAATGGCTTGCTACAATGTAACAAGCAGTTGCTTCAGTTCAGATCACACACTGTGCACTACAGTGCTCAAGTTTGATCTAAAATTCAATACTGGCTTTTAAAAGCTTTTTATATATAGAATGATTTAAAATAGCCTAGTACATTTAATTTCATAAGACTTGTTCATTTATGCCATTATTAGAAAAAAAGACTGTTGCTTGCCTTGTTTGTTTATTTTTTGGTGGTTCAAAGATCACATACCGACTGGAACCATGACTAAATTTAAAATTCAATATGATCCTAACATATGTTAAAGTTTGAAGTATCTTATTTGACTGTCAGATATCCTGCTTTTTCTGATGTATTTCTGAAGTCTGTGTGTCATCTCAAGACCTCCTTTAGGTGAATCTTGCAAAATTTTTTGCTGTAAGAACTATTCTGTTTATATCAGCTCAATTTTGATTTGAGTTTGCCATGTACCTGAAGCAGATAGAGGTTTCTTTTCACTATAGCATGCTCACTCAGTTTGTTTTCCTTTTTATAGGAAAGATTGGTTGGTTTTGTCTTTAGTTTGTCACCTTTGTAACTTTGTTGTTGACTACATCTTGCTATGGGTCAATGTGACTCAGCACTAAAGAACTGGTTTCAGAAAAATAGTGTTGTATGAAATATTTAGCACTTTGATGTATTGTGTTATGTGACAGTCCTTTAATTTCATATTCAGTCTGTGTCTTTTTAATAAAGTAAACTAGAGCTATGATCTTTGGGTATGACCCTTGATTCCATGTTTTCTTGACTGTTGACAGTACGTTTATTATTTGGCTACAAATAAACTGGAAGCATGAAGACTCTGAGTTTAATGTTAATATTTTAACTGCAAATACATTTTAATTAATCTTGTTTTCTTGCAGGCACATGGGTGTAAACCATCATGAGACATGTTAATTTTACCGTACTGCCGATATATTGGTGCAATAGTAATCCTGCTCAGTATGAGAGGAACTTTAAGTTCCGACCTTTGGTGTATGTGCTTGTCTGAGGACCCAATGGTGTAAAGCTACCAGCTGTGGAATTATGACTGAAAGCCTCTAAATCAAAATCCTGTCAAAGCGTAATGATACCACAGTACTGTGGATCTCTGGTTGGCCAGGGATAGATGACCACAGGGTCAGTGAGGAGTGCCACTCATCAGTGAGTAGAAGCGCAGACAGAAGGGGGCCGCTTCTCTTCATCAGTGCACCACATGTACATGTTAAACCGGGTGCTAAATCATTTGTAGATGACACATACATGTGAAATTCACTGCAGTGGTCTACAAGATTCTGTCTGGTATTTAGTGCAGATGAGGGAGGCTAAATGCTGCTTCTGTAGTGTAAGTTACATTCCCTCAGCCTTCAGTTGTCTGCAGTGTGACTTTCACCGAGTCACTTCTCTATGTAGTGCTCTTAGGCTGTCCCTGAAAATGGATACTTTCATCCAGCTGGTTGCCCTGAGCTGTTAGCAAATCCACTGCACATTCGTATTTTGAATTCTTGCACCTTTCAGACAGACACTAATTAGTGCTTCACTATAGGCTGTTTGAGCACATGCCTAGTAATTTATTGGGTTGCCAGATACATTTTCAATAAATGTGAGCTTCAAAGGAAGAAAACTTTATGCATGCTAAGTCTGTTTGCAGTGTGAGGTTGTCTTGTTTAGGAAATAGCTATCAGTGCTTTTGCTGTGAATTTTGAAATAACTGTTCTATATTAAATCCAAGTTTCTTGTAAACATTGTAAGAGTGAAAAACGAAATTGTATGCACACTGATATGACTGAAGAGTGGTTAATGGTAATTGTAGAGAGGAAAATGAAGTATTGGGATACTGGAATGGATGTGGGGGCCCAGTTTGTTATTCGCCTAGGACCCTATTTGACTAAGATCTGGCTTTGCTTTAAGCCCAAACATCTGCTTTGTAGCACACTGATGAGGTTATCCTCTCAAATGTGCCCTATCTCACCCTTGTAGTAAACCTTCTCCTGCAGCATTGACAGTTGATACAATGTACTCTAGCTTGTGTACTCAGATAGGTAAGTGTTTGAATCCAGCAATGACTAACTTGTATCGGTGTGTGTGTGTGTGTGTGTGTGTGTGTGTGTGTGTGTGTGTGTGTGTGTGTGTGTGTGTGTGTGTGTGTGTGTGTGTATGTGTGTGCGTGGTAGTTCTAGGTAGGACTGGCTTAACTAACAGAGGTACTGTGGAAATTTTCACCAGGCAAAGGCTTCCCCATCAGTTTCACTCCCTTTCAGCCCAAACATCTGCTTTGCAAAACACTGATGAAGTCATCCATTAAAAAGTCATCTATCTGACACTTGTAGTAAGACTTTTTCCTCTGGTGCAAGAATTGGCACAGTGCTCTCTAGCTTGTGGAGTTAGGTTGGCAGGGACGCAAATCTAGCAATCACTAAATATTGTGTGTTATTACAGGAGACATGCATGAATGGGCGTACCTTTGTTGAAGGTTGTGCGTCAGGCCTGGCAAGCCAGTACATAAAAATCAACTGCCAATCATTAGTGGACCGGAGTTCCGCTGTGGCAACCCCTAACCGGGAAAAGCTGAAAGACACAAACAAACAAATTACAGTAACAGGCTTGACTTGATTATCCAACATTTTTGTGTGTACACCTCCACTCAGGCAAAACAATGATATGGGGAGAGATCTCGCACTGTTCTTTCACTCACTTTAAAGCCACATGTATGGCTTGCAACACAATGATGATGTCACATGTTCAAAAATATTCTGTCTCACACTTGTAGCAAGCTTCTCCTGTAGCACATGCAGTCAATACACAGTTCTTTCCATTGAGAACTTAAGATAGGCAACATTTCAAATCCAGCATGGTCAATACAATGTGATTCTAGTAAGATTAAACACTCCCTTATTCAGCATTCCACCAAAGCTTTCTACTCTCTCCCCATGTCAAGGTTTTGCTTGAGTGGAGGTGTACACACCACATGTGTTTAACAATCCAGTCATGACTTTTACTGTAGCAACTGGACCCATCCCATTTTGGTTTTGTAAGGGGAAGATCATACCTACTCAGTCTGGTAGACTTTTTTGAGAGGGTAACCAAGGCAATGGATGAAGGAAAACGGTGCATACCACTTACCTAAATCTGGCTAGGGGATTCTATACAATATGTCACTTAGGTATTGTAGACAAACCCAACAAACTGGACAAAAATCCATACATAACACAATGGATTGTCAGCTGGCTCACAGATAGGACCCAATAAGTCTGTATTGGTGAGATCACCTCCAGCACAAGCCCAGTCACCAGCAGAGTACCACAGGGGTCTGTGATGCGCACAATCATTTTTTCCAGCTACTTCTCAGAAATGAAGGCTAATGTCAAGAGCCTTTTGCTTACCAAGTTCACAGATGACTGAAAATTAGGAGTGATCATAAATTTCCCCCATGACACCAACACCCTGCAAGAAGGTCTAATGCAGATAAATGTCTGGTGCCAAAGCACGGAATAAAACTCAACACAAAGCAGAACATTATAATGCTTTTTGGGAAAATGAACCCTAGGCAAATTACTTCACTGATAAGACACCCCTAAGAGTTGACCCAGTAGTTAGAGATTTGGGAGCATATGCAGACAGTAATCTGGCCTTTGATCAACATTAAACAAAGGTGATAAGAAAATCATTCTACCCCGGCCAGTTTATAAGTAAGGGTATGACATCCAGTTCCAAGAAAGTTATAGTACCACTCTACTCAGCCCTTAACAGACCCATCATTGAGTACAATGCTCCTTTTGGGATATCTTCAGCAGTGATTAATGCAAATTAGTATTAATACACTGTACACAGTATTACAGGGTACATGTAGAGGTAGGTGTTGAGGAATCAGCATTGTTCTGAAAGAATAGCACCATGTTAGAAGAAGGGAGCAGTCCAGGTCACAATATTAAATATGCTACTGTTTTCTGTGTGAGTAGAACTAGGAATAAAAGTTTTTCTTTTCAATACTGGGCTGACTAATCTGTTCATGCAGGTAGATGCCTTCTTTAACTGGCTCATTTATCTTCTACTGACTGAAGCTCGGTTGTCTCACTATCTAGTACCTCCAGGCTATGTCACTTCCAGCAGATGGTAGTTGGGAGTTGATTTAATTTGAGTATGCATTGTTTTTGCTCCTGAATGTTTATAGCACCCATTACTGATGATTAATAATTGAGGACCTTGAGTGAATTGTGCTTTTCAAATGAGTGGTTTAGATTTCCCAGACCTACTGTTTTTACTGTCCTCTGATTCTTTCTAATTTTGTTTCCACCTTTTAACACTTGTTTTATCTGTTTCAGCTGCTAATGCCAACATGACATCAGGTGAGTTAAGCCTTTGATAGTAGATCACCATACAACTGTCTTTGCCCTTCAATGTCACCTACTTTGCATGTGTTACATTGTAAATCATATCTAGGCTTTTGGTCTACATGTTGTTAAGAGTTCCATAGTTGTTATTCAAATTAGATAAGCTGGTTATTGTACTTAACTGAATCTCTGGCAGTGGTTTGGAAATGTTTATATTACTGTATGAATGACCTGTGTTGGAAAATGTTTTTCATCAGCTGTTTTTCAGCTAGAGTATTCAGGATCTGAAGCTTCCCTGAATATTTATTGTTATCATTGTTTGAGCTGGCGAGCAGATGGTGATAAGATTATTTAGTGCTTCTTATTTCATCAAAGCTTTTTTAGAACATTTTGTTGCCACATACCCAGATGATAGCTTTCTACCAGATTTATCAGTGAGAGATCCTCCTGCTGGCTGGATGGTATTCACATGTAGTCAAGAAGAGTACTTGAAGTAAATGTCTAGGATATGCAGCCTCAATTAATACTAGTCACTGCATACAGTAAGTGCACATTACAGCTGCAGTATTTCTGCAGCCATTAAATTCCTATTTATCCTATTTATTTTACATCATTGCATTTCAGCAGTCTGGCTTAAGGTACTACCTGACTCTGTAAGACTGCATTCTTGACTTTTAATCTAGATATTGTCTTAGTCACTGACAGCTGGTGTTCTATTGTATTTTCTGTTTTGATTAATTATTCATATTTGCTGCTGGCATTTGTTTTGCTTCACAATGTTTCCTGTAACACTGGCTTCTTGTTGGACTTTTAGCTATTTTTTTTCATATTATCCCAAACTCATTATTTCATAAATACAGGTTATGAATATTGTGAGGGCATCAAATGGAGATTATTTCAGTGGCAGGGCTAACCACATGGCGGTGTAAACCTTGGCTTTAGATGATTGTCACTGTTGAAATGACACCTTGACCCCACGTGCAAAATATGGGAAATAGGGGCTGTGGATGGATGGATGGATGGATGGATGGATGGATGGATGGATGGATGGATGGATCAAATGGGGCCTATTTACAGAAAAGTATGAAATTATTTCTTAGAGGGGGAGGACACAAACTATCTATTAGAGTTACAGGGTGCTGCCTTGGTGTGCAGTCTCACAGTGCCAGGGAATTCCCTTGCTTTGTGAGATACACTGTTCACTTATAGTGTCTTGCATCCAAGTGAGAGTCTCTTTCACAATCAGACAGTAATAATTTATAGCTTGTTGCATGATGCAGAACTTGCATTCATAATGGCATTTGGTTAGATTCCAACTAAGGTCTTGTCTGTTGGCTTACATATATCTAAGTTTCTCCATTACTGAGTAATCTTGGTGGCTTAAGATGGAGCGAGTTATACTGCAGTATTAGATGTGCACAATCCTGACAAGCACATATCTCTACAGGCTTTCCATACCTATTCCCAAACCTGTATATGTTGTCAATATTTTTCAACCTATTACACAGTCCATTGCAAAAGTAAGAACATAGTAGAGTTACTAGATTTATAGTAAACCTTATCAGCAGCACCCAGAATATCTCACAGTGATCTATAACCTGTTTAGAACTTCATAGCATCCTAACATATCCACACCTTAAATGTCCCAGAAAATTCTTCAAAAAAAAAAAAAAAAAAAAAAAAAGATGCTCTGCAACTTATACAGCTGTTTAATGGTACACACGAAAAGCAGATCTGTGATCTCAAACCAACAATTAATACTCACAAAAATCTAATCTGAGTGTCTTATTTTACAAGGAATTATGGAAGCACTGTTAACCTTAAAAGAACTTCCATCATATAAATACTTGAAAAAACTCTTAAAAACATGCCTAGCAAACCAAAAGACTTGTCCATGTAAAATGCTCACAGATCAATGCCTAATCCCCCTACCATTTCTACAAGAAATTATACTGGTGTATACTCTCAGAGAAATTGATTCACAAATGCTAGTAATTTTAAGTGAATATTCTTATAGGACCAACATCACCTACACAGCACGTCACTTTTGTAAATATTAATATAACAGTGGGAAAATAACTAACTGTCAATAGTATTAGGCTTGATTTAAGATTACTATGTAATATGTGATGTGATGCTAGCTATGTTATATGGGTTGGAGACAGTGGCATTGACAAAAATGCAGGAGGCAGAGCTGGACATGGCAGAGTAAAAGATGTTAAGATTTGCACTGGGTGTGATGAGGGTGGACAGGATTAGGAATAAGTATATTAGATGGCCAGCCCAGGTTGGAAGGTTTGGAGACAAAGCCAGACAGGCAATATTTTGTTGCTTTGGACACGTGCTGAGGAGGGATGCAGAGTATATTGGAAAAAAAGATGCTAAGGATGATGCTGCCAGGTAACAGGAAAAGAGGAAGGCCTAAGATAAGGTTTATGGATGTGGTGAGAGAGGACATGCAGGTGGTTGGTGTGACACAGCAAGATGCAGAGGACAGGAAGAAATGGAAACAGATGATCCGCTGTGGCAACCCCTAACGGGAACAGCCGAAAGACGAAGAAGATGTAATATGTGATGCAGGACTAGCCTTTGGTCAAGTAGTGCCCTAGGCAAAAGGGCTCCACAGCACCTCCCACACCACCAAGTGGTGTGTGGTGTGTGTGGGCTCCACAGCACCCCCCGCACCACTTGGTGCCCCTATCCTTGCATACCTATACCATCCAGATTACTGGAAAAGTGCACCTGCTAGAGCAGCGCCCTAGGCGGCCACCTAGTTGGCTTATGCCTAAAGCCAGATATGATGAGATGTCTTTGACCCACCCATAGGCTCACCGCACTGTTTGTGGGCATGGCAAGTAGCAATGAGCAGTGATTTTTGTGGTTCAGGAAACAACATTGCATTTGGTGACTGGCTGCATACCTCTAAACTGTCCAGATTTTCACAGAATGGATTTTTGCCTCATATTTTTTTTTTGCTCATCATAAAATTTGTGTTTTTTTGGCAAATCATTAAGGAATGAAATCACTAAATAGTAATGCACATTTGAGTTTCAGACTTCATATCCTTCAGAAAATGTGTGCTAGCACAAATCCTGTTATTCTAGCAATTTTCTATGTTTGGGAGAGAAATATTTCAAATCTGTCACTATTTTGGGCCTTTGACTCCCAGTTATTTTAGGCTTTTCTAGATTTCTTGCACTAAAAGGCTGAGAGTTATGATGTTAATGACTGCATAATCAGCTGTGTTGCATGCTAATGAACTAAAAATCATGGCAAAATGATTTAGTAATGTATAAAATGAATATGAATATGTCATGTTCACTTTATTTCTGAATTCCAGCCCCTGCCAGAATGCAGCCACAAGAGAACTTTAAAAAAAAGGTTAGGGGTTGCAACTTGCTGCAGCGATTATAAACTTGTAAGTACAACAGGATCTCATACATAGTGTTGCTGCTGGAGCAGCTAGACTTTGGACTAGAAGGCATAGGTTGTTCTGACCAGGTTTGAACTACCATGGACTGCATGAAATTGAAATGTTACAGTGCTAAAGAGTGGACAAGGATGCTTTACAAGAAATAGTGGAATTCTACTGTCCTCACCTGAGGCCTTGAGGAAACTAAAGTATGTGTAGCTTTACATATACTAATCATATCAGCTATGATGCATAAATACGGGACTTTTCAGCAACCTACAGTAGACACAGTGGGGGATTTCATAAATCTCTGCCTCAAGAATATACACCATTTCCTCAATGCAATGTTGGAACATGTGGATGTCATATCTGGTTTCCACATACTCCAGAGGAGAGAGTTACCAACATGTAAAATTCCTGTGCCATAGCTCATATCTGTGAGGTATTGGGGGGGGGGGGGGGCAAAGACTACAAGAACAGAAAAGGGTATATTTTCATCAGCTCTCAGGTGGCCTGAAATGCATGAGGTATCATCTGTAATCTGTGTGCAGGTCACAGTGCCAGTTTCCACAACTCCTACATATGACACAATTGTGACCTGTACCTATGGTTTTCAAGAGGTGACTTCCCATAAAGACATCTATTAGGTGATGCAGGATATGCACTAGAATCTTGGCTCATGACACCTAGGAGAAAAATGCACAACCCCAGTGAACAAAGTTACAACACTGCATACACACAGACTAGAAACATCATAGAACCTGTGTATGACCTGATTTAATTAAGGTTCCACTGGTTTGATACATCTGGAGGTGTCCTGCAATATGACCTGGCCACCTTTGCCAAAAATTGGCTATTTGTGTTATTTTACATAACATTGCATTCAAAAACTGTTTTAGCAGGGTACAAGAGGACAGGGACTGTAGTTCCTGAAACCATAAGCAAGGCCAGCAGCCACACAGATGAGGGGGTCAGATGAGGAATCTGCAGCTGAGGATGATCATAGCAGATGGAGGCATGCACAATATGCCATGGCACTATTAAAGAGACAGTGAATAGCACATACACTCACCTTTTAATTAAAAAAAAATAACTAAGCAGATACAAACAGTAACATTGATGCGTACAAACATACTAACCTTTGCCTACCTGTGTAATGCCTGGCTACTGTGAGCATCAGAAATGGGCAAGTCCAGGCCAAGACATTCTCAATACCCGTAACAGAGGTGATTAATGAACCAGTAATGAACAGATAATGTTTACTTCTGTTTAAGTATTGTATTGAAGTAAAAACAGTTATGATTATCTATACAGGAATGTCATAGTGATGATTGATATATGCAATAAATACAGACAAAACTAAAAATAATGCATTCAAACTGAACACTTTGTTTACTTGCATAGGTATCATGTTGCCACCCTGTGCATCAGGCATAAATTGCTCATCTCAATCAACATCACAGGGTGTAGGGCAATGTCTGTGCAAACAGATGACCAACCATATCTATACAACCGTATAACTACAGAACAAAAGGGAATTAATTAAGACACAAATGACAAATTGCAATCCCACAGTACAAAGAAAAAAATGGATTTGTCAAAAACATACATTACCTGCTCACTGTGTACATCAGACATAAGCAGCCCACAGAAGACTTCCCAGCAGGTGTCAGTGCAATTGCAGCATCATCTGCAAAAAAGGCCAAGCAAGTTGTACTACATAAGTAATACTAACTTATTACTACTACTAGTACTACTACCTACTACTGTGACCATGATATCTAATAACACTACTGAAGTTAAGATGACTAAAATAATTGAAAATTATTACATATCTAAATCCAAAAATGACCTTTGAACAAACAAGCATTAGCTGGTCACTATGTGAATCAGACACAGGCAACCCTAAATTACAGATTGTGTAAAGGGCAGGGCACCATCATCATAATTTGCACAGTGGGGAGGGGGGTTACAAAAGAGTAAATCTGACAAAATGAAGTGTGTGTCAGAAATGAGGTCAGAGCAAGTATGCACTGTCATGGCCAATATCTCAGGATGTAAGAGGTCCATTTTGAAGAATATTTTTGTGTCTGTGTGTGAGGTGTCATAGTCAGTGTGAGATTGTTTTGTGGGGTCTACTTCTAAATTTTGAAGTTTCAAAACTTTGAATTTCTTGTGGTTGAGACCACAAGATTGAAGTTTTGAAGCTTTGAAATGTAAATGAAAAAAAAAATAAACACAAAAAAAAATTTTTTTTTATACATTTTTGCAGGGGGGGCAAGCCCCCCACACCCCCTGCTAATTAAATATACCAACTCTGAGATCGCACTACAGTGATGAAAACAGTAAATATACCTTTCCATGCTGTACGGCGATTTCCATTTAAATGGTTAGAAGTTTCAAAACTTCGATCTTATGGTCTCGACCATAAGAAATTTGAAGTTTTAAAACTTCAAAATTTAAAAGTAGACCCATACAGTGTGTGGATCTGCAGGAACATAGCCACAGCACTTAAGCTAGCAATATATCCTGGCATCCTATACAGGTGTGAGATATGGATAATAGAGGGTCCAGTTCATCACTGATGCCTCCAACAAGAACTACCTCTGCCAGGAGTTGCACTGCTAGTTCCATGACTCTGGCTAGAAGTCAGGGTGTTGCCTGAATACAAATGATATCTGTTGGACAAGTTGCCATCATAGGTTCATAGGTTCATAGGTTCATAGGTTCATACTAGGCTATCTGCCCAAGGGCATTTATAAGCCTAGCCCATAGTTATTTGGCTTTCGCCACCCCTTTAGTTTGAATAAAACTATGCCTATTATTTTGCTGTGCCTCTGTCAAGCAGTGACACTGAAGTAATCCCTGGGGTATATCTGCGATCCCCCATCCATCATGACTACATGACCATCCTTGTCTGGATGTGGACAGATCCACCACTGATTTAGCAGTGGAAGTACTACTGCAGGCATAGGATCTGGTACATCCATGGCCATGTCAGCTCACATCTGATTGTGTACTGGATGACCAGCCCTATAGATGCTGCTGCTCAACCACCAGACATTCCATAACAGACACTGCATAGTCCAGTTACTATTCATCCTGTACAAGGAGTCTCACACACACACACACACACACACACACACACACACACACACACACACACACACACACACACACACACACACTGTTCATGCAGTCTTGTATGTCAGAATGCACGGCAAGCAGTATTCTGACTGCCTCTTTGGTGGCCTTAGTGGAACTTGCCTATGCCTCTGCAATGGCCCAGCACATATGCTGGGATGGATATTGACATGCCAACATCAGGGGAGGGTAGGTCGCATACTTTCTCTGAACATGAGCACTGACACCTCTGTGTGGTACTTCACCCTGTCAATGGCTAGGGAGAGATTCCATCAGCTCTGTAGCTGGGACAACCACACTACCCTGATCAACTGTTCCCAGGCAAACTAATCAGCTCTCAGAGGGTTTTGTGTTATGGCTATGCATAGGCATAATGGCTGTGTCCATTACCACAGTGTGGAACTCTTCTGAGCTGTCTGGATCTTCTACAGTTGACAGGAACTTCTGCATCCCAGTAAGGAGTGGTTCAGTAGAATCCCCAACCTTAGTATCTGTTCACTCTCTTGCCACAACCTTTGCTCTGCCATTTGTATTTTTAATGATAACAGTAGTCCCACATCTGGCACTTGTGTAGTCATAGCCCCAGGCAGACATACCATTCACATCATTGACCACCTATGGAAGGGCTTATCGAATGAGGATCTAGGAGCCACATCCCATGGAGACAGACAGCCTGTACTATTACCACATTCTCAGAATCTGTGAAGGGAGGTTTCTATGAGAATGCCCCCCCCCCTCCCACACACACACACACACACACACACACACACACACACACACACACACACACACACACACACACACTTTTTTTGATTTGGGAGGAATATCCCTGTTGTAATAGAAAAACAAAATACATTCTACCAAAAAACACATGGGATGGGGGAGTTACAGGCTGATCTTCCTCTGGGAAGTAAGTATTTGATATGCAGGCATCAGTTATAATCATACAAATTGAGTTCTGAAAATATGAATACAAGCTCTGTAATATCCTGATATACCCCCCCCCCCGACAAAAGGATAAAACTTATGACTACAGAAGTGAGCAAACTGATTTAATGTACAAAGAATAATGCTTTAAACTACTAGACAGATAGAACGGTATAAGTACATACCCATGATTATAGTAAAAACATACATCTGTCTGTATGGTGTGAAATAAACAGTACATGCGCACAACGTATGAGGTACTAAATTAGCAAGATATTAATGAATTAGGAAACATGGAGAGCACAGCTGCACAGCTTTAAAACATGAAATATTGTTACAGTGTCATAGGTTTAATGACCCCAGGTGTACATTGCACTGCAATATGCTGTGGAGAACATCATGCCCAATAAACTCTGTATGCCCTTTTCATAAATATTTGTTTCCCAGAAAGCACGTAATGCTGTCATAGAAAACAGCAGCTCACCAAACATAAGGTCAGCAGTTGTACTGTGACTGTATTATTGGCATAACAGTTGGCATGGAACACTGTCACTGTTCAGGAATGACTGTAGAGAACTGGTGATTCATGTGCTGCGGCAAAATCTCAGAAAACAATTATACATATGTTAGACTTTGTTGGCAGTCATGGAAATAAGCTTGGCTTCGGAAAAGTTCACTGAACATTGAAAATATTACAATAAATAAATTCTTTGGCAAAATATCCACATAAAAATATATATTTGCCTAAGATCTTTACTCCAGTAAAGGAACACATTACCTTGCAACACTTAAGGCTTGCTAAAAAGTATCTTTATATCTATCTGTCCATCACTCCACAGTGTACACAGTTGGAAACCTCAACTTACAACCTTGGCATGTTAATTAACTTGTGGCATTTATAGTCAATAAACAATGTTTTAAACATTGTGTTCCTTTTTCATCATGGGTTCAATTCCAATGTGTTATCACTCAGAATAATTAACTTTTTATGTTCTACCAAGGCATTGTGTAGAAGTTGATCAAATGTATTTAAGGACAACACCAAATAACAACAACAACACCATGAAGATTTTAATCTCACTTTTGTTTGTGACAAGGTTGACATTATGAACACTATCAACCATCTCAGAGTATATGCCCAGAATTGACAATCTATCATTCGAAATGTAACTGAGACAGTAACATTAACCGGCATTTGCTCTGGAGCATTTGAATATATACTGATCAGCACACATTGCCAAGTTTTAGTGCCATGTTTCTCACTTCAAGTAGACACTGAAGACTTAATATGTATGGTTCATCCTATCACGTTTATGTGCACCCTGTTTCACAGATGTGGTTATCTAGCCTGTCTGTCATTCTGCACAGGCCGGTGCATGCGAGATCTGATTTGGGTGCCATTTCCCTGCCATTTTATCCAGATATCTTGGAGAAGGCTTGTTAGGTGATGGTAAGGTTAATGCTCCATTTAGAGCACAGAGGTGGAGTTAGGAGGAGTCCAAGGTTTTTATTGGACTTCTTGTTAAAAGTTACAACTGAAGGGTTCTGAATGGTGACAATACAGGGACACAATAAAAGGCTGAGGCTTAGA
Organism: Protopterus annectens; assembly: GCF_019279795.1. Lineage (NCBI taxonomy): Eukaryota > Metazoa > Chordata > Ceratodontiformes > Protopteridae > Protopterus > Protopterus annectens. Next base: position 1,843,650,681 of record NC_056739.1, read on the forward strand.
ATAACTTAGCTAAGCTTGTCACCTATGCAAATGGCATCACACACACCATTATAGTGACTTAAAAAAGTTATCATCAATGGAAGGAATATTTTCAATCCCATGTGCCACCTCAGTCATATAAGTATAGTGGTCAATAACCAGGCAATTCAATATTATGACTTGGCAACACAAACAGGTGTTCATTCATTTTTTTTCTGCTGTGTGTAACTTCTACACAAGCTGAAGGAAATAAAGGGTTCATTAGTAGACAATGCAACACCTCACAGAATCATGAGGTATATATGGATTCATGTATGGATGCCTGCCATTTCATAATAGCACTGGTTTTCAAAATAGATTATCAATTTTCTAGATATCAGACTATAAAAGCTGGACAGAATAATGCCCGAGTATGCATACTCTACCTATGCAAGTTGTACATACCTGGGCAAATTATTCAGTAAATGAAAATGTCTGTGGGTTCAAATCCAGTCAACAGATATTGCCCTCTGTTACTTAATATTTAGTCTTCTGCAATGACTACCTTAGAATAACATTTTACTCAGTTCACATATGCATTTCATAACTTGTAAGGCAAAATAAAATCTTTGCTATAGTCACACTTGTATTGAGGAGATTAAACTTTACTGTAAAAATGGATGTAATAAATCTAATTATTTATGTGGCAATATGCATTGACTGACATATATCACATGACATTTATAATATTTTTTCTATGCAGCCTCTCCTAAACCCACTATTTTTCATTATTATTTATTTTTCTTTTTTTATGCCATTTGGACTTACCTATAAACTTAACTGAAAATAATATCAAGAGTCACAGAAAAACATGCACCATCAATAGTTGTATACCTGGATTTGTTCAATAAGTTCCATGAATCTTTTACACACCCAGTATAAATGTTTTTATGAATTACTTGGATAAAATTTTCATCATTTGGATTGGAACTCCATTGCAATTACTGGAATTTGCTTGTGCTTTGAAACAGATCATCATGTTTTTTATGTTTAAATTCAATATTAATTATGATTATATTATTATATCTTATATGTGTGCAATGCTAGAGATGAGGAACAGAGTTTAACATTGCAAGTGTACTGGAAACCTACTTATTGCAAATCATTTAAAAATGTTTCTAGCTACCACATATTGCATCTTAAGAGGGGCATTATAAAAAGCTAATTAATTCATGCATCCAGACTCCCACTGGACAATCACCTCTTTGCAAATGAAGTTAAAACCTTGAGGGACATGCTTATTGAGGAGAGTTATATTGTTAAAGACGTATGTGACAAAAGAGATTTTGTTTTGTGTGTCATTATATTTGGGAGGTTGAGTCAATTGCTTTTGTCTAACCCACTAGTTACTCAGTTTTAAAGACTCTTAAAACTGAGGTTTTTGTACCCCACACTCCCCTAAGAGTAGAGTCATTAAAGAAGTTTTTATTAAGCATTGGACTATTAAAAAAAAACCTAGTGAGCAGAGTAGGGCCATTGAAAATGCTCCAGTTATTACCTCTAGTAGGAGACCTAAAGCTAAAAACTTGTTGTAACAAGTACTTCACTCTAGTGTAAGCTGTTTTACAGCTTACAGGTGCAGTCACTATAAACAGTGCCACTGTATTCATGAGTCAGTTCTCCGTGCGATCATCCACTTGGCCATATGGATAAAAAAGACAGACTTACCTGTAGCACTACTGGGTTATTTTAAATTGCACTTTGTGACTCTTGCTGAGCATTTTATTTTGGTAAAATAGAAAATGCACTAAGTAAAACAATTTATCAACACACATATAGCATCAATAATAGGGATGAAAATACAATTTTGACAATGCATGTGCCTGAATGTTTTGGGTTTAAGTCAATTTTATTTTTAGTATTAGATAAATATGATCATGATGTTAGGAAGAGTTGACCGAAAAATATTTTGGACCACATGGAAATTCTCTGGCAGCTTAGGCAGAATGTAACTTGGTTTCCAGGTCTTAATAACATCAGTATTTCTAATTAGCTTACACTGGGCAAGTAAACTATAAAATTTTTATTTTATTTTTTGGCCACAAATGTATTTTTAAATTGAAATTTATTCATAGTTATTTATTTTCTGTTGTTAGATAATTCACTTTATTACTTGATTTGTCACAAATTCAGTGTAATGGTACTTAAAAGAATTTGAATGGATTGACTGGTTCTGAAGAAGTTCTCATTGTGTTGTAGGATGCAAGTGCTAAACCTTTTTCTTGTTATTTTTATTATTATTATTATTATTATTATTATTATTATTATTATTCACTCTACTGTTATTGGTCCTGCGGCACACTGTATTTGACATTGGTTACTGCTATTTCATTTGCTGGGCGGCCACGGTGGTGCAGCAGTTAGCGTTACTGCCTCACAGCAAGAGGTTCTTCGGTTTGATCCTCAGCTGGGGTGCCTTCTGGGGGTGTCTGCATATCCTCTCTGTGGTCATGTGGGTTTCCTCCGGGTGCTCCAGTTTCCTCCAACATCCCAAAGACATGTTGTAGGTGGATTGGACACTCTAAATTGGCCCTAGGTGTGAGTGCGTGCATGTGTGTGCCTTCTGTGGAAGGTTGCGCACTGGACTGGCAACTTGACACCGTAAAACTCCACTGCCAGTCATGAGCAGACAGGTGATCTGCTGCGGCAACCCCTAACCGGGAAAAGAAGAAAACGAAGACTGCTGTTTCTTTTGCTATGGGAAATGGAAGTATATAATTTGTTAACATCTAAAGTATGTGACATAGTAGAATTTGACATTTTTTATCTGGTCCATAAGGGGAAAAAATCAATAGTGTCCCACAATGTTGTCCCAATGTAAGTAAGAAGTGTTAAGATAAAATTCCAAAAATTTTTAAACTGGTTCCATAAAGGCACTCCTGAAATAATGGGTCTACCTGGAGTAGAAACTACTCACTTGTGGACATTTTGGTAACATGTAACTCTGGCTGACTGATTTCTTTGACATTCAGTTGCTGTTTTAATTCATTATAAATAAAAAATGTAAAAATGAAGCACCAAACAGGTAGAGTACCTCCAATATTATCCATAATGACACTACACATAGTTTTAAGTATTTAGTTCTAGAGTTAATATATCCGACCATGAGGTAAGGAGACCTAAGGAATTATACTGAGAAAGAGGAAGGCAAATGGATCATTAGACTACAAGCTGACAGGGGACATGGGTTGAATGAGAGGGTTTCTTTGAAACCATTTCTCATGGACCGTGCCTTGAAACATTGAGCCTCTGATTCAGTATATTAATTCAAACACGGTTTAATGTTTATATATGTATTTTTATATTAGTATATGTTAGCTATTCATTAAGCACCTTTTAAATGAAATTATGCATGTTAGGTATATATATATATATATATATATATATATATATATATATATATATATATATATGCAGTGGCACTTTAAAATTGATATGGTATTTTTATACTGTGTTTTTATTGGTTGCTCTTTATGAGATTGAGTATTTAAATGGTGGTTTTAACACACTGAATTTGAAACTCTGATGAAGCGTTCTTGGAAACGCGAAGGCGCTTACTTTATTTTGTGAAAACAAATTATTGAGTTTTATCCTTCTGGTCTGCTTCGATTGTCATGGTGTACCTTATATTCTTCATTTTGGTCATTATAAATAAAACCCTAGCACCCAGAAATGTGTATATTATCTTTTTAAAGATGCTAGTAGAACACAGCTCTTATTCATACATTTGTATATCATGCATCTGCTTGTATGTGTCAGGTTTAGACTCTTTTGCTGAACAAATCACAACCCCACCCCAACCCTGTTGTCTTTTGTAATGGCCCAATCCAGATCATAAAGACTCTGACACAAGACTTGCTTTTCACTAGTCAAAATAGTGCAACCCTCATGTCTGAAAACTTCCTTCTGAATTTTAAACAAATCATTGACAAGACTGCTAAAACACCTTGACAGTGGGATAAAAAGGAGACTTAAAAATGATTGTTGAAACTTAAATATCACCTGGCTATTGAACTGGATATCTGTTTTTCCTTAGACTAAATCCAGTATTTTCAATTAAGTACTCTGAAAAACAATATAGCATCCTGTATATAGTCAACCAAAGATACCTAAGAAGTAGGAATAAAACAAAGTACTTTACTAAGGAAAGAAAAGGAAGCATTATTAAAACAATGTTCGGTCAAGTTAATGACTAAGTCATCAGTTCTAAAATCTAAATTAACAGTTCTCCTAAATTGGTTGAGATCATTATAATCAGATCTGGATTTCTTGTTATCACAATCCCCACATTCATATTTAAAGCATTCCCTCCAAAGCATGTCTTTTTTTAGTTTTGCAAGTAAAAATCCGATTCCTGGTGCAGAGTAGAAAATAAACGGTGCAGCTCGAACAGAGCAGGAACAACTTTTATTATATAACACAATTCCACAGGTTTAAATCTACAGGTTAAACACAATAGACATTGGGATTTGATTACTATAACAGAAAGTATAGGTATCACATTAGGTAAATACCCCACATGTGTATTTAAAACAGCCCCTAACATTAAGAAGTTACTTGAGAAGACAACACACACAGCAATATACAAGTCAAATGTTAAGGGAACTTCAAAATGTGGCTCTTGTAACCAATGTAAATACATCAATGAAGAGGTGCGATTTAAGTTGGACAATATTAAGACATATATCAAAAGTAAGGTAGGAAATTGTAATACTAGACAAGTAGTATATCTTGCAAAATGTGTTGTATGCCCAGCATTCTACATAGGTAAGACTGAGCGGAATTTCAAAAAAAGAATATATGAACATTATTATAAGATTCAGACTAAAGATATGAAGAATGCTTTGTATAAGCATATATTTAGCAAAGGGAATCAACATTATTTCAAATTTTCCATTTTAGAACATGTTGAAAGCAGTGTTTGTGGGGGTAATTGGAAAGTGTATTTAGCTATGATGGAAAGTAAGTGGCAGATATTCACAGATGCCACAAGTCTTCCAGGTATCAATGATAGTATTAGTATCAAACCATTTCTTATTCTTGACTAATTATGTTGTAGCTTTAGCACATCAGTACTGTTGCATATATTTTTAATTTTTAATATATATATAATTTTTAATATATATATAATTTTTAATATATATCTAATATATACTTCCATCATGATTTTTATATAATTTTGTATATAATATTTCTATTTAGATGTTCTTATATATATGCATATATATTATTTAATTAATTATTTTTGTATATTCTAGACAATACTATATTGAATTTTTAAGAACACAAGTTTCTAAAATATTGTATCAATTTTTTATGTGGATTTTTTAGAGTAAATTTACAATCATATATTTATATATTTATATATTGTATACTAGTTTCATACATTTTTATAAATTTTTACAAGTATAAGTTTAATTGTTTATAGAGTTCACAAACTTTTGAATCAAATGTATTAGATAAACAGTCCCCGGGATTCATGAAGCTCGGCGCAAGGCCGGCGTAAGGCCTGCGCCGGCGGTGCATGGAATATCCGGCGCAGTAGCGCCATATACATATTAATGAGAGTGCACCGGAATCACAGACACGTGCGTAGTGTACGTGAGCGAGCCCAGGTAGGATGCGTCTGGAGGCGTGTCTAAGCCGGCATGAGGTGAGCAACCTAATGTGCTGACAGCCACGGTCCGCCCACAATAGTAATGGCAGCAGCCAGGTCCCGTGCAGAATGAAACGCACGTACAGTATGCAACATAGTCCCCGTTCCAAATTAACGGAGAAGCAAATAGAAGCCACGAAGGCATAAGTGTACCCGCCCAAGGAGCAAAGGATACGCATAAGACCGCCTTCGTCCCGCAATGCACTGTCAGTGTTTACACTCAGAGAAGGTGTACAGCCGCATGTCAGTGCGCCGCACCGACATAGGAGCAGCGACTAAGGTCACCACCCGTCCCACTTTGGTTGGGGCAGTCTCTCCATGGACAGTTGTGTCCCGAAAAACGATTAGAAATGGCTGATGTGCTACGATTGTAGGACACAATGATATCCCGTATGTAATGTAATGGTAGCATGAATTGGTTATTTCTGTAACAGAAATACCGAAATGACACAATAAACAGAATAAGCAAGGAAATTGCCACAATAATAAGCAAATTATTTAGGCAAACAAGTGAATTTCTATGCTATATAGTGACCGTTTGTATGTGTCGGCCTGTAAAGGCAGATGTGAGTCCCGGAAATATCCCAGATCGGAAAATGGAAAAGGTGGAAACCCCAGCAGCGACATGGGCATGGTCACCAGGGTTACCTGCTGTCCCAATGTGCCATGGACAGTCCCTGATTGGACAGTCGTGTCCCTGCAACAATCGTAAAAATGGAAAATGACCCCCGATCCCCTGCCACGCAAATTCCCGCAATATATATGTAAATAGTAGCATAAAACATATACATTACGATATGGAACACAGACATAGCATAAGAAAAGAAATAAGGAACCCAAACGCTTACAGAATAAGCTCATAGTATGGCAAACAAGTGAAGTTCTGTCAACTGCACTAGCCCTGGGTATGTGTAGTCCTGCGAATTCCGAAGTGTCCACATAACATGCCCCACTATGGGCATTGGAAAAGGTGCCAACCATAATGGTCACAAGCAGTAGTGACAGTACATAGCCGGGTAGCTGTGCTGACATAACAACAGTAAGGAAGCAAGATACCTCAAACACAGGCAAACATGTGCATAGCAACATATCCCAGACCCAGCAACGTCTCTGTTGCATACACTGGATGGTGTATGATGAAGTGCAATATCCAGAAGCAGAACCCATGCATTCGGATGTACTACACAATAGCCTCATTGTACATGTCAGTGACACCCATGTATACCCCTGCACCCAAACCTGCTAGCATCCGTGTGCAGCTATACAACCACACACAATGTGCATACCTGAACTGTGGTAAGAAGTTTGTGTTAGGCAATGCCACGCTGGCAAATACGCACCCCACATGTCACCAACCCACCGCAGGTACAGATATGTAAATGGCTGCATGTGAATGTGTCAGCAGAATGTGTACATCCGCATGTAGTATGTACCCGCCCAAACCATCTCGGTTTCCATACCACACCGTGCACATAAGTGTACACATGTGGGCAAGTCCGGTCGTTGGCCCACCGCATCGATGATTATCTTTGCAGTGAAGTCGATCACATATAGCGGAACAGGTGCCTACCACACAGGACGCCCTAACAGGGTGCTACAGGCAAAGAAGGGGAAACTGGGACATCACATGTGGAGATTAGCGTGGCTGGACGGACAAATACACACGGTCAAGGTAAAGGATGGAACAACATGCATATGGCTGGATGGATGTTGTTCGGAGAATATATAGAAACACATATGAAGTTCCAGTTTACACTCTAAATACTATATAATGTATTGAATTGTACCGCATAATATGGCAGTAGAACTAAGCCTGCATGTAATTGGTGAAGCTAAGCTGTACTGTGATGGAATTCTGAACCTGGCAGTAAGCAGGACAGCAGGCTCATGTCTGTCATCATTAATTATTTGCTGGGTTACAGAACAATAAATGTATGTACATGCATAACAGCACTCCTTCCCCAGAGGAGGATGGCCTTGTGAGCTCAATCAAGATAGCAGTACAACTCCCAACCAGAGAGACAAAGCAACGATTAAGAAATTAACTGTCCACTGTATCGTAACAGTCTAGGGTCCTTGAAACAGCTACAATCACAAAAGGATAGTGTAATGTACAAGGTGCCTTGCAAGGCTGTGTTATTCCCATGAGAAAACAATTTAAAAGCACGAGCCCAGCACCCACGTATGTATAGACTATTGCGGACCATAGTGATGGAAATGCCCTGTGACCGACCACGCCAGTAAGGTGGGCAAAAGCTGATTGTAAACACTATATAAAGAAACTGCTTACTGTATAGAGTCAGACAAAACTCTCATACTTGGACTGTACATTATTTAGCCTGCCTGTGTACACTACTAAAACTTTCCGAACCCGAGCCTCCTGTGTTATCGGCTGTCACTTAGAAAAGCCTACTGATAACTACAGTCTGGTTGTAACAACTTATTTCACATCGTGATCCTTGTAATCCGGAATTCCCTTGGTAAGCTACAGGTCAGAGTGCATGGCTGGTTAGACATGTACGCTGGAGAATATGCATAAATGGTTCTTCTTGAATGAAAAGACCTCCGACTGAATTGTTGTGTGTAAAGAGGCTGTTTACTGTCTGATCTGTGGCTGAAAAGCGGAAAACTGGATCCCAAGAAGAAAACGTGCAGCCTTAAACAGGAGGCCCAGGTAAGGAGTGTCTGCCTTTTGTGTCTATTGTAGATCAGGGACCAGACTACATTGTGTTTCTGTTAACAGTAGTGATATCGGTCAAGACCTACCCACATACTGTTAAATCTGAACATAGGTCAGGGGAACACACAGCAGAGTAAATAGTCATTGTAGACACTACAGTGGATACAGGGAAGGAGACACACGTGTTATGACAGAAGGGTACGATGCAGTAGTGTAGCGGATATGTGAGATTATCAAGCAACAGATCATGTGATCCGCTTGACGGGTGACGTGAAGAATATGCAATCGCAGAGAGCACATAATTGTGAGTTACGCAGCAAAATGGGGTAATAAATATGACATTGATGGTATATTAGGCAACATATCGTTACTGAAACATTGTAATCCCTGAAAATTTGATGCATATGTTCCAAGGTAAACACCTGTTCCACCCTGAGAGGGATATGCCCTCTCTGGCCAGTCGTGTCCTGTAAATAAACCGAACAATGTCAAATGTCCTGATATCTCAGGACAAACATTTCCCAGATATATATCAAGATGGTAGCGTAAAACAGTAAATTTGTATGTGGAACAGCAAAATATAATAATAAACAGAATAAGCAACTGAAATGCTACAACAATTGGTCGCCTCCTGGCAAAACGTGAATACCTGTCCTATGTACTGGCCGTGGGTATGCATTTTCCAGGCAAATTACACGCTCAACACTAATGTCCCACATTGTGCATTGGAAAAGGTGGCAGCCCTAAGATGTGCAGGCGACAAAACAGCGACAATTGGGTATCCGTCATGCACATCGGTGGACTGAGGTAGTGTACCAAGGGAATAGAACTCTACAAATGGCTAAGCATCATACGCACACAGAGAAGATCATAATACAGTAGTACCGACCGCCCCCCCCCCCACAACACCCTACCACCTCAGATACCACATGCAGGATATTAAGCGGGAGGGCAGGATAGTCCCCACATCGCTATCCTGTGGCAACAGAGGTAGCACAACGAACAAATGTAATAGAAGCTATTGAAACCACATCCCGAACACGTAACATACCTAGGGACACCCGAGTAAGAACACAGTACTAAAACAGAGTGAGGATATCTGTCAATTAATTGAAGTACCGAACCATCATGCAGGACAGGAAGGCCAGGACCCAACCCCCGTAGCGTATAGACCGTGGACACCAGAAGATATCTGCAAAGTCAGAGAGGGAATTCCCCATCCACAAAGTAACCGCTATTCACCATCCAATACCCCTGTATCTCCTGACCGGAAACCAAAAGGGGAATGGCGGATGGTACAGTATGTATAAGCTGTAAATAATGTAAGAATACTTAGGGTAGCGTTGGTGCCAGACCCACACACTATATTCAATGCTATGAACATGCCACAGAAGTATCTTACCGTGGTACATATAAGCTATGCTTACTTTGCAATACCTATACATCCACATAGTTCGTATTGCTTTGCTTGTACAGTCAGGGTGACAGATACAGCCATACCCGCTATCGGGGCTACTGTGAAAGTACAACGATATTCTCACAGGGGATGGCTAGCTACATTCCGTGTCAACTCCACCCGGGCCAGTCAAGCTCCACTTTAATTGATGATATTCTGCTTATGCCCCTACCCAGCAGCAACGTATGGAAGATACAATATCATTATTGAGATAAACAGCAGAACAGGGACATAAAGTAAGCAAGCATAAATTGCAAATACAGAGAATACAGGTCAATTACATGGCATATCTGGTATCCAAGTATGGTAGAACATCACATGACGAATGGAAGGTAGCAATATAATAAGCACCCAAGCCAACTAACAAGAAGGGAATGATGTCGTGTCTGGGCCGACTAACACATGTTACATCTGGATACCAAACAATGCTGTGGAATCCGCTGTCTTGTTTGCCTTAACCTTTAATACACCCATGGCAGCACAACACATAGTACAATCGGATTACAGTAGCAGAAACAGCGTTATGCAGACTAGAACGATTGATAGCCTTAACAGCTGTAGTAGGTCTCGTGAATAATCATAACACATGTTGTCAGACCGTAGATTGTAAGCGGAGATATATGACGGCAGTCTTGATGCAACAGCAGGGAAGTAAGCAACGCCAAATAGATGACTACTCATTGCAGTTGGACACTGTGGCATGGTCACTGCCACATTGTGTACAGGCAGTTGTTGTAGCACCCATGGCAGTACAGGCCCCGGCCGTAATGTTACTAGACCACCCTCTCACTGTGAGAATGTGTCATGCAGTTGCCATCAATCTGCTGCAAGAGAAGATAGAATTCCTGACTCGTGCTACACATGTGTCATGTCTGACCATACCACTGAGTCAACCTCACATGGTGATTGAACGCTGTACAACATGAAACCTATGAACGCTACGCCTGACACCTGTGTATGGTACATCACACAGTAGCCTATACGAAATGGCTTAAATAACTACACACAGACATGATAACACTGATATACCCTTAGATGATGCAGAGGTGACAGTTAATGTGTACGGATCATGTAGACAGAGTCCTACAGGAACGAATGAAGTAGTTTATGCAGTAGTTATTGATAATGACATTGTAGACGGCCAAACCCTGCAGCATAACGTGTCTGCTCAAGCAGCAGAATAGATAGCTTTAACACGTGCTTGTACTGTAGCGGAAAAATGATGTGTGGACATATGTCCCGATAGTCATTCTGTTGTCTGTGCAGTGCATGTTTATGAGCAGCAGTGGAAGAATAGGGAATGATAACATCCACCGGTAAACCGATTAAGCATGCGCATACGAACCTGAATGCATTACACTACATGCAGTTACACACTGAAGTAGGTAATTGTAAATGTGCAGGGCATAGAATGCAACAGGATAACAGTAGGAAGGTTGAGGCATGAGCTCATGCACCTGCAAAACAAGCAGCCACACTTGGAAAGTGTCTGTGTGAATGAGGAATGACAAACCTCAGACTGTTTAGATGTAGAAACTGTACAAACAATGCAAACAGCAACTACGAAAGCAGAAAAGCCGACGTGGTTATGACGAGGAGCAATCCTTGAACACGGACTGCACATATCCACAGTGAGAAAGCCAATATTAACGCCTAATATATTCAGATATGCGGCTTTGTGGAGCCATGGGTACAGACATGTCTCAACAGGGGGGATGGTACATTTGGTTAACAGAATACCCGTAACATACGGAATTACGAACCACATACAAACCTCATGAGCAGCGTGTCACGTTTGCCGAAGAAATCAAGCACAGGGAGAATTTAAACCGAAGGGAGTGAGTTTACCAACACCACCCTAACCGAACGGTGCTATTTGTATGGAATTCATACATCTGCATAAATGTGAAGGGAACAAAGACTGTTTAGCGATTACACATATAGATAATCAAAATGGCTAGAAGCATTCCCAACCAGTAATCCGGATGCAGCAGCAGTGGCAAAGGTGCCAGTAAAATTAACTATCCATAGATCTGGCATGCTGTAAAGAAGCTACAGTGACAATAGAACACATGTAGTTAACCAGACAATCACGCTACCTGGGGATTACTCAGATACCATGAATGTCAATTGCATGTACAACCCACACTCAGCACGACTGCTGCCGCCGCAGAATGGGATCCCGAGAAATAAGTAGAGGAGTTGGGTGGGTGACATCCAGACGAAGTTACATGAACTGTCTACCTCTAGCATTGTTGGGCAGGACAACAGTTCCAAAGGTAAAGTCCTGCACCCACTTCAAGTAGTATGTGGAATGGCATATCATGTGCCAGAGTGGAAAGCTGTCATGCCTGCAGAGCCGGAGGTCGATGACTCAGTAGTAGGTGACATGAGAGGATTGTTAACTAGTAACACTGTTCCTCAGTTAAAGTCTGTTACAGATAAGAGCAAACGAAGACGGAAGCATAGCTGACACCAGTATCCTGTGTGTATGTCACTGTTATCCAAAGAACATTATTGCCAAGTGGACAGTGCGAATGTCTGTACCGGGTACTGTTGGCAACGCCACCGCAGTAAAGTGTGCAGAGAGGTTGTCCTGGGACCACGCCACATTTCTCAAACTGGTAAAGGATATCAAGTCTGATTGACATCTCGTAGCTGATATACCAAAGAGCCCGAATCACCCGGCAAAGACTGTATAACAATACAAAGCAACCCCAAAGACATTTATGTTTGCTGTCCTAATGATTATACACCTATTAACCATGTTTGTGTTTACGCTATAATTTCCGAACCTCACCTGCATATAACTACACGGATACAAATACTGATACGTGATGAACTGGCCACAGAGTGTCTTCCACACCTCAACAGATCCCTAGGCATGATGCGTGTGCAGATAGAGACCAGGAACACTTTAAATTGCTGTGTTTGTACTGCCATACCTACATCATATGGAGGACTTCCGATGCATGTGGTCCCCTTGGGGATAGATCGAGACTTGTGAATATCTACACTTTGATACAGGTTCTGTGACATCACAGGACAACGTGGCAATGTACTTACCTGTTACACAAAAAGGAATTGTATGTTATCATAAACATGGTACAGTTGCAGTTGGTGGGAGTATTTGTAACATAACTGTGTCTTACTTAATGTCATATAACAGCCAAAGATCACAGTACTACTTGTAGCACCATTCCTAATTTGTATTGAAACATCATGAGAACAATGTTGAAGGATGTGCAGAAACATCCTGAATTGTATAAACAGTACTCTGTCAGAGACAGGAATTTGTTACATGCAGAGGTAACCCGCATCAGTAATAAAGTAGAATATAGTTATGTTGTTTGTGGGAAATAAGCATAGCAATGGTTACCTGGGAAGTGGTCCAGCAGTTGTTATTTGGGTTGTCTGGCTCCAGTCACATGACATACTGTACAATTGCCTGTGGTGCTAAACTAACTATAACACATATAGCTCAAGAACTGGGAACACAGTTGGGAAACCTACTAATCCACTGGGAGAAATGGAAGCTGTTCTGACATGTCAGTCCTCTGCAAGAGATAAAGGAATACCGATTCATATGGACTTCAGTGACAGCGCCACAACCTGGGCTGGAACACCCCAGCTTCTGGAGTAGTGAAAGCAATCAGGAACAGAGGAGGTTATCAAAACTGTCGGAGGAAGGATGAATGTGACTTCCCGCCCTGAACATGTGACTGATGAACTCGATGCAATGAGAACTGTTGTGTCACAAAATGTAATAGTGCACGACTGCACCGTGGCGCTGAGAATTGGTACGTGCGCGCTTACTGAAGAAGATCGCTGTGTCCAACTACCACATGAAGAGACCAAAAGCAACGCCCACCTACAGGTAATATAGCAGGTGTCATCCATGGCGGAAACAGGCCCAAACCCACTGCCGAACCATTTCCACAAACCATTGGGTGGATGGGGTCAGTCATACTGAATATCATGAATGCCATTTGTGTTGTTCTGCTCATATTGGGAGCATGTGTCTAGTTTGGATACTGTGCATGTAAGTATTAGGGACTCTGGCAACATACCTGTACCCGAGACTATGGATCAAGACCTGTAGTGGTATTTGTCAATAGAAAATGCAATCCTACTTGCAATGTACATCAAATTACCTGCCTAGTTAAACGGTCCACAGAGGAAGACGCCAGGAATGAAATAATGTTGTATATGTCTCTGGATAGAGTAGAAGCAATCAAAGGAGGGAGAATGTTAGCAAAATGCATATTTAAACATAATATGACGTGCAACTTTAGAAGCTAATAGTGTATAATGCATATTATTCTACCTGACAATATAGCAGTACAGCTTCTCATGCATGTAATTGCTTGTAGTGTAGCTGCAGTGTGATTGAACCCTAACCCTAGCAGTAACCAGTGCAGCAGGTGTATGTCAGTCAGCATTACTCATCTGCTCGGTTACAGAATAATACATGTATGTACAGGTATATCTGTCATCCTTCTACTGAGGAGGATAGGCTTGTGAGCTGTAACACAGAGTACAGCTGCTCAGCAGAGAGACACAGGAACCTAGTATGACACGGAGTGAGGACTGAATATGAACAGTGTTGGAACCGTGTCAGAGCAGAACTTACCAAAGTACAGTCTAACTGAATATGTGTCTCGCAAGGTTGGGCTATCCTCTTGGGAAAACATGTAATAAGCATTACCTGAGCACTGCTGTAGGAATACAATGTTCTGTACTCTAGCAATGTAAATGCCTCGTGACTGACAACATCATTAATGTGTGCAAAAGATGATAGTATACAGAATGCTCATACAGATGAACATGTATAGAGTTGAACAAATGTCTAAACTTTGACTGCATACTCCTTTGCCTCCTGCTGCACAGTAATAAAATGTTATTAATCCCAGCTTCCTGTGTTAATGAGTGTCATGTTGAAAATACGAATGAGTGTTACAGTTTGATTTAAAAGACTTAATTGACAGATGTTTACGTTCTAGCATTGGAATAGGTCAAGACAAACATCACAATGTCCATGTGTACCACATACACACAGCCAGTAACATGCAGTAGTAGTGCATGAAGGCATACACGACTGTGGGAAAAGTACAGGACATATGGCACGTGCCAAGTGCAGATGCATGACACAAACACCAGGATGGGTGTCCCTGCAAAGAGGAACATGTGCCAACTACACCTCCCACAGATGTACTGGCAATAAAACACATGGCAAACACACAGACACACTACTGTCCAACACATGACTGCAACGGAGCCTGGTCAAACACCAACATGAAGCATGCACAAACAGGGACTTGAGTAATGTTTGCCTTAACACCCCCCCATAGGCCAAAGAAGAATAGAATGGACATATGCATGGAATGCTGTGAAGGATGTGTGGTAGTCCTCAGTATCACAGTGTTAGGGACACAGATACACTGTCATCAACTGTGACGTATGTGCAATGTACACAGCATACCTGCATGTAATACAGAGGACAATCATGTGCCACAGAAATATACAGTGGCGAAAGACTATAGTGGATAGACAATTGTACATGTGACAAACTATGAATATAGGTTCACACGTCCATAGGTACAGGGTAGGCCATCGTCCCAGGCCCAGCCATAATACTACACCATAGTTAGGATGACTTTGCCAACCTTCTGTTCTTCAGATGAAATACCCATGATATTGCTGTATCTCCGACAAGCAGTGATAATGATGTAATCCCTGGCCTATACCTGCAATCCTCCATCCAATGGACAACATAGCTGCGAACAAGGCTAGGAAGGATGTCTGTCTCACATGTACTGTGATGTAGATTCACAGCATAATGATTGTATGGGTGATATATGTGTCACCCAAACACATCCCATGAATGACCGTGACAAGGTAAATGTCACCTGCCCTAGTGATTCTGAGGGATGCGGATACAGTAGGTGAAGCATACACATGACATATGGGTTGACATGGCCTTGTATGTCAGGCACAGGCCAACAACAAACAGCAGGTATGTGACGGATGTGGCAGGGTCCTACATGTGGGGCAGCATTACACAAAATGGTGTCATCCTGCATCTGTACAACGATCAACCTATGTGGGCTTCACAGCTGCTGTAGGTGTATGGTCAGATACAGTCTGAATGGGGCAATGTAGTAGATCATAGGTGTAACACGAATGGGTACAAGGGAACAATGACCTAGCCTGATGTAGATGTGAATCCCTGCACCAACAGGTGGGCAATGTAGAAGACCCACACAACCACGATAGCAACGTGTGTGGAATGAATGGTGACCATCCAACACTGTCCCCTGATACCTGGTAATCACCCCTGTGCTGAGTGGACAGCCACCTATATGCTGGACACGGGTGACCTAGTACTTCCACAGGTATGATGTTGCATGACGTTGCATTTAGCTGTGGGACATGTCCCTGACAGCAGATATGCATATCTGGGAGGCGCCTTCGAAGGATATCTGTGTCAGATGTCTGTCCCACTATGGCACCTGTGTTGCAGTCATCTACAAACACTGTTGCCCATAGCACCCCTGTGTGTGCCTGTACCGTGAAGATGTAGGTGTATGACAGGAGTGCACACATGGAAGGGCCCCATGGGACACCACTTCTGACAGGCAGTAGGTCTGATATGCTGCCAGCAACTATGACCGTGTGGGTTGTGTCACATAGACAGTTTACAACACATTCTGTGATGTGCGTGTTCACATCCCAGCCAATGGGTTTATCAACGATACCTGAGGGGGGTAATGTGATGAAGGGCTTTGCCAGGTCGAGGTAGGCTGTACGGACTGCAACACCCCCATCAGTGGCCTCGGCGACTGTCCCGAAAATGTCGACCATGCTTTAAAGGCATGAACCGCCCCTGAACAAGACAAACCGTGTGTGAGGCAAAGTAAGTATGTCCCCTATGCAGTCATGTACGAGCCACAGTATGATCCCTCCCCATGTCTTTGCAGATAGGTCTCCTCAGGGTAATGGGACAGGAATAGCCAGCCTCAGTGGAGGTATTGGCCTTCTGACGTGGGACTACAGTTGCCATGTGACACAACCTGGGTACCCTACCTGAGGTGAGGCTACAAAGAAATAGCTGTCCTAACTGTGTGTCCAATTCATAACCGAGATAGTGGAGTACACAGCGGGGTCACCAGCTGGTCTCATCGATGCTATGTCCACTACCCTGGAGAGAGCATGTCCCACCTGTGTGTCACAGAACATTTGGTGACCACAAACCTGTGGTACACACATCACCTCATGTGTGGGGGAGGGTGTGGAGATGTCCTCACTGGACTTGTCAGCCTGTATGTTGGCAATGTGTGTATGTTGAGTAAACCCCACCTCTATGTGAACCCAGTCAGAGCATATGTGGGACTGAGCTCCCAGGTGTCCAGCATAGCAACTGAAGGTGGTATGATTGTTAGCCAGGTCCATGTAGGTATATCTGTGGAATGTGCCCTGGACTATTTCATGACAGTGTGTATGTCTACACATATGATGACCAACGGGCTCACACCTCACAAGGTGTCTGCTCCACCTTGTAGTAGCCACCTCCTCGTGTTGTACATTTTGTGTATGGCTGGGGTACACCACACTGGATGCTCGGCATTGGTACACTGAACCACAGTTGGGTAAGTGAATGACTGGCTCATGCAGTCCTGTAGGTACTGGTAGATGGCAATGTGATTGATGCAGTGGCTGCCGCATCATCGACCACTGGCTCAGGGTCCTTAAAGGAGACCACAGTACTGCGCAGTATTGTGTAGTCTGCCTGTGAGCAAGCAATGTGTATGGTAACTGGCAACACTCACAGCAACGGATGCCAAAAGCAGAAGCCAATGTCCAAATAACATAGATCAACTTCTGCATTACAATATGTGTTATCATACATGTATTGACATGTGTCTGCCAATTACAATTGGAAATGGCCAGTAAGACTGGCCTAAAGTTCCCATGATGTACACAGTCTGGGGGTGTTGTTCCGATAATAAAGTGGCAATACATCCCAATCGTGACCTCTGGGTATGGTATGAAAGTGGTTGTTAACCTGCAACATTGGATGTATAGCATTGGTTTCTGGTGTCGGAAGACTTGGTTCCTGTAGCACAACACAGTATGGGTAGTCAAGCACACATACACGATTGCTGAACACACAGCATCAGTGAAACCCAGTGCTCACAAGGACACAGTCCGACAAGCTCTACACTTTACATATGCACAGTGGTGTCCATTGTAGGACCCAAAAATTGTGGAAAGAACCAAATTATGTCTTATTTCAATGCGGACTGAAATCATTGTCGTCACAGGTACACATATGCACCGCAAGAGTGTTTAATGTTGCTGATAGCTGTGCATGTAATGCAGCACAGATGCACAGCAATACCCAGGGTACGGGGTCCATAGAACTGCGCCCACATCACAGTCCCGCACACATGACGGATGTGTAATGGGTACTGTCAATTGTTGCAGTCAAGGGATTCTGGGTATGTAGACTCTGTGCTCGGTGTTGTTTCGCAGGCAATCCTTTCTCCCGCCTGGGAGGGATGTGCGTATCACCTGCCTTACTCTCCGCTAATAATGCAAACCATACTCCGGAGAATGCTAAATGTAGGTGTGTAATGTGTACAGCCCTATACTACTGTCCAGTAGGCAATTGTCATGGATGGACACCCGTATGGCCAGAATGGCACCCACAACTGCAAACCCGGGTAAATGACATAGCCGCTGGAAGGCATAACACAGGAAATACACATAGGGACTACAGTTGACATTCCACATACAAAGCAGGACCGTCGTGCCAACACCGGCGCATACAGCACTCAATCTGCCAGCAACAGACTGAGGAGCACCCGCTACCGTACAGCGTAACACATGTGCGACCTGTGGAACACATACTAATGGCACACACACAACGTCAAGTAGGATATGTAAACTATGGCTTTCCCACCTATGAAGACAACATGGTTAAATGAATGCATAGGTAAGCAACATGTTCCGTGGTGTTATATTGGAAATATAGTGACGGATATGTCCCATTGGGATGTCTGAGGTTTATATGAAGCAGTTGCTAACCAGCATCTTTGGATGTATGTAATTTGTTCACAGTACTAAATCAGCTGGTTATGTAGCACCATGTGGAATGGGTAGTCAAACAGACATCCGCGACATTGGGAACATACACCAGCAGTGAAAAGCACTGGGCAGGTGGACACAGTCCAGCAACATCTAACTTGACATATGCACATCGGTGTCCATTGTAGGACCCAAAAATTCTGTTCAGAGAATGCCTGCTAGCTTCCTGCATTACTCATGTGATCTAATTGTCGACACCACGCCACACGTGACATATGCACGCAAGCGTGTTCAATGTTGATGATAGCTGTCCATGAACTGCAGCACACATGCATAGAATTACCCAGGGTATCGGGTCCATTCAGCTGCGACCACATCACAGTCCAGCACACATGAAGGATGTGTAATGGGTACTGTGCACTGTTGCAGTCAAGGGAGTCTGGGTATGTAGAATCTGGCCTCGTGTTGTTTCAAGCAGGCAATCCTTTGTCCCGCCTGGGAGGGACATGTGCGTAGCACATGCGCCACTCTCCGCTATTAATGCAGACCATACCGCGGCGAATGCAAAATGCAGGTGTGAAATGTGTACAGCCCTATACCAGTGTATAGTAGGCAATTCACATGGATGGACAAGCGTATGACTAAGATGGCACCCATAACTGCAAACCTCCTCCAATTACAGTGCCGTAGTAAGGCATTACACAAGTCATACACATAGGGACTACAGTTGACATTCCCCATACAACAAACACAGACAACCGGCTGATGAAGTCTAAAGCAAAGACGAGGTACTGTAGGGACCGTCAGTGACCAACCAGAGCACACCAAGAATTAAAGGCAGTCACCATAGTCTATTGGAGCCCACTTCGTCTGCTTTATAAGCAGACTTATTCAGACTACATACAATGCAGTCCAACCTACTACATTTACAAGCATTAAATGGTCAGTACATTACATGTGCTAGGTACTAATTACATGCCTTAAAGGCAGACAAGTTTAACAAACCTCACTTATGCTGCAGATCCCACACAGTGAGGACAGCAGACATTGCTTCGAAAGGTACAGTCTTCATCGGAAAATATAAATATATGTACATATATGAAACATGAACCAACATAAAATGTTTTCCAAATGTCTGACTGTGTAAGATACACATATATGTCCTACGGATTGTGCCAATATATTAACAGAACTGCAGACACCTAGTAATATAAATGAACCATAATATATACACATAAACCGTATGATTATGACTACTGTAAAATAGACCAAACGGAATGTAAACATTCACAATGTGCTAATGTAAATATTCAGTTAGAAGGTTACTTAAATAAATCAACTCAGTCATCCATGTGTAAATACTAACACAAGGCCAGCGAGGTGCTTGCCCTCACATGTACTGGGATGTTGTTCCACAGCATAGTGAGTGTCTGGGTGATGAATCCGTCCCAACAACACGCTCGATTAATGACAGTGTCAAGGTGTACGTCAGCTGCCCTTGTGGTTCTGAGGGATCTAACTTATTTACGTGAAGCATAGTCATCAGATCTGGGTTCGACATAGCCGTGTATGCCAGGCACGGGTCACCTCTGGGCAAGTGGTATGCAACTGTATACAGCTGGAATTCTTTCAGTCGGTCAGTATAGCACATATACCTGAGACCCTGCATCTGTTTGTCGAAGAACTGTTGGTGCCTTCCAGCTGCTGCAGGTGTTGGGTCAGATACATTCTGAACGGGCATTGTACCCAATCATAGGACTAATGAGAGATGAGTACAACGAGACAATGACCTCCCCTGATCTAGATGTGAATCTCTTCATGATGATGTGGGCAATGTGGAAGGTCTACCTAACTATGTTAGCAACATGTGTGTCTACCGAACGGTGAACAACAACACATGTCCCCAAATCACTGGTAACCCCCTCTGTGCTCAGTGGATTGCCACCTATATGGTAGCTCGGGTAACCTTGTTCTTACCAAGGGTATGCCTATGCATTTCCTGGCATTTAGCTGTAGGACATGTCTCTGGTACCACTTATCCACATCTGTGAGGCACTCCTGAAGGATATCTGTGTCAGATGTGTGTCTGACTATGCCACCCGGTTTGCAGTCATCTGCAAACATTGTCACCCATAACCCCTGTGTATGCGTGTACATTGGAAACGAGATGCTGGAAATAGTGGACCCAGGACTGAGCCCCATGGGACACCACCTGTGACTGGCTGTGAGTATGACATGGCACCAGCAACTATGGCCATGTGTGTTCTGTGACTTAGGCAGCTTGCAACCCATATGGCGATCTTCTGATGTACTTTCATCATGACGGGTTTATCAATTTTACCCGCGGGGGTATTGTGTCAAGGCCTCTGCCGGGTTGAGGTAGGCTGTATGGACTGCTTTACCCTCAGCAATGGCCTTGGTGACTGAGTCTACAAAGTGAAACACGGTGTAAAGGGCATGATCTGACTCTGACCAAGCTAAACTGGGTTGTATCCAAAGTATGCGGTCCCCTATGTCTATATCTATGTGTCCCATTATGATCCATCTCCATGGCTTTGCAGATAAGGCTTGTCAAACTAATGGTATGGTAATAACCAGGCTCAGTGGAGGCACCATCTATGTGGAGTGTGACTACAGTCGCCCTGTGCTACTACTCAGGTACGATCCTGAGGTGAGGCTAAGATTAAACAGCTGTCCTAAGTGTGAGTTAGAGTTCCTGGAGTACACAGCTGGGACACCATGTGGAGCCATGGATGCTGTGTTGACTGCCTTGGGTTGGGTGTGGGTAATGTTGGACATACCCACGGCAGACGTGGCACGCTCCTCGAGTCCGATGCCCAAGGGACCACACACATAGCCGCCATAGGCATAGGCCAAGTAGGTAGCCGCCTAGGGTGTTGCTCTACCGGGCACCTTTCTAGACTCTATTTGGTGTAGGTAGACCAGGAGGGGGTAGCGGTGATGTATCGGTGGCAACTTCTGCCTAGGTCACCACTTCACCGTGAAGGCCACTCTTCCCGTGGGTAATACAGCAGTACCCACACCCAGACGCTGGTCATTGCTAGGGTCATTGCTAGTATGGCACATCATCTATGTAAGGAAACCATATATCCCCAGACATAATGGCACAGCATAATGCCTGTTCGCCGCCAAAGGCAGACATACGCCACCCGCGGTGCGGACGCATCGCGCTGCGTGATGCCCGCTAACAATGCCGACATTGTCTCGCTTTGTGAAACAAACTCCAGAGAGACATTCAATAAGAGGCAGCGACGGACAACCCGATGTCCTCGTGTTCGAGATGTTCAACCTGTTACGCCATGTTAAATGTGTGTAGCACAGCGAACCGGTCCAAACAAAGCAACGGACATGTCTGTGGCTCACTGAAAGTCGCCACGCAATGTTAAACCCTTGTAATATTGCGACACAGGCCATACATACGGAGGGTTAGTAATGGAAATTGGTTATTTCGAGCACACCGTGCAATTAGTATAACGACATCTACAACGGGTACACCGCCAATCGATGACACGGTTACGTAATAATTGGGGAGCCGTGACATGGTACCATGGACACGGACAAAACGCGTGCCCATGTGACTCATCTAACATTCAGACAGGGTCAGGGCAGTCCCGCACAGTGGGCTGCCAAGACCAAACCCAAAGCACCACAGCAACACCCTGACAATCAAGGCCTGTATGCGATGGGATATAAGCAGCTGTCATCTGAACAGCCCCGCGGTGACGACATATGCATCCTGGGCCATGAGCGAGGGGGAATTAGGAATGTTCAACATGCAGTACCGCACCTTTCCCAGCAGGAGAATGGATGCCTGTGACGCGTGTGCGGGGGATATGTAAATGTATATAGGTACCATGGGTATGCATATTAATGACAACGAACAGCTAACGTGCACTGGTCACAGTAACCGCCAAACGTGAATGCAGACACGTTCGAATTACGACTATTATTATTTATTTTAGTTTTAATCTATTTTATTTTACATTTGATGACCGGGCTAGTCTAGCTGGATATATGTCCATTTGCATTAGAGGCCCGGGGAGAAAAGCTCCACACATAACATAATAATGACAGACAGACATATTATTAATAAAGACATACAATAAAATTAGAAATATAAATCAATTTGTTAATAAAATCAACATACATTAAGGATCTCAAACAGTTTAATATCATACATAATGTTTGGTCAATTTCAAAGCATTTTATCTAGTACATAAAGGTTATGCAATAAGGCATTTGCCATATGGATAACAGTTGAAGCTCAGAAGGATACAGTAGTAAAAGGGGAATGTAAGATGAACAAAAGGGAAGAGGCAGGGGTTAGGAAAAGAGAGAGGAAAAGAGGGAAGACTATAGAACATATACATGTGCACGCACGTAAAGCGCCCATGCTGCAAAGACTGTTACATATATAAAGCTGTAAGTGCTTTCTGCACACGTCCGTCAACCGGATCAGACATATGTTACCGGAATAGTCACAAGTAACGCAAAACACGTAACCACACAGACACTGTAAACATATATAAACGGACTACGGATATGCATGTGCGCGGCGCGAACCCACAATCCGGACATGCGAAAAGTGCGTAGCGCAGTGATCCAGTGGAACCAGGAAGGTTACGGATGTCTACTCCACACGTTTACATTCATAATTGTCAAATATATGCTTAAATAGTACTTATTGATTCCATGCTTTGTTATCGTAATGCTACTATTATACACATTGATATACAATAGCCTGATCAACACACTACATTCTAAGGTGCACTCTCAGCAATTATCAACTATGTGTCCGGATACCGATTGTATTTACCAATATTGTATATATATTGACACATTGTTGCCGTATTATTGTTTCCATGAAGTAAGGCATGCAACACTGATATGTATATGTCACGCTATAATCAAGACTTGGAGCACTGTCCACCTAACTATGAGCAGGTTTATTGATTATTTCGCTTTAAACCGACTCTGAAGGAAGTGTATAAGGGACGGCTATGTCATGCATTCCGCATCTCGACGATGCCCCATGTTAGTAGGTGAGAGAGCTCAGTATCCTTTCACTGTGGAGTCTATCGATTTGACAGTGTCTGTTTTGCCGATATATGTTCCATGATGTCGTTTAGGAAGATGGGCAGGACGCAAGGTTTGCTGTATTTCCGCATACTGGCACGTGGATATAGATAGGCCATGTAATAGAAATGATGGGTTGTCAAGCAGACATCCACGATTGGGGAACATACAGCGGCAGTCAATACCACTGGCCAGATGGGGACAGTCAAACACGCACTACACTTTACAAATGCACATCGGTGTCCATTGTAGGACTCCAAAATCACAACGCCTGCTCCTTCATACACCGAGATCGGCCAATCAGAATACTAACCGTGACTACGGCACAGCTAGACATATGCACCACCAGCGTGTTTAAGGTTGATGATACCTGGCCATGACATGCAGGACATATGAACAGAGGTCCCCAGACTGCCGTGTCCATACATGTAAGGCCCATATCCCAGTTCCGCACACATGAAGCATGTGTCATGCGCATCGGGGTTGCAGCCATGGTATCCTGGGTATGCAAAATGGGGCTCGGTGTTGTTTGGCAGATAATCCGCTGTCCCGCCTGGGAGGGCTGCGGGTACAGGACGTGCCTTAGTCCCCAGTAAGGATGCAAAGCATCCATAGGGTAATGCTAAAGGCATGTGTGAAATGTGCTCAGCCCTACATCAGTGTCCAGTAGGCATTTCCCAAGGATGGACAAACGTACGGACAAGATGGCACCCATAATAGCAAACCTGGTGGAATCACACAGCCGTAGTAGGGCATGACACAAGACATTAAGATGGAAACAACAGCAGATACACCCCGTAGACATCCATCCTGCCGCATAATCCCAGCGTACACAGCAGCGAAGGTGCTATCAAGTATGTGGGGATCACCCGCTTCCACTCTGCGGAACATACCTGCGACCTGTGGAACACATATTAATGGCACACCAACAACGTCAAGTAGGAAGGTCATACTATCGCACAAATATGGCGTTCACACACATAAACGACATACTGTCATCAATAAATAGGTTGTACATGTACCGCTGTGTTATACTGACAATACAGTGGCGGATAGTTCGCAATGGTACCTGTGAGGATTATCTAAAGCAGTTGCCAACCTGCATGACTACAGTAACACCCTATGGGTAAATTGTGGAAGGACACGGGTTACGTAGCACTACATTATATGGGTAGGCGGACAGACATCCCGGAATGGGGAACATACGGCGGCAGTCAAACACACTGGCCGAATGGACACAGTCCAACATGTTCTAAACTTTACATATGCACATCGGTGTCCATTGCAGGACCCAAAAATTACTCCTTAGGTAAGTGTAGGCAACATAGCGTGAACCGGAAGAGGTGACAGCCGTGACTACGGCACAGGTAGATATATGCACCACAAGCGTCTTCAAGGGTGATGACAGCCGCCCATGAAATGCAGGACATATGAATAGGACTCCCCAGGCTGCTGCGTCCATACACGTAGGTTCACATCCCATTTCCGCACACATGAAGGGTGTGCAAGGGGTACTGTCGAGGGTTCCAGACATGGGATCGTGGGTATGCAAATATGGGTGTCGGTGTGGATTGGCAGATGATTCGTCGTCCCGCCTGCAGCGGACGTGGCCATGGCATATGCGTTACTCCGCAATACTAATACCGATCATCCACCGGAAATGGAGAATGCAGCTGTGAAATGTTGACAGCCCGATACTAGTGTCCAGTAGGCAGTTCCCATGGATGGACAAACGTACGGCCGAGATGGCACCCATAGCTGCAAACCTGGGGGAATCCCACAGCTGTTGCAAGGCATAACCCAGGGAACACAGAGACGGTCTACAGTACACACTCCCCATTCAAAGCAAGACCGCTGGGCAGATACCGGCGTACACAACACTCAATGTGCCAGCACATCTATGGGGATCACACGCTTCCATACAGTGGAACAGATGGGTCACCTGTGTAAAGATACCAATGGCACAATCTCCACGTCTGCTGGGAATGACATAGGATGGTCAAACTATGGCGTTGACACCAAAGAAAGACATCCTTCGGTGAATTAATAGGATTGATGTCAATACACCATGGCAAACACCCAATGAACAGGGAAGACTTGCTGGCACCCTATGGCCACAAACCATGTCACACATAGGTAGATGGAACAGTCAACATAAACATTTCGTCCACGACAGGTCGCATATGGTATCCAAAGGTACTTCATAGACATGTATGCGCTATTACCCATTGGACCGTGGAGACTTATTACATAACATGGAAGTATCCAGGCTTTAAGTATCCACCCTTACACTTCCATTTGTCACTTTCTATGCGAGCAATGGAGATGTAGCCACAGCATAGAAAGCAGAGACGCATCGCTAACGAAACACACACATGTCAACATCACAGAAAGCATACTATGAACACACTTATTACATGATATTGTACTATGAAACACAAACAAACCAGCAACCTGCAGCAAGAATAGTCCCCGTAGTTCGACACAACACAAGTCTTCGTAACATTTAAACAGTTCATGAAAAGATGCAACGTTTCCGTTGTTTCCACAACGTGTGCAGGAAAAATGCTATGTCTACGAATGTTAACAATCAACAATGTGAGTCTTAACATGATTTTAAATATCACAGTGTTGATTGTGAACACTGTAACAATTTGCTCATTCAGTTGTATTGTCGAAAGTAACGGATACACACACACACACACGGAAGGGACGGGAGATGAACCTACGCCTATTTACATGAACTCAGTACAGTATGAAGCATTTACACAACGCGCTACCGAGGTAACTGACGTGAGCGCTGTCAGAGGCATACATGTAGGCTGCCGACGCCACCCGCAAGACAATATTTGGAAATAGCCAAGGCATGTGTTGCGGAGCGTCTAAAAGCATAATCAGTCGCAGAGGCAGCTGGAAACACACACACACAGAGACACACACACACACGGGGACGAACCTACGACTATCTACATGAACACACTACTGTATGAAGCATTTACAGAACGCCGAGTTTACTAAACAGAGCTGTCACAGGCATACTTGTAGGCTGCTGACGCCACCCGAAGACAATAGTTGGCAATAGCCAAGGCATGTGTTGCGGAGCGTCCAAAATCATAATCAGTCGCAGAGGCAGCTGGAAACACACACACACAGAGACACACACACACACACGGAAGGGACGGGGGACGAACCTACGACTATCTACATGAACACACTACTGTATGAAGCATTTACAGAACGCGCTACCGAAGTTTACTAAACAGAGCGCTGTCACAGGCATACTTGTAGGCTGCTGACGCCACCAAGAAGACAATAGTTGGCAATAGCCAAGGCATGTGTTATGGCGACCAAAATCATAATCAGTCGCAGAGGCAGCTGGAAACACACACACACAGAGACACACACACACACACGGAAGGGACGGGGTACGAACCTACGACTATCTACATGAACACACTACTGTATGAAGCATTTACAGAACGCTACCGAAGTTTACTAAACAGAGTGCTGTCACAGGCATACTTGTAGGCTGCTGACGCCACCCGCGAAGACAATAGTTGGCAATGGCCAAGGCATGTGTTGGAGCGTCTAAAAGCATAATCAGTCGCAGAGGCAGCTGGAAACACACACACACACACACACACACACACACACACACGGAAGGGACGGGGGACGAACCTACGACTATCTACATGAACACACTACTGTATGAAGCATTTACAGAACGCTACCGAAGTTTACTAAACAGAGCTGTCACAGGCATACTTGTAGGCTGCTGACGCCACCCGAAGACAATAGTTGGCAATAGCCAAGGCATGTGTTGAGCGCCCAAAATCATAATCAGTCGCAGAGGCAGCTGGAAACACACACACACAGAGACACACACACACGGAAGGGACGGGGACGAACCTACGACTATCTACATGAACACACTACTGTATGAAGCATTTACAGAACGGTTTACTAAACAGAGTGCTGTCACAGGCATACTTGTAGGCTGCTGACGCCACCAAGAAGACAATAGTTGGCAATGGCCAAGGCATGTCTAAAATCATAATCAGTCGCAGAGGCAGCTGGAAACACACACACACACACACACACACACACACACACGGAAGGGACGGGGGACGAACCTACGCCTATCTACATGAACACACTACAGTATGAAGCATTTACAGAACGCGCTACCGAGTTTACTACACAGAGCGCTGTCACAGGCATACTTGTAGGCTGCTGACGTCACCCGCAAGACAATAGTTGGCAATAGCCAAGGCATGTGTTGCGGAGCGTCCAAAATCATAATCAGTCGCAGAGGCAGCTGGAAACACACACACACAGAGACACACACACACACACACGGAAGGGACGGGGGACGAACCTACGACTATCTACATGAACACACTACTGTATGAAGCATTTACAGAACGCGCTACCGAGTTTACTAAACAGAGTGCTGTCACAGGCATACTTGTAGGCTGCTGACGTCACCCGCAAGACAATAGTTGGCAATGGCCAAGGCATGTGTTGCGGAGCGTCTAAAATCATAATCAGTCGCAGAGGCAGCTGGAAACACATACACACAGAGACACACACACACACACACACACACACACACACACACACACACACACGGAAGGGACGGGGGACGAACCTACGCCTATCTACATGAACACACTACAGTATGAAGCATTTACAGAACGCGCTACCGAGTTTACTACACAGAGCGCTGTCACAGGCATACTTGTAGGCTGCTGACGTCACCCGCAAGACAATAGTTGGCAATGGCCAAGGCATGTGTTGCGGAGCGTCTAAAATCATAATCAGTCGCAGAGGCAGCTGGAAACACATACACACACACACACACACACACACACACACACACACACGGAAGGGACGGGGGACGAACCTACGCCCATCTACATGAACACACTACAGTATGAAGCATTTACAGAACGCTACCGAAGTTTACTGAGCAGAGCGCTGTCAGGAGGCATACCCGTACGTGAGTGGTATGATTTGCAGAGGCAATGCGCCCGATCGGGAGTTCGGACAGAGTGCACAGTCACGCAGTCTGTTACCATCCCAAGGTCGCCATACACTAACACGTTAGTGCTGCAGTCGGAAATGACAAGTAACTACTGATCAGTACATCACTGCATACTGGGCATGCTCAGACACTTAGACTCGGCACAGGGCAGACATGCATACACATGTTGCGACAGCATGGGTGGCGGAATGTGGACCGTCGTGTGTGTCCAGCCACACAACAGGAACCTGGCCATGCCACAGACGTGGCCATTGCGTAGGGGATACAGGCATGCACCCGGGGTATGACTGCAGACGGCGCGGTGTGCACTGTGCTGTGTGTCTATCTACACAGCTGCCTACTGGGCATGCTCAGACACTTAGAGTCGGCACAGATCAGACATGCATACACATGGTGCGACGGCATGGGTGGCGGAATGCGGACCGCCCTGTGTGTCCGCCACACAACAGCAACTCCGCCATGCCACAGACGTGGCCGGTGCTGCGGGGAATATCTAGGTGCAATTAACCATGTGTAGGACTGGCCTACAGTTTGTTGCATGCTACAGACAACCCTCCCAAACACAGGATACCTTCACAGATGTCCTGAGGACACTGGTGAGTGGGCATGCTCTCACAACAGCACCGTATTGGGTGACATGAACCACCCATACATAGCCTGGGAACATTACCCATGGCACAACACAGTACGCCAGCAGTCCCAGGTGTTCACACACCTGGCCACTGTTAAACAGCCATGCACCATACATACTAGGGTGGGGATGTCTGACAGTTCTGCCCATCACACATGGTGAGGATATGCCCCACACAGGATGTACAGCCCCAATGGTGATGCAAGACCGTATAGTGGATCCACTGGTCATCCACTCACTGTAACCAACACCAGCATGGGGGACCTCAGTGATGACCTCTCCACATAAAACCACACACATCATACGACCGGTGTGGTACCCTACAAGTCCTCCATGCCAGTGTTGAACAGAGGCCAGACCTGCAAACGCCTAACGAATGCCTTCCCCGACCACCCACATGCATGTCTGCAACAGGCAAACATGATGACATCAGGCCCTTGTCCACCACAGGTAGGCACATGGTGTGGTGGACTGCAGCCACTGGCTACCTGTACATCAACAGTTGGAGCTACTACATGGCAGAGCAATGACAGTACCAGGGAAACCATCACCCATTCATACCGGGCGTTACCATACGGCCCCACATACCATCATCCAGGTCCGCTTGTGGGAGTGGTACTGCAGAGGGCACATGAGACAACCACAGGGCCTTCCCTAACTGTGGTAAGGACATGGTTGGGGCACACAGACTTGCCTGGAAATGGTCCAGAATGGTACAACAGTCACTGCACCCACAGACATTGTCTGCAAACCACAGGACATGTTCCATGCATACATCCCCCAACAGGGAACATATCCATCCCACCAGAGTGTATCCTCCCAAACATGTCATATGGCCTGGAGTGATCCCATATCTCTATGGCGGTTGACACGCCAGCAATGGGCACCGATGGTGTCCCTGGCTGTGTGCTATCCATCCTCATTGAGGCCCTCGCCCACACATGCGTCCACTGTGTCATGTTAGCCTTACTATGGGCTATGTCCCCAATGGATGCCATATGGCATCTGTGGTCCCACTATGCCAGGGTAGTGCTCCCATGGACTGTCAACAGCCACACCCTATACGCTTGACAAGTGTTGTCTGCAAAGCTGTGTGGAGGTCCATACAGGTGGCCATGGTTACAGATAGCGGTGTACAGCCAATACCAGAACATACCCACAACTACATAGTCAAGGGCAGATCCTGCCTCCCGAACCTGCTCGTCCAGTCTGGAGTGGTCACCAAGGCCATTGATGGGGATACGTGGGTTTGCACACAGTACCATGACCTGGTGGGAACGTTCAGAGCACACTACACATGGGACCCATAGAAAGGCTCGCCAGCATACATGTGGGGACATATGTCACCCGATGCTTCTCAGACAGGTTGGAGGTCACACCACACAGGGTTGGTGCTCAAGGTGCCTTGTCACACTCATATCTGGACCCAGTGGAGGCCCACAGGGCTCACTCCTGTGCCCCTGCCATATGGCATCCGACCTTCCAATGTGCATGCAATCATAGGGGGATTGTAGCAGACAAGGTATGCAGATGACTACGCACCAGCCAACATACCCAACACCCCATGTTACACGGACATCCACCTAGGGCGCCATAGACAAGGATGACTGGTGCCAGAGCCATGGCCTGCTACTAAATGCCAGAGAAGGTGCAGCCCTACCCAGTGTGAAGGACATGTTCGTCCCAATGTCACATGTAGGTGGTACGCCATTAAAGATGGTGGACGGTTCAGGAAATGGCTACCACACCTGTCGGCAACCTCTGTCAACACACACAATGGCAATGTGGGTGTGAAGACATTCCATTGTGGCCTCCTGGTCTGGATGGAATGTCAACCACATCAGGGGTGTTCATTGTACCCCTGTACACATCACACACCAGAGCAATGACTGCATACAATGGCACATGTGGCCTGTAGCTAACCTGACGCCTGCAGCACTCGGAAGGACCGCAAACGTTCCACATGACGGGGATGACGGTGCTAGGACATGTGTCACAAGCTGCACGGCCAAGGGGACACCGGCTGTGGATCTTCACAGCACAGCTGCTCCGTGGTGATCTGTGCCTGACATACACGGCCATGTCTGACCTGGGTGACATGGGCACATTCCACCTCCCAGGCCCCATGCAAACACGGGCACAGAAGCGACTGTCAGACACCTCAACTCAAAGATGAGTGGGACGTGCTGGGGGAACAGGGTAACGGCCAGACACCCCCTACAACACGGGGAGGAGTGCCAGGCCATGTGAAGGAAAGGCCCTGACTGCCTTTGTCCAGGACTGCTAATGACGTGTGGATGTGTGACGATAGTTATGCGCCAGTCAACCTCTGTGTGTCACTGCTAGACCAGGGACTGGGGACTGATGGATATGGCATCCCCATCCTGCGGGGTGTTAGATGCCACACACAGTCATGCTAGGTCCACACATGTCGTAGGGCACATATCCTGTTACGTTCATGTGCGCCTATGTACCTATGTAGAGGTCCATGCCGGATGTGGGTAACTGTGCTATGCTGATTTTGCCAGACATGCCTGTGGGTACCCCACGACTACACGTGGGGAACTAATTACAGTGCTCCCAGTAGGCACGTGCAAGTACACCATCAGTATCATACGGGTTAACTGCACCGACATGGTGCTACACATGTAACCACCACACATACTGTGTACACATATCAATGAATGCTGCACCTGTCCTGCATGGTATGTCTGCTGCATGATGTCCGTGCACAACCCACATCACATACACACCTGTCACCAGCCATACACACACACCACAACATACACATCACGTACTATGCGGACACAGGTATCACATACACCTCTCACTATCGTGTCCACCCTGTGCATCATAATATGTTAGCTTAACCGATCATTGATGGTGTGGCTCACAGTTATGCGGCAGAGACTTAATCATATGCACAGGGTGATATGTGTGCCACAGGCATGGGCTGTACCAATGGATGACATCATGTGTGTGTGTAAGGGCCAGTGCATTGAGTGGGCATGACTATGTAGATTGCATGTGGGTGTGGTGGAGCCCTACAGTTGTGTCTGCTGTGTGTGGGTGTGTGTACACAGTTCAGTCATCTGTGATGCCTACACGGGTATGCTTGGCAGCCCCTGACTGTACAGTGCAGGTGTTACGGCTCACTGTGTCTGCCGGCGCGGCGACCCGCCTGCCTGGGGTCGCACGGGCACGACCGGGTGGAGGTACAGACTGTCCACTCTCCGATGTCACATGTCCGCTGGAAACGTGCTCCACGACGGGCCGCCCAGGGCCACGCCCACGCGGCCTGCTCTGTCCTGCTGTGGATGGTGTAGTAGCAGCTGCAGTGCTACTGCTACCATCACTGTCTGTGTGGGCATGGGAGGTGGCACGCACACGCTGACCTGCAGCAGGTGGTGTTGCTGGCACACGCCCACGTGCCCTATGCCTCACCCCTACCTGGTGTTCCTGCACGGATCGCGACGCCAAGGATGGCCAAGCCTCGGTCGAGGAGACCAGCCATGTCGCCCAATCTCCTATCCAGAACATCGGCAAGATGCTGTTGTGCATTCGCCAATGCCTGGATGCTGTCATTTAGGGCACGGATTGCGGACCTCTGCAGCCTCTGCCCTTCCTGGTTCTGCCGTTCGGCACGTGCCTGTGCCGCCATTACAGTCTGGAACATGCGTCTGGTTATACCAGCTGCTGCACCCTGTACGGCAGGTGTATGTCTAGCGGTGCTCCCCACGGGCAGCACCTGCCACATGCCTGCGTGGCACTGCACCAGTCCTTACACTGGCAACATCGCGGTGTACCCACACCTTCTGCAGCCACCACACATTCCTGCTCGGGACAACAGACGCTCACTGTCCGTCCTCTATGGGCAACGGTGTTCGGGTATGTGTCGGCACCTGAACCGTAGCGGGATGAAAGGGACGATGTGTGATGTTCTCCAGTGGCACAGACTCTGCCTGTGACGACCCTGCCTGTGCCTCATGCACATGCTCATCACCACTAGTATCTGTGGGGACACTAGCATCAGATTGACCGCAGGAGGGGAACGCACCTACAGCACCTGTCAATACAAAGACATACCATCGGTTACAATACAGACACACACACACACACACACACACACACACACACACACACACACACACACACACACACACACACACACACACACACACACACACACACAGCATGCATGTGATAATGCAGGTGGCATGCAGCATTCACACAACACAGACCAGTGAATGCAGACCAGACATTCATAGTGGCAGTATGTACACTGCCCTGGTGGGGACAGTACAACAGGCAGGTGTCATTTAGTAGGCATGCAGTACACACATTCATGGTAGTTTGCATGCATCAGCGTGATACACCGTGGTGGCGAAGTTGAGAGTACACATGGCTGCCGACACTATGTAATGTACACCGCAAACATGTGCGGTATCATGTGGACAT
This sequence comes from Protopterus annectens, assembly GCF_019279795.1. Lineage (NCBI taxonomy): Eukaryota > Metazoa > Chordata > Ceratodontiformes > Protopteridae > Protopterus > Protopterus annectens. Next base: position 1,843,684,814 of record NC_056739.1, read on the forward strand.
GTGAAGATGGTGTCCCACCGCATGCACCACATCACAATGGCTGTCATGGTGCAGTGTTATGTGTACAGTGTACAGATACAATGTATGTGTAACAGTGATGTCTGTGCAGGTACGCTTGCTGTGAGCTGTGTGCATAGCTGTACGGTGTGTGGTGCGGGCTCTGTGCCACTGCACAGTAGCAGGACACAGCTATGTGTCTGTGCGATGCGTGACCTGGACGCATTACATTGCCATGTCTGTAAGTCAGTTCAGCTGCTCAGCAGCACATATATGGTGGACATTGGAGGCACCTGTAGTAGCTGTGGAGAGGAATTTCATGTCACTGGTGTACTACATCAGATGTCCAGGGGGTCCACTACATTGATGAACCCACTATGTGTGTACAGGGTGCAATGGTGAGTACCCACTGTGGATGTGCTGTGTGGCAACATGCCTGTAGGTATCAACCATGGCCTTGTCTGTCTGAGTCATTGACAATTGTGTGTGGTAGACATCGTGCACACGGCCCTGTGGTGGCCCATGTGACATACACCCATACTAGTGTGACGCGGTCACATTCTCTGCGGATATGCTGACAGTGTGTATGTCTGCTATGTTGTGCATAGGTCATATCATGGTGTGACAATGCTGCAGCCAGACATCCACGCAGCATGGGACATGGCATGCGCCATGTCACAACGCGTGCACCGATGCAGGGGCATGGGTCACATTGGTAACACCTGTGCTCTGGCCAGATCACAGCTCACTCTGTGGTACTGTGTCCATACTGCACTGGCATACCAATGCATACTACACATGCAGCCATTGTGTAACACCTACACCATTGTATGCATAGCTGAATGCACGTAACACACCAATAGGTTGTGTGGTGTCATACCACTCTACGGTAACGGGTGTATCTACTGTACATGGGTGGTGTGTATGTCGGGTGGTGCGAGCTGTATACCGTGACGGGGAACACACAGGTGAGCATGTCATGCCTAGACACATGGGGAATATCAATACAGCAGAACATGCGTTTGACTAGCAACAGACTTACCTGCAACAGACCCTTGTCCTTGCGACACGCCAGACATACCTGTAAAGGCATTACACAAAGGTATACACATTAGCCATTACTATCTCCACGGTCAGCACTGTGCATGACACATCATGCATGTGTGTGGTAGCATGTGCTATGCACATGTCTGCTAACACAACATAGCATACAATGGTTTGCATCTTGTGTGGCCATATACCTGGCATGTATTGCTATATCATGTGTTGTACTATGACACCCACACCCACGTCGCCTATCATACAAACATGCAACACTGACTTACCATGCGGCTCCAGGCTCATAGCTCGGGAGACACCCACCTCCACGATGGACGCAGGTGGTTCTGCGTGTTGTTCCGTGGGTGTCCCCAGACTGGCCAGGAGCTCCTCCGTAGCTGTGAGTGGGGGCTGTGTTGGTGGCCCACCACCTGTCCCACGCTGTTGCCTGGCGATTGCAGCGGCACGCTGTCTTGCATGCCGGATCAGGTCTGTGCAGTGCCTGCGGATTTGTTGGTAGCTGCGGTTGGTTCCGCCCACGCTGTTCACCCTCCTGCACAACTCCTCCCACATCTCCTGCCGTTCTTCTGCCTGCTGTGGCACATGGCTAAACAGGGCGTTGTAGTTACTCTGGAGGTATGGTATGATGACCTCCTCCTCCTGTCGGCTAAATGGTGGAAGCCGGGAACGTGGCATTATCTGGAAGACATAATGATGGTGGCAGGTCACATTCACACTGCTGTGCTGGCATACTGTTGGAAATACATTGCTATGACATGTACGACATCTGCACAGTGATCTGTGAAGGGCATCGTGGCGGTGACACAGCCGATGTTGTGGCTTCACACCATTGAGCACTGGGTGTCACATCATATCTGTGTGCCACCCCATCACACTGTGCACGCACCATGTAGATGTTAGCCTGCCATGGACATGTGTACCTGGCTGCACCTATGTCCATATCAGTTGGCATAAGTCCCCATGTGACGCCTGTGCTACTGTTCACCTGTACGCTGTGTATATGTCAGTACACATCACGTCTGTGTCCATTGTGAACGCCAGCAGCGGCACTGTACACATACACATGGACACCTGCACATGCATGTGTTGTGCCATGTACTTCCACACAGCACTGTACCGTGCTGGACAACTTGCCCCAGCTCACCTGTGTTACGTATGTGATAGACATGGAGCAATGTGTAACCATGACACATTAGCAGGAAAGGCCATGCATAGCATGTACACACACACATTGTGCAGAGCATCACACAGCACCTGTAACATGACAGGGTGCATCGCCACCACATTACTACTGTGTATGGTTGATAGTGAGAGTGCCTTTTGTCCATTGCACCATGTGGGACTGTGATAGCTCATGCAGCCTTGCTGGTCATCTCTGCATGATATGGCAGGGTATGCCACATACATGGCAATGGGTGTGACCCACCCAGGGGCTGACGGTATTGGCAGGGTGGCTGTCCATTGCTTTTGTCATAGCTGTGTGAATATGGACATTCAACATGTTTATCACCATGGTGTGGACACTGTCCTCCAGCGAGGTATGCTGTACGCTGCTTGTTGAGGGTGTGTGTGGTGCATGCAGGTATCACACATCCATGCATACACTGTAGCCCTGGCAGGTGCTATGTGCTGGGATGTTGATCGACACAGTGCTGTATGTGTACACACACCGCTATCCCATGCACATGGATAGCTGCCTGAACTGATGTGGGTAACACATATGTGTACATACATTGCCCGCTGCCACCCACATGTCTGCTGCTGCACTACACACCGCCATCCCTCCCTGTGTGAATGTGGTGTTGGCCTCAGCAGAGGTATCCATGTATGGGGACATGGATGTTCACATAGCAGGCCCACTGATGGTATCATCGATCTGACCATACACATATGATGCACCCCTCACACATACAACCCATTCATATTGTTGTTCACAATGGTGACACGGCTATATTGCTATGCCGGAGCCATTCACAGACATACATACACAGAGGCATGCACGCCCATCTGTGTCATTGCCTGGACTATTGGTGTGGTTTGGCACCTAACGTGTTTGACTGCAGGTGGCGGAGACCTACTGTGCACATGTCTACATGGTAGGCCTGTTCTACGGTAGGCATCTGTGATGTGCTGTGCACATCTCATATCTGCACATTTGGTTGTTGTCCATCGGTCCACAGGCCAGTGGTGGGACATACAGGGATGTTGCTGAACATATGTACATGCGACCCTGTACAGCTGTGACGCTAGCCTCTCAGATGCTCATGTGTCGTGGACGTGAACACCGCACACACACATGTGGTTGTGGGCCGCCGTCCATACCCATCTCCACCTGTGGGTTGCTATCATCCCACACACTCCTTGTACTGTATGTTCAGGCTATGCAGCTATGTGGGGCTTGTGTGCATACAATACGATACTATGTGCCTTTGCACCCATCACAGACATTGTCACACAGGTACACCGCAGCCATACACATCGCAGATTGTTGTCAGCATGTCACATGTGGTACACACCTAACACATCTCCTGCGGGACATGGTAATCTGTATGGGCATGTCCAGTAGTGACATACCACAGCTACCCCTACATGACGGCTATGCAGGACATGTCTGTGTACATCTACTGTGACATATACACAAGCAATGCCCCCTACCTACATCACATGGTACTACCTGTGGAGTATGTGTGTCTGCATCCATGCTATGGCCATAGATGACAATTGTACATCTATATGTGCAACATACCTCAGTGGGGTTGTCATGAGCACATGTTCCATGTGTCAATGCATTGTTTGTGTCTGTTGGGCAGTCATTGTTGTGCATGGTTTACATGGCTGACATAGTGTACTGTGTCTGATTCCAGGTACTTCATTGGGCTACCAGCATTGTACATTTCTACAGCACATTCCAGCCATCATGTAGCCAGCTTAGATGACAGTGGGAGGTGTTCCGCCATGTGCACATATGTCACACGGTACAAGGGTGACTGACACACATTGTCAGGACTGGGTTCTGACTGCTGTGGATGTGTGTACCGGTGTTGACAACCATGACTGCACCAGATGGTGTCTTCTGGATGTGTGACATTCACAACAAACACCCACATTCACATAGCAGCACATCGCCCACGACAATTGACATTCCTGCCTGAACACTGTGTACGGTATGTTTGTATGACCACTGCATATATCACTGGTGGCCACCAGCATGGCTGCCTACAACAGCAGTGTGTATCCTGTGCAAACATGTGTTACACCAGTCACACCACACCTGTGCCAGCTGGCCCTGTAGTGGGTGACAGTGCAGTTCCATTCATCATGTAACAGTATACATCGTGGCACCAGTATGTTGCAGACATGTGAACGGCTGTGCTAGTCGACATATGCACACATGACACATCACCTGGTACACCGTGTCTGCCTTGCCACCTGCTATTGTGACCACCCTGTGATGACATTGTACGGCCCACATGGACGCGGACATGTGATGGCTCAATGGTGAATTAACCGTCCAGGTGTGTGTCTAGCCAGGTGTCCAGTAGCCAGTGGTCTGCATGCAGGGATAGTCTACAGTGGCCTACTCTGTCACTGGGACTGTTGACTATGGTCATACTGTTGTTATGCAGGCATGTGCTGTTTGTCCAGTCTGATAGTCGTGTTCAACCACACTACCGTGGCACACATGACGTGTGGACATCTGGCTAAGGTGTGCAGCCCACATGTACATCTTCACATGCTATGCTGCCTGTGCAGCGGTGTCACATGTCTGTCTCCGGCAGGGCTGTCACAGGTAGGCACAGCATGCAGTGATGTGTGACAATGCTTACACCTCCACTGTGCTGTACACTAGCACTGCACACACAGTACAGCACACATGTCATTTATCTGCAGTGCCTGGGACCTGCCTCCATGCCCTACACGGCACACCTGCCAGTCCAGATTGTACACAGATCATACCTCCCAGGCACATACCTGCACTGCAACACACACGGTGGGTGGTTCCCACACCACACCGTGATTTACACACATACTGTATTTTCCCATGACACATTGCATCATAGGTAGTCCATGTTCAGATACCCATGTTCGTGGCCGCTACGCACATTGTGACACGCGACAGTGAAGACACTGTACACCACAGGTTACATGCCAGTCGGGTTGGCATACTGTACATTGCACCTAGGACAGTTGCTACTGCTATGTATTGCCAGCAACACGCCCTTCCCTAGTATGGACTCCCATGTACCCACACATGCTTGGCCATGCAGTACGCATAGCTGGGTGACACATTACACGACACATACCATACCTACACTACCCTCAGCATGCACCAAACCTCCATGTGTCTGTATGCTAGGCCTACACACCTCCCCCCTCTGTTTGCTGAACATCCATGCTTACCATCCCTGCTAGCCACACCCTAAACACACAACCATAGCAGCATGCATGGTACATACACACTACAGCCGGTATTACTGACATCCACTGACAGAGGTAGTTGAGGGCATGGCACCCGTCCGATGGACAGTCTATGTGCCTATGCCAACAGTGATCACAGTGCACTTCTGCTACATTTACACACTGGTAGGGACCATGCTATTCCACACTGAGACATGGTGGTGCTGGCCTTTTCACAGACGCCACAGTGGTATTCCTGTTCCATGCACACGTGCTGTATGGGCACATGTGCAGGCTGTTGCACGGTAGTTATGTTCACCTGTGTGTTGTGTGTCACTTGACAGTCATGGTGTGTCCTGCTGGTGCATGACATACTCCACAGCTAGCTACCTACACATGACTGCCAGACATTGCAGTGTGGGCCCTCACGCAGTGTGGTGGTATGTCTCTGCTGTTTGACTACATCCACATTCAATGCAGCATACCACGGTCATGCAGGCATTGACGACACAGATGTTGCTGGCATCCTGCCTGCCAATGGGGTACCTACCAACAATACACACTCTCACTCACTACAGGGTTCCAATCCTTGGCTGGACATTGTATTAACCCTGTGGACACATACATAGTACTGCCATGCACATGTTATGTCTGGGAACACAGTCCCAATGTCACCTCCAACCGCCGTAGTTGTTGTATCCCGCCAACCTGGCTGTTACATGTCTCTGCAGCAGCACACGTCAGTGACTGCTAGCCCATTCATGTACGTTGTGCACCCTGACCACCACACTACCACATCTATCACACTACACATGGATGGTACTGCATTGCACGTATGGGGCTGCATCTCTACACCCATGACTGGGCCATTCAGTATGGCACTGGGCCACATCTTGACATACATGCTTCACACACTCATTGACTACCTGCATGCCTTTCCTGGCACCCTTGTTGGGCTTCTGTGCGCCACAGCACACCACATCCCATGCTGGCCACCTGTCATATTATTGCATGGGTGGTTGGGGTGGTACAGAGGGTATCACATCAGACATGATCCGCCTTTGCCCTTCAGCACCATTCCACTTTATGCTATTGACAGTGTACACATCCAGCATCACATCGCACCCTATGTATCGGCATGTTACGCCATGTGCCTTCTGTACAGTTCACACAGTGGTGCAGGCATATCATGCTAACTACAACATTTCAGGGACGTGTGGCATTGCACGGACCTCAGACATGTGGCCCCTCATGCTCAGTATTTGCATACGTACACTACCTGCTGTCACACAGTACTGTACATGCCTACATATACCACTTCTACATACCTGGCAGCATTCTAGCTCATCCTACTCATGTTGCTGACACCCATACAGGTGTCAGTGTGGCAGATATATCATGTAGATATCATTGCATCAGTTACATCACACATAGTGCATACACATCACCTTTGCATACTGACAGTCATGCGGTGTGTATCACATGGATACTGTCCCTATACAGGCATATCACGTTGTACATGGTTGATGTACACACACATGGCCCACATGGTGCTGTGGTTGCCATATTACACCATGGTGTGGGTACACATGTGCAGGACTACACATTTCTGGACCGTATGTCTAGCTGATACCTTGGGTGCCCTTGTACCTGTGCCATACACACATGTACACGCAGGCCGTGTTACAATAACACATGTGTGGTGTACCTTACACAATGGATACAACGTTACATGTCTCAGTATAGTCATGCTGTGCTCTCTACCCGCTCAGACAGTTTACATATGCAAATGACAGTCATGTAACACATCTGTGCTCACCTGCATGCCACTAACACAGGGGTGTAATGTACTCTGCCATGGGCCATGTTCTCCGCGAGTACTGATGCATGTAGTACTCCTACATGGCGCTTGCAATGGGCAGGGGAGGAGCAGTCCTGCATGTGTGCACACATGCCACATTGCTCAGCCCGGCGCCTGTGTGACATCCACAGACTGGACACACACCATGCTGTGGGACATAGGTCCTGTGCACATCCCACAGGGGCACACTGTGTCACTAGTCATGTGATAGCTGCCTTGCTGGTAGGGTGACACAGACCCATGGTACCACCACAGCGGACGCACTGTATAGACATGACAGTTGACATCCAGTTCTGCCGTTCAGTGGACACTACCATGGGGGGGGTGTCAGTACTGTGTACATTGCACATGTGTTTACACACGGCCCTGCTGGACATCATTGTGGCACACATTGCACCTGCTATGGAAGCTTTGGACATGGTCACTTGCTGTTACCTCCATTTCGGGTACCTATTCTGCTACTACATTGTCCCATATGTGCAGGCCATACATATCTTGTGTATGTATATAACATTAGGCCATCGCCCCATCATGCATGCTATGCCTGTGATACTGTCTATGATTTGTGAACATATCCATCATGACAGCTTTGCATTACACATAATTGACATAGTCGCCCTACTGCGTGGGATAGGTGCACGCCGCGGCACATTCCGTATGACATCGACGGTATATGCCCATGCACATGTGTGCTGTGACACTATACATAAATGTCCTATCCCCTGCTGTGGCACTTCATTGTTGGATATCCACTGCCAGCATCAGCGTGGGTGGTGGCATTGTTCTGTGTTTGCAACCCCTATGGCAGACCTGGGGTAGGGTTACCACCTGTGCCACTTTGCAAGGGACAGTCCCTCCTTGGGCAGTTGTGTCCTGACAAAATGTATCACAAATGGCAAATGTCCTGAGATTGTGGGACATCACTATATCCCATTCTTATGTAAGAGTTGCATAACATACTTATTCATGTATGTACATTCCTAACTGTTACAAGACACACAATAAGCAACTGAACTGCTACAAGACTACACTTTTCTTTATGCAAAAGAGTAGAGTTCTAACCTTTGTACTGACCATGGGTATGTGTCCACCTGTAACATCTGATGTGTGTCCCGACGATTTCCCACTTTGGCCTTTTGAAAGGGTGGCAAGCCGGACCTGGGGTTATCCCGGGTGTTTACATGTTGTCCCACTGCTGTGCACACGTTGTCCACAGTCGTTGGTATGCTGCGCGTTTTAGCATTACATATCCAACCTTCGCCTCTCTCTGCCTGATGGACAGGTATCTTTACCTACACACACCGTTCACATACTGTACAGATTCATCATGATCGTATGCGTTACACACCAGTACATGTCGTGGGTTCGACATACCTTTCCGCCTTTTGTTCTGAGTTCGTCTCTATTCCCTTGTTTCTCTTGTTTCTCTTCTATTTGTATTAGTTCGGTATGAACATACGGTTTGAATGTGCAGGGAGTCTTGCTTATATTCGTCGTCGCCTGAGGCATGTGGGTTAATCAGGCCAATACCTGTTCCTCGGTGTGTACTTATGCGCATATCAGCGGTGATCCCCTTCCTTTCGCTCGCTACGCCGGCACTAGGCCATGGTTCTTTCCTCGTGTGGCCGTTGGTTATTTGCAATACCTTCGTGAGGATGGTATGTATTGTATCATGTTTGTGTGACTGCATCCGCTATGTGTGGTGTCGGGTACATTTCGCTGTGGTGTTAGCCGTGGATTGTGTGTGTTGGGTATGGTATTGTGTTCGACATGTGGGTCCCCGTGTCCTGGCGGCGTCTGTCGATGGCGTTGTGCATTCAGATGTGTTACATGGCTGTTATTTTCCTGTACATAGCGAATGCATGGATGCATCAGCCGCTGCTAGTGTTTCCCAGGAGCTTGTTGTGGGTATGCCGCTGTCATTCACTGCCTGTATGTGTTTGCTACGGTTTTAGCTGTTATCCCTTTGATATGTGCAATGGGGTATATCTGCGGATGTGGGTGACGGGTACGGGGTGTGAGTCTTGCATTTATACATACCTGATATGCTTGTGTGTGTGCTCCATCCCTGCTTGGGGAGCTGCGGGTTACCTGTCTGTTGTTCCGGGAATGTTTGTTTTGTTGATGTCGTCTGCTGTCGGTATCGCCTGCATGTGTGCTTCCTGCACGTATTCCTCCTTCACATCGGTTATATATCTGCGGATGTTCGTCCGTGCCTACTATCCATTGGCATTTTGTCGCTGATAGTTACGGTGAATGTGGTCCTATACTTGGGGCGGACTGTATGCTACCGGTAGCCTCCTATTCGTGTGCCGCTTGCTTACGTCACGGTCGTGGAACACACCGCGGTATTTACCGGACCGTAAGTGTTCACGATCGGTGCCGGGATAGCACATTCGTATTTTCGCCGTACATGCCTGATGCTGTGTAACGTTGGCGACGGACCGTGTGGAGTCTACCTTATGGCCGCCATACCTACGGTCATGGTTTGTACATGCGTCCTTTGCATCTCCTGTTTGCTATGGCCCTGTGGTACACTTTGGGACATTGGCGCTTAGCATCATTTTACGCCGCCACGCATAGCCACTGAGGAGATGTCAGTACTACTTTGTGGGTACTGCTGTACATACGCCTATGGTTCCTGTACTGTATGCCTACGCCTGTTATTACACTCCGCCTGTGACATGTCATCTACATACACAGTTTACACTGGCACACACATTACACACACACAGCGGAACACACGACAACCTCACCTCACACATACACATATTGCCGCCATGGCTGTCAACCTTCTATTTCCAGAGTGGGGAACACACACAGTAGTAATGTGAAACAAATGGGCATAATGTGGAACACATAGTAATGGCATAGTGACAACTTCAGCTAAGTGGGTCATAGGTTGATTATAATATGCTGATTTACTTACAGTGAAGAACCTTTACTGACTTACTATGAGTACATTCTATTTACCAGGATGTCATTTATATACATTCCTAACAATGGATGTTTGAGAGACATTTTCAATGTGGAACTTGGAGGAACTGCGAGGAACATGAACTGTTTTACACCCCAAATGAGGTATCCTCATAATGTCGTACACTTCACTGGTATGCTTTCCGCCAAGACCGACGGTTGAACACAATACCTACGTTGGCGCATCGCCGGTGGCGGCGTATCTCCGCGACTCATATCCTATGGATATGACACGCATATGTAGGGTTGCCACCTTTTCAAATGGCCAAAGTGGGACATTTTAGTAGAAACGCCAGATTTTGCATGCCAACACATACCCACGGCCAGTACAAAGGACAGCGATTCACTTTTTTGACAGAATACAAAGCTGTAGCATTACAGTTGCTTATTCTGTTTATTATCATATTTAGATGTTTCTTCTACAAAATAACTGTTTTATGCAACTAATAAAGTAATTATGGGAAATGGTTTTGTCCTACGATCTCAGGACATTTGCCATTTTGTCAATGTTTTTGCAGGACACAACTGCCCAAAGGGGGACTGTCCCTCACAACGTGGGACAGGTGGTAACCCTACACATATCCCGTTACTGTACCGTGGACTGGTGACCATCCCGACACGTGGATATGTATTGATGCAGGTTAACATTTCCATGGCTGGCGTTACCTGCCCTGCCCACCCTCCAGGATGATCGGGTTGTCGGTCACTATGTTTAATATGTGGTGATTTCGCGTCTTACTTATCTGTGAACTTGCATCCCTGGGTTCCATATTACCCTGTTGTACTTTCTATCTGTGTATGCGTACATATATTTCTACATGTGTACTGATATGTATTTCCGTATCTGTGTATGCACATGCGTACATGTGTGGTCGACTTGCGGCGATAGTGGCAGCATATGGCTACGCCGTGTGCTGTTGAACCAGCGTGCATTGAGGTGTTGGCGTTCCATGCTCTGCTGGCTATTGGGTGTGCAGTGTTTGGGCGGTGCCTTTGTTGGAGTCACACATACGTCCGCACATACGGTACACATTACGGGCGGACATGTTTGTGTGGCGTCCATTTTACTGTGTGTGCAGGTCAGGAGGTGTCAGTCCATGGGGCCTACACTGTCAAAGTATGTGCTATGCGTTCCCTCTTTGCCAGGGCGTAGGCATATTGGGTACGCCTCTGTCTACCTACTGGGGCTGGCTCAGTGTGTCCGTGGCGCCAAACGCCCTGTGCCTGTGCTTGCCCTGGCAGTTGTGGCGGGCTTGGTGGCCCTCCGGCATTATGTCCCTGCAGCAGCTGTTTCCGCAGAATCATATTGTGTAGCATACAACATACTATGAATATGTGGGCACTTGTGCCTGGTGAGTACTGCAAGGCTCCACCGGATGTATCCAAGCACCGGAACCGTGATTTCAACATCCCGAACACACGCTCTATGATTATTCTCGTTTGTGGTGTGCCTCATTATGGCGTTCTTGCATGTGTGTGTGTGCATTTCTGATGGGTGTCATCAACCACGGCTCCAGTGCGTAGCCAGCATCCCCACAAGGTGACCTTGTGTGATGTCCCCACTGGCGAATACCTGATACAGCTGTGAGGCATGCCAGATATGGGAGTCGTGGTAGCTTCCAGGGCTGCCAGCACACACATCCATGATAATGCCCTGCGCATTGCACACGACCTGGCAATTGATGGAGGGGTATCCCTTGCGGTTTATGTAGCGCCTACCCTGCTCCCCAGGTGGTGACTTGATTTCTATGTGCGCACAGTCTATCGCACCCAGGACCTCCGGTATTGTGCCACACGGTGGAAGCGGCGCATATTGCTAGCCAACTCCTCCTGAGATGTGGGGAACTTTATGTGCTCATGGGCATGTGGTAACATGGCATCCAGGAACTGGTGTAGTACCCTGGATGCTGATGCCTGTGAGATGCCCATTATGTCCCGGTGGGCCTTTGAAAGGTACCTGTAGCCAGTATTCGCAAGCTCACACATACCTTTGTGTCCACTGGGATGGGCTCCCCTCTGTTGTCTCTTGTTCTCAGGCGCGGCCGGCACAGCTCCACTATTTGCTGTAACGTGTCCCTGTCCACCCTGTAGCGCTCTACTATCTCCAGGTCTCGCAGCCCCTGGTAGGTCACCCTTGGTCTGAACACTCTCCTTCTCCTGTGAGGCCTACGGTAGTTGTCGGCACCACCCTCCGCAACTCCGTCTGTCTCTGCCACATACCTATGCATCACGGCCACGGCGGCACCCAGCATATACATGTTAAAAGTTCCCTGTCTGTTTACACCCTACGGTGCGGCGTTTGGGAAATCGCGCTGTGTGTTGTGCGCATTCACATTTATTACTGTTGTGCTGTATACCCGGTGAAGTCATTGGGTGTGTCAGCGGCCGTATCCATGGATTATTTCCGTGGTTTTACGGTTGCAACTGCAACGGTACTGCCTGTAGTGTTACATTACAGTTGCCTGCATTGCCTTCGCCTTGCATCTTACATTACTGCATCCTGCAGGCACATGGCATATGATGCATTTTATCTGCAGCCGCAGTTATGCTACCTCTGTACTTGGCTGTGCTATTTCGGTTCTTTGCTCTTTGCATTTCTACTACATCCCCTACTATCTTTGCACTCATATGCCTCCCTTTCCCGTTATGCAGGAGTCTGCATGCAGAGTTCTCAGCTGCCGGTGTTTGCCCTTCCTGCATTGATTGGTGTTAATTGCTCATTACGGATCCATTTACACTGCTTCCGCATTTCCTCGTATTCTCCGCATTACCTTCCTATATCCGTGGTTGTTGACGGTGAGGCCGTCACATGACTGGTTTAAGGAACGTAGTCATACTCGTGCACATGCATTTGTACGCGCATTATGTACTCTCAGCACATCTATTTCCTAACACGCCAGTCCTGATGCTGTGATGTGCATTGTACAGCCCAGATTTGCTGACATCCAATATCCTTCCTCCTACAGTGGCACACCCCTCTGTGGTTGACATGTATCTCGTGTAGGCCACTCCTCGGTGTAGTACCGCTACGCTGCTTGCTCCATCCTTACGCCGGCGCCGTTTTTGCGATTCACTATTATCTGCCTCATTTGCATGGAATTGACTACTAATACATGGTTACGGCGCCGGACACCGCCACCACTCCTTGACAACCATTGCGCTGGGGTTGCAGCTTTACATACATACTATGGTGTGTGGTGGCTGTGCAGCTGATTTTTGTTCTACTGCTCTTTTGGGACATTGTCATATTATTTCATTGCTTTGCAACTTCTGTGCACATATCCCGGGGGTCTGCTGTTCTTTCTACGTACGTGCCATTTATGTCATTTTTTACATTTTGTGCATATTTTCTTGGGACATTCTCGGTGCCTTTCCACATTGGCATATTGCACCTATATGATACCTGACTTTGACAGCCTTCCGTTACTCCTCCGGTATGTTTGGGTAAATGTAAACCGTTTTTTTTTGGTTTACATTGCCGTGCCCTTACGCTTACGCCACTTCGTGGATCGCTTTTTGCCCTCATTTGCATGGTGCAATACCGCACACAGTGTGTTTTGCATACCTACGCCGGGGGGCGGAGACGGTCCGGCGCACGCCGGTAGTGCACGTGGGATTCATTCATACCTGAATCGCTAAGCAGCCATATTTGGCGTTATAACGCCGACGCTATGCTGGCGCCTGGCGCAAGGTTCATGAATCCCGGGGAGTATATACAAATGTCATGTATTAGTTTGTGCATGAGAGGAACTGGTGAATGTCTCTTTAGGGCAGCACAAGGATATTTTTAAATTTTGGCGCCAAATTGGATTTATAATGAGAGCTGGTGATTGATTATCTTGGTTCTGAGGAAGTCTGTATATAGAATAGATGAAAGCGCTTAACCTGTGGATTTAAACCTGTGGAATTGTGTTATATAATAAAAGTTGTTCCTGTCCTGTTCGAGCTGCACCGTTTATTTTCTACTCTGCACCAGGAATCGGATTTTTACTTGCAGTTTCTACAGTTGTTTAGTTTTTTTAGTTTTGGGATATATTTCTGTGTTATTATCTATGTTTGAAAACAAGTCTGAATCTGAAGGTACCAGTGTGATGCAGAGCAGATTTAATTTGTAACATTTTACATTTCAGTTTGTTCCTACCTGCTTAGGTGCTGTTGCTGTCCCTTGAAAACAAAACAATTTTTTCTCGATTCAAGCTTAACTGAAGTATCATTTGAAATATAATCCTTGAGATCCCTGTTAAACTTTAGCCAATCTTCTGGGTTGCATTTGTTCCAAAAAATTAAGAGTAAGGTATGTTGATAATAGTATAGGTGGAGTGGCAACTACTAGCATGTTACAGTGAGTTGTTGGAGAAAGGTTTATTATCCAGCATGATATATAGTACCATCCAATAGTTTTGCTATTGATATATCTTAAAAACTATTGGTAAACAGATTATATGTAGAAATGAATTGGAGACCCATACTGCATACTGTTCAAATTCAAATATTTCACAAACAAATGTTATCTTTTTCCAAAGGGCCTAACAGCCCTCCAAAAACCTCCTCCACAAGGCTAAGTCTGAAAAAAAGGGTTGTTGACATAATTTTAAATGTAAATGTTCTCAAAATAGCCCATTTAGAGATTAGCATAAATAGGCAGCACCATGCAAACTATGCTGTAAAGTAAACCTTTCTCCAAGAATTCCCTCTTATCTGCTATTAGTTGCAAATAACAGAACTAAGACACATTTAGGATAACAGACACAATAAGCCTTCAACCAGCAATTTGCAACTTAGAAGGATGTAAGCTACCTCTTTTGCCACAAACGTGTAGACTGCAACCTTCCTTGTGTAAGATAACTAGCTTGAAGCCCAAGTTCTTAAATCAAGTCTAAGAGGCTTAGAATAATAGTTACAATTGAAATGGCTAACAAGCAGTAGTAAATTAAACTGAACATTTTTTAAGAACAAGTAAGAAGAAGCACAAATACAGTAAAAGCAGCTGAATAAAGTCTTTTTTTTAGTAAGTAAGAAGGGAGGAAACAGAAGATAATTCATGTTTAAGAGGGTAAAGGGTTGGGCCTTCCCAACTCATTAATAGTAGGGGCAAGCAAACTCAAAAGCCACCAGCCTTAAAAGTACAACAACAGTTCAGTGGGTGAGTAGGAAAAATCAAATGCAGAGAGAGATCAGCAATAGTCGGGCAGAAGCAGATCATATACACATTCCAGCTAAATGAAGATATCTTCAGCAATTTCTAGTAACTTTGATTTACAAGTTTACATCATGACTGAAGAAGCTTTAGTTCATAGAGGGAAACAGTTGCTGTATCTGGTGATAGGCACTTAATAAAATGGCTTTGCTCTGCTTCTTGTGGTGGGTGCTGTGTTTTCTGTTTTGGCTGTCTATCAATATATAGATATATGTAGATTATACACAAACACACACACACACACACACACACACACACACACACACACACACACATACACACACACACACACACACACACACACACACACACTCACTAACATACACTGGATTCTGCGGTACACACTGCCGCAGGAGGGGGTTGAAGTTGGAGGTGAGTCAAAAGTAAAGAGAGAGAGTTTATGTGGATTTACCCTCTATTATCTTGAAAGAAAATGCAGTGGATAATGTAACTGCTTTGGGTCAGAATTTACTATAAGCAAAAGCTGCTGTTTTTTCAGGAAAAAAATGAAGCTTTACAGTGTTTAACTCCGGAGAACGAACTTGCTGATGTAATGGCTTTGTTTTCCAGTTGAAGAAAGTATAGGGACAGTTTTCACTGATGCTGTAGAAGAAGGAAAAAGAGGGCAGCATTTTCATGGTATGGTGATTCTACCTATGAGTTTAACGTGTTTCCAAGATCCAGCAGATGTTGCTTGAAGTAATGAAGTGAAGCATACATCCGAAAAAAAATTAGTAAGTCCGTAAAACATGTACTACAGCAGCAGTATTTTGATACACAAAAAGAAATAATTGCTGAGAGGACAGACTGAATGAGATGATGCCAAAAATAGGAACATCAATTAACAGATGCATTTTTTGGGATGAAGTCATTGCTCCTATAGGTTTGCTAGTTTCAGATATCAAGACTATAATCCATTTGGGTTGGAGCCTTTCTGTGAGGTAACTTTTGAATCATTTTCTTTGACAAACCATTTCCTGACTATTGTTGATAAAAAATCATGTTGCTCCCCTTTGAAAGATTATCCCCCAGATTCTCTATGCCTTGCACAGCATGCAAGATCAGTGCAGGAGCCCTAGCAGGCAATAGGTCTGCCGTGCGATCCAGGAACAGCCTGCAGGTGCATGCACAAGCGCTCCTGAACTAGTCCTGCATGGACTAAGCCCTGTATGCAAATCACCCCATTTGCAGTAGACATCCATGCAAATGAGTTGAATGTGCGATCCAGGAAGCTTGCAACCGGCCGTGCAGGACTAATGCAATCTGTAGAAATGTAATTGGTTAGTAACCGAGTACATTTCTGCAAAATCCAAAATGGAGCTGTGACAGCTCCAAATAAAGGCTGCATATCATCTACGAAGCATGCCAATAGCCAAGTATAAGGCCATTAGCATTGCAAGTAGGAAAAAAAATTTAAAAAATCAACTTTTATTTTTTTAGCCGATCTCGGCTGTTTAAGCTTAGGGCAGTGGCACGCAAATGGGATTGGGGGGGGGGGGGGTAACAAAATAAACCTAAATTAAGCATTCTAACTAAAATCAGTATTCTGCCATGCAAGTCAATAGCAGGCAGAAGACAACATGGACAGTGAGTAGTGGTTGCTAAGGGGGGAGGCTCAATGTGAGACATGTAACTATGCATTAGCAGCCTATGCAAATGAGGGGAATGATAGAGAATCCCAGTTTTTCCCAGCATGCTAGTCAGGTCCCAACAGTGTAAGAGTAGGAATAGCTTGGTGCAAGCCTAGGAGTAAGCTGACATCATGGGGGGGGTGTCAAGCATATTGTAAGCGGATTGGAGCCCTGTGGCTCAGGTTTGCTCCTAGCTTAGCACAGCTAAACTAGGGGGTGTGTCTGAATCTGCCTAGCACTCTTTACATTGCCTAAGCCATTGTGTGTGCCATGCACCAGGTTTTAAAGGAAGAAGACAAAAGCCAAACCAGGAAATAGCAGCACTGTGCACATTTGAGCACTCTGTTTGTGAGGTGCACCCCTGAGCTTAAACAGGAAGGCAATGGGAAGGGAAATCAGCAGTAGGAAGGTAATCAAGGTGAATTAGCATAGCTGGCAGGTGAATTGTATCAGAATCAGCAAATTACACAGGCAGCATACCAGCCCTGCCCAGAACACTACTATAAACTATGCAAACACTTTCCCCTCTGTTTTTTTCCCATACTCTACACCACCGGTGTATACAAGCGGGGAACTTTCAACAAACAAACCTACAAAATGAAAGAGACTGCAGCAGGCAACATGGAACAACATGTGCAAGAGGCTGAGGGTGGTGAGGATGTGAATGCTGCCAATCAACCCACAGTGAGGAGACAGAGAAGAGTGTACAGACCCAGTGTAACCTACCAGGAGCTGCATGAGTTGGAGATAGTGGAGCATTAAAGGATGGACAGGGACCTCCTACAGCAAATTGTTAAGCTGTGCCGGCCACTCCTGACACACCAAATTCACTGAGGGGAACCCATCCCAGTGGATACCAAGGTATGTGTAGGCCTAGGAATACTAGCCACAGGTAATTCCCAAAGCTTAACTGGGAATATCATGGGGATCTCACAGGCATCAGCATCCAGAGTATTCCACCAGTTCCTGGATGCCATGTCAGCACATGCCACTGAGCACGTATATTTCCTCAACACCCGTGTGGTGTTGGCCAGCAATATGCGTCTCTCACACCAAATAGCAGAATACCCTGAGGTAGTGGGTGCTATAGACTGCACGCACATAAGCATCAAAGCACCACCCAGTGAGCAGGGTAGGACCTACATCAACCACAAGGGCATCCCCTCCATCAACTGCCAGGTCGTCTGTAATTCCGAGGGCATTATAATGAATGTATGTGCTGGCTGCCCTGGAAGCTATCACGATTCCCACATTTGGCAATGATGCAGCTGTACCAGAGATTTGCCAGTGGGGACATCCCCTATGCTCACCTAGTGGGGGATGCTGGTTACACAGCCGTGGCTGATAACAGCCATCAGAAATGCACACACATCTGAACAAGAACGCTATAATGAGGCACGCACACAGACCAGACATGATAGTGCATGTGTTTGGGATGCTCAAGTCACGGTTCTGGTATCTGGAACAACCTGAGCCTTCCCCAGTAGGCAGATGGAGGCATGCCCAGTATGCCGAGGCCACAGCAAAGAGACAATGCAACAACACATAGCACATACACTGACACAGTAGGGACCCAGGGAATGACATCTCTCTCTGACTCGCACATACAGTAAAAGGAATGCCAAACATGACACTACCTGTGCTCGACCATGTATAGGGAGTGTACTATGTGCATCCAACATAGGCAGCCCTCCAGCACCATCCGCAATTCTGGCACATCCACAAGGTAAGTCAATCAACCTACCAATTGCCAAATGGAGTAGAATGTGTCATTACCTGTATCTGTGGTATGGATGTGAGCATGCAAGGGAATTGGGTGTCTGAATGTTATGGCAGCAGAAAGTAGACACCCATAGTCAGCCAGCAGGACAGGTGTAGACATACCCAAACATAACCTGTGCTATGGCCTCTGAATGATAGCTATGGGTAACCACCCCCAGGCCTACACAGACAGACTACAGCAGGTCAGGCAGTGGGATGTTAGTTCTGAAGGGTAGGAAGTCAGACACTAATATGTAGGGCAACCAAAGCTAAGATCTGTAGTACACTGGTATTCCTCTAGTCAGCATGATAGGTAAGAATACAGAATGAAATGGAGTACCTGACATACCAGTGCATTCATAGCAAATGTGTACAAGTGTCAGGTGTGCTCCGCCCATCCTATGTAGTAATGTAATAACAGTCAGGTGTGCCCCCCCAATCCTGTGTATAAATGTAGAAATAGAACTGTGTGCCCCCATCCTATGTAGTAATGTAATAACAGTCAGGTGTTCCCCCCAAATCCTGTGTAAAAATGTAGAAATAGACAGGTGTGCCCCCCCCATCCTGTGTAGTAATGTAATAGCAGTCAGCTGTGCCCCCCCAATACTTTGTAGAAATGTAGAAATAGTCAGGTGTGCCCCTCCCATACTACGTAGAAATGCAGTAACAATCAGGAGTACCCCCCGCAATCCTGTGTAGAAATAGACAGGTGTGCCCCCCCCATCCTATGCAGAAATGTAGTAACAGTCAACGCCAAATGATCGATGGATACCCTGCAGAAACAGCATGCTACCTGTAGGTGTACAACACAAAGGTCAGCACTGCAGCACAAACTACCTGGACTTGATCCATACATTAAATGCAGACAGACATACTGGGCATGCTCACACACTTAGAGAAATTAAGGCAATGTCAGTCAATACTGAAAGGTCATACTGGGCATGCTCACACACTTAAACACATGAAGGCCATGTCTGCAAACATCAGTGGACCAGACATATCTGGCAGTCGCAGATGTTAGTGCAGGCACTCCTCAGTATGCACCACACATGCCTTGCACACACAGTGGATAGTAATACAGACATATATGTAAGGACAACACACTAAAATAGGCCAAAGGTAGACAGACGTACATAGATGTGTGGAAGAAGGTGACGGTGACAAAGAACCATCCAGGCCTGTCCCACCCAGCACACAGCCAAAGGGCCCCAACCACATGAGGGTCAGAGTTCACTCACTGCCCATACTAGCCACTGGTATCTGTCAGCATTACAGACTATGTGGTGCACGTGCTAGCTGTGCAACATGACTATACAAGGAAGTAGTCATCTTGCAGCTGCATACACGTACCTGTAAAATATGAGCCTGTGTGTGCCCACATGTAACGTGTCAACATCTAGATGAATGGGTTATGGCCCATGCACACACACTGCCCTCCCCATAGCCCTACTATGACAAGCCTGCTGAGGTCATCCACTGTGAAATAAAACTTTGGGAGAGTTGTAGCCCAGTAATCTCCATGGCATGTCCCATAACTGCATACTGCTGTAGTGTGATAAACTAGTAAGATAGAAGTTACAATTCCAGACATGGCAACTGTGTGTGCTTGTGTGTGTGTCTGTCTGTGTAGAGAGCAATGCTTTTTAGGGTAGTCACACTCCCTACAATTGAAATGCTGTACTTTGGTAAGGCTGCTGATGTCATGCACCTAGAAATACATCTCTGGGAAGGTAGTAGCCCAGTAATCTCCGTAGCGCATCCTATAGCTATATACTGCTGTAGTATGATAAGTTAGGTAGGAGTTCTATTCCCAGACATGGCATGTGTTTGTGTGTGTGTCTGTCTGACTCTGTCTGTGTAGAGAGCAATGCTTTTTAGGGTAGTCACGCTACATACAATTTGAATGCTCTACTTTGGTAAGGCTGCCGGTGTCATCCACCTAGAAATACACCTCTGGGAAGGATGTAGCCCAGTAATCTCCATAGCATGTGCCATAACTGTGTACTGCTGTAGTGTGATATAGAACTCTGGTAGGGTTCCATTCCCACCCATGGTAGTTCTGGATGTTATGAGTGTGTTTCAATGTCAGTGTAGGGAGCAGTGCATTTTAGGATAGTCACACCCAGTACATTTCAAATGCCCTACTTTGGCAATCCTGCTGATGTCATCCAATGTGAAATACACCCTTGGGGAAGTAGTTTTCCAGTAATCCCCATGGTGCATCCTATAACAGCTTCATGCTGTAGTGTGATATAGACCTGTGTTAGGGGTTCTATACCCACACATGTTGGTTGGGCATGTTTTATGTGTGTTTCAATGTCTGTGTAGGAATCAATGCATTTTAGCCTAGCCACACTCATTACAATCTGAATGTCCTACTTTGGCAATCCTGCTGATGCCATCCAATGTGATATACACCTTTGGGGAAGGATTACTTCAGTAATCTCCATGGTGCGTACTATAACAGCGTACTGCCGTAGTGTAATAAACTAGTTAGGTAGGACTTCTAATCAAAGACATGACAGATGTGTGTGTGTGTGTGTGTGTGTGTGTGTGTGTGTGTGTGTGTGTGTGTGTGTGTGTGTGTGTGTGTGTGTCTTTGTCTGTGTTTTGTAACTCATATCCTGTGTGGAGGTGGTTGGGAGTGTGTAACAACTGGGCCCAATGTGGAGCAGGATTTGCAAATTTCTTATATGGTGGCCCTAGTATATATCACAATGTCCACGGTACAGGGATAACATGTAAAATAGCTGAGAGGCTGGGGTGGAAATCCATACCCATACATGTGACATTAAGGCCAGGCAAACAAAGTTAACAACCCTAGTATTAGCCAGAGAACACTCTCAACACATGTTTCACACACACACACACACACACACAAACACACACACACACACACACACACACACACACACACACACACACTTGCCTAGGCAACAGACACTATTTTGATAGTACACTGCATATTGCCCACTGATAGTAACTATGGAGTGATTGCAGTGGCCTACAGAGGACATGGCACCCTGTCCATCTGTCCAATAGGCACATACATGCAGGCAGTGCACCTTATCCATGTTCCCCACTGGACATCTGCAACATCTGTGGTGCCATCAAATGTGACCCACAAAGGACATACCATGCCTGAAAACATGCCCTGTATGGACAGATGCCACTGACACCAGGGAATGCCGTTAGCATGCTATCAATGTAGGTGCAGGGTAAACCTGCTGTCCATTACCAGTTCCCACCACATGAAGCCAGGACTAGCACATCTGATGATAATCTGTGTACACAACATGGGCCAGACACCCCAGGTACAGTTCCACATGTCACTGTACATGCATGTGGGAGGTGTGCACATCACAGATGCCATCCATGTCATAGACTAAGGAACACATACATGGCAAGCAATGCACAGCATTGGCCACATGCAATAGTCACCCAGGTGATTGGATGGTGAATACAATACCCACCTGTGTGGGCAAATCCAGAAACTACAGCCCTGAGTCACAATGCAGACCATTGTCATGTGGCCTGATGCCAATGTATACCCATCACCTAGCCTTGTATAGCCATCTGGCACTGTTGACTACTACACACCCATGAATCAATGCACCCATGCATGTCAGTACTGGCACTCTGTGTGTGTGTGTATATATGTGTGTGTGTGTGTGTGTGTGTGTGTGTGTGTGTGTGTGTGTGTGTGTGTGTGTGTGTGTGTGTGTTGTATGATGCATATGTTTACATTCACATGCACTACAACCCCCATTGTCATACTGAAGCATGCTTTCTGATGTCAGATACCTCCACATACCCTTTGCCCATATAACCTCCGTATGACCCCTGTGGTGCATGTGATATCTGCACAGTAATGTGTTGTGGCAATCTCACTTGTGATGAGTTGTATTCCTGGCCCTGCCAAATGTGTCAATGTGTGTATGTCCCTGTGAGAATGTGGCTGTGTTGAAGCTAGCACCTGTTCATGCGGACAGGCATGTGTACTACACCTACCATATAGCTACCATATCCCTATTGCAGATGTCATGCACCATCACATATACATTCTGAGGGCTCCACAATATGTAACCTATGTGATGCATCCAATAACTGCATAGAAATGTAATAGCACTACATAGTCGTCAGGGGTTTGATACCCTGTGCTGGTAGGTGTGTGACACAAACATGCTTAAGTTTTACTCTACCACCCCTCCCTGACTTGTCTTTGCCTCTGTCTGCCTCTCTCACCCCCTCTCTGGTGGATGTGGAGACCTACACCTGCTCTGCTTAGGCAGCAGCATGTGTATTTTAAGTGATGCTCATGATCAGCTGATGGCCTCTGCACGAATTGCAGCCCGACCCTAGCTGATTGCATGTGGAACAGTTTTGGTAACATTCCCATAGCCAGATGCATGGAAACACACGCCAATAACTAGGAACATCATGTTGGTGTTGGGCCTTTTCATTCACTTTGAGCAGGAACTCAATCTGTTGTTTAGCAAACAGCATTGCAGATGGATTGGGGATTTACCTCTAACAACATACAATGTGGAAACAGGGCAACACACAGGAGGGGGATGTGCCTGACCTGACTGCAGACTGTAAGTGCTGCTATACTTCATTTGCAGTAATGTTGGTTTAACAGGGTGTGTGTGCATATGGCTGTCCTACATGTTTTAATACCTGCCATGTCAGTTCTATGTTTATGAGGAAACCCCATCTGTAGGGTCATCTGCAGAATGGGCAGTGTGTGGTGCCTTTGGTTTCATGTGTTACCCACAGAGAATCTATCTGTGAACTGCAGAAGATAGTGTGAGGATTGCAGTCTGTAGATGGTGAAAGCCGTGACAGTTACTGACTTCATATCCCTCACTGGATATATGTTGCAACAAACCCTGTTACAACAGTAAATGTATGAGGTTATCACAGCAACATGTCAATATTGGCCCTGTGTATGTGCTTGCAGCCACAGCTCTGTCAACCTTTGTACATATGTCTTGCATTAAGAGGTGCATATGTGCTGTACACCATAATTAGTGTCATCATATCTGATAAGCCAGTGAGATATCAGACTGCTACAAATGTTATGTACAGTAGAGGTTATATTTGATGACATAACCTGGACATTATGTGGTTGTTTGTACAATACTGAGGTACGTGTACTTATGGTGAATGTCGACAGTGTGTGTATTGTTAATATGTACTTTGGCCTGTGTACAGACTGTGGTAGAAGTAACTGTTCTTGGTCCCATCCTATCTGATGTTACATGCTGTTCCACTGTATGTTACCATATTGGCTTACATGTTTGTAGAGCCATACACACACATGTCCCATGAAAAAGACAGGCATCAGCCCACACTGTGTAATGGCCCAGTATAGCTAGGGTTAGTGTGTGAGTGGTACATATGAGGATAGTGTTGAACAGATCGTCCATATACTGTAATAGTGTGCTAGCTTACCATACGTGGCTGTGGCTGTGCTCACATTGGTTGTGGTTATGCACTTTCACACAGGTGTACCTTACCCTGTGCTGTGACATGCCTGTAGAGCTTGCTATATATGCAGGTACATATGCATTCCCCCATAAGAGATGTAGGCCAGTGTTGAGCCAGTCCACCTGTAGCCTGCACAGTGCTTTGTTACATGCCTAGCAGCTTAGTGTACTTACCCAGTGAGATGTCATGTCCAGATACTTGCTAGATATACTGCTGCTGGGCCTCCCTTAGCAGTTATGTATCAGACAGAACAGTGGGATGCTATACAGATGTATGTCAATATCTAGTGGGTAGTATGTGGCCATGGCAACTCTGTACCAGCAGTTATTATGTGTCAGGATAGACAGGGGTGTGTCAATGCATAACCTATGCGGGCAAATGTATACCAGTCATTATGTGTTATACCCATCTACATGGCTGTTACCATCCATATTGTCAGGCTTGGTCCACATGTTTTGCACTAAGGGATTCTGAGTACACCTCTGGACTGTACAGAGTGTGTCAGAATGTCCACATATATTGGCCAATATCTCTGCTGTATTCCACAAGAGCATAATGTGCTAGCAGTGGTACTGTACTATGATGTCCTTAGGATGGCTGTCAGTAGCCAATGGCGCTCATGTGAAAAGCAGATGTGACCTCCCACACACACCATGTCTGTGAAGACAATCCCTATTACAGTAGCAATAGTCTACAAATATACCTGCTATACATACCTGACATCCCCTTGCACTGTGAAGTTGGGACTATAGGGGCTGAGGTAGGGCTACACTCCATGTTCAGGACATATGGTGAAAATATATGTACATATAATTATCCAGATATCTATATATATAATTACACATATACATATCGACATATATAGATGGGTATGTATATGTACATACATATAAATATACACACTCAGATATGTACATATACAGAGCAATATATGTCTACACATATACAAATAGCGATACATATGCACATATATGTATGGATACCTACAGATATATTGACAGTAGTAGGTATATCAGAATAGATATGTATGCACATATAGTTATAGATATCTACATATATACCAACAGAACTAAGCATATCTGTACACATAGGATGTGCATACATATATAGCTATATACACATATATCTATATATACATATACGTATATCTATATATACACATATGTATGTATGTATATATATATATATATATATATATATATATATATATATATACATATATGTATATATATATATATATATATATATATATATATATATATATATATACACACATATGTACATACAAAGAGATGTACACATGGCCATATATATGTAGCACTATACAGATGTGTATACAGATATATGTATGAGTATACATGTGTATGTACATGTAGACATATATAGACCTAGTATATGTATACAACCATATTCCTGTCATGAGTAAATGTGACAGTTGTGTATACCCTCCCACATGTATCTCACCGTATGTATCTGCTATGTGCACATTATGATAAAACAACATATGTGATGCAACAGCCATATTAATAACAAGGACTATACAATTTAGGAACTACAGGCAAATGTTCAATACTACTCAATATGGGTATTGACAGCTCGTTTATATCACGTTATCGAAAGATGAAAATAGCAAACGCTATTTCATCAGCCCCAAAACATCTAAACATATCGAACATTCAGAACAGTGAATTTTTTCCCATGGAAAAAATTTGCTACTACGAAACACATACACACAACACAAGCACATTAAACAAACAGCAACCACACACATACACTTAAATTCCTACATCTAATGCTACACTAAACTAAACATATACTACTATCTACCCACTTATCTTAACCCAAACCCTAACCCTAAGGTCCGTCACTATCACACACTCACCTAACCCGCGCCCTAACCCTAACTCACTTATACCGCCCCTAACCCTAAAGTCTGTCACTATCGCACACATGCCTAACCCGAGCCCTAACCCTAACTCACTTAACCCGCCTCTAACCCTAATGTACAAACAATCTCAAACTTACCTGAATCTAGCCCGCAACTTTCCACCACAGCACTAAGAATAGCAAAGCCACAGAGACAGCCAACTGAATTCTTTCCCAAGGAAAGAATTTGCTGTTCAGCAGTTTCGCTATTATTAGTGTTCGCTGAATAGTGTTCGATATCAGAACATTCAAAGTTTTAATACTTTGATGTTCTGATATAGACTCCTGACAGCTATATCGGTAAAACAACAGCAGTCTTCACAGTGGTCATGGCATAGTGGTTAAGTGTTGTGACTTCAGTGTAAAGGGTCCTGGGTGCAAGGGCTGTTCATTTTGTTGCTGGGCAGGACAAGGGCTGTCAGATATAGAGTGGTTAAGGCAGTGTGTGTGTTGAGTGCTATCAGTACATGGCTACATCCATTTATGTTTCTAACCTCAATTCCCTAACTAAGGGTATGTTGCAGACTATCCTGTAACACTATCGACTTGCTTAGTGTATGGCAACAGTTTTCCACATAGGGGCCTGTGTTCCAGCCTCTGTCCTCCACCTACATACCAAGCTTTGCACATATGACATGCTGTCAGGGGTTGTTCTGTAGTGGGCTGTGTGTATATCACACTGCCATTGCTGAAATCAGTCCACTGCTGTTGTATCCCCCACACATACGGTGGGGCTGGGGCCATATATGTGTGGGCTTCACCTACACAATACATGTGTGCCCTTATGCACTCCAAAGGCCAGTGTATGTAACAGTGTTATATGGCCCTGTATTATTGAATCAGGGGGGGGGGGGTGCATCAAAAATAACCTAGGCTGTTACAAAATGTGGGGTAATCAGGGGTGAGCTGCCTTAAGGTATCTGGATGTACAGTACCATACAATTTAAACAATCACCATGTAACGCTGTTACCTAAAGGCACAGGAACACAGTCCCAACAGTTCAGACCTCAAAGGAGGGTACTTCAGAAATCCAAACGCAATATGAAAGTATTTAAATGTCAATTGTAGAAGATTGTAGAAAAAATCCAAAATGCTGTTCAGCTCATAAAAAGCAATCCTTTATTCACAAAGTGACACGGACAGTAAGCGCTTTCACCTTTCGGCTTCTTCAGACTTTATAAACAGTACAGCTGAGTCTTTATTTAAATAGCCCTCCAAAAGTTACAATTGGTGGAGAACTTAATTAGCTTTTAAAGCGCTCACACTAGATGCATGACATGATATATATACAAGTATAAAAACACTTAAAAACTTCTATTCATAAGTTTCATGTGCAACTGATAAATGCAATTTAAAACCAACAAATTTCTCTTGTAATAAAGACATAAAAATTTTTTAAAATGTATATGTTAGCTTGTTAAAAACAAACTTATATTACTGCAAATGTGACCACGAGAAAATTACTATACACAAGCACAATAACATTTGAATTTAAGGGCACACCTTTCAAAATTCATTCAAGATTCATTTGGGTCTATAGATCCTCCTACTTTTTAAAAAGGGTTTAATGTGGACCTTGTCATTCAGGCCTGGGGGTTCATCTGCCCTACACCTAACAATCCACCTACTTTCACATTCTAGTGTCCTGTTAACTATGTCACCCCCTCTATATCCATCCTGTAACTGCTGTATAATGCAAAAATTAAAAGTATGGTCAGGTCCTGTTTCTTTACAATGCTTCGCTAGAGCATTGAATTCGGATCCTAGTCGAATGTGATAATTGTGCTCCCTTATACGGTCTTTAAAGGCTCTATTGGTCTTCCCAATATAAAATGCAGGACAGACCAAACATTTTGCCAAATAAATCACATGCTTACTATCACAGTTAGTATCTGTATGAAAATAAAAGGTATATTTAGTAACGGTGTACAAACATTGTCTCTTCATTAATATATCTGCAATGGTTACATCTGCCACAAGGTGTGGTGTTCCTATCTATACTAATTGACCTCCTAGAATTCCTGGGTTTACACAGAAGCCTTTTAAGGTTGGATTTGTTCTTGAAAACTATTTTAGGATCTGGTCCCACTATTTTAGCTATTTCACTATCAGACAATAGAATATTCCAGTTTCTAGTCATCATGTTCCTTACTTCACTTGTATCCCTAGTAAAAAACAGAGATGCTCTAGTCTCCATTCCTTCCATTGTTACATTATTTATCGGATCATTTGTCTGTTCAGAAAAATACGGTCTTGCTCTAGTGGCTCTTAATTCATGTACTTCCATGATGACCTTGTCTATTGTTTCAACATCGTAACCTCTTGCAATAAACCTACTTTTCAATTCTTCTACTTCTTTCCTGTAACTATCATCTATTGGGTTAAATCTGGACGCCCTCATGAACTGTCCTTTTAATATATTGTGAAATATATGCTGAGGGTGCATACTATTTCTATGGAGTAGCGTATTCCTATAGCATAGCTTTCTATGGATAGAGGTATTCAGAAGTCCATTCTCCATTCTATTCACATCAACATCCAGATATGAGATCTTACTCTCAGAATAGTTCATGGTAAACTTCAAAAAATCAGTGGAGTTATCCATGTAGGTTACAAAACTCCTTAAAGTATCAATATCCCCTAACCAAACAAAAAAGAGGTCGTCCACAAATCTGCGATACATCCTTACAAACTTTTTAAACAGATCAGAATTGTACAGATACTTATCCTCCCATGCTGCCATTACAAGATTGGCGTAGCTATTGGCACAGGATGTGCCCATAGCTACGCCATCTTTTTGGAGATATATATTCTCTCCAAAAATGAATACATTGTTAGATAGAATGGTTTCCAAATATAATGTGAGCAATTCAATTCTACTAATCAAAAAATCTGAATGTGAGCTTAGGTATTCTTTAATGTATTTTATACCCAAGTCATTAGGTATTACGGTAAATAAACTTACAACATCCAGAGTAACTAAGTAGTACCATTTATCCTCACCTAACTGACTACTATACGTAATATAAATCTAGTAGAAATTGTTTGCTATCTTTAAGTATGTGACTATTCATGTCAACAAAAGGTCTTAATTGGGATTCCGTATAGACCGATAGTGGTTCAGTAACCCACCCTTGGCCAGCAACAATCGTTCTCATAGGAGGCTCTGTTCGAGATTTGTGGATCTTCGGTAAACCCTGAATTATTGGTAGAACCGGATTATTGACTTTAAAATATCCATATAATTCCTCTGTAATATCAGAAGACAATACAAGATCATCCAACATATAGTAAACTTCAAAAACTTTTTCCTTCACTAACTTCATGTCTATTCTCCGATAAAACTTTTCATCACTTAGTAGCAGGGTCATCCTTTCACTATAATCAGTAGAGTCCATAAGTACAATAGGACCCCCTTTGTCGGCTGGTCTAATCACCAGACTATCATCTTTCTTTAACTCATTCAAGGCTCTTCTTTTGTTATAATTTAAATTTTGTCTTTGTTTCTTATACCTGTTATCCTGGAAATAATTGTGTATATCATTTTCCAGCACCCTACCAAAGACATCCACAACCGGATGTAGTTGTGGAATGTAGGTACTGGTTGAACGAAATCTAGATGCTTCAGCAGTACCATTATTCAGCCCAAAATCTAGTCTAAGCTGTATATTTCTAGTAAACATTTTTGTGCCAATGATTACATCAACTATATCATCTCGACAGGAGGGGATAAAATTGAGGCCCTTATTTAGTACCTGTATCTCATACTCATTCAAAATTCTACTTGACAAATTCACCACTAATGAGTGGTCCTCTCCCACATTTTCTTCAGGGTTGGACCATTGTAATCTTCCATTGACCCCTTCCTTTTGTGTCTGCCCCTGCTGGCAGAACGTCTCCTCCCCTGGAATTGCTCCTGGGCTATAGGGAAAGGGGTATTTACCCTTTGTATATTGTTAGTATTACCTACTGGTACTGCTTTAGGTCTTACCACTACTTCTGAAGATGTCAACCTATGTTGGTTAGGAGATGGTACACCCCTGGAATCCCTGGGTCCTTGTTGCTCTAATATATTTATTCCCTCAATGGCATTAATCCTACCACTATCTCTATCAGTACTTAAATCATTCCTCCTATCTACGGGGGTCGTCATATCTCTATTAACTGCCCTATCGCTAGCATTTGCAATCAATGGTTGATTAACAGTGTCATTTCCATTGAGGCTTACTGCATTATCCACTGAAGAATTCATTTGTGGAGCTGTAGTTAGTGTAGATGCATAGCTGCGTCTATTATTATACATGTTCCCACTATAATTGTTATTAAAATGTTCCCTGGGCCAAGTGAAAACATGATTATTACTGAAGTCTCTCACATCTCTAGTAATTTTGACTTTCTTTTGTTCAACAAGTCGTTTTTCAAACAATGATACATCATCCAAAACCCTCTCAAGTTTAACATTCACTTCCATATTAACATATTTCTTTTTAAAATCATCATAACATTGATTCACTATAGACCTTAAATTATTCTCCTCAGGTGTGTGAAACTCAATAAGTAGTTTCATGTAACTGAAACTAAGCTCAATGTTGAGCTGCTGCCATTTAAAAAGCAAATCAGGAAATCTATTCCCTGTCGTGGGCATTTTTAAAATGCGTAGCCCACGAGGTACAATCTTTTTAGCTAGACATGCTTCAAAATATTGACGTTATACCTGCAATTTCTTAAGTCTTATAAAAGCAGTCTCTAGTTCCTGTAAATCCTTGGTAATATTTCCGTTCGTTACACTACTCTCTTCGTCGTTGTTCAATCCAATATTCGGTTCAAAGTCTAAAAGCAGGTTCTCTCTGCTGGTCAGACAAGCTTGAAAGCGCTCAGCACCCTTGCTGGCTCTTTCTGTAACCAACGGTACGTACGCAAGCTCAATGTTCACATTATCAGTATCGGCCATCCTCCTGGGCTGCTGTGCTATATAAATACAGCAAAAGAAAAATAACCAAGCACAGCACAGCACGCCAACGGAGCTCGGGAACAGCGTTAATAAAAAATAAATAATATAAACAATCACCATGTAACGCTGTTACCTAAAGGCACAGGAACACAGTCCCAACAGTTCAGACCTCAAAGGAGGGTACTTCAGAAATCCAAACGCAATATGAAAGTATTTAAATGTCAATTGTAGAAGATTGTAGAAAAAATCCAAAATGCTATTCAGCTCATAAAAAGCAATCCTTTATTCACAAAGTGACAGTAAGC
Organism: Protopterus annectens; assembly: GCF_019279795.1. NCBI lineage: Eukaryota > Metazoa > Chordata > Ceratodontiformes > Protopteridae > Protopterus > Protopterus annectens. Next base: position 1,843,716,370 of record NC_056739.1, read on the forward strand.
GCTTTCACCTTTCGGCTTCTTCAGACTTTATAAACAGTACAGCGGAGTCTTTATTTAAATAGCCCTCCAAAAGTTACAATTGGTGGAGAACTTAATTAGCTTTTAAAGCGCTCACACTAGATGCATGACATGATATATATACAAGTATAAAAACACTTAAAAACTTCTATTCATAAGTTTCATGTGCAACTGATAAATGCAATTTAAAACCAACAAATTTCTCTTGTAATAAAGACATAAAAATTTTTTAAAATGTATATGTTAGCTTGTTAAAAACAAACTTATATTACTGCAAATGTGACCACGAGAAAATTACTATACACAAGCACAATAACATTTGAATTTAAGGGCACACCTTTCAAAATTCATTCAAGATTCATTTGGGTCTATAGATCCTCCTACTTTTTAAAAAGGGTTTAATGTGGACCTTGTCATTCAGGCCTGGGGGTTCATCTGCCCTACACCTAACAATCCACCTACTTTCACATTCTAGTGTCCTGTTAACTATGTCACCCCCTCTATATCCATCCTGTAACTGCTGTATAATGCAAAAATTAAAAGTATGGTCAGGTCCTGTTTCTTTACAATGCTTCGCTAGAGCATTGAATTCGGATCCTAGTCGAATGTGATAATTGTGCTCCCTTATACGGTCTTTAAAGGCTCTATTGGTCTTCCCAATACCATACAATTCACATAAAGTTACATTACTTACATAAATTGCGTTAATGCAGGCCTACTGCCTCCTGCTATACAGACTGTTCTCTTTGTCAGTGTGCTTGTGATGGTGTCAGTTATGCCTTGTTATGTAACAGTTACATGTCATTTGGTCAGACAAAGTCTTTACCATCTAGTGATTTTGTACAGAGTGTAGATAGAGGCTACTGAATTATACACCTGTATTACTTACTGTTGATTGTTTGGTATCCTGTGGCCCAGTCTGCCTTTACTATTATACAGTTTGAAGGGCTTGGCCAGGACAGCAACAGTTGTGAACCTTTCCAGACAACTGTATTAGTAGAACTGTTTCACAGTTGCATTACTCTGTTTATATGGATGTCATTGTCTGAACAACTATATTACATGGCATATAAAACTGTAATAGTACACATATAAAGGTTTTCCATTTCTGCAAACCTGTGTGTGGTGTTTTATCCTATGACCTATCTGTGGGTATATGTTGAAGGCAATGATTGTCATTTGTATGGGTGGCCCATACAGTGTCCAGTTGTTAAGGTGTTAACTGTAGGCATAGTGGCTGTTCCATATTGTGTGCACCCTCTACATATGTAGCTTACTGTACATATCTGTGCGTATGTGTAGTCACATGTATATCTATATGTATATATGTATGTATATCTATATATATATATATATATATATATATATATATATATATATATATATATATATATATATATATATATATATATATATATATATATATATATATATATATATATATGTATATATATATATATATATATATATATATATATATATATATATGTATGTATATATATATATATATATACACATATATATATATATATATATATATATATACATATATATATATATATATATATATCTGTATATCTGTATCTGCATATATGTGTCTGTGTATATGTATCCTGGGATGTTGATAGCTTCAAGATATAAAAGAACACAGTTACGTAAAATCACCAAATTTATTGCAAAGCTTTTGGGTTTCCCCTTTCCACTGAGGAAGGGGAAACCCGAAAGCTTTGCAATAAATTTGGTGATTTTATGTAACTGTGTTCTTTTATATCTTGGATTTTGGACTTTGGTTATTGAACGCAGTGTACCACAGTGATTCTCTTTCTACTAGTTGGATGTTGATAGCTTCCACATTTTACATTTCCTATGGGAGCTAGACTGTACTGCATGATATGTTACCAATACCAGCCTGACATCACACAGATAGGATGTAGTACTGTTAACATCTTGTGCCCATGTTGGGTCAGGTCCTGATTATCAGATCTGCAACACTTGGTAGTGTATTACAGGGCGGACGTGTTTGGCTGTGGGGGGTATACCTATTCGTACAAGACGTATATTGTTTGGGGCCTCTCAACCCCATTAACGGTGCATGGGGACATATATGTTTTAGTTAATCTACCATTGTTATCTACAGATGTATGGCCATATATACCTACATAGATGTATATCTGCTTACATATATGTAACTTGCTGTGTATATGTAGACATATAGGTGTAGACATATATATGTATCGATGTAGGCATGTGCATGTATATATGTTCATATATATTTATATATATGTATATATTTATATGTGTATGTGTATATATATATTTATATATATATATATATATATATATATATATATATATATATATATATATATATATATATATATAGATATGTTGTATTTGTTTAGATATTAATATATTTACACACACACATACATCTAAATGGAATACATTCTCTGTACTGTTGCATGACTGGGCTGGATGATATGTTTTTGAAAACATCAGAGTTATGTATGTCTGGCATGGCTTAGTGGTAAATCACTTTGTCTATGGTGTGCAAGATCCTGGGTTTGAGCCTTGCAGAAGCTGTTTGTTTTGTTGCTGGGCAGAACACAGGCCAGTGGATACAGAGTGATTAAGGCATTTAAAGTAGTTGTAAGGGGGCTTGCGTGAAGGTGAGCACTGCTAACCTGCCATTACATCTGTTTACAGAGAGATAGCTTTAGAAATCCTTAGCCAGTGTAGGCATTGCTTACCACAGCGCAAATAGGCTTAAGCCCACTTATTAGTGCTTAAATATGCTTACTACTGCTTATTTGTGCTTAAACCTGCTTATTAGTGCCTTATTCATTATGACACTGACACCTCACATGTACATTTACTGCATTACTCCAGTTTGTAACAATATGTTATTTAGTGGGTTTTGCAACATAAATATTTATCATAATGTGCTTTGCCGTGGAAAATGGAACGTGCTGCAGTGGGACTCGAACTGGGAATGCCTGCTTGCAAGAAATTCTCTGCCCATTACACTATTGCTAAGCTGTTTCATTTGCGTATATTTTCCTTGTTATCCTCTTCAGCCACTTAACGTGCATTAACAGTAGCTAAGCGATGGGCACACCCATGCACCTACGGTTAGCTTTAATCAGATTTAAAAAAAAATAAAAGTGTTTCTTCATTTTATTTATATATACTGTTGCTGTTGTACACAAGGGGACTATTGGTGGGGATATGCTGTCACCTGTGAGCGGTCTCGCTCATTTCATACCCCTTTCTGCTGTTCTTTATTGCGGGGACGTGTTTATTCTGAGAGCTCTGCTCTCAGACATGCCCCCTGCACTTACATGCTCCATGTAAGCCTAGGAGCTCAGGCAGCTCACCTCATTATTATGCATGGCACGCTGCCATCCTGCTCCCAAACAGCCGCCTCCGTGCAGGACTAAGCTAGTCCTGCATGGAGGAATGGTAAATCCGGGGGTATGTATGTCAAACAGAACTTTTATGCAATGAAATATAACAATAGTGCAGTTTAAAACTACTGAGGAGTCTTAACAAGAATTAAGAAACTTAACAGAACTATTTAATATGGTTTTGTTATGCAAGCAATAGTACCTCAAAGGGTGAGTACTATTTTATTAAATAACACATGCCCAAGAGTGTTCTGAGGCTAGATGTCACAGGCAGGTATTATTGCTGTTAGATAATGGGCTAACAGTTAAACTGGATTTTTTTTATTTTATTATTAATATAAATATAGATATATATATATATATATATATATATATATATATATATACACACACACACACACACACACACACACACACACACATATTTTTTTGTTTACATTTTTAATATTTTTGATATAAAATAGTTCCTCCACCAAATGTTTCCAACTTACTGTAGTATATGTAATTGTTTTTGGAAGACGTATTTTACATCCAAAATATATGTTATGCAAGTATTTAATGTGTACACACATACACAATATATTCAAACTGTGATGCCCCAGTACTGGCCCAGTAATCAAGGAGCCTCAGTCTTCAACAATAATCTACACTCCTCCTGCACCTCCTCTACTATTATTCAATATGCTGATGACTACCATCATCTCTATTTCTGACAGCATTCCTAACCTTTACTCCTTAACACAACTATCTTTTTCATCTGACAAAAAATGGCTGACACAACACCATCTTATACTTAACCCCAAAAACACTAAGCTCTTACATTTCCTCCCTAAACCCTTTCTCACCACAAATCCACTTTTACCATTCTCTCTGTCAATCAAAATCCAATCACTCCTGATCCCAACACTAAACTACTTGGGACAAAAATTGACGAACAGCTAAAATTTGACATTCATATACAACAGAGTATCAAAAAAGCCAACCAAAAACTCGGCCTTCTGTACCGAAATAAAAAAAATTATAGCACCTAAAACCAGATTGGCCCTTTCTCCTTCCTTCCCTTCTGTACACCTCCCCTATCTTTACTCATGTCCAGACATCCCTCCTGTCCAGACTGGAACAAGCCTATAACAACATAGCCCTATTCGCCACTAATCTACCATACAAATCCCATCATTGTCTTGCCCTAAACCAACTCCAGTGGCTAGAATTCCCCCAGCTCCTTCTCTTCTCCCAGCTACAGCTTACTCACTCCCTACTAAATAAACTCTCAGCCTGCCCCTCACTCACTTCACTTGTATCTCACTAGACCCCAGCCCACCCACTTTGGAGCTCTGCCCAGAACCTACTCAAAATTTACAAGCCTCACAAAAACACATAAGCAAACTCCTTTATAAACACTCTGTCTCCTTAGCCTGGAACAGACTGCCCATAAACATGTGTAATATCCCTAGGTATCGCTGCTTCAAAGCTAAAGTAAAAAACTTTCTCCTGAACTCTAGAATATGCTCATGCCATAATACTCCATGAATGCAAGTACCTGTTTCATTACATGACCCCCTTCTTAACCTGCCAATCCATTAGAGAAGTAACAACTCCCCCTTTTCTATAATATTCATCCTTAACACTCACTTCCACACTCAATAACTACTAGTGGTTTGAGATTTGAACAAAAAATTGTATATAGTAGACACCTGATCACGCTGTTATTTTTATGTATGAATTCTGTTTTTTTATGTATCTTTTTTTTTGTACTTTTCTCTACTGTGTGAATATTGTTTAATTTTATGTATTAAGGAAACACTGTAATCATTATTGTAAAATGTTTCTGTATTGTCTGGAGCTTTTCTTCTCAGGTCTCCACTGAAAACAATCCACATGGCTCAGCTGGACTAACCCAGTTAACAAATGGCAAATAAATAAATAACATATACACTGGGAAGATGAAAAGTACACATATAGTAAAGTTCAATTTCCCTTAAGAGCACATAGAGATCATAGTCAGTCTGGGGCTGGTTTCACCCTCTTTCCAGATTCCTAATAAGACTTGCCACTGGCACAGCTATAGGGTTGAGATCTCAACTGAGTGGCCAAACCAAGCTATCCAGTACCCTCTCTGTCCAACCAGTGCTTCATGTCCTGGCTGAAGTAGCTGACACACACATTCTTTGAGATTTGATTTGCACACACACACATACACACACACACACAAACACACACACACACACACACACACACACACACACACACACACACACACACACACACACACACACACACACATTCTCCTGTTGAAGGCTGGCACAGGTTTACTAACTATGCCCCCTTCTGCCCAGACTATAAGGTAGTTCCAACTGCCACCAACCAACTCTTATCAGCTACTTTAATGCCTTTACAAAGGGTGTCCAACCTTACTGTTTAATGTTACTATTAATCCAAATGGTAGTCTGACCAAGAGCAAGGCTATTTAGGAGTGGCCTGTACAGTCACCAAACAGATAAACAAGTACTCTAAGAACTTAAATATCTCAAACCAGGCCACAATTAAAAGGTTTAAGTATATTTAATAATAAATAATAAAAGAACAAGACAATACTCAGTAAGTAATCAGTTAAATCAGAGTTCATAACCACTATTCACAAGAAATATTTAAAACAACATTGCAAGACAGTCTCAAATAAATAACATCTAAGGTATACTTTACTATATTCCTGTCTGAATCTAAAAGAGTTACTATGCCCTAGAAACATACTTACAGCAAGGCAAGTGCAGAAAGTGATGAGTGGATGTTGTTGTCAGGTCAAAAGACAGATACAAAATGCACAGTCTCTCTCTGAGAGAGTTCTTAAATTAATATCAAATATTACTTCTAGGTTAGCTTGGATGACATCACTTTTTGTCACCTGACTTTCAGTTCCCAAGCTAAGCCCCCATTGTCAGAAACTAAAAGAATTTAGCATCTCTCTGTGAAAAACACATATCTCTCAGATGTTTGCAGATCCTGGAAGTCATAAAACAATAAAACACTTCTACATCTCAAACCTAGCAATTACTTCTCTTTCAAGACAATACAAAAAATGTCCACCTCTAGACATTGTGCCTGCTACTGCATTCAAACTGTGAGATAACATCTTCTATTTATAGCCCAGTAATTATAAAAAGCAATTTAATTTCAACTATTTTCTCTGAAAATTTTCAAGTTAACCTCTTGTGTTCCAGTTACCATTAAACATATACATCTAAACAGTCACAGTAGTGCAGGTACATTCCTGTTCTATTCCAAAAGGGCATGGTGTGGTAACACTTTAGCTCAGTACTTTACACACACTTCTGTATAAATAATTTCAATATTCACAAATGACATAGAATTATTTACAAAATTCCCGATAGTTGGGCTGGCAGCATAAGACAGGCACACAGACACGCACACTTACCTACATATACACACAAATACACACACACACACACACGCACACACGCACACACGCACACACACACGCACACGCACACGCACACACGCACACGCACACACACACACACACACACACACACACACACACACACACACACACACACACACACATACATACACAAAGCAGTTACAGACAGGTTAAGTGAGTACACATCAGATATATCACAGAATTAAAAAAGAAAGAAAGTAGGGAATGATAGATCTGAAGATATTCTGGACCTAGGGTTACCAGTACCTGAAAAGGTATACCCATAATAAGTTGATATAGCTCTGTTTTTGAGACAGTCACTCATCCACTTTATGGCATTACCAGAGAATGATAGTAGGCATAATTTAAGATACAGAGTTTACTTGGTCAAATCACTATTTTGGTCAACAAACAGGGCTCCTATTAATAGGTTCATAGGCAAGTACTAGGCTAGCGGCCATTGTGGGGCATTTTAAGCCTAGCCAATTTCCCTTCCAGAGGTGAGAATCAAACCTTTGTATCTGTGAAATAATCACCTTAACCATTATACCAAACCCTAACCCTTAATAGGTTTTTGTTTATGTTTAAACAATTTCAGTTGGTAGCAAGAAAAAGGCTATCTGTAGTATTGAAACAAACACACAGACATACACACACACACACACACACATATACACACATTTTTTCTTCTCTTTCAACTTTTATTTAATTCACTTTTTAAACTTTACACTTGCTAAACAGCAAAGAGTTGTAAAGAAAAACAAAAATCTGGAGGGTGTTTTTTTTAGAATGCGAGCTTTACAGCAACTTAATATGCTGCAGTGAAGCAATGCACTTGTATTTCAGTGGATATTACCTGTACATTAGCATCCAACTGCAGAATCATCATTCTCCAAACAGGATGGTGATGTACAGGTCGCCCATTCTCTAACAATAATTATTAGATGAAAAGAAGCCTTGGAATGGAGTGTCAGAAGTTAGGGATTTATTAAATATAGATGAAGTTAAATAAAATATCTTTATAATGTTGCAATTATTAAAAGTATAAAGGTTATGGTAAAATGTGTGGGTCAATAAAGAATATACATTTAATTTAACCATGTCCTAAAACATAGTGTGCTCAGTGTGGAGATCTGGGACACTTCATATACACTATAAGATTACATACAAGAAATGTGGCAAAGATAGATATTCCTGGTTCAAAGTGAACTTCTGAATCACACTGGACAAGGTGTGGGTTCTGGAAAAATAGAAAAAATGAATACATAGGATTTATTTTGACTGCTGTCTACCAGGACAAAGATATGTCTTATGAAACAGGGAAGGAGTGGAATGTTGATAATATTGTGAAAAATGAAACTGAAAATGTTAAAAATGTATTTAATGTTAATGTTTTAAATATGTGTACTGTACTAAGAATGAAAGGGCAGTAAGGAAGTAAAAGAAGATGGTGGAACAAGTATTGGAGGTAAGAAAAACAAAGCTAAAGCTATAGCAAAATAAATTATGAGTAACCTAGCAGGTATTGCCATAGATGTAAACAGCATTAAGAATGAGGTAAAGTAAATAATAGCAATAAAATAACATTTAGAACAAAGAGCTGATATTATTTATTTAGAAGATGTTGGGTTATTAAATAAGAAACAAAAGAATAAATGGGGATTGTGTGGGGACATGACATAGTGTAGAGTTTTAGGAAAGGTATTTGTTCAGGTGAAGATATTTTCTTAAATAATTAATTTGTTAGATGTTAGTACTATTATACAAATTAAGTGTGATGTTCAGCATTAGATCAGTGATGTAAAAGTCATAAGCAATATGGGGCATCCTGCAAAGGACTGAACCCAGACAGACAACTTTCAAAACTGTTTGGGCTACTTCCATGTCACTGGTATACAAGGAATGCAGAAAAAAAATGGTGCCAAATACTTCAGAACATTCTTACCACCAATGAGTGAACTCCTCTACAGGTTTCAGCATATTGCTGGTTGGCTAGCTGTTCTTTGAAGATGGCTAGATAAGTATGCCATTAGGGATTACCTTACACACGTATTAAAAAAGAAGAAAGTGTTTCTTATTTGGTTGGTATTATGAGTTTGGATGATTTCTGCCCATTGAAATACTTTTCACTAGAAAATTGTATCTCAGTGCTTCAGTTTTATTGGTGGGTCTTCCCTGTGGGCATTTTCATGTAAAATTGTGTTTTTCTTCTAAACCCAACTATGTTTAACTTCAAAATTATCTGGGAGGCCTATACTTTATTGCACAGGCTGGTGTTTAGTGATCTATTTCAAGAAAATGTTTACTTTTCTGTCAGAAAAACAGACTGACAGTCCTCAGCTCTGCTGACTGCTTATCAGACACTGATAAGCTGCTCCTGATGCCCTGTGGGAATTTCCTAACTTTTTATGAATTTTAGCAAATTTTATGAGGAACAGTGTATCGTTTATGCATTACTTTGTTATGAGGTGCTTCAGCAAATGTGTTTGGTTTGTGACTGAAAATGTTTACCTCAGTAATTATCTTTTTAGTGTGGAGAATTCATCAACTCTTCTTTGTTATGTTACCCAAGGGACTCCTTTCCTACCTAGAGCATGGACCTTGGTCCAGCTATGAGTTTTTTGCTTCTTCTCCATGCCATAAGAAGAATACATTTGGCTGGGAGGCTTATGCTTTTAAGCCAGTTTCCTTCCTGCCGCAGCCTCTGATTGGTAACTTTGTTAGGACAATCTGATATTCCTTAGACTGTTCATCTATTTCTCCTGGTCACAGTGGTGTTGCACTTCAAGATGCCACAGTGGACCAGGAGTCAGGCATGTCCTTTGCAGCTGTAAAGTTGTCTATACTGGGGAAAGGTGAACCACCTGTACTGGCTTTGGGATGTTACTATGGGATGCTCCTTCTCTAACTTACACTGAGGATCCTCTTTCCCCAGAGTAAGGACTTTCCTACCAGCCTCTGTTTTTATGGGGAGCCTCCAAGAAAAAGCAAGTATACGTATAAGTCCAAAATGTCACTGATGAGGAAAAGAACATGACGAAAAGTGACTTCACCTCTCCTGGACTCACCTCGCAATGGTGGGTATAACAAAAAGTAATACCAGAAGGCAGTCCATATGCAATGAAGTGCTTACAGGCAGGTTGACATTTCTTTGCCCCAGAAAAGGAAATAAAAGAGCCTTTCAACCTTCCTAAAGGGTTTACCTGTCAAGGTAGTACCTGAGCTGCCTATGCACATCCAAGATACAAAATAACATCTAATGCTTATACTAAGGTTCTGCAGAACACAATATTGAAGAGCTTCAGTCCCGACCACTAACGTAGTATTGGCATTCATTTTTAAAGTGTGGTACTGCATCAGTGCCTGATCATCAACTGCCAGTCATGCTACTTAACACCTTGTAGCTGGAAAAGCTGCCCACTTTGCCACACCTTAGTTAAACCTCTGATTTCAACCATTTTACTTTCTACTATCAAAAAACAGTGTTAGTTATGTCTGTCCATATAGAAAATGCTATGACATAAATGTTTATTACCTTTTTTTTTAATCAATTTTTCTTACATTTTTTTCACAATGCAGAATATTTGAAAAGTTTCAGTAAAGCAAATGATTGGAACCCTTACTGATTTTTCCTGACCAGTTAACAGCATACCTCTCAACCTCTTAGAGCAAGAAATCTGGACAAAGCCATGAATAAAAGTGGGACAAAGGCCCAAAAATAGGGCCACTTTTTAAATATTGCTCTTACAAACTTAGAAAGTTTATAAAATAACAGGTTTTGAATCTCCATGGATTTTCTGAAGGGTTTGAAGTCTGCAACTCAAATGTCTGTCATTATTTTCTAATTTCAGTCTTTAATTATTTGCGACTAATTTGCCAGAAAACTACAATTTTATGAAAAACAGACCAAAATACAAGGGAAAACTCTGGACGTTCTGCAAAAATCTGTAGAGTTGACAGGTATGATTAACAGACTGATTGTCAGTATCTTCTCATGGTGATTAGACTTTGAGAAGAATGAGAAGATGAGCATTTTCTCCCTCCTGTCAGAGTTTTTTTTCAGTCTCAGAGATGGTGCATAATATATACAGAATGCCAAACAGCACTAATCCCCCCTGCAGCACCTTACTTATGTTTGCTAAACCAAACCCTAGCCCTACTACTGCCCCTAATGCCAAGCCTACGTGTTTGTTTTCTTAACACCATTTCTGCAAAAGTATCACTAAGCAACACACACACACACACACACACACACACACACACACACACACACACACACAAAACTCACACAGACACACACACTCAGCCTCAGTATCAAAATGTTTGCAAGAAATGAAAGCTTTGGCATCACAACCCAGAATGGCTTACCTTACAGTCAATGTTGCATGATTAATTTCTTCCTTTGCTTGACAAGTAGTGTATCTGACTGATTCTGATATCATAAATGACATTTGACGGCCTGTACACTTGATAAATAGTATGGTACCGTACATGCATACATGTATTCCTATAAGCCATATTGTCAGAAAAATATGTATTAATGTGTGTATTAGTAATATGCTTAGTGCATTTAGAGCTTGAAAAGGTTTAACACATTTATTCTATTTCATACTGCATAAATCTGTAAAAGCTGCAGATGCATTCTGATCTTGTATTGTTAGCTAAAATCTTGCTTGTGCCTTGGAAATTTACTGAGAAGCAGATGATTCCTGCTTACGTTAGGAAAATAATGAATAGAACAATACTACTTGTATGAAATGTAGACAAGGAGTTCCACTTGTGCTGTGAGAAAATACACAGCTGTAGAAGCTATAGATAATTAGGACAAAGCCTGCTTGAAAATATGAACTGCAATCAGCATTAGCTTTTATCTGAGTTAGAAAAGTACCTTGAAATGTAACACTGTACAATAGAAGCCTGTAAATGGATTAGTGCCCACCAAGGCCAGGTTGTTTTTCTCAAAACGTTTCTCACAAATCTAGTCATGTCAGCAGAAAATCTGAGTAACATCTGCTGTAGAACAATACTGAAAGTTGTGTTTGATTACTTCAGCCATAGAAGACCATGTCTTGTAAAACAGTATAAGAATAGCATGTTTCCCGTTAGTAGTTAGACAAATCCTTGTATTTGCATGTTTTTGTCTCCTTGCAGCAAGTTATTAAATGTGCCTTAACTGAACCTTACGTGTATTGGTCTTTGAAGTTTTCTCCTTTGACAGATTGGTCCTTTGGACCGGAAACCCTCACTTTGCCTCGGATCAGACAGGCCAGGTGGCTTGAAACCGTACGGGGAAGAAACCACATTGGTTCTTCTTAGTTGAAAAGCCCACCGACTGAATTGTCATACAAAAGAGGCCAGCCACTTTCTGATCTGCGGCTGAAGGATGGGTTTACTCGAACCAGGTGATCAATCATGAAGGCTCAGGTAAGGTGAATCTACCTTTTTTTTCTGTTTTATATCAGGGACTAGATTTGTATTTATTTTGTTAAGACTTTGTTTATACAAGTCAGGGACAAAAAAGATTACTGCTTTGTCATAGATCATGGAAACAGAGCAGGTGGGCAGTCATTCTGAAGAGACTATAACAAAATCCGTGGTACTGTGTTAAAAAATAAGGTGTTATGTAACGATTAAAAGGGTAGTACAGAATGGGTAATAATTGCACAAAAAGACCCCAAAATCCGCCGTTAACCGAAGACGCGAAATACATGCAGTCACAGCGTGCTGATAATATTAAATACTACTCAAAATGGGTTAATAAGTATGAATTTGATGGTAAATTAGAAAATTCCTCGCTTGTCAAACTTGTCAAACAGCTTAAAACTGATTCTAAAGGTCGGGTAAAAAAGCAACGTCAATTAGGAATTCCTCAGGCACACAGGTGGATTGAGGAAGTAAACCAAAGGGAACAAAAGAGTAATAATTCAAAAACAATGTTTTTAGATAAGGAGGATAATAACTTAGTAATAGCATCGGCCCCTCCGCCTCCCTTACCAGAATATGAGGCAAGTGAACAAGTTAGTCCACCCCTGCAATATCCTGCTGTCACTGTAAATAGACACTACAAAAGTGAAACTGTTTATTAGAGATCCCGTCGAGACCAGGTCTCGAACACGGGCAGGAAACTCAAAGGGGGACATTGAGTTATATCTAATGGGTAGGAATTCACGATCTATGAGTGAAGAAGAAATATGCCCACTTATAGAAGTGCCTAATCATCAGGCAGGACAAGAAGGTCAGGACCCAACTATTCTAGTGTATAGACCCTGGACTCTGGAAGACATCCGGAAAGCCACTTAGGGAATTCCCCATCCAAAAGTTAATTTTAGAAAGTTTTTAGAAGATTTGTAAGGAATGAGACTGAGTTATAATTTAAATGGAGAAGAGGTAGAAAAAGTAATCAGACAAATTGTGGGACCAGATGGCACATGATTAGTGGTGACTGGAATTCCCATTACGCTGCGCTCAGGCCCCTCCCTCATAGCAGCGCAGAGTTAGACAACAGAGTGAAAGGTCTTACAGACTGAATCTCTGAGAAATAGAAGCCTAGGGCAGACTGGACTTGCATTAATCAATGCATCCAACAAGAAGGTGAGAATGTTGACAGATATTATGCCAGACTGTTAGAATGTTTTAATAACCACTGTGGAATGCAGGTTCCTGAAGATCAGACACACAATTCCACATATGAGCAGCAGTTACAAAATGCATTTTTGAAAGGCAGTATTGCACCCATAAGCAGTTTTATTAAAAAGCACATGGTAGATCATCGTACAAGCAGGTTACAGTCATTACTTGAATATGCTAGGCATGCCGAAAGGCATTTTAATAGCAAAAAGAAAAAGAAAGCCCAAGTATTTTCTGTAGAAGATAGAGCAGAAGTTTATGTAGTACAGTCCGGGAAAAAGGGCAAGAGAAATGCCTAGGGAAATAAACAATCTGATCAGCGATCAGAGGACTTTAAAGGGTGAAAGAAAAGGGGTGAATGTTTTAAATGCGGTAAAAAGGGACACTTGGCAAGGGATTGCAAGAAAAACAGGAAAGCAACCACGGAAGACAAGGAGGGTGAGGGCTGACTATATGATAGTCAGGAATCACTAGAAGGGGATAGCAGAGAAAGGACAAATGAGAATGTGATAGAGGGAGTAGAGGATGTGACAGAAGAAATAGAGGAAGTGCAGGAAGTCACGGATAGTGAAGAAAATGAAATATTGGATTTGGCTTTATTGAGCTTAGAGCTCTATTTAGCAGACATGAAACCAGAAGTTACACTCCTGGCAGAAGGGAGGGAACTCAGATTCTTGTGTGACTCAGGGGCATCACGGACCCTGATACATCCCTCCAAACTGCCAGAGAACTCAGAGTCACCTGATTACATATTAGTGAAAGTAGCTAATGGACAGCTGTATCGGGAGCCCCTCTCCCATAATATTGTGATAACTGATCCTGTTTCAGGATTGACCCAGAAAAGCAAAATTGTTGTTTCTGAAAAATGCCCAGTAAACCTCTTGGGCAGAGACCTTATGCAGCTATTTGGTATAGCAGTAGTTCCAACTATGCAGGGTATGGAAGCACAGCGACAAATTGATAAGTTTGCAGTGCAAACGGAGGGTAAAATGTTTTATTGGTACAGCCAGGACTTGGTTACGACTGGTCCAGGGGCAGTGACCGAAGAGTTGATGAATGTAGCCATCAGCAAGTTCCCCTCCCTTGACATTGATAAACAACATTTGTTGCACTGTACTCTGTATTATTGCAACACACCAGGACCTGATAAGGAATATGAGCAAGAATTGTTTAGAAATCATGCAAACTTATCGATATTACGTAATCTGTACTGGGACACAGAAGGGAACAGTGTAGTCAGCTGTTCATTGCCCCAGGAGTTCTTTGCACTTTATAAATCTAATTGATTACCACATGTTAGCTTAACTAAGGACAAGAATGTGAAATGGGTAGACTTAGGAGAAAAAGTCACGAGATGGGAAAAACAGACAGAGTTAGAACTGTCAGAACAGGGAATACAAATGCAGAAGTTGAATTGGATAACTCAGACCCACCCAGCTGTACACTTGCAGTCTAGCAAGGACAGCTGATTAGCACTCCTATTGAAGGAGGAAGAGAATGCCTTTCAGAATATACCAGAAATTCTTTGGTCCACAGGAAAGTCAGATGTAGGACTTATTCGTACAGCGGGACCAGTTACTATTACGCCAAAGTCAGCATTTAGACCACAAAAAAGACAGTATCCCTTAAGAAAAGATGCAGAGGTGGGAATCAAACCTATTATAGCAGCTTTACTTAAGGAAGGGGTGCTGGTGAAATCTCCTGATTCACCATGTAACACACCCTTATTTCCTGTTAAGAAAACGAATGGAGAGTGGCGTATGGTCCAAGATTTACAAGCTGTAAATGATGCAGTAATACCAAGGGCACCTACAGTGCCAGACCCACACACCCTGTTAAATGATTTAAAACCTCAACAGAAATATTTTTCTGTGGTAGATATCAGCAATGCATTCTTTTTGATACCGATACACCCTGACAGCCAGTATTGGTTTGCATTCACATTTCAGGGGAAAAGGTATACATATACATGACTACCACAGGGGTATTGTGAAAGTCCAACAATATTCTCACAAGAAATGGCAAGCAACTTGGTGGGATTTACCCCACCAAGAGATAGCCAGATTTTATTTTATGTTGATGATATCCTGCTGGCGGCCCCCACCCAGCAAAATTGTAAAGAAGATACCATAGCGCTATTACAATTTTTAGCCACTGAAGGACATAAAGTAAACAAAAATAAACTGCAGCTTTGGAAAAAACAAGTTAAATACCTAGGATATGTAATATCCAGGGAAGGTAGGACATTAGATGATGACAGAAAAGTAGCGATTTTGCAAGCACCAAAACCCACTACCAAGAAGGAAATGATGTCCTTCCTGGGTACGACTAATTTTTGTCAGAGTTGGATTCCAAACTATGCCTTCGAATCTGCACCATTGTTTAACCTGATTTATAAAAAGCCTATGGCAGCACAGGATTTGTTACAATGGACACCAGAAGCAGAATCTGCTTTCTGCAAACTGAAACAGTTAATAGCGTCCTCATTAGTTTTAGGTTTACCAAACTATCATAAACCTTTTTTCCAAACTGTAGATTGTAAGCAAGGTTATATGACATCAGTGTTAACACAGCAGCATGGGGACAAGCAACATCCTATCGCTTATTATTCATCACAATTGGACCCAGTGGCACGGTCTTTACCTCACTGTGTACAAGCAGTAGTTGCAGCTGCAATGGCAGTACAGGCTTCGGCCTCAGTAGTTTTGTTCCACCCTCTCACATTGAGAATGCCTCATGCAGTCGTGATCATTTTACTGCAAGAGAAGGTAGTATATCATTCCCCTGCTAGGCATCTTTCCTGTATGACTATATTGTTGAGCCAACCTCATATGACAATTGAACGATGTATGACTTTGAACCCTTCTACCTTGCTCCCAACCCCTGCAGATGGCACACCACACAGCTGCCTGCAGGTGATTGAGCAAAAGACACTGCCTAGAAAAGACCTTACAGATGTTCCCTTGGATGATGCCGAGGTGACATACTACGTGGATGGCTCATGCAAAAGGGGTCCTGCAGGACAGAACCTAGTGGGATATGCAGTAGTTTTGGATACTGACACTATAGAAGCGAAATCTTTACCACACAATTTATCTGCACAGGCAGCAGAATTGATTGCCTTGACACGGGCATGTACCTTAGCAAAGGGTAAATGTGTGAACATTTTTATTAACAGCCAGTACGCTTTTTCTACTGTACATGTTTTTGTGCAGCAGTGGAAAAATCGAGGAATAATAACATCTACTGGCAAACCAATCAATCATGCACAGTTTATTTTAGATCTTTTAGAATCTATTCAGTTACCTCAGAAAGTAGCTATTTGTAAATGCACAGCTCATACCAAGCAACAGGACAGGATTTCAAAAGGTAATGTGAGAGCTGATACAGCTATAAAGCAGGCAGCTTCAGAAGTATTTCTTTTGAATGAGGAATTACAACCCTCTGAGATTTTAAACTTAGAAATGTTAAAGACAATGCAGACATTTACTACGCAAGTTGAAAAACAAAGATGGGTAAAACAAGGAGCAATTCTCGAAAAGGGGCTGTACATCTCTAAAGAAAGGAAACCAATATTGCCGTCTAATTTGTTTAGATATGCAGCTTTTTTGAGCCATGGGCAGTGCCCTGTCTCAACAGGGGGGATGGTACAGCTGGTGAACCAAGTGTTCATGGCATATGGATTCTTAAATTACTCTAAAAAATTCTGCTCGATGTGCCATGTTTGTAATAAACATCATGCACAAGGGGCTTTAAACCCCAAGCAAAGGAGTTTCCCTACACCACCGTATCCGTTTCATGCTACCTGTATGGATTTTATAGAGTTGAATAAATGTGAAAATAAGAAGTATTGTCTTATCATTGTAGATATGTTCTCCAGATGGGTGGAAGCCTTTCCGACTAAAAATCCAGACATTGCAACTGTGGCCAAAGTCATCCCTAGATTCGGCATTCCAGAAAGGATCTACAGTGACAATGGCACACACTTCGTAAACCAGACCATCCAACAGTTAAGTAAACATTTTGGTATTTCTTTAAAAAAATCATTGTGCGTATCACCCACAATCTGCAGGGCTAGTAGAGAGGCATAATGGGATTTTAAAGAATAAGCTAAGGAAGTTAATAGTAGAAACACAGAGAAATTGGGTGTACTGTCTGCCCCTGGCACTGTTGAGCATGAGAACTGTTCTGAATGCAAAAGGATTGACTCCTTTTGAAAAATTATTTGGAAGGGCTTATTATATACCTCAGTGGAAATCTCTCATGCCCGCAGACCAGGAAGCTGACAGTACACTAGCTGAGTATATGTGAAACTTGTTAAATTCTAAACATTTGTTGCAGTCAAATTCTGTTTCAGATAAAGAACGAACCAGACCGTCAGATGTGGCAGTGTCCCCTGGTACCTGGATTTGGGTGAAGACAGTAAAGAAAAAGAACTGGTTGTCACCAAAGTGGGAAGGTCCATATCAAGTGCTTCTGCCGACACCCACTGCAGTCAAAATTGCAGAGCGCGCCTCCTGGATCCACCTGATGCACTGTAAATTAGTCAAAAACTTTGAACTGGACAAAAATCTTGTCACATGCCAAGAGTAAAAATGATAAGAGTCCAGAAGAAACAGGAATGCAGAACAACCCTTTCCTCAGAAGTATTGCATAATCATCCTGTTAACTGTACTACTGACAATAATCTTTTTGTTGTGGCCTTTCCTTTTCCCAGCCACACAGACTGAAATGACTAAACGTGAAGCGTTACTCATAGACTGGCATCCAAACTTTAACACTTACCAGGCAATTAAATATGTGTATGCTGAGACTTTCAATGTTTCGAATTGCTGGACTTGCACAGCTTTGCCAACAGCATACGGGGGTTATTAATGACTACAGTATCCCTAGGGGTCAATCAGACCTGGGAAAACCTGATTTATGATACCTCAACCATTACAGCACAAGATAAAATAGCATTGCACTTGTCTGTTCCACAAAACGGAACTGTGTGTTTTTATAAAAATGATACTGTTCAGGTGGGTTGGAGTAATTGCAATGTGACTGTTCCTTATAAATGTTACACTAAAGGTAATAATGTAGATCTTTATTGTAATACAAACTATGATTAATTTCTTGGATTGATGCACAAAACACTTGATGAAGTAAAACATAATTCTGTTCTTTATAAACAACTGTCTATAATTGTTATCAAAATGTTTCATGCAGGGCGAGTGTATATTCATAGCAAGGTTACTACAAAAGCAGAGGACTGTTATTTTGTGTGTGGCAGAAAGGCATACAAATGGTTACCTGAGAATTGGTCCGGCAGTTGTTTTTTGGGTTACTTGGTTCCGGCCATACGATACACTGCAGTTTTGCCTTGAGGAAAAATTCAAAATGTCCGAGAGGTCGTCAAGAAACCTGTAAATCCAGTGGGACAAATCAATGCACGTTGGAAAGACCATCATTCCATAGGCAAAGGACTGGCACATATGGACCTGAGTGATAGCGTTATATCGTGGGCAGGCATATTACCGGCATATGGAGCAGTGAAATTGATCTGGGAGCTGAGAAAACTGTCAAAACTTCTCGAAGTAATGAGCAACACAACTTTTTCCGCTCTCGAATTGGTGACTGATGAACTGAATGCTATGAGAATTGTAGTACTTCAAAACCACATGGCTCTCGACTTCACCCTAGCAGCGAGAGGTGGTACTTGCGCTTTAATCGAAGAAAAATGCTGTTCGTATATTTCTGACCATAAACACGAGATAGACAATCATCCAGAGGTAATTCAGCAAGTGTCGGCCATGACCAAACCAGGCCCAAACCCACTGACGGACTTTTTCCAGAAATGGTTTGGGGGGTGGGGTACCATCCTAATGAACATCCTGATTGCCATTTGTGTAGGAATGCTCCTACTGGGAGTATGTGTTTGTTGTGGCATCCCCTGCATGAAAAGACTGATAAAAGACTTTATAGACATGTCAGTTTCTGAAACCTTATATCAAAGTACTGAGTTTGAAGAACTGTTAAAAGATTGAAAATGCTTTCATAAGTTTAAACTGAATGACTCTCTTAACTGCAAATCCTGAGTGGGAAGAGGTTAGGAGAAGAAAACAAACTGTTTATGCTTATTTTGAAACTAGAATAAAAGTATTAATAGGGGGGAAATCTCAGAAAAATATGTATTAATGTGTGTATTAGTAATATGCTTAGTGCATTTAGAGCTTGAAAAGGGTTAGCACATTTATTCTATTTCATACTGCATAAATCTGTACAAACTGCAAATGATTTCTTACCTTGTATTGTTAGCTAAAATCTTGCTTGTGCTTTGGAAATTTACTGAGAAGCAGATGATTCCTGCTTATGTTAGGAAAACAATGAATAGAACAATACTACTTGTATGAAACTTAGACAAGGAGTTCTGCTTGTGCTGTGAGAAAATACACAGCTGTAGATGCTATAGATAATTAGGACAAAGCCTGCTTGAAAATATGAACTGCAATCAGCATTTGCTTGTATCTGAGTTAGAAAAGTACCTTGAAATGTAACACTGTACAATAAAAGCCTGTAAACGGATTAGTGCACACCAAGGCCAGGTTGTTTTTCTCAAAAAGTTTCTCACAAATCTAGTCATGTCAGCAGAAAATCTGAGTAACATCTGCTGTAGAACAATACTGAAAGTTGTGTTTGATTACGTCAGCCATAAAAGACCATGGGCAGGATTCACGAAGCCTCCATGTAAGAGATACAAGGCTTACACGGAGGCTGCAGTTAAACGGTGTGACGTCAGCATGTCATGCATATGGATGAGGGCATGCTGAATCACACCTAAGGCTAACACGGTCCATGGAAGACAGTAGGGGGCGTGTCCGTAGGCCGAGCCCTGCAAGCGGACACGCCCCCAGAAGAGTAAAAGTGCCCAAAGTAAACCCCCACGACAATGTGAATAAACACAACACAACACATGCTCCACAGACTATGAACATAAAATCATATTAATGAACATGTTATATTTTTTTTAAACTGTAAAGATGTTTGCCCGTGAGTGCGCTTGTTTGCGCAGGCGTACCCGTAGCTCAGCCACAGTTAGCAGTAAGTGGAAAAGCATATAAGAACTAACTATGCAAAGTAAGCCAAAAAGCAATAGCGTAGTGGTAAAGACATCGGCTGAAGAGCAGGCAGTCATAGTTCGAGCCCCCACAACCTCAATTTTTATTTTTAGTGAAATAAGCAGGAAACAAGTCCCTGACATATATGTACACATATAAAATTATATTTTATGTAAAATGTAATGAAATAGGCCAGTTATTGTGAAGAAATGTGAAATAACAAAATAATAAATGCCAGATGTGCCCATAGCTGAGCTATAGTTGAACAAGTTGAGTGCATCTGCCCGTAGGTGAGCAGTGGTTTAACAGGTGCAAAATGAGTGCCCGTAGGTGAGCAATGGTTCAACTGGTGCAAAATGAGTGCCCGTAGGTGAGCCGTGGTTTAACACACTGAAACTGTGTGCCCCTAGCTGAGCTGAGCGTAATATGCATGCTGACAGCCAAATGAGGTGTAAACCAGCGTACCCCGTTTGCGCGGAGCTGCGCACCGTGCGAACAAGCTAACCGACGGGCAACGTTGAGCAAGCTGTAACAAAACTGCCTTTACACAGACACACCCCCTAGCCTGTCTAGACAGTCATAAAATATAAAAAGCAGTGGCCAGGTTTGAACCCAGGATACCATGCACCACAGTCAAGGTACTGAACCACCAAGGCATGACAGCTGTACTTAGAAATGCAGTTATAGCAAATATATAGGAATGAATAGAAATAAGAGCATGACAAAGCAGGTTTTGTGAAGCTGATACAATTCCAAAATGGCCAGTCACAGATAAGTGCAGGAAAAATGGCATACATAAGCCCCATAGGCAGAATACACAGCATAACCGATTGTAGAACTAACTTGCAGCCAGAATGTCAGGAGTAGGTGAGGGTAGTTGCTTCCGAGCACAGAGGTGGGGCATTGAGGAGTCCAGATATATGGTCTGGCTCCTTGTCCACAATCATGAGGCCCAACTCATGCAGGGCCAGGTCCTGTGGGGAGCATATAGGGCTGAGGCGTGGGACCGGTTGGCTCATGATCTCACCAGTGCCACAGGGATTCCAAGGACTGGTGAGCAGGTCCGTCACCACCATGCGGACCTGAAGAGATGTAAGCAGGACAAACTGAACCTTTGGATCCAGGAGGCCCGGCAAATGCCCAATGCCCCACTACTAAGTTACATTTAATTATGTATGTAAGAAATTAACCTAGCTGATATTATGGAGCTGTGTATTCCAATATTACTTTATTTATATTACAGCTGGAGGTGTCCGTTCTGCGAACAGCAGAGCCTATGGTGATAGGCTGGTGAGGTTGCGCCACCAGGCAGGTCAGTAATCCTCTACCTGTAACTGTAAATAAATATAAAAGTATGACAGTTAGCAAAAGAGTGCAGTGTAATCACTAAGTAATAAAATGTGCAAGTAACAGTGTAAGAGTGTTTGCAAGCATTGCTTGATTACAAAAGTGTGTTGCAGTCTGTAATCCAAACAGAAAAATGAAAATGTTTGAAATAAAGTCTGAAATAAAGATGCCTACCTGTAATATAATAGTACACAACCTGCAGCAGGCTGAAAAGTACAGATGCAGAAGATGAGCAAATCACATGTGTGAAATATATCCCTGTTGAAATACTGAAACATGACAGAAGTGAGACTGTTGGAAAGGATTGTAATAACTGCAGATAAAACATGTCAATAAAGCCTAGAAGTAAGTACCATCCTGAATTGTAAAATTAAAGCAAGTGACAGAGTGTGAGAAAGAGTTATGAATCCACCAATAAAGTAGTAATATCCCCTGAACAAAGTATACTGCAGTCAGTACAGAATGAAATGAATGTGACAAGCAGAACCAAACTGCGAAATGTGATCAAAATGTTGCTGCAGCTGGAATGTGTAACCCAAAAGCTGGATATGTTGCTCTCAGTCTGCAATATGAAGATAGCATGATTGTCTGAAATACCAAACATCCACAGTTGTCTATAGCTATATAAAGCAAATGTAGCAGGATGATGTAGCTGAACAAAGCCAGATATGAACGTGTATGAATAACAATAAAATGTATATTGATGTAGCAGCAACAGTCCTATCACCAACTTGAAGTAGTTATCACATAGGAAACTGTAGGTAGAACAGTAATGTGTATATATCTGCAGCTATTAGAAATGTACAGCATATGTATTGGTATTTGAAGGTGTTAATTATATTTTCTTCACCCTACCCTATAACCACATATAATCCATTCCACATGAAATTGGTATGTGCAATCACAATTAACACCCTTGGACATTTGTCCTGTTGGGTCATACATATTTGCATGTACGTTGATGCATCTGCCCTGTTCATACATCCAAACATGATGGTCTGCTGCCATCAATCAACCCTGCATGTTGTTGGACAGTGTATTGCTGTTCAAATTATGCATGTGTTATGCTCGCTGTTCAATGGTGTGAATATCTGGGTGTTTGGTTAATGGGAATACTAATGCATGCTGTTACAAATAATTGCGAATGGTATTGTATGTTACTAACCCAAACTGTCATGACATAATGCAAAACATAGGACGACAGGGAAAGCGGTTTCCAGCGGACCCACCTCTCCCACCTCAGCTGGCGAGTGCACCTGGCAGTAGTACCCAGTCTGGACCCTCCTCAGGTAGCCCTGTGCCACCTGCGGGTGGAAGCACTGCAGGGGATGGGGCTCGTCCCCCCTCTGCAAGTGTGGCTGAAGGAGAACCACCACTCACTCTCTATAGCGTCTGGACTGTGGTGCGTAGGGAGATCCAGGAATCTGTTCTTGGGCCCCTACGCCAGCTTGAAGCACAGGTGGAACAGGTGGCGAGTGCACCTGACAGTAGTGCCCAGTCTGGACCCTCTTCAGGTAGCCCTGTGCCACCTGCGGGTGGAAGCACTGCAGGGGATGGGGCTCGTCCCCCCTCTGCAAGTGTGGCTGAAGGAGAACCACCACTCACCCTCTATAGCGTCTGGACTGTGGTGCGTAGGGAGATCCAGGAATCTGTTCTTGGGCCCCTACGCCAGCTTGAGGCACAGGTGGAACAACTTACGGGCATGCCTGTTGCCCGGCCTACACAGCCCCCAGCACAGCCCCGTCCTGGGTAGTGAAGGAACAGTGGCAACTGCCCATGGTTGGGGATATCAGTTCCACTGTTGCCATCTGTGGGCTCATGGGCTCTAGATATCCAAACATCCATCCCCGTCAATTGTGTAACCCCCCCACATGTGTCATACACCGCCCCTGTATGTGTCTTGTTTGTCTTGTCTGTTGACCTACCCAACCTACCTCCCCAGCTATACCGACTTCCTTTACCTGACATACCACTCTCACCTGAAAAAAAAAAAAAAAGGGCACTCTGTACCCACAAAAAATTATGCCCCATACATAGCTGCCCATTCCACACACATGTCTGCTGGACATGGAAACTATCAATTACAATTAGCTGTACAACAAGTATTATTGTTGTCCTGACACCTCTCTCAGGGGTGGAAGGTTTCAAATGTCACACCAAATTACAAACATATGCACAGCTGTTGCTGATGAAGAAATGGGCAGCTATGGGCCTTACCTACATCCCTCCTGCAAAACCCAAGCTTGTTTCCCTACTGTCTTACCCTCTTTGTGACCCCTTTTTCACCACTTTCCTGTCTCCCCATTTTCATTTCTTTCAAAGAAAATAGTGCGGGTGTGCACCAGAGTAAGCACTGTTAAGCGGTTGTAAGCGGGTGTGTGCGGAGCTGAACGCCAGTGCACATGCGTGAGCTCTACGCAAACCAGTGCTAACCCGGTTACAACTGCTTAAAAGTGCCTTATTCACTCTGATTGATAGGTCCTGTAGTCAGTTCAAAAGCAAAATAAAATCCCACTGTCAGTCCCGAACCCAGGACCTTGGAAACAGTAGTCTGCATGACTTACCACTAAGCCATGACTGTTTTATAAGACCATTGTGCTACAATAAATATATCACGTAATAGTAGGAATGAATGTAAAGGGAATATAGGATGTGTAGTACACAAAGCATGTCATGTATATTTACTGTCAAATCTAGTGGATTTCTATAATAGTAGTGTGTGAACAGAAACAGCCATGCTAGTTGGTAGCTAGTAGGTAATAATGTCAGGTATTATACATATATAAATATATGTATGTATACATATACATATATATATATATATATAGTTGTAGGTGTCAGTGTACATACACACTTAGTACAGGAAACAGGAGAGATGAATGGAGAAATGTGAATCTACAACACAGCCTGAATCATGCGAGAGATACTAACCTTTACACTCACAGAACAGTGTCCACAGCATACAAGCATGGTCTCCGCCCTTACAATCTGAAAGGGCAATGCCTATCACACATACCGTTTTATAGCACTGTCCTGAAATCACAGTGAGAACTGCAATCAGTACACAACTGGCTGCATGCAATTAGCAAATGCTGGCTCACAACTGGTGCAGAGGTCATCACATGGACTTATGCAGATACCTACAAAAGCATCCTGTAATCCCACTCCACACATGCAATACCTTCATTGCACTGTCTGGAGGCAGAGGGGGAGAGAGAGAGAGAGAGAGAGAGAGAGAAAGAAAAAAAGAAAATAAAAACACAAACAAAAATCACACGTAAGACAAACTAAGATGAAGTTGTCATCAGTGTCAGTATCAAGCTGGGCTAGCAGCAGCAGGAAGCTATACTAATGGTAACGCAACCAGCTGTGACAAACACAGGTAATGTAAAGTAACAAGTTAATAGTCTACATACTGTGAACCCACCATATGTGTTATTGGTCTGTATCTATATGTATGTCTATGTCATAAGTTGTGTGCATGTAGTTTTACCCAAAGGGGATGACTATACATTACATGTCATTCAGTGTTAGGCCATGATTCTGGCACCAGTTGTCCGTTTCAGTGAGGCCTGTCTGTAGGATGTGTGAGTCAGCTGGTGTAACGACTATGGCGCTTATTTCGCAGTCATCTGGGAACTTTGTCATCCACAACCCGCCCATGTTTGCTTTCACATCTGAGAAGTAAATGCCAAACAAGAGGGGTCCTAGGACAGAGCCCTGTGGGATACCACATGTGACTGGCTTTGACTCTGACATGGCTCCCGCAATTTTGACTTTATGGATTCTGTTGTTCAACCAGTTTGCAACCCATCATGTGACATATGTATTAACAGTTAAGCTGATGAGCTTGTCTATGATGCCTGAGTGGAGTACTGTGTTGAAGGCCTAAGGCAAGTCCAGGTAGGCTGTATGGACTGCTTTGCCCTCATCAATGGCTGTAGTGAGTGTTTTGAAAAGATCAATCAAGTTCAAAAGGCAGGATCAGCCCTTCACAAAGGCAAACTGGGTGGGATCAAGTGTCTGCAGGTACCCAATATCGTTGTATATGAGTCCCATAATGAATCTTTCCATAGCTTTGCAGACCAGGCTGGTTAAGCTTATGGGGCGGTAGTTTCCAGGGTCAGTAGAGGTGCCTCCTTTGTGGAGTGGGACCACTGTTGCTGTATGCTAGTGTTCAGGTATATATCCCGTAGTAAGGCCATGGTTAAATATCAGTTTTATATGCGTTTGTATCTCATCTTGGAGTTCACGTAGCACAAATCCAGGGATACCATCAAGTCACATTGATGCTGTGTGTTCTGCTTTGCTGAGGGCGGCCCTCACCTGGACATCTGAGATGATAGGGAGGTTACATTCAGCTGTGATAAGTATTTATAAGTGTGGGGGAGAGGGAGGGGGGATATTTGCACTGAACCTGTCTGCCAGAATGCTGCCAATATCTGTGGGTTCAGTGAATGTTAAGTAGGTGTGTAGTAACTCAGAGCATATCTGAGGCTTTTGGTCCATGTGTCTAACAAAACTGAAGAAAGCCTTGTGTTTATCTATAGTGTCCTTGGCCATTTCCCTCTCAGAGTTGGCCTTGGATGTTGTTATGAGAGAACGTAGCTTATTACTAGTGCCGACCACAGATGCCTTCCCTTTATGTGAATCTGCTCTGTCCTGCAGTAGCCTCCTTCTATCATTATACAATTTGTCTTTGGCTGGGGTCCACCAGACAGGATGCTTAACCTATGTGCATAGGGTCTGGGTTAGAATTGTGTGTGCATGTTCCATGCATTCTTTGGGATGTCCATGGGAAGCATTTGCAAAGGGGTCAGCATTGTGGGTTGTGGCTTCCACTGGCCCAGTGGGCTGCATGGATACCATGTCAGTCCTAACAAGTGAAAATCTGTCTATTCACATATATATCAAAGTAGTCTACTGTGCTGGTGGTGGTGGTGGGATATGTATATCCAGGCCGATTATTTTGTGTCCAGATCACACTAGTGGATGACGTTCCACATACAGTACCTTGTTATGAACCCCCACAGTGAGGTGGTGCATTGGACCTGTCTCAGTGTGCTGACCGATGGGGCATGGTACTATGTTGTATGGAATGTGGCAGGTAGTGTTGCACAGGTGTTGGCTGAGCACTGATATCTCTCCATGTACATGTGTATCCACCAAGAGACACACACGTGCTACATATGGGAGTAGTAGTATATCACTACAGTTGAGTATCATGTATAGTATGTGTGCCATATTTTGCTGGCACAGTTTGCTGATATCCTTTTTGTGTTCTCTTTCAGGGACATGGTGCATCAGCGAAATCCTGCCTACTCTGCTGCAGAAGATGAAGAGATACACCAGAGCCTGGTGCAGGATTATGACATACTGTTTTCCCGCACCAGCCAGAATCAGCAGGACAGGGCTGCACTGTGGCAAGACCTTGTCCGTAAGGTAAATGACATTGGCACGCATAATAGGACATATGAGCAGGTACGACATCACTGCAGTGATTTAATCAGAAATGTCCATCAGCGTGTGTCGGATATCCACAGGCAACAGGTCGCCACAGGAGGTGGGGTGGCCACACATCCCCCCCTCACCAGACTGGAGGGGCTACTCCTAAGTGTTGTGGCTCCAGCCCAGGAACATCAACAGCAACACACCTGCATTATGATGGAGGCTGGATCCACACAGCAACACGACATGGAGCATGCAGGTAATATGCCATATGTACACTTGACTGTTCTGTGCACTGTTAGTTTATGCACATGTAAGGTGTGTCCTTGGTATGTAGCTGTCAACATAGAATGTAATTGTGCAGGTGTGATATTGCCAATATCAGCAGCTGACATGTGAAAGGCAACTGGTGTACTACTGAACTGTATCATACGCAGTATCAATGGCACAGTTGTGCCCACTGACATTAATCCCCTCATTTCTGCAGGTCCCTCCGGTGTTACAGCAAGGCAACCCATCCATGCTGGTGAGTGTGTTTTAACAATACCTATAATAGTCCTGATAGTGCTAGTAATCATAGTGTAACTCAGTAGTGCTCTGTGTGTATACTGCGGGGTGTGCATGTGTGCATGTGTGCGTGTGCACGTGTGCACGTGTGCACGTGTGCATGTGTGCATGTGTGCATGTGTCCATGTGTGCATGGGTGCATGTGTGCATGTGTGCCTGTGTCCACGTGTGCATGTGTGCATGTGTGCAAGTGTCCACATGTGCATGTGTGCATGTGTCCACGTGTGCATGTGTGCATGTGTCCTTGTGTGCATGTGTGCATGTGTGCATGTGTCCACATGTGCATGTGTGCATGTGTGCATCACTGGTAACATTGTGTAGACATTGTAAACTGTGTTTCCTGTCTTCCTCCCACAGGTTCTGGTGCTGCTCTGGTGTCCTGCAGCAGGGAACCTGAATCTGGTGCCACAGGGTCTGATAATGATGATATCTGTGTAATGGCACAGGAAGGTGTGTCAGGGCCCGTCATTAGTTGGCCAATTGACAGTACACAGCTGTCAACCCCATCATTGCACACAGTCATCCTGCCAGTACATCCTATGTCACCATTGTCCCTAGGTGATGGACAGGATAAAGTGGGCATTGACCAGGGTAATGTGGTATGTGTGGCACATGCTTCCCCACACAGCAGCCATGGGCAGGGTCCTGAGATGGTACAACACAGACAGTTGCCTATGGGTTCCCGTGGGAGCATCCGTGGGCATACTGCCTCTGGCAAACATGCCCAAAGAGGTCTGTCAACCTCAGCTATGTTTCGGGCTGTCATGCAGGCACAGTCACGTATGGAAAGGTACACCAGACAGGTTCTGAGGGAGCTGAGAGCATGTCGCACATCCATGACTGACAGTATGCGTGACATCGCGGATGCTATCCGTAATTTCACCGATGTCATAGACAGACATTGTGGGGACATATTACAGCAGTTCCACAACCACATGTCCATGAGCCAGGGCAATGGTGGACGGTTGCGGCGTTGACGTGGCCGTATGCCAGCAACAGTAGCAGCTGGCAGTCAGCGCGGACGACAACAGGCCCACGGATGCTCCCATAGTGCCAGCAGCAGCCCCAGCAATGCTGGGTCTCTGCTGTCTTCAGACCGCCCCAGGAGACCACGTGCACGTGGCTCTGGACAGTCCCAACAGGGACCTGTGTCCAGTCAACAAACTCCCGCTTCTGATGACAGTACCCAGTCTGGCTTAGTACCGGATATGGTCCGTAGCACCCCTGCCAGGCACAGGTACTGTGTCCATGCCCACAGACACTGATCTGTATGACCTGCCAGGTGCAGTCTGTGGCTGTCCACAAACTCCAGTATATGGCAGCCATGAGGTGGAACTGCATGGATGCATACACACATGTGAAATGTTAACACCTAGGGCTACCACATACACGCACACACTGCACCAACAGTGCCCCACCCTGTACTGTTGTCCCTCACCAACACACATACACATACATGTCAATTGGTGGTATCAGTGGCAGACTCAGGCATACTTAATTCACACCCTGTGCATATGATGAAACTGTGCCACCTCCTGCAATCTCCAACATCAGTGCAGGAACAGGTAAACATGTTGCTGATGCACAGGGTGACTACATAGAAGTGTATTACTAGTATCATGTTGGTAACAGTACAGTGTGCTGATATGATTGTGTGTATATCCCAGCATGCCTGATGCAGTAACTGTATGACTGTCCTGAATTGTTATCTACACCCATAGTAAGTACCATAGTGTAACAGCTGCACATTATTGCATACCGCTGGTAAGGATGTCAACAGATAGCCACATACATAGGTAGCACAGGGGAGAAGCTAATGCAAGTAGTGATACGCAATGATGGACATGTACACTAATGGTGGCATGTTGCCCACAACGACTATGCAATGTGGATGTTTGCACATGTTGATATGTGTGCAGTACCAATTTAATTTAAATTACAATTAAATATTAAATAATTCTACCATGGACATCTGAGCTGTGCATTCCTGGGTACATGTTGATAGTGCCTGCATATTTGCACTGTTACCTACTGGAAGTGTTACCCCTTCTTTGTTGTACAATGTACTACTTCCAGCCCTGCTTACTGTAGCTTTGTTTGCATGCATGTTTGCTTGAGGTTCCCTGAAACACTGATTCCACCTGCAATGCAGATTTACAGAGCTTCTGTGGATTCCTAGTGACATCTGCATAGCGTACTATACGTATGTCAATTTTCCACCTGACAGAACGTCACTGTCTGTCCTGTTCGCATGTATGTTGCCTGTGACACATTGCATATGACTTACCTGGCATTTACCCACATGTGCAGTCATATATGCCAGTGCTATGAAATCAGTAGCAGTACACCCACACATACTCACCTTCAGTATGTTGTTCCCCATTGGCCCTATGTGTTGGTAATCACCATGGCAATCACACTACTATGGGAGCATGTGCAAAGGTAACCTGTGAATCACCTCTATGGTTCAGTTGTGGTTTATGTGAGTCATGTGGCAATGTCACAGCTGCCACATGTATGCAATCAACCCTCTCCCCTGGCCAGAAATGTACAACACATGTGTGAGATGCCACCACATAGCCAATCTGGGGACTGAGCACTCTGAACCCAGTACTGCCATACCCTGTCAGGTGGCATGACATACTACAGTGACTACAATACCAGTCTGACATAGACCCCCACTGACAGCAATCCGAACACACTGGGGCATACTTGGAGACTCAGAATAGCATCCTGCCTGAGCATCACACACCTCTGCAGCTGGCACACAGGCATACATTAAGTCGGAACAGAGCACATGCCACACATGGCACACACATCTCGTGTGCCACACACTCACAGCCTGTAGGGCTACACAACACACCTGCTACAGATGTGTCAGGTACCTCTCTTGGCTGCTGCAGTGGGGTCCTGCTCAACAGGCTGTACATGGTGAAGGTCACAGTATATGCCTGTGGGGCACTATGGTCCACCACAAAACACATGCATACAGGTCAGTCAGAGGCATGGACACATATGACTCAGTCATTGTCCATGCCACTATGGATGACCTGAGATGTACCTCCCTGGACTACATGATAGGGAACATAGAAGGGCTCTCTCAGCATGTGGCACAGGCCAGTATGAGCCTGACCTTGGTTGCCATCATACCCTCACCAGGTATGCTACCACAATATGTAGGAAGGGTGTTCTATGTCTACATTCTGCTCAATCTCCAATGTCATTCATAGGGTATCCAATGGCTGTCAGCGTGTGCTTACATGCTAGGGAAGCCACAATGATTTGCGAGGGGCAGCTTGCACGTGAAACTCATGGGCCATTGTATATTGGTGAGGCCCCTTGATACACACATAGTGCCTTTTGCTGCAGGACACAGATTACATAGCCACCTCTGCTGGTATCACACGGGATAGGACACTAACAGTAATGCTACACAACACTGGCAGTGTACACCACAAGATGCATGCACTGGACACTGTCCTCAGCACGGTAAACTGCAATATCTGTGCAGTAACAGATTCCTGATTCATGGCTCACAGGTGCAACCCATCACTGCCAGTTTATACCTCATACCATGCCTGTCGTCCCCTACACATGTAACACACATGAACAGGGAGGTGGTATCTCAAGGCACCGCAGATACACACACCTCCAGGTTGTTGGCACAGCACAAAGCATCAGGGCCTATCTATGAGCAACTAACAGTGTGGTGGACTGCCTTCTGGTTCATAGCCTGGCACACACAACCCTCCCATACACAGGAAACCCACCTGTCCTCCCTAACAACACTGGGAATATGACAGTCTCTAGATATGTCTTTATATGGCTGGACTGCATCCAGCCGAACATTGTGTGTGAGCATTACTGTAGCTACAACACACTAGCTGAAAGGTTCCCAGCATGTAGTCACTGAATTGCAGTGGAACAACATGTTATCACTCCCACAACAGGTGGGAACATGCAGCACCTGTTTATCGACTACATGTAGACTATATGGCCCAGACCAGATGTGTATCCCCTGCTGTTAGGATGATACCATATACAACTCACACTGTATATACACATACCGCATGCGGCCCCTGCACAGTAAGACACAGTCATAATGTTATGCATTGCAAATACCATTTATCCACTTGAGGCACGTGTCAGACATGGTAACTACTGAAGGTCACAGGTATATATGTGTATGTGTCACACACAGACATCATGTATGCATTGCCATTGCTGGTTTAAGCAATGTCATGCATTGTTATGAACAACAACCCACACATGGTCATTTTGTGTGACACACCACACGTGGCAGTTGTGGGTTTCCAAAACATAGCTATCTGTGCTCTGACAGTGGTAATAGACCTAGTAGCGGAGCGCACTATTGGCATTACTGGGCAATTAGCCCTGTTTGGCTGTACTGATAGTGTGGTGACATCACCTGTGTTTACTGGGGGAATATGCAGCATCTGGTGTATTGTAGTAGTTGCCAAAAGGAACTGTTCTCTCACACTTGCAATTACACACACCCTACCACCCCCCCCCCACACACTTATCATTTGCAGGATTCATACCCCTACCTAACTATGTTATGACACATAAGAGTGACGCATTAGTGAAGCGCACTATTCGGATTACTAGGAGGTTTCTCTTCTCCAGCTATACTTATAGGGTGCTGTCATCATCAGTGTTTGGAAAGGGTAATGTGCATCATGTAGTGTGTTCTCCTGATTGCCAAAAAGCACATGTTTTTCATATAGAATTGCACACACACAACCTCCCCTCATCCAAACACACACACTTGTCATTTCCAGGATTCAAACCCCTACCTAACTACGTTATGACACTTGAGAGAGACACATTAGCAAAGTGCACTATTTGGATTACTGGGAGGTTTCTCTTCTCCAGCTGTACTTATAGGGTGCTGACATCATCAGTGTTTGGAAAGGGTAATGTTCATCATGTAGTGTGTTCTCCTAATTGCCAAAATGCACATATCTTTCATACAGACTTGCCAGCACACACACTCCCCTCATCCACACACTTGCCATTTGCAGGATTCAAACTCCACTCTAGCTATGTTATGACACTTGAGAGAGACGCATTAGCAAAGCGCACAATTCGCATTAATGGAATGTTTACCTTCTCCTGCTGTACTTATAGGGTGCTGACATCATCAGTGTTTAGAAAGGGGAATGTGCATCCTGTAGTGTGTTCTCCTAGTTGCCAAAAGGGACATTTCTTTCATACAGACTTGCACACACACTAAACCTCCTCCACACACACTGGGCATTTGCAGGATTCAAACCCCTACCTAACTATGTTATGACACTTGAGATGGATGCATTAGCAGAGTGGGCTATTCACATTGCTGGAAGGTTTTCCTTCTCCTGCTGTACTTATAGGGTGCTGACATCATCAGTGTTTAGAAAGGGGAATGTGCATCCTGTAGAGTGTTTTTCCAGTTGCCAAAAGGGACATTTCCCTCACACAGACTTGCACACACAACAACCCCGCTCACCCACACACACTGAGCATTTGCGTGGTTCAAACTCCTACCTAACTATATTATGACACTTGAGGGAGACACATTAGCAGAGCGCGCTATCCGAATTACTGGGCATCTGTTCTGCACCTGCAGTATTTATAGGGTGCTGACATCTTTATTTTTACAGAGATATGTACATCTAGTACTACCTGTCAGGTGGGGGATAGCATATATATGCATTTGCAGCCACCTACTTCAGGGTCAGATATGCACATCGCACTGGCAGGTTATGTTCTATACCATGCTTCGTGACAACAGGACCTGTAACACACAACACAACCAGTCCAGAACACCCCTCCCACATCCAGGACACAAACTTTGCTTCCCTGGGAACAGTGCCGGGATATGCAGGTGTTCACATACACCATTCCAGTTAACATCAGGTACAGGCATATTGTGTGTGGGAACTAATCAGGCCTCTACAACATTACCCTACAGCCACTACAATTTGTGGGTCCATGTGCTATGGCAGAACCACTCACCACAGTCACATGGGGGGAATACATATTGCACCTGTCCATCTGCAACATGGGTACTCACTGTTCCACACCAGAGGTAGACCACCATTGTTGATATCTGACCATACCCACCTTTCCCTGGAAATCCATATCCCATCCCCACCCCCAGGCAAGGTTGTCACTGCAAACAAACTGTATTTAGCACAAGCATACTCTACACTTGTGAAGACTGGGGTGGACGACTTCAAAGGACCCATGCTGGGGGACTATACTGGCCACTCTGCATAATCCTTGACAATCGCATTCTATGAGCATGTGTAAGGTTTGCATTGCTCATGCTATCCCACATATACCCATGACTGCTCCACAACAGGACACCTGTCAGGTGCACACCAGCCATATATGAGCTGTCCAACAGACAGAGTGAGCTAATACATTTCAGAGCTGTAGCCCACAGAGGGAGGACATCTCTGAACAGTACCAGCACGACACTTCAATCCCACATAATCATCACAACACAGTGTTGACAGTGAAATTGTCCAGACAATGCAGATAGGGCTCCCCTCAGTCTGTTATTGACGCCCACTTACTGTTACAGGTCCTCAGCAACCCTCTTCCAGCACACACCAACAACATGGATGTGGCTTAGCACATTCAAACCCTGGGATCTACACTGTGTCCCTGCTTGACAGAGGCACAACACACTAGCCTCACATGATGCCTTATGTGACCTACCTTACAGTGGCACAGTAGCCTACTGTACTGGGGATGCAGATGCCAAGCACACTCTGGCTAAGCTGTCATTCCCTAGGGCAAACAGCCTAGTATTGACCTCTACACCCATATGTTTAATTGTCAGATGCACAATATTTGTTGCTGATAGACTGTATGCAGGTCTTTATTGCCATAGCATTCCCTGTTTCTATGAACAACTTGTGTATCTGTGGAAGATGTTTGAATATGAGGGGGATCCACTGTATCACTTATGTCTTTGTAGTCATTTACTGTGTGCACTGGGCAGATTGCTGTGATGTGGTTGGTTCCTGGAATGACATGTACAAATA
The DNA here is from genome assembly GCF_019279795.1 of Protopterus annectens. Taxonomy (NCBI): domain Eukaryota; kingdom Metazoa; phylum Chordata; order Ceratodontiformes; family Protopteridae; genus Protopterus; species Protopterus annectens. The sequence goes on from NC_056739.1 coordinate 1,843,751,381, forward strand.
CCAGATATGTGTGGCCAACTGCTAAACGGAGATATGGCCTAAGTGTGTGAGCATGCCCAGTTTAGCCTTTCCATGGCATGTTGTCTGACATATGTCTCATTTATCAGAGTGTGCGAGCATGCCCAGTGTGAGCTTTCCATATGTTGAACTCTGCAGTCCACCACATATTTGGATGAGTGTGAACTTCAACAATATCTCATGTTTATGGTTGTGTGTTGGGTGTCATGTTGTGTACTTACTGGCCAACTGCTTCGTGTCTGAACACAACAGGGATTATACTGTGCCTGCAGGGTTTGCATGGGATACTTTGCATACAGTTGTCAACATCCTTTCATACTGACCTAACACTGTAGTACCGCATAGTGTACTGGTTCAGTACTTTCACTGTGCTGGACAGTATCCTGGGCTTTAGTCCTATCACTGCTTTAAATCTTCATAGTGAGCACAACAGACTGTTTAGGGGCCAGTTGTGCACATATGTCTATGTTGCATTATGTTCAGATATGGACTACCTAAACCAGGCTTGTCCAACATTGGTAGTGTATTCCACAACATAGGTGGACATTGGCATACACTAGCGATGTTTGCCCTAGGCCATTTCTAATGCTAGTCAGAGAGTGTGTTTGTCCTTCGACACACATTGTAACTGGAGTTTGCAATGACATATGTCATTGTTAGTATACTGTGCCTCCGTCTACCTGTGACATAACAGTGATACCCAGGGTAAACCTACCATCTCCCATCCACTCATCAAGATTCCTCTTGAGGAGTGTCGATGGGTGACTCTCTGGCTAACCTGTACTGGGAGTTTACTCAAGAGTGGGGGTGGCTTCTGTGTTATGTATCATTCAGTACAGCTTGTCCTATGTATGTCAGTGCTGGGGTTCAGGTCTCTCATGTGCATAGCTCACTGCCATTCAGATTGTACAAGGTGCAGCATGTTCATTGATTCCAGCTTGGACATGGCTTTATACATCAGGCACAGCTTGCCTCTGGGTGGGCAGTATGGCAGTGTGTGGAGCTGCAGTTTGTTTAATCAGGCAACACATGGCATCTGTTCAAGCTCTTTGCTACTCCTGGTGAGGTACTGTTGTGGACTTTACAGTTGATGGAGGTGTCTGCTGAGGTACATCCCACAGGGGCTACTGTAGTCAATTGTAACGCTGATGAAGGATGACTGCAGAGCCACAATGACCTCCCCTTATCTAGATCTAACAACCTTCATGATTAGGTGGGTATATGGTTTGTTTCTGTGAACACTACAGCCACATGTTTGTCCAATGCAGGATATTTATCACCTTGTGTCCCCAGGTCTCTCATTACATGTTAGGTATGTAATGGGTTAACACCTTTGTGGTAATTGGTGGGCACTTACTGTATATCCATGGGGGTTGACTATACACTTTTCTGCAATTAGCTTGCTGACATGGCTATGGCACCAGTTGTCTTTTTCTATGTGGCCCTTTTGTGGGATGCTTGTGTCAGCTGGGGGTCAGATATGGTGGGCAGTTTGTAGTCCTCTGTATACATGGTCAGTCACAGTCCTTCCATGTTGGCCTGTACCTATGGGACATATATACGAAAGGAGGGAGGTCCCAGGACCAGGCCTTGTGGGATGCCACTTATACCTGGTTTGTAGTCTGACATGGCTGCAGCATGTCTGACCATGTCAGTTCTGTCCTTGGTCTGGTTTGCAACCCATCTACTGACATAGTGGTTTATATTTAAGCTGGTGAACATATCTATACTGAACACGTAGGGTACTGTATGGAAGCATTTGCAAGGTCCAGCTATGCTGTGTGGACCATTGCCCTCATCAATGACCTTAATGACTGTTTCAAATGGGTCAAACATGTTTAGGGGCAGGATCTGCACTTAAGACAACCAAACTGGGTTGGGTCCAGTGTCAGTAGGTCCCCAATATCTTTATGTCTACGGTACATGCTGATCCTTTCCATAGCTGTGCAGACCAAGCTTGCCAGGATTCTGGGGTGGTAGTTTGCAGTATCCATTCAGGCAACACCTTTGTTGAGAAGGACCACTGTTGTTGTACACTGCTCTTTGGGTACATATCCTGTGGTAAGGTTGACATTGAGCAGTAGTGTGATTTGGCATTCCATTCTTCTTGGAGTCCATGTTGGACTCGGCCCAGGACACCATCTCATACCATTGCTGCTGTGTGTTTTGCTTTGTAGATGCTGGCTGTTACCTCAGCATCTGCAATGTCAGGGGGCCAGCAGTCTGCTGGGATAGATATTTTGCATTCTGGGTGGGGGGGGTTTGCACTGCACCTGTCAGGTTGTATGTTGGCAATATGTGTGTGTGTGTGTTTGGTATGTTGTTTGTAATATTTGTGTGATTCGGAGCATATCTGTGAATTCCCAACATGGTTCCTACCATCAGTTGAGTAAGCCTTGGGATTATCCTTAGTGTCCTGTACAATTTGTATCTTCATAGGTTCATAGGTTCATACTAGGCTATCCACCCTAGGGCATTTGTAGGCCTAGCCAGAGTGTGTGTGTCTTTTGCCGCCCCTTGCTATGTGAATATTATGGCCATTTATGATTTACTTTACTGTGCCTCTGTCTGGATGTGACACAGTGAAGACCCCCAGTGTACATCTATGACCATCCATCCACTTGGCAATATTCCTGTTGAGGGGTGTCAGTGAGGGGCTCTGCCTAACATGGAGTGGGATCCTGTTCCAGGGTGTGAGGAGCCTCTGGGTTATGTATCTGTCCCTCCAGCACATCCTATTTCATTATGTGTTGAGGTTGACATCTGTCACTCTCACAGCTCCAATGGCTTTGACTTTCCTGGGGTGGAGCATGTCCATTACTCCTGTGTTGGACATGGCCTTGTACAACAGACATACAATGCCTCTGTGTAGGCAGTATGTGACTGCATTTAGCTGGGGTGTCTACAGCCAGGCAGCATATGACATATATTTGAGACCCTTTATCCTCTTGGTGAGGTACCTTTGAGGTCTTTCTAACCAATGCAGGTGTCAGGTAAGGTACATCCCAAATGAGTCATTGTACTAGATTATGGGTCTGATAAGAGAACAGTACAGGGGCACAATGATCTCTGTTGATGTAGATGTGAATCCTTTCATGATACGGTGTCCAATATAGACAGTCTTCCTAGCCACATTGGCAATGTGAGTGTCACATAACAGGTTACTGTCCACTTGTGTCCCTAGGTACCTGATTACTCCTTGCATACATAATGGTTTACCACCTATGTGGTAATTTGTTTGTACCTTGTTTGGTATTTGGTGGGACATTCATACTGTAAAGTGTCTTCAGGACGTCTGGGTGGGGTTCCTGTGTGTGAGAGTGTGGTCTGTAGCATGCTACAGACTGTACAGCAGTTTTGACTACAGTTAGGTGCACATGGGTGGTCTCTGATGCTTCGTGCATTGTCAGTTACCTGGACGTATGGGTGTCTTTGCTGCATATGGATACTCCCCCTCCTTTTATGTTTTGGTCCAGGTTTTGGGGCCATAACGCATGATGTGAGGTATAACCTGGTAGTGCTGGTGTGCTGTCAGTAGGCTTGCAGCAGGTTTCTGTCACTGAACAGACATCAATGTTCTCCATACTGGGAAGGGCCTCAGGAGCATGCATATTGCGGTTTACACATCTGGCATTGGTCAGCATTACCCTTATGTTTCTTACCACTTATGTTTTCTAGGGTGGTGGGTTAGTCTTTTCAGCCTTGCCTACGTACGTCTCAATGGAGGTGGCAAAAGCCTTATCCAATATCCAGACGCCCAGGGGTAACAGGTGCAAGCCATCCCTGGAACAGCAGCATGGCTTGTCATGCATGACATCTCAAGCAGACAGACATTAAATCCTCTTGGACTGACAGCTGTAATTGTGCCACCTGTTAAAGCTGATCATTCTGTGTTTATACTGTGGCATCATTCTTGGTGAGGGTAGGATGTTGCAAACGGCCAGTGTCATACCGGCCTGGAGTACATACTCAGAGAGCTCATCCATGTTTCTTTTCATGTAGTCCAGGGAGGTACATCTCAGGTCATTCACACCAGCATGGACAATGACTGCATCATATGTCTACTTGCTTTGGGGTGGCCTGCGTACTTTTGTTATGTGGCATATTGTAGCAGCCTACAGGCAGCTTACTGTACCCTTTCCCTTGTTCAGTCTGGTGAGTGGGACAGCAGTGTGTCTGCCAATAGAGTCACCTATTACAACTGTATCAGGCATGTTGTTTCTCCTTCTGGCCTGTGACTGTTTGGCACACCAGCTTTGTGTACAATGTATTGCATGTGCTATGTTTGGAGGTTGTGGTTACTTGGGGGTCTGCTTTGGAGGCCTCTGTTGGTGTGGTGTGTTTGTAATTAGGGCCTCCGGGAATGTTTTTCTGTGTTTATGTGTTTGGTTTACAGTTGTGATAGGTCTATGTGGGACTGGGTTTGTGGTGTGTGTGGTTACCTTCTCCTCCTGACTAGTTTTGACAGTACTGAGTTGGGGGAGCTCAGCCTCCGGTTTGGATAAATGGTTGCATCTCTCACATATATTTGTATTTACTGGGGGGAGTTGAGAGTTGTCTGTGTACTTGGGGCAGGTGTAACATTGCCTTAGGATTCACAGATTCTACTGGCCTTAGTGGATTGTATGTGTGGACATATTTTATTGCCATACTACTGATCAGTGATTACTTCCCTTTTTATGTTTGCTCTATCATGTAGTAGCTTCCTCATTCTCTTGCATGGTTTGGTAATGGCTGGAGTCCAGCATGCCAGATGCCTGTGTGTATGGCATTGTGTCTTGTTGTTATTTGTGATTGCATAATCCAAGCATTCCTGGCTGTGTTCATGGAATGCCTATATAACAGGTTCTGCGATGTGTCCCATATTTTGCACCTGCACAGGGCCTTTAATGGATTCCACATCAGTTTGGAGGGGTGCAACTTATGCTTTACACATGTTTTTCACTGTGGTTTTCTGGCCAAGGACTGTGGTCAGGATGTGTATATCCAGTGTGATTACTCTATGGTCTGGTCTTACCAGTGAGGGATACACTTCTCATCTTGCCATCCAGTACCCATGTTGCTGATTATCACATCCAGTATGCTTACCCCTCTTGTGGGAGTGGTACGTTGTTCCTGGGCATTTTGGTTTATTGATTCTAGGAACTTTTCTCCTACAGTGTTGGTGCTAGTATAATGCTCCCAGTGTATGTCTGGGTATTTTCAGTCAACCAATATATTGTGGTTTGGAGGGCTTGATATCTTCATGTATTCCAACATAGGCCAGGTGCAGTTCCTGGTGTTAGGATGGTAGTCTGTAGCAGGCTATATACTGGGAGATGGTTTTAGCCACTGGTACTTGACCATGGCTAGTCCATGCTGCTTCCTGTTGTGGTACCAACATGGGGGTGTAGTTATCCTTGACAATTATTGCTAGTCACCCTCCTTTTGTATCTTGTTCCATGTTTTGAGGCTGTACAGCACAGTATGAGGTGTAACCTGGTAGTGTTAGGGTGCTGATTTGAGCCTTGACCCAGTTTTCTGTTACAGGACAGATATCAACATTCTCCATACTGGGTGCATTTACACTGCACGCATCTTGCTGTTTAGACTTCTGGCATTGGGTAGCATTACATCTAGGTTCTTATCCCTTGTGGTACCTATGGAGGTGGGTTTGTGTTTTGAGACTTACCTATTCTGGGCATGCTGTGGGTACTGACAGCCTTTGCCAGTATCCATGAGGTCTGGACTGATAGGTGCACACCACCCCTAGCAGGTGGTGCATCATGTCATGCTCAGCATGTCATCCCAGGCTGGAATACATTGGCTCCCCTTTGACTAACTGCATTACTTCAGCCAATTATTGCAATTGATCATCCCATCGACATATTGTGGCTTCATGCTTGTTAGTCAGGGTCCTCAAGTGTGCATATAGTACATGGTGTTACATTACTTAACACATGGCATTCATGCCTCAGGTGGTGCTGCAGGGCCGCCTCTGTCGGATGCACATATTACACTCCCTATACATGTTTGAGGGTAGGACATGTCATTTTAGGCATCCATGTTATTATATGAGTGAGTCAGAGAGGGGTATCATTCCCAGGGTTCCTACTGAGCCAGTGTATGTGCTATGCATTGCCTCTTTGCCAAGGCCAGGGCATACTGGGCACGCCTCCTTCTGCCTACTGGGGCAGGCTCAGGTTGTTCCTCCTCCGAGTCACGCTCTGCCTATGATGGCCTTGGCAATGGTGGGGGGCTGTTTGGCCAGGCCCTATGCTGGTCCTGCTGCAGCTGTTTTTGCAAGATCATATTATGTAGCATAGCACATACCATGACAATTTGGGTACATGTAGTTGGTGAGTACTGCAAGGCTCCACCAGATGTGTCCAGACACCGGAACCGTGACTTGAGCAGCCCAAACACATGCTCTATTACATTACGTGTTTGTGCGTGTGCCTCATTATGGCGTTCCTGTTCAGGTGTGTGTGCATTTCTGATGGGTGTCATCAGCCACGGCTCCAGTGCATAACCTGCATCCCCCACTAGGTGTCCTTGCGGGATGTCCCCATTGGCAAATGTCTGGTACAGCAGCGTCAAATGCCAGATGTGGGAATCATGGTAGCACCCAGGGCAGCCAGCACACACATTCATTATTATGCCCTGGGCATCACACACAACCTGGAAGTTGATGGAGGGGAAGCCCTTGTGGTTAATGTAGGCCCTACCCCGCTCATCGGCTGGTGCTTTGATGCGTATATGCGTGCAGTCTATTGCACCCACTACCTCAGGGTAATCCGCTATTTGCTGGAAGAGATGCATATTGCTGGCCAATACCTCACGGGCATTGGGGAAATATACATGATCACCAACATGTGCTGACATGGCATCCAGGAACTGGTGCAGTACCCTGGAGGCTGATGCCTGTGATATCCCCATCATATCACCAGTTGGTCTCTGGAAGGTACCTGTTGCTAGTATTCTTAGGCCAACACATACCTTGGTTTCCACTGGGATGGGTTCCCCTCTGTTGGTTGTGTGTGTGAGGCGTGACCTGCACAGCTCGACAATTTGCTGCAGGAGGTCTCTGTCCATTCTATAGCGCTCTACTATCTCCAGCTCATGTAACCCGTGGTGGGTGACCCTGGGCCTGTACACTCTTCTCTGTCTCCTCACTGTGGGTTGTCTGGCACCATCTGCATTGTCACCACCCTCAGCAAGTCGCCTATATCTCCTTATGACACCTATGGCAGCCCCTAGCATTTCTGCTCTGAGTTCAGCTTTTTCAGTTTTCACTTCTGATAGCTTACTCCTGTCTTGCAGTGTCTCTTGAGAGATACATCCTGCACTGCTGTTTGCAGAGTTTTAAGTGCTTGGCTGAGCTACTATTCTGCCTGTGTAATTGCCTGCTTCTAATTGTTTTCACCTGCTAGCTCCAGCAGTATTCCCTGCTAGCTTCATACTAATTCTGTTGCTTCCTTTTTCCTTTGTGTTTCCTCAGGGGAGAGCAACGTGCATACCAGCAAAATCACGCTCACAGTGGCTTACACGCATGCACACATGCTTACACGGTTTGGAATCTGCTTATTCGGGTTAAAATGCACGCACACATTAGCGCAAACAGTCTTACAAGTCTACCAATATGCTCCCACATGCTCAGTCTGCCTTACACGAGCGCACACTGTCCTACCCACGCCTCATGGCGCGCACATGTGCGCATGCATGCCCAGCAAGAAACTTTGGTGTAAGTAACAGTGTACACCTTCCATTTCTTGGCTTTCCCATGCTTATCTTGTGGCACTCCTCTTTCCATGATCTGTGTCTGACATCTGTCATGTAACACTGAACTCCAATGAACTGCATTTCTTTCTACCATTCCCCCCTGTGATGTCACCTATCTCCTACTCTATTCCTCCCCCTTATGTATCTCTTACACTACTCAGAATGTGCTCATTTGCTATGTGACAGTGGGATTCAGTATCCTAACCCTCATTTACATCAGATTGCGTACTAATGCTTAGTTACATGTCTTAGACTCAGCTTCCCCCCTTAGCAACCACTAAACGGTGGCCATGTTGTTTTTGGTCTGCTGGTCCCTGCATTGTAATTCCATGTATTGCATAAAACCCACATTTGTGGGTTTATAACCTTCATTTTTATGTTTTATACAGCGCAGCCTGTTTGCGCGGGGCTGCGCTGCATTTAAACATATATATTTTTTTAATATTTGCATCGGGGTACCTTGTCAATGGCCACATATTTGGCCATTGGCATGCTGCCTGACACATAATATGCACCCTTTATTTGGAGCTGACATGGCTCCATTGTGATTTTTGCAGAAACGTACTCAGTTGTCAACTGAGTACATTTCTGCAGCTAAAACGGCTCTTACACGGGCTGCTTTCTGTTTCGTGGATCACTACTCTACCTCATTTGCATGCCTTTCGGCTGCAGGTGAGGTATTTAGCATATCCACACCCAGGCCGTGTAAGAGACATTTTAGCTGGTCTCTTACATGGAGTTTCGGGCTGTTCCTGGATCGTGAGGCTTGCATGGAGTCTTACACATCTCTTACACTCCGTGCAAGCCTTCGTGAATCCTGCAACATGTCTTGTAAAACAGTATAAGAATAGCATGTTTCCTGTTAGTAGTTAGACAAATCCTTGTATTTGCATGTTTTTGTCTCCTTGCAGCAAGTTATTAAATGTGCCTTAACTGAACTTTACGTGTATTGGTCTTTGAAGTTTTTTCCTTTGACACATATATACATATCCTTCTACACCAATCCTAAATCTAGGCTACAGTAATTACGACTTTCATTTCTCTTTTTAGGAGCAGTCTAATTTGAGTTTAAAAAGTATTTTATACACAGTTCCTGATTTCCTTTAATGCTTACCTCATGTGTGAATAGGCGTGTCTTTGTTGAAGGTTGGGCGTCGAGCTGGCAACTCAGCACCGTGAAAATCTACGGCCAATCATTAGCGGACTGGAGTTCCGCTGTGGCGACCCCTAACCAGGAAAAGCCAAAAGACAACAACAACTTTGTTACCCCCCTTGTTGTCTGCTCACTTTGTCCACTATCACTGATTTCCTCTTATCCCTTCGTTTAGAAAAGAAGAACTGCTCTCTGATTGCTCAGCATCCCCTCTTGAGTTGTTTTTTAGTGTAGGGATCGCTCATCAATCCTAGGCTAACTTCATTGTATTTAATTGTTAACAGCTTTTATTGAATTATCACTTAAGACATGTGCAAACACACAATTATATAAAAGAAAACAAACCATATTAACATATTCCCAGTTGCAAACATTATATATCATGTGTATTCTTCTGTATATTTATCATTAATTCAACATTTCATAAATTGATGAATTCCTGCCTTCCCTTAAACCTCACTCCTTCTCCATTTTTTTTCATGTAATTTGCTCCTACCCTTTTCTAAAGATCCCTCTTTCAGTTCTTTCATCTCTGTTACAGTAACACATTGGTTTAGATTTTGATTTCGATTTTCTATTGCTTTTTTTGGCAACCACCAGAGTTAAAAGTAATAAGGCTTCCTTCACTGTATTTGATATATAACCATCCCCACCCATGGGCCGACAGGTTATCACAGAGTTTAACATAGATTGTCTTGTAGAAAGGGAGCACAGGATAGACACAGCATTAATAAAAGAACTGTGCACTCACATTTGTATGCTCTTTAAAAGAAAAAGGTATATAAGAACAAAAAGGCCCAATCTAAAAATACACTGTGGGTTCAGGGTGAATCCGTGGAAATGCTGCTTGACAGAACAGATGGCAGGTGGTTGGGGCAGCCTTCCTGTTGGGAGTGAAGTGATATAGTTCTAATAAAGGCTAAGTGGGTAAAAACAAGCTGTTGTATTTATGTGAGTAGGCCCAAATTGTATTAATCTGTATTAAATTATTATGGCTCATAGATCTCAGTGTCTGAAAGAATGAGTGACACATTAAATGGTTTTTCTTTCAAAGAGCTGGCATGAACATATACTGAGAATAATAAGATGACTGGTGCAGGTGTTACTGCTTCTTCCTTAGGTTTTGGTGTGCTTTCATTGCACAAATCGCATAGGTTACTTTGTGTACTCATATCATATGTGTACTCCAGTAAATATTTTGTTGAATCAGGACCAAAACGTTTTGTGCTTAGAGGTGTATAATGTCTTTGTTATTTTTATAATGGTAACTATTCAATCACTTCATGTCTGAACTGAACCCCCTTTCTCAGACTGACCCTAGTGCATATTCTGGTGATGAAGACTACTGCAGCAAGAAGATTATTTATGCTGTATACTAGTTTATGACTATTTATTTATTGAAAATTGTGACTATCCTCAAAGTTGCCCCTGGAGTATAACCATCTTTTTTCTGCCTAGTCCTACCCATTCAGTCTCTGTCTCTCTCTCTCTCTGTTCCCCGTCTTAATATGAAGATGGATTCCAGTCAGATTAGCTAGTTTGTTTTTTGACAATCACTCAGTTATGTTCCTTAGAGTATCACCACCATTATTTCCACCATCTGGCAGTCTGTAATCTGCAACCAGCCACTAGTTTTAAAGCATAAATCACCATCAGCCATTTTTTTTCCTTCATCACCTTCATCTTTCCAAAAGAAGACCTTATTGCTTCTTTTTTGTAGTCCCATGTGACCTCATCTTATTGGTCCAATCCCCAGTGCCCCATGGCCATGCTGGGTCTAATAGCCATCCTCCTAGCCCCCTAATCTGGTAATGCTGGGACATGGCATGGACCCTAAGGTTGTCCTGGGGGCTCAACTATCTCTGCTTCCATTGGGGGGGGGGGTTTTGGTATGACCAACCCACTCCCCTTCTCCACCCTCCATGCTTGTCGACTGCATCCAAGGACAACTTCCCTTTTTTGGAACACGTCCTTCTTAGGGACCATCATCGATGAGCAACCTCCCACCCAGGATGGATATGCCTATCCTTCCCTGCCACTCAGTCAATCACCCAAACCACTACTCAAACTCAAGTCACCTCGGCCATAGTCAGGCTTTAAAACACCATATTTCATCTACAGCATACTCTTTCATCCATTTTCGATGGCAGATGGCAGCAAAATCAGATATTAAAACACTAATGGTGTACTACATAAATTGTCTGCAAGATGGCGCCATGCAGTTCCCTGCCATTCATATCGTTTGCTAGCATAATCCAGACTTAAACACCTATATTATTTCATCACCTTGTCAGCAATGATCTTGTCTGCCTATGGAAATATCCTCTCATACATAAGACATCAGTATTTGAGTTCTGTAACATTTTTAGCTATAAATATACTGTTGTGAAAACTGGTCGCAGATCTCTTGTTGCCATCCTCATTTTTACTTTTCCAGGCAGTACCATACAGGATTTATCTACATGGGAAACGCCATTACTATTTTACTGTCTTCTCTCAGCTACAGCATACCAAAAATTTGATGGTATTTCTACTATAAATTATGCATTCTGCTTAATTGCTATTGGATTGCACTGCGCTGCATCACTTGAAAGTAATCAAACTGTTGTTCTCCAAGCAACTCCATGTTTTCTGTATCAAGTATAATTCCATGGACTGAAGAGGAAGCTGGCATGACCACTTAGCACTTGCCTCAACATAGGTCATATCTATCTTCTTGCACACTTATCATGTTCATTTCAGAATAATAGCACTGTAGCCATGAATGTACAACTGTCAAACCTTTTAGAAAAAAAAATAACATATGATCTCTTGCTTTATGTACAAGTTTCAGGACACACACACACACACACACACACACACACACATTAAAATACATTGTACTAATATATACTGAAGCATTAAAATGTAGTGAAGACTAATTGCATTGCCCACCTTACTTTACATAGCTATCAAAAGTGCTTTAATCTTTTAATAAGCACTGTACTTCAGTCAGAGCACCTTAACTGAAGCTTCCTCATTAAGTACATAAGAACAGCCTGCACTGATCATTCACAGGTTTTCCAGTCTCACATGTACAGTGTCGCTATTAAGTCTTTGCTTCTTTAAAGCACTGTCTAATTTTTTTCAGGGTACTTAAAATTAACTTTTTGTTGGCAAAAAGCAGGGATGTGGGATATGAACTTAGTAATTTCCTCCATTTAATAATTTACTCTCTCAGTGGAATTCAAGAGGCAGGGACATGTCATATTTCAGGATCACTGAAGTATTTTTGTGGGGATTTTTTTTAATTTTATTTTTAAGGAAATTGTGCAAATGAGCAGACTTTTCATCTAAAGTTCTTTTTTTTTGTATTATTAACTGCTTAGCTTCAGTCATTACTGGACTATAGTAATTATATTACTTCGAAATGAGCTTGTGCTTGAATGAACTTACTTCACTTTCTTTTCTGACTTAAAACCCCCAAATTACAAAATTCAATACCTTTTTGAAATTATAAATGCTCTGCAGAAAAAGTCCTGTTGCCTTGATGACTTTAGAATACTGTCGCATATATTTTTGTGTATACGATAATATCTGTAGAAAAGTATGGCATTACTGTCCAAATTTTATAATACCTTCATGAGACTGAGCATAATCTTTAAAGTCTAGTCTAACGATATTAACCACATGCACATTTCTTTGCAGATTGATTAGACTGTTGCAAATCTGAAATTATACACAAATCCATACCCTGAAACTTAAATACATGACTTCAAGGTTTTGTATCATGGCTGTGATTCCTAGAGATGTCTATCATGCCTAAGTAAGTCTTACGCATCTTAACGGTAAATACACTGCAGTATTAAGAAGTCATAAGTATAAAAATGGTGTCATTCTGTATTACTGAGCAGTTAGCTGTCATCTTATGTTGAAACTGGAGCAAGGCTAAAAAAGTCATAAGTCAACCAAAGTGCAACAGAGCACACAGTACGGTGTAGGGCAAGGAACTGGTCAAGACACAGCTGGACAAACCTCATGAGAAGGAACTGGTCAAGACACAGCTGGACAAACCTCATGAGACTTGGAAGTCAGCAGGTAATGCGAGCAGACAGATGGCGGAACAGGCTGTTAGCACATGTCCCATGGTACTAACTTGGGAACAAATACCTGCTGTCATGTTTCCAGTCACATGGACAATTACTGATCCCATGCAAGGGAAGGAAATGAAAACAGGATAATTGGAAATGGGGGACTACAGCCAGCGGAAGTGCATACCAAAGGGAAGCATATATCAAAATGTAGTTGTGGGAAGGCAGAGCAAACTTTTAGGGGGATAGTTACCAATTTTAATATAAACATAGAGATATAGAATAACGGAAAGTATGACAGAGAAAGACAAGGAGGAACGGTGGGAAAGAGTAGTCAAAGCAAGTGCACAAACAAATACAAAAACTTCCAGACAAATGAGGAGGATATACACGTATTAGGAGAGGGAGGCATAAGCTGGACAGAGACAATGAGTGTGAATAAATAATGATGGCAGAAGTTGGATAATGCACAAGGGGTCTGTTGTGCATAACAGGAAAGGAAGCATGGTCAAACTTAAGCAAACTAAACCTGTTTGCTCCAGTATGTCCCAGATCCCTCAAGGATCCATGCTCTGAGCTGTGACAGGAGCATTATACCTTAGATGGTCAGGAGATTTTCCCAAGAGTCACTATAGGAAAGTACAAAGCATTCTCCTACTTACAGTCTTGCCACCTCCATAGTTACAAGTCTTGTTAGTGGAGCAGACTACGTGTCATGTTGTGAACTGCACTAGTGGCTTATCCAATGTTTTAATAACTTCAGCTTTGTGCCTCTCATGTAGTTCATAGTGCTAGCTGTTCATATTCCTGTAGTAGTCAGATGTTGTTGCTGAATGCATTTCAATGAAAAACTGAGCTCAGATTAACCATCTTTCTGTTTATCTTTCTATTTACTATTGTAGAACGTAACAAGACCAGGTTTAATTTGAAGGCTAATAGAGAGATGCTGTTCTTTATTTGGTTTCACTTCTAAACCTCGAAGCCTATGTTACCGAGTCTGAAAATCTTGAAATGAAAATAACGAAACATCAGAATCCTGAACAGCGGACTTCACACATGGTAAGTAAACACTTGACCAACTGGAACACATGCCGAGGCCAACATGCCTTTTTCTCCACTGTTGTGTTATCCCAGAGTTGGTATATTTAGTTGGGGGTGCAGTGCCCCTCATGGGGGTGTGGGGGCTGTAGCCCCCCACCAAGGTGAGTTTTACTTACCTCAATGTGAATTTTGATGTACGTTGACCAAGTGTTTACTTACCATTTTTGAAATCTGCAGTTCAGGATTCCAATGTTTTGTTATTTTTGTCTCAAGATTTTCAGACTCGGTAATATGGTTTCAAGGTTTAGAAGTGAAACTGCTTTATTTTACTTAGAGAGACGTTCTTCTTTATTTTACTTCTCTTGCTGACACAAGGTATATGATTGTTTGCCAATGCAAGAGCTGTATAAAATAATTGTGGAATAGTCCATCAATGCTAGTATGAAAATCAACATCAATAAGCCTAAACAAAAATTAACAGATGCTGCAACGTCAAGGTAACTTTTGATGACAAAGACTTGTGGCAGAATATTGCCAGTTCTACAGCATGGTAGTGAAATGCTTACTGCAGTCACAGATAGGAACAAAATAATACCAGAACAATGAAAAATTTGACATGATTGCCAAGTGTATGAGGCAGAGGTGGCTGGAAAATGATTCACTTAGCAGAAACAGGAAAAACAGTGACCAAAATAGCTTTATTCATAAATGCACTGCAGGAGTACCTAAGTTTCAGATTCGCAAACAAATTATGTGTGGGGGTGGGATAGAGTTAAGAAGAAAGTTAAATCTAGAAAATGGTTATACATGATTAGGAAATAGTTTTGAGAAGAAATGTATCTCAGAAAGTAGAACAAATGACATGCATTTTCCAAGTACTGCCTACATTCATGTGGGTTTCCTTCAGGTGTTCTGATTTCCTCTCACCTGTCAAAATATGATGTTTAGTGACTGCTCTAAATTATCCCTAATTGTAATCTTTACTGTTGCCCTTGTGGTCAAGGATGTGGCTGGAAAAGATGTGCACACATTAGTCCACTTACCCAGTTTAAGAAATAAATCTATAAATAAAAATATGTTTACAAAAGTAATTATAACTATGGTGGTGTGAGAGCAAGGCAGTTCTATAGGGAGCCCTAAGGATATTACTGGTATTGTTGAGTATTTTGAGAAGGTTGAAGAAACGTATGTGGTTTTCAGGAAACACACATAAAGCAAGGTAAGACAATTAACTGGCAAGGGATTTCAACAGAGTATGTGGTGGTGTACCTCTCAACTTCTTAGCACAAGAATTCTGGACAAATTGGAGAGGGAAGCAAAGGCCCAAAGTCAGGGACAAATTTTAAATATTGCTTTTATGAATTTAGAAAATTGCTAAGATAGCAGATTTTCATAACATGTATTTTCTGAAGAATATGAATTTTGAAACTCAAATGTCTGTCATTATTTATTGACTTCAATCCTCAATGATTTGCCAGAGATCCTCAAATTTTATGAGGGAACTCAAAAAATATGATGCAAAAATCTGGGCATTATGAAAAATTCTGGACAGTTGAGAGGTATGGGCAGAAAAGATGAATGGAAGTCCATGATGGACAAAAGAGATAAGATGATATGAGTCAGTATAATTGATTTTATAAAATATTCATGCTCATCTTGGCCCCCACCACCACCACCTCATCTTCCCGCAGCCATTAAACCTATCCCCATTGATTAATTTGTCCCGTACTTTTCTGGTATACAAGGCATTGGGCATGGGAGGCAAATGCTGGGAAATGCAGTGAGTCAGAAGATTCTGCCAGATCTTATGCTTCAAATAAGCTTACTACAGAGTAGCATGATCTAGTGAGCAGCACCTTCCAAAGACACTGTAGACCAGTTACGAAGACAGATTTTTTATTTATCTATTTAGTTACAATTTGTTAAGCAAGGTAGACCACTGATCTATCTGGATCATTGTGAGGCTCAGATATGATGAAATTAACTAAAGAAACAATAAACATTAATCAATATCAGTCATACAGTGGTAATATAAGAGCCAGATGGTATGCAGTATTGATAAAAGCAATCATAAGAAGGCATCCATGCAAGTACTCAGTCAGTAACAGAGGTAAGAAGAGTTCCTGTACACCATCATAGCATTATGTAGTATAACACTTCAAAGAAGAAATAATGTACATGGGGCAAAGTATTTACAATATATGCGACTGCTGGTCATAGGAGAAGAAAGAGAGAAGGGAGGAATCAATTACCATTCAATTAGCCACCATTTAATCTAAGAAAATGAGCTAAGAGAAGAGTTGCTTGATTTAATAGAGATAGATTTATATATATATATATATATATATATATATATATATATATTTTTTTTTTTTTTTTTTTTTCGGATTTTACACATTCAGAATTTCAGCAATAGGATGTGGGACATTGTCAATGTTGTTGTTGTTGTTGTGTCTTTTGGCTTTTCCCGGTTAGGGGTCGCCACAGCGGAACTCCAGTCCGCTAATGATTGGCAGTAGATTTTTATGTGCCGACTTGCCGGGCCTGACGCACAACCTTCAACGAAGGAACGCCCATTCACGCATGTCGCCACACAGAAGACGCTCTTACTGAGAATTGAACGGGGCAACGTCTTACTGTGAGGCGATAACACTACCGCAGTACCACCACCGCAGTACAATACTAATGAAAATATGGAAGTAAAATTGATTTTGCATTTAGGAGCACACAGAGGTTTGGGTTTGAATGATAGTGTTCCATTGAAGCCAGTGCTAAAATTTAGAAGGTTAAAATAAATAAAAAATAATAATACTATTTTAACAAGAGAAGATTACATAAACACATGCAGGGCTTTGGGTCAATATGACAGTATTTCCTGAGCTGCTTCTAGCATAGATATCACTAAAGACAAGCATTTGTTGAGATGCATGTATTAAAGCATATGTATTTACTAGGTGGACAACATGTGCATTTATTAGGCAGAATATATGTATTAAGTTTTTGAGTGTGGACTGCTTATACTTTTATATATATTTTTATATATATTTTTATGCTTATACCCATGCACATAAGTAGTTACTAAATGGGGAACATGAGTATATGTATTTATTCATTGACTTTTTATGTATTTTATTTATATTTATCCACATCTTCTTGTTTTTACATTTTGTGCATATGGTTTTTAAACAATGTTTTTTTGACTTCAGCAATTAACTAAGGGCAAAACGTAACCATAGTAATTAATTGATTTTTGAGTGCTGAATTAACTTTGAGTGGTAGGATTGGTTGTTTTAATAATGAATTAAAGTATTTAAGTGATGTTGCTGTTTGAATGAACTGTCTGATGAAGCAATGGTTACCATTGCGAAAGCGCTCACCATTTTGTATTAAAAAAGATTTTACTTTGTTGTGTTCTTTATTCCAGCTACCTTCCTACTGGGCACCTGTGTTTCAACATTTTCAACTTCTGGGCTCGTTTGGATTTGTTTGCTGCTTGTGTAGGAATCAAATGATGAAGAGAAAGGAAAAGAGGGAGACAGAAAAAGAAGAAAAAGAAGAAAAAGAAAAAAAAGAAGAGTACGATGTAGGAGAGAGAGACAGAGAGGGAAGATGTGTGCAGCGGACTCTTTCACAGCAGCTATTTTCTACTTAGATTCAGGAGATCCAGGCAGTAGTAAAGGAGTTTGCGGACATGTTTACTAGGAAGCCAGGATGTATCCACCTAGTGGAGCACTATGTGGACACTGGGTCCCAATAGCACATCAAACAAGCCCCATATAGTGTGGGGATGGGGAAGTGTTGGGCAAGTAGTTACTTACCCTGCCAGTGAAACAAACATTTGCAGAGTGAACTTTCTATGCTTATTGTTTGATTTTCAGCCAATCGATGGCTAGGCCATTCAATGGCCAATATTAGACCCATGATGCACACAGCCTCACAGTTGAACATTTCTGGCATATTCCACAATCTACAGCAGTGCCATTGTATACAGGCAACAGGCACAGCACAGAGACAATCGGCTACAGTTGCGCAACTAGTAGGTCCTGGTAACTGTTATGAGCAATGCAGTGAATGACAGAAAAAATTCAAGATGCACTTTAAAAAATGATAACAAATGTAAATACTTACTATACCATTCAGTTCTTTCCTGCATAGCCTGCACTTCACAGTACAGGAGACTTTCAAGGTAGCGGCTGCAAAGATCATCGTAGCATTGCCTGCACTGGCCATCATTTAGGGATGTTAGTTTCCTCACTCTACAGGTTGACCAAGTCTCAGTATACATCAGCTGTGGGACACAGACCATGAATGTGTCTCAGCAGCCTATTACTGAACTGGATATGAAACAAACAGAGTATAATCTGGTTCTTCTTATTACAAGACACTCTCTGAGGGCAAGAGCATTGGCAACCATTGCTATGAATGCCCTGTAAAACAAGATGATGGTCTGTAATTTGCCCTGGAAATGTAAACTCTGAATCACGATTAGTGCAGTCTAGGGCAGCCATAATGTATGACACATAGAGGCATAGGAAGCATGAATTAGGTCTCAGTCATGCTATATCAGGAATGCGTTGTTAACTCTTAACTGAGCATTATGTCACACATGCATTTCACTGAAATATAATGATTTAAATTACTTATATGGAGTATAGCCTCTTTGGAATATATGACATGCAAACAATTCTTTACTTGTGTCTTAAGAGGATGTTCTACCATTTTAAATACCAAGCTGTTCACCATAAAAGGAACACCAGCATCATCTGTACAGTATCTTGAACTATGTGGTTGGAAGCAGAGAAGCAGAATTTCTAGAAGATGTAACCTTGATGAGTTTCAGAGTGTTCTGAAGTACTGTGTTAAAAAGTATAGGTGCGTATATTAATTTGTAATATGGTTTCCTACAACTTTCATCTGCATATAGGTCACAGGTGATATATGCAGCTGAATATCTACACTGTAGGTGAGGGAAGACAACCCAATATCAGGACTACCATTCACTGTAATGTGCTGTATGCCATGCACATTTGTTCTGTGAGCTAATGTTTTGGGGACACCTAACATGGGTCCCTCATGTATGATCACAGTATCATACATCATGATCCCACTGTCATGTGTTACTACATATTTGCCCCTTCAGATGGTGTAAGTAAAGCTTGACCTTCTCCTGTACATATAGCTGTGGGCCGCCATCGGTAAACATGCATATGTATGTTCCTTCCAAAGATCTGGGGAATCAGTGCAGTACCTCACTGTCTATAGCATAAAGTACCTGTGACTCTCATTGCATTTCCATACTATCCAAACCTGTGTTATTGTGAATACCTATGGCAAACCACTTTCTTATTCATAGTCTCCTGTCTTCAGGGTGACCAGCCTATGATATGTCTGGTTTCCCCATAGCTGTCCTATGTATTCTTGATGGGGAAGATGGTATAGGCCAAGCTAGGAATTACATCCTGTTACATGCAGCCAGGACTCACAGGCACTGCATGTTAGGTAGACAGGAGGCTTACCAGACTGTGGGATCACACATGAGAAACAGTGATCCATGACATCAGTGCTCTTGGTAGGAAAAATCTCACACCACACACTTTGGTGGAATTCCATCAACATAATAAGGTGGCCCCTCAAAAAAGGCAAAGGGGCAGAAAAATCAGCCATTAAAGGGGAAAGGGCAGCTCCAAATGTAAGTCTAACTGCTTTAGAGCAGCTCCCTGTGTTCCTGCATGAGACAATGAAGGCAGAGTTATCATACCTGGAGATATGTACAAAGGATTTGGGAGAGGCCAACCCCATGAGTCTCAGAGGGAGAAGCACTAAGTTAGTAACCACAGTGAATATATACACCAGCTGAGCGATGTGTGTTGACAAATTGCAAATACCAGTGCATGGGTTTCCCATAGGTACGTCAGACGTGCTGACACATGGGAGTGGCAGAAGAGTTATTTGACTGTTTTACAGTTGCACAGTCTGTGCAGATGTTTGCATGCATGAGCAAAGGGCCTCACATATACAATGGATATTCAAATTCAAGCTGTTCTGTCTTGTAAATTCTCAGGCCAAATCACTGCTACTCTGACATCTGTTCAGACTGGTGCAGGTCAAAGGACTACAGGCTAAAGTCAGCAACTATGTAAGATCTGACAGTGATGCTGAGACACAGGCCAAATCATAGTCAAATGACACACAAGCACTGTCTCCTTTTTGGGTGGTCCTCCACCTGTTGCACAGGGTGTTGGTGTGGCCACACCTACATCTGGCCTACAGGCCGTACAAAATGATCATTCATATCTACATCACGGGAGAGTTTATGGGTGCTGGAACCATAGATCCAGGGGGAGGGGGAGCCCCCCATCACACTTTTACAGCTGCAAGACCTGTCAGGAAAAATTAATGAAGTGGAGTTTTCACGTTAACATGGATTCGTGCGTGGAAGTTAAACTAACTAAACTAGCTGTTCTTGTTCTGTTATTGCTCTGTGTAACAGGAGTTATGTTGCTGCTGTTCCATTGGTGCTGCCAGAATCATGCTGGTAAGGAGAGTTTTGCTCTTTTATTTGCAGGAGTTATGATGCTCCCGCGTGCGTGTGTGTGTGTAAAATGCCCCAGTTAGGTATACCTGGTGGTTAGTGTTACTCAGGCTCAAACAAGAGCCTGAATTCTCTACCCATACCACCATTTGTGATTCAGGGAGATGAGTCCATAGCTCTCCACTGTCCAGATTTTCACAGAATATTTGACTCATACTTTTGGTCTGTTCCTCTTAAAATTTGTGTTTTTACTGGCAAATCAGTGAGAACTGAATTCATTAAATAATGTTAGCTCTTTAGGTTTCAGTCTTCCTATCTTTCAGGAAACACATGGTAACACAAAACACTTTATTTTAACAACTTTCTAAGATTATACAAGCAATATTTAAAATGTATCCCTGGTTTTGGGCTTTTGCCCCCCCCCAAATAAATTTTGGCTTTTTCCAGATTTCTTGTGCTGTGAAGCTGAGAGATTTAGTTGATCGTCAATTGGATTTTACAAGGAGCTGAGAGCTTCATGGGAGAAGAAGTTTAGTGCTACTTATGCTAAGTCATTTGCATTGTTAGTAGCGCAACAGGTAGCATACTTGCTTTTGATGTAGAAGGCTGTGGGTACTACTCCCACAGTATGCAGATGGATCGCTGATACTTTACTGTGTTGTACTTTAATGGGAGTGGATGCTGCATTCCTATGAATGTCCTCCTTTGGATGAGTTACTTAGTAACTATGAACCTGTTATCAGTTTGCCATCCATTCCCCATTGCAAAATTACTAGCTTACTAACATAGGCAATTTATTCTTCAAGGGCAACAGGCACATTATTTGTGGATGAAACAATGAAATATAAAGTTGTTTGCTAGCAGCAACCTCTTCATTAGTTACAGATTCCTTTAATGTGGAATTATTTAGATGACTTACTTCTGCAGAGATTTTGCATATTTACTGATATTGGTGGATTGTAATGACAGAAGTTTGAATGGCCTTTTATGGTTGAAATTTTCTGAAATGGATAGTTTTGTCATTATTGGTTCATGCATTTTGTTTCATTGCTCACTAGAAGACTGTTTCAAACTACAAATTTAAAACACATTCTAACAAGTGGTGCTGTATTATACAAGAAATATAATTTAATACAATCAGGTTAATACAATCAGAAAGTTGAATCAAAGAACGTATGCATGTATGCTTGCTCACAGGATGCAGGAGATCAAAATAGGGGAAGAGACCAGTCACCAATGGTGTCCCTCAGGGTTCGGTGCTGAGACTTTTTCTGTTTGGCATATACATCTCAAAAGTAAAAGGAAATAGCAAAGGGCTTTGGATGACTAAGTCTGAGATGACTGCAAGCTCGGAGCAGTTATTGAATACCCAAATGACTTAACCATCATGCAGGAAGGTTTGTCCTAAACAAGAACTGGTGCCATAATCATGAATTGAAACTAAACTCCAAGAAATACATTATTGTATCATTTGGGAAGTCATCTACTCCAGGGAACTGCCAAATTGACAATGCCCCCTGAGAACTGACCCAGTTGTTTGGCATTTGGGAACTTGTGTGAACAGTGACCTAACTTTTGACCAACATGTGCCCAGAGTCATAAGAAAGTCTTTCTATATTGCACAGCTTATAAACAAATTGATTGTGACTAGATATTGAAATGTTATTCTCCCCTTTTACAAAGCCCTCATTAGGTCAATCATTTTGTATAATGCCCACATTGGCATATATCTGTCCAGACCCATGCAACAATTGGAATGCCCACAGAGATACCTTATTGAAAGGATACAAGCCCTAAACAATAGGTCTTGCATGGACCACCTCAAAGATTTATCACTATACTTAGTATCCTACAGAGTGCTTAGTGGTGACATGTCTGGCATACAAGGCATCCTCTGACCTAATAAAGATGGACCTACTGAACATCAGCAAGTCAAATGGCATCAGAAATACTCAGTCCGGGTATCTAAAGTGAATGTTGTGGAGAGATGGATATATATACAGAAGAGACTATGCATTCAAGTAAAACAAAGCTCATCCCTGTCCATATTTAAATGCAACTTGGATCTAAGGATGGGTAATAGAAAATGTACTCCAGAATTACCCCTTGTGCCACTAATGGATAGAGACAGTTCCTAAATGCTGCATCCCTTACATGGGTCCCCTCAAATTATCTACAGTGTGATCACATTTATTCTCACTAGGGCTAATATACAATTATCAGCCATGTGACAGGTAAGACCAATCAGGAAATGTTAATTCAAGCACCAAAATGGAAACTGGCTAAGCTTAAAATGTCCTCCAAGTGAACCTATTTTGTGGTAGTAAATAGTTTTAAAAAATTGCCCTTTTAGATCACTAAGTGCCCCTGTCACCCCCCCCCCCTCCATCTTCAACAGCTTCTGGTGCCTCTGGGAGAGTTACCCATGACTGATAACACTATAACTCATCTCCATGTGACATTTGCTACAAGGGTGTATACTGACAGTGGTTCCCACTATCCTCACATGTCAGATCCAGCCCCTGAATAGTGCTCAGTCAATAATTTGCAAAGTTATCATCCATTACTTGGACAGTCTGCTGTTACACATGATGATTTGAAGATGCTAGGTCTGGTGTGTGGCTTCTGTGAGGATGTCACCTTTACTGACAGTGCCTTATAGAAGCCTTGGAGTACAGGGATGATGTTATGATAGGTCTCCTGAGGAGTATGATGGGGCACACAGCTTCCATAGCCACCTCCCTGCAAAGGATAAAGTGCTGCCAGTAGTACCCTCTCTACCAATATTTTTCATTATTAGTGGTCATGTGTGGGTGGCTCTATATCACTGTTCAGTGGTGCTGTGACCCTCCTTTTTGGTCACAGAACAAAGCCATTACAGTGTGAGTTTAGGGCTATCTCCCTCTACCACCCTACATCACAAGTGGTAACTACTGATAGCCACTAGAGGGAAGATGTGTGTAGCTGACTTCATACAAGTCCTGTTCCTGCAACAGAGCATTACTCCTACAACAGGGGGCTTGTATCCCTGCCATAGCAAGCCATCACGCCTCAGATCATAGCCATATAGTGTCACATAATGACAGTCCCTGTCACTGGAAGATAGCGTCTATGACACAGAGCACACCTTGCAACAAGAAATCCCATCATAGTTTCCAATAACATACCCATTGGTGCATTCAGGCCAATAAAGCAAACATCACTAGCTGCAGACTGGCCTATATTAGTTCATCAAAGGCTCACTTCAGTGAACCTTCATTCATCAAACAAAAACCATCAAACTTTCACTTCAGTGAATGTTCACTTCACTGAATGTGTTACATGGGAAAAGTAGCTACTTGCACAACATTTCCCCATAACACACACTGGAGTATTTTACATCCACCCAGGTGGGGGGATTGCACCCCCACACTTCCCCTAACTATAAATACCAACTCTGAGATCACACTACAGTGGGGAAAAGGGCAAATTTCTCTATGATGGCCAACTAGTTCCTTCCCCTGTGTAAAACCTTCACTGATGTGAACATTCACTGAAGTGAACTTTCAATGTTTTTTGTTCAATGAATGAAGATTTGCTGAAGTGAACCCTTGATGAACTGATATAGACCCACTGCAGACGTTTCCTGCTTTTTTTAAGATCATCAGTGAGCTTAAGCTGATCGTTTGCTATACTTGAGAAATGTACCAGACAAGGCTTAAAAAGTGAAAAGCCATAGGCATTATGAAGTCATGTAGCTGAAACGCTAGTATGGCCTTAAAGGGTCATTTTCATATATTCCTTCTCTACAGGAGGTGTAAGGTACTAGACAACAAAGACTTTAGCATAGCCTGGTCATTCCTGGAGTTTTTACTGAATGTTTGTTCTGTGTGTGTGTGAGCTGAATGTGGAACATGCATAATATCAAATGCATGAGTTTTTAAATTGTGTGTGTGTGTGTGTGTGTGTGTGTGTGTGTGTGTGCGTGTGTGTGTGTGTGTGTGTGTGTGTGTGTGTGTGTGTGTGTGTGTGTGTGTGTGAAGAGTAAGGGCAGGGAGTTGTGAGTGAATGCAGGGTAAAGGTTGGTTAAGTTAGGTGATAGCTGTGTTTTGTGGATCTGTGAGTGTTTGTCTGTGTTTTGTGTCTGAAATGAGTGTAATGGTATTCATAGGTTCATAGGTTCATACTAGGCTATCTGCCCTAGGGCATTTATAAGCCTAGCCAGAGTGTGTTTGGCTTTCACCACCCATTTTAAAATAATTTTGCTATGCCCTTTTTCGAGGTTGGTATACTGTGCCTCTGTCTAACAGTGACACAGAAGTGATACCCGGGGTAAACCTACGATCTCCCATCGACTCATCAAGATTCCTCTTGAAGAGAGTCAATGAGAGACTCTGCCTAACCTGGACTGGGATTTTATTCCAGAGTGAAGGGAGCCTCTGGGTTATGAATCTGTTCCTCCAGCATGTCCTATTTATCTCAGTGCTGAGATTCAAGTCTCTCGAGCGCGTAGCTCGATGGGATTTGGATTTTCTGAGGTGCAGCATGTCCATTAATTCTGGGTTGGACATGGCTTTATACGTCAGGCACAGATCGCCTCTGAGCAGGCGGTATGCCACTGAGTAGAGCTGGAGTTTCTTTAACCGGGCAGCATATGGCATCTGATATAAGAATAAAAAACAAAAACAAACTGGTAAAAAACAAAAAACAGAGCCACGGAACCTTGCTCCAGCTAAATAAACCACTCGTAGTGAATCCGAAAAAAGCTGAACGCTAATTTTATTATTGAGCGTTTTCGCCTTGCTAAAATTGCTTGGCTTCCTCAGAGATCAAAACAAGAATACTCAATTAAACAAGCTTAAATACTTGTAGGAAGTGATGTCACTAAGTAACCATTTTTTAAAAACACATTTTTTAAAAAACCATCACAAAAACGTATACCTATATTTGCAATACAATACATTAATCTCTTAAAAAGTATATTACATTCTAATCATAAACACATCTGTTTAAACAAATAATAATACAAAACATACACATGTAAATCTATCAACTTGTGCATAAACCTATATTAAAACCTATCTAGTAATCAGTTATATACCCATTAAAGATGTGCTATAGCTAATAAATCCTTAATTCATGACAAAAAAGTCAGCTTAAATAGCTTCTTAACTTTAGGACAGGTAAAATATTACAATTGTCGTTTAACCCGGGGGCATGAAAGGCATCCGTTCTAAACTGCCACTCCAATTCCCTCAATTCTAACAGTAATGGGAAAGGACCCCCTCTAATTGATGGAATGATTTGATCTATCGCCATGAAAGAAAAACTATGTCCTGGAAAATCCATCAAGTGCTTAGATAGCGCATTGTTAGGATTTTCCGTTCTCATGGCGTATTGGTGCTCATACATACTAATCAATCCTAACAATGCGCTATCTAAGCACTTGATGGATTTTCCAGGACATAGTTTTTCTTTCATGGCGATAGATCAAATCATTCCATCAATTAGAGGGGGTCCTTTCCCATTACTGTTAGAATTGAGGGAATTGGAGTGGCAGTTTAGAACGGATGCCTTTCATGTCCCCGGGTTAAACGACAATTGTAATATTTTACCTGTCCTAAAGTTAAGAAGCTATTTAAGCTGACTTTTTTGTCATGAATTAAGGATTTATTAGCTATAGCACATCTTTAATGGGTATATAACTGATTACTAGATAGGTTTTAATATAGGTTTATGCACAAGTTGATAGATTTACATGTGTATGTTTTGTATTATTATTTGTTTAAACAGATGTGTTTATGATTAGAATGTAATATACTTTTTAAGAGATTAATGTATTGTATTGCAAATATAGGTATACGTTTTTGTGATGGTTTTTTAAAAAATGTGTTTTTAAAAAATGGTTACTTAGTGACATCACTTCCTACAAGTATTTAAGCTTGTTTAATTGAGTATTCTTGTTTTGATCTCTGAGGAAGCCAAGCAATTTTAGCAAGGCGAAAACGCTCAATAATAAAATTAGCGTTCAGCTTTTTTCGGATTCACTACGAGTGGTTTATTTAGCTGGAGCAAGGTTCCGTGGCTCTGTTTTTTGTTTTTTACCAGCATATGGCATCTGTTTGAGCCCTTTGATCCTCTTGGTGAGGTACTTTTGGGGTCTTTCCAGTTGCTGCAGGTGTCTGGTAAGGTACATCCCAAAAGGGGCATTGTACTCAATTATGGGCCTGATGAGGGATGAGTAAAGAGGCACGATGACCTCCCCTGATCTAGATGTGAATCCCTTCATGATTAGGTGGGCTATATAAAATGTTTTTCTAACCACTTTGGCCACGTGGTTGTCAAATGAGAGATTGCTATCAACTTGGGTCCCCAGGTCCCTAATTACTTCTTCTGTACTTAATGGATTACCACCTATGTGGTAATTTGTGGGCACTTTGTTTTTGCCAAAGGGGATGACTATACACTTTTTGGCGTTTAGCTTGAGGCCATGGCTCTGGCACCAGTTGTCTGTTTCTATGAGGCCCTTTTGGAGGATGCTTGTGTCGGCTGGAGTGTCGATTATGGTGCCCAGTTTGCAGTCATCTGCAAACTTGGTCAGCCACAGTCCTTCCGTGTTGGCCTGTACGTCCGAGAAATATATACCGAACAAGAGAGGTCCTAGGACTGAGCCTTGTGGGATGCCACTTGTAACTGGTTTGGAGTCTGACATGGCTCCAGCAATTCTAACCATGTGGGTTCTGTCCTTGAGCCAGTTTGCAACCCATCTAGTGACAGATGGGGTTTATATTTAAGCTGGTGAGCTTATCTATAATGCCCAAGTGGGGTATTGTATTGAAGGCTTTTGCGAGGTCCAGGTAGGCTGTGTGGACCACCTTCCCCTCGTTAATGGCCTTAGTGACTGTTTCAAAGAAATCAACCAGGTTTAAGAGGCAGGATCTGGCCTTAACAAAGCCAAACTGGGTAGAATCCAGTGTTTGTAGGTCCCCAATATCTTTATTTATGAGGTCCATGATGATCCTTTCCATAGCTTTGCAGACCAAGCTAGTCAGGCTTATGGGGTGATAGTTTCCAGGATCCGTTGAGGCGCCACCTTTGTGGAGAGGGACCACTGTTGCTGTATGCCACTCTTTGGGTACATATCCTGTAGTAATGCTGAGATTGAACAGTAGTTTTATGTTTGGGTTTAGCTCTTCTTGGAGTTCATGTAGGACGCAGCCCAGGACACCGTCTGGTCCCATTGATGCTGTGTTTTTTGCTTTGGAGAGGGCGACTCTTACCTGAGCATCTGAGATGTCAGGGGGGCAGCACTCTGCTGGGATAGATATTTGCTCTTTTGGTGGCGGGAGGGAGAAGTTTGCGCTGAACCTGTCAGCTAGGATGTTGGCAATGTCTGTGGGTTCGGTGTATTTTTTGTCATTTTGGACTAATTCTGAGCATATCTGGGAATTCCCACCCAGGTTCCTAACATAACTAAAGAAAGCCTTGTGATTATCCTTAGTGTCCTGTGCAATTTTTCTCTCAAAGCTGGCCTTAGACGATTTTATGAGTGCCCGTAGTTTTTTGCTAATACTGATCAGAGATGCCTTTCCTTTTTGGGATTTTGCTTTATCATGTAGTAGCTTCCTCCTTTTATTGTATAGTTTGTTTATGGCTGGGGTCCACCAGACAGGACGTCTGCCCTTGGAGGATTGGGTCTTGGTTTTATTTGGGATTGCATGATCCATGCATTCCTGAAGGTGTTCATAGAATGCGTTTATAAAGGATTCTGCGGTCTGGGCCGTATTTTCTACAGGCCCGGGGGCTTTGAAGGATTTCACCTCAGTTTTGAGGAGTGTGAAATTTGCTTTTAAGAAGTTTTTCACTGTGGTTTTCTGGGCAGGGGGTGGGGTCGGGATGTGAATATCCAATGAGATTAGTTCATGGTCTGATCTTACCAGTGAGGGATAACACTTCTGGTCTGGAGCACAGAGTCCCCATGTTGGTGATGATCAGGTCCAGTATGTTTTCCCCTCTTGTGGGAGTGGTAACAAGTTGTTCCATAGCATTTGAGTTTATAAATTCTAGGAACCTTTGGGCTAGGGTGTTGGAGCTAGGTTAATGCTCCCAGTCTATGTTTGGGTAGTTGAAGTCGCCCAATATAATGGTGTTTGGAGAGACCTTCATATTTTCCAGTGTTCTCAGGAAGGCCGAGTGGGGTTCCCAGGTTTGGGAGGGTGGTCTGTAGCAGGCTATAAACTGGAAGGCAGTTTTACCCACTGTTAGTTGCACATGGATAGTCTCTGATGCTTCGTGCTGTGCCACCAACCTGGAGGTGTGGGTATCTTTGACGAATATTGATACTCCTCCTCCTTTTCTGGTTCGGTCCAAGTTTTGGGGCCGAAAAGCATGGGATGAGGTATAACCTGGTAGTGCTGGGGTGCTCTCGGGAGCCTTGAACCAGGTTTCTGTTACTGCACAGATATCGATGTTCTCCATGCTAAGGAGAGTTTTGAGTGTGTGCATCTTGAGGTTTAGACTTCTGGCATTGAGTAGCAGTACTCTTAGTTTCTTATCCCTTGTGATACCTATGGAGGTGGGTTTGCCTTTTGAGCCTTGCCTAAAAAAGGCACTATGTGGATAGCAAGAGCCTTTGCCAATATCCGAAAGCCCAGAGGTGACAGGTGCAAGCCGTCCCTAGCGAAGCATCGTGGCTTGTCGAGCATGTCATCCCAGGCTGACAGGCATTGGATCCCCTTTGAATGACATCAATACTTAAGCCAATTGTTGAAATTGATCATCTTGTCTTCATATTGTGGCATCATTCTTGGTGAGGGTAAGATGCTACTCGAGGTCAGGGTCATACCGGCCTGGGCTACATGCTCAGAGTGCTCCTCTGTCTCTTTTCATGTAGTCCAGGGAGGTACGTCTCAGGTCATTCACACCAGCATGGACAATGACTGAGTCATATTTGTACTTGCCTTGGAGTGACCTGAGTGCTTGTGTTATGTGGCGGATCCTAGCGCCCGACAGGCAGCTCACCGTGACCGTCTCCTTGTTCAGCCTGGTGAGCGTGACGTCAGTGTGATTGATGATAGAGTCACCTATTACAAGTGTATCAGGTGTGTTGTTTAGCCTTAAGGGCTGTGACTGTTCGGCACACTGGCTTTGTGAGCTATGTGTTGTATGTGTTTTGTTTTGGTGTAGCGGTTGCTTGGGTGTCTGCTTTGGAGGTCTCTGCTGCTTAGGCAGATTTTTATTTAGAGCCTCCGAGTATGTTTTTGTGTGTTTATGTGTTTGGTTTGCTGTTGTGGTAGGTCTATGTGAGACTGGAATTGTAGTGAGTGTGGTTTCCTTCTCCTCCTGACTGGTTACGCCAGTACTGAGTTGAGAGAGTTTAGCCTCCGGTATGGCTATATGGTTGCATCTCTCACATGTGTTGGAATTTGTTGGGAGGAGGAGAGGGTTGTCTGTGTACATGAGGTAGTTGTAACATTGCCTCAAGATTCCCAGATTCACCATCTGGACCAGAGAGGAGATTGACAACTGACCTTTGGACATGCTAGAATAGTATTGGGAATTCCTTTATAATTGGAAAAAAAAGGGCTAATGGGGAACAAGGTACTCAAGGGGAGTTTGTGAGGGTGTAATGCTTTTAATTTTTTAGTGCTGACATATAATTGCTTTAGTGGGCAAGTGCCAGGTAACTTAAATGCAATGTGTTACAGGTAACTTAAATGCAAAAATGGCAAACAGTAACTTTCTTTCAAGTGAAACAAGGAAATAAGTACAGTAAGCAATGCAGATATAACTAGGGATCCACAGAAGTGCTGAAAAGCCGTGTTTTAGGTGGAATTAGCGTTTCAGGGAAATAACAAGCAAACAAACAACAAGCATATAAACAAAGCTAGATTCAGCAGGCCTGGATCTAGTCTATGCTACAGCAAATAAGGTGTACCAATTTCAGTAAGAAACAGTTCAAATATGCAGGCACTATAAGCCTTTAACCAGAAATTCCCAGCTCAGAAGGGCAGAGTCCAGCCTCTCCTCCCACAAGAGTGCAGACTACGAACCTTCTTAATGTAAAATAACTGGCCTGAAGCCCAAGTGCTTAAACCAGAACTAATATACTTTTAGAATAACAGACACTGAGCCCTCAATCAGCAGTTCCCAACTTAGAAGGATGTAAGCTACCTGTCCTGCCACCACAGTGCAGGCCACAAAACTTCCTAATGTAAAACAACTGGTCTGAAGCCCAAGTGCTTAATCCAAAAGACTTAGAATGATAGCTACACTTTAATCAAGTTACTACCAAGCAGTAATAAATACAACTGAATACTTTAAAGAATGCGTGGATTAGTGCTCAAGTTATACAAACAAAGCTAGATTCAGCAGGCCTGGATCTAGTCTATGCTACAGCAAACAAGGTGTACCAATTTCAGTAAGAAGCAGTTCAAATATGAATCCTTGATGAAATGATATAGACCCACTGCAGACATAACGTTTCCTGCTTTTTTTAAGATCATCAGTGAGCATTGTTACAGGAAGAGTTTTTCTATGGTCAGGTGAAGGATAGGGGTTAGGGGCAGGGTTAGGTTTAGCAGGTATTAGTAAGGTGGAACAGTGAAACAGCATAAACTTGAAACAGTCATGTTATTGTGAAGTGTAACAGTCTATCCCATGACTAGCTACCAGAGTTTACTGTAGTACATCTTGAAAAAGTTCTCCAAAATGAGAGCAGTCTCAAGGTTTCTCAAATCAGGGAAAAGGCAAAGTTGTTGCATTTTATCCAGGATTAAATAGCTTTTCTGGATTATACAGTATCAGAATGCATTTAGACTGTTAGAGTGTACATGGTGTTGTTCAATTTGCTAATGAGAATTAGGTTTATATCTTGCACTCAAGCCACGAGAGATTTGATGAGGTCGTCTTTTAGACTGGAATATCTAGAGACAGAATTGGAGATGATCTCTGTGAATAATCAGGTTTATATTAGTTAACCAAAATTTATTTTCAGTGAACACCTCTTCATCAGCTCGTATTCAGCGAAAATCACTTCCGTGATTTGCTAAATTTTCCAAGGGCAATGAAGTAGTTGGCCAACTACAAAACTTTATCCTTTTCTCCACTGTAGTGCGATGTCAGATTTAGTATATATAGTTGGGGGGGTGAAGCCTCCCACTTGGGTGGCTTTGATTTTGTTAGTTGTGGGTCTGTTGTGCTGTGGGGCAATTGTTTCATTGCCCTTGGAAAATTCATCAAATCAAGGAAGTTATTTTCACTGAATACAGGTCAATAAAGAGGTGTTTGCTAAAAATACATTTTGTCGACCTAATATAGACCCGAATAATCGTGCCCATAAATAGGAGCATGATCTTGGGAGGATTTGAGGTCTAATATACCATTTAAATAAATAAGCCACATTACTTAAGACATAAAAGTACTGAACTGAAATAATGAGCAACGCCAATTATTTAGTTATTTAAGTAGTTAGCTAGTTATCCACCCTTTGTTGATTTAATTAATGTTATTAGGCCAGTGGCCTCTTTCCTGGGGAGACCCAAGGGGGTCCCCTACTGTTTTGGACTAAGAAAGATGCCACACAACTTCTACTCATACCAAGAGGCAGCCGGAAGAGGTGGTACAACAGAGGGAGGATGGCACCATGTGGAGAGTTGAGAAGAGACTTCTAAGGTGATGCAGTCTGGAGGAATCTAGAAGTGTTTTGTGATGGCAAAAAGTGATGTAAATATGAAAGGAATTTCCAGTGTAGTCGATGATACAAATAAGCAGCATTTAGCTGCTCATAACAGAAAAAGTGGTACAAGATGAAGTGAGCATTATGGAGTTAATAGTAGGCAAACTGTAGGATGAGGAGCTGCAATTGTTGTCTTTCGGCTTTTCCCGGTTAGGGGTCGCCACAGCGGAACTCCGGTCCGCTAATGATTGGCAGTAGATTTTTACATGCCGACTTGCCAGGCCTGACGCACAACCTTCAACGAAGGAACGTCCATTCACGCATGTCGCCACACAGAAGACGCTCAAACTGAGAATTGAATGGAAGAACGTCTTACTGTGAGGCGACAACGCTACCACAGCACCACCACGCTGCAATGAATGTTAGAAAAGGATGAAGCAGAAGATGATTCTGCAATTTCTTGGTCAGAAATGGTAGACTGTGTATTCAGAGAAGTATAAGATGAGACTGGAAATATATCAGAGACAGCGGTAGACTTCAGAAGGGTTTTAAAAAGACAGATCATATACAGCAGTGGCCAGAAGGAAGGGGAAACAGAAATCATGTACTGTAATTTTAAATCAGACACACAGAAGTACACCAACAGTGAGAATACATAACAAAAATAATTGTATTTGTTTGGGATAATGTTATAATATCATTAGTATTTATTATAAGGAATGTGAGCTCTTTTATACATTCAGGAAAATAAGCCTTTTGTGACTGAACTTTTAAGACATTTTTCTGCAAAAGTTTATGAATGCATGTAAAAACTAGAAAAATAAATATACAGTAAAATCTCAGTTAACTGGCACCCATGGGGATTGGTAGATGTCGGATAACTGTAGTTTCTGGTTGCTTGAGAGTTACTATTAAAAGTAGGCCTGACTAATACTGTACCCTATACTATTTGTTTGGTTTGACTTGTTCTTAAGTTGGGGACAGAGAAATTTATTCATATCTTCCTTTTTAAAACTCTAAAAACATAAGGTATGTTTCTGCGGGTGGAGGCAGAAAGTGCAACACATGGAAATTGTACTATATTTCTTCGATTTTTTTTTCTGGTTGCTTGAGTTCCCGTTAACTGAGAGTTTACTGTATGTGGAAGGAATATATTTGTGTGTCTCAAAGAACAAATCTAAAGAAAAAAAAGTATATTTGCAGGTCACACACAATAATGAAGAGGAAGAAATAAGGAACTGGTTGAAGGAACATTATACCAATGTGCAAATTATTTTTAAAATAGAAGGTGATATAAATGCATGGAATAGAGAAGGAGAAAAAGAGGTTAATTTGAATGTTATAGATAATGTTTTATTACATTTACCTAGTGTAATTTTTGTGGATGGTTTTAGAGGAACTTTGAAATAACAGGAATGACCAAAAACCTGTTACTTTCGTGGAAGTGTATTATGTTTAATGCAAGAGTATAGAAAAGTGAATTGTAGAAAGTGGGGGGAGCAGGGACACACAATGAACTGATGTAAACAGGAATGTAGGGTATATAAAATGGAAGGGCATTTCTGGTTTGATTGTGCAGAAGACAGGAGAGGGGGGAATTGCAGAACGGCACAGAATATAAATTGAAGTAAAAATGAAAATAATGAATGGCAAAAGAATGAAATGGAGAAAATGTTATGGATCAAATGTTAATTCAGGTGTGAGAGACATTCAAATTGGATTACAGGAAAAGGAAATTGAAACAAGAAATGTTTTAAAACTTTTGGAAAATGAACATATAGAGCACATGTCAGAAGAGGAGGAAGGGGCAATAGGAAGGGAACGAACCAAGAATTCAGTCATACCGAGGGTACAAGTTAGAAAGTGGAAGTTTAAAATCTTTCAACAAAAGTTAAAAAGAATGAAAAAGAACAATGTTAGGATTCTTTCAGTAAATATGAACAGTATAAATTCAGGAAAATAAAATATTGCAATGGTGTTCAGATTTAGATATTTAGTGCATATTTCAGAATTAGATATATTCTACACAAAAAAGGTTATGGGGTATAACAATGTATTTTACCTAGGGAAGGGCAGGCATTATGGCTGTTTTTCTTTTTAATGAAAAAGTGAAAATATTGGATAGGCTTAGAATCTGTGTAGGTAGAGTGAATGCAGCAGATATTAGTTGAAAAAGTGGTATTAGGTTAATAGGTTTAAATGATCATGCAGATAAGGACAAAGGGAAGTTATTTGTTTAGATTATGCTACTTATAACAGTAAATATGAGAATTATAATAATGTGGATCTTAGCTGTAATAAAAGCAATGTAAGAAAAACAGGAGGTTGTGATATACAGTGATTGAAGTTATGAAACTGGAGAATTTGAACAAATGGGATCAATTTAAATGATGTTTCTTGATTTCAAATGATAACAGAGAAAGAGATGGAAGAACTATATCATTGGATAGAAGCATAAGAAAATAAGGAAGCTATTAGGGAAGGAAAGGGCATTAAGTTATAGTGATTAACAAGGACAAGTAACAAAGATATGCTGATGAATGAGGATGATCAGATGTGGGAGATCATGTTACTATGAGAGATTTATGTAAACCATAGGCAGAGTGGTGGACAACATTTAATGAGAAATATAAGAAGGGATATCCATATGTAAAATTACAATACAGAGTGAAAGGGAAAAGCAGTTCAGAAGGTTACGGAAAGAAATGATGTGGAATCTGAAGCTTAATAATAGCAAATATTTTGATATAGAATATATAAAAGTAATACAAAAATATTGAGGAATTGCTGTATAAGAAAAGGTATTAATTAAAAGGGGAAAAAGAAGAAAAATCACTCTGTCTGTGAAAAATGCTTAGAAACAATAAGTGTGATGAGGGGAAAAGATGAATAATAAGCAAAACTGTAATTATGGAAACAGTGAATGGATATGCACAGAGTAGAAGTGGATGAAGAAATACAGTGAATGTTAAAGGAGTTCTTACAAACAGCAAAGGATAGCTCATAGGCAGAGCTGGATCCAGCACTAGGTGACCAAGGCAGCCGCCTAGGGCCAACTGGCTGGGATGGGGCCCCTGCTGGCTGCTTGGGAGCGTGCTTGCCAAGGGACAGTCAGATTTACTTTTTTAATTAAAAAACAAATTATGTGATTTTGTTAGGACATTCTTCTTTAAGAATGGCTTTGGCATCTGGTCGCACACACCTGTTGTGTCTGTGTGTACATCATTGCAAAGACCTCCTATTCTTCCTTTCTGTGTTCATGTAGAATTTAAATACAAGACAACATTCTGTTCTTTCCATTCTTGTGCTGCTGCCTTGGAATGAATGTAAACTTGCTCCTCACAACTGGATGGATTCTTGCATATCAAGGTAGGTGTGTGTGTGTGTGTGTGTGTGTGTGTGTGTGTGTGTGTGTGTGTGTGTGTGTGTGTGTGTGTGTGTGTGTATCTAATGCTCCATTTGAGGATGGCAGGTGGTTAGGTAATTTGTTCAGGCTCAAACCCTGCACTTTAGTTAGAAGAAACAAAAGCCTGAATCCTCTACACCAATCACCAAACTATTAAAAAAACTGAGTTTCAAGGCGTTGAGTTTCAGGTGCATTTTCAAGGAGTTGAATGTTAGGTACATTTTTCAAGGAATTGAGTGTCAAGTGCATTTTTCAAGGAACTGTGAGGTTCAAGGGAAAAGATTTTTACTGCTGCTCATGCTAAGTCTTTTTAAAATGTGCAACTGTTGTTTAGCAAATGGTATCAGTACCGTGTTAAAGAATTTACATGCATTGTTAGTAACACAACAGGTAGCAGATTTGCTTTTGCTGCAGAAGGCTATGGGTTCTACTCCCACAGCATGTAGATGACTTGCTGATTTTGTGTTGTACTTTAAGGAGAATGGGGTGCTGCAGTCCTGAATATGCCCTCCTTTGGATGAAATGCCTAGTAACTATGAACCTCCTGTCAGTTTCCCATCCATTCCCTATTACAGTATTCCCAGCTTCCCATTTTTTATGTAACATAGGCAATTTATTTTTCAAGGGCATAAAGAACTTAATTTGTAAATAAAGCACTGAAATTTAAAGTTGTTTGCTAGCAGCAACCTCTTCATTCATTGCAGATCTCTTTAATGTGGAATTATTTAGATGACTTTTACTTCTGCTGAGATTGTGCATATCGGATGATGTTGAATTGTAATCATAGAAGTTTGAGTAGACTTTTATTGTTGAAAGTTTCTGAATTGGGCAGTTTTGTTATTACTGGTTCATACATTTTGTTATGTTGCTTACTGGAAAAAATGTTCAAAACTACAAATTTAAAACATGCTCTAAGGACTATAATTTAATACTATCAGGAAGGTGAAGCAAAGAACACATGCATGTATGCATGGTCCTAAAAATGTGTGCAAGGGACCTATGATTTGAAAACAGTCCAAAGGTAAACTTTATCTCCCAGTGGGCAGATGCATTTTCTTTGTATGTGGGTCTCAGTGATGTTTCAATGAATGTGACTATCAAGGGCAGAGAAGTTTTAATGCTAAGTCTGTTTTCATTGTGAGACTGTATTGCTTTGTTTAGCAAATATATGTCAGTGTTTGTGCTATAAAATTTGAAATAAAAGCTTAAAAAAATTAAATCCCAGTAATCATTTTAAAAGTAAAGCAGAAAACAGTATGCACACTGAGAGGTTTGAACAGTGTTTATGGTAACTTGGGAGAAATAACTAAGTAATGGGACAGTGGAATGGCTGCGGGGGGGGGGGGGGGCTTTGTTTAGGGAACCTGATCCATTATTTTTCTTAGGGCCCCATTTGACCATGACCCAGCTCTTCTTATAAGGAAGGATAACAATGAAAAAGTTGAATGAATTCTCTGTGCTGATAATGGAGAATTTAGTATCTAGCAATGACGGGATAGGCCACAGCATGAATAGAAAGTTGTAATATGAAAAAAAATTGCTTTTATTAATGTTCTAATTGTGTGAACAGAAGATTTTCTTTCACCAAAATGGTAATATGTGATGGCATTATAAAGCTTTGTAATAGAAAGATAAAAAATAAAATTAAAAATTGGAGACCAGTCACATTAAATAATACTGATTATACAATGACCCCCCCCCCATTAATATTCCAAAACATGCATGCTGATTGGCCAGCGTGCCCGTTGTAAATCCCACAATATACCAGTGGAAAAAGGTCCGGTCACCTGGACTTTTTTCCATTGGTATAAAGTGCTCAAAACATTTTTTTAACAAATAAAAAAAAAAGAAGAAAAAATGGAGCAACGGAGGCTTTCTTTTCTTTGCTGCTTCCGTTTCAAAGCATTGATATACTGGGTATGCATGGGACGCAAGTCCCATATGCATGCTGAGTACATCTAAACAAGGAAGCAGTGTACCACAACCAGCAGAAGAACAGTAATGCACCATTATACAAAGACATTATTTAAGAAAAGTAAGTATTTTTTTCTTAAATAATGTCATTGTATAATAGCAATAACTGACTCCGTGGTTGTGGTATATTAAAATTTACCCACGGTTGGCTTTATTTAATCACTCAGGCTTCACAGTCATGATTAAACCACACCAACCATGGATAAATCTTCAATATACCACACAACGTCATTAGTTATTGCTTAATTATAACATATTTCTGAAAGTAATGCAGATGAGATTTGAAAAGGCTATATATGAAATAGTAACAGCAATCATTTAGGGTATAAAAGGTAGAAATAGTAAAAAACTATACATTCTGGTTAAAGAAGTGGTGGATGACATATATGGAGGATATGAATCAAACTTAATGATAGGAGATGTAAATAAGGATTTTTATTGTATAGGACAAAGAGGTTTATAGAGTTTTATAAGTCAGTACAGAATGGAAGGGAAGACATGAAATGTATTGAGATCAGCCTATGAGAATAGTAGGGTTAGGGTTATGATTAATAGATGGTTCAGTGATGAAATGCAAACAAAGAGAGTTGGCTATGAATAATGTAGCATGTAAAATGAAAAAGATAATGAAAGAGGGGTTGTATTGGAAATGAGTATGTGAGAAGATTCAAAGTTTTCTTTGATACACAGATAATATAATAATACTAGCAAGGAATGGGTTATGGATGAAAGAGATGCTAAAATATTCAAATTTACTATGGAAAAGATGGGGATACTATTAAACAAGAAAAATACTAAATGTGTAGGACACATTGTAACGACAGAAGAGGTTAGATTTTCTAGAAATAATATTTATTTTTGGAAATAAAACTATGAGAAGGTAGAGGAGGTTAAATACAGTTTTATGGTGCTATTGAAAACATCAAGAAGATAAGAAATTTAAGGAGGACGTTTAGAATGTATTTTAAAAAGAAATTATATGTAATTAATTTTGCTATATTAGGCAGGTTAGCATGTGAAGCAAACATGTATATGATGCCATGTGAAAAGGAGGAGGAGATACTACAAATTACCATTTATAATTATTTGGAATTAAAGACTAAACCCAGTAAAAAGAAAAATTTTGTAACTAGAAGAAAAGGAAAGAGTTCTTGGGTTGATACACTCCATTGTATATTCAGTTGATTTGCATTTATATTAGGTTTTGAAATGAAAAGAAAGCAGGATGGCCAAGTGGTATACGGCACCAGCCTCAAGGGTTAAACTCCTTCCATGGCTCATAAGAATTCTGTTCTTGTATAGAATACCACCAGGATAAAAGGAGGCAGCTAACCACTTAGTAGAAAATCAGTTTTTTAGCGCTTTCATCCTTATAAAAGAACTTCATCGGAATACTGAAAACACACATAGCTACATCTTTTATACCCAGCATGCTGTTGATGTTAATTAAAACAATTCAAAAATGAACATCTTAAAGGGCTATATCCCAAACTTTCTCTGAGGAGGTCCGAGAGACTGATGAACCAGAGGAGGAATCAAACAAACCCACAGAACCAGAACTTTTATGGGACCTGTGGTGGGGTACTTCAGGGGAGGGGGAGAGGCAACATGAGAGGGAGAGGCAATTACCATTGGAACAACTGAGTGAATACAATGGTTGTGATAACAACTCTTTTGCTATTATTAACAACAAAAATTGTGATTTTAAAGTGTATAATTATAGTGATGTAAGCACTGATTCTTTTTATGCTGATGTTTTTGAGAAAGGCTTGGCTTTCGTTCCAGTTAGGAAGGCAAGGACTAATGAAGTTTTAGTTAATTTGAAACTATTTGCAAGGAAATTAAACCTGGGTTTTTACTTTAAAAATTCCAGGGCACCTATGGATATGAATAATGGCCTTATTCGACCTAGTACTTTTAACCCACCCACACACCCAGTGGTCAGTATTTTTGAAAAATGATGTGAATGGGAAATCAGAGAATTACTAAAACATAATGGGCAAAAGAACACAGGTTCATAGGTAGGTACTAGGCTATCTGCCCAAAGGCATTTAGAAGCCTAGCCAGAATGTGTTGGCTTTTGCTGCCCCCTTAGATTAGTTCCCTGTGCCTCTGTCCAGCAGAACCACTGAAGTGAACCCCGGGGTAAACTTTCTGTTTCCCATCCACTCATCAAGGTTTCTCTTGAAGAGTGCTAGCAAGGAACTCTGCCTAATGTAGTTTGGAATCTTGTTCCAAAGCATGGGAAGTCTCTGGGACAGGAATCTATCCCTCCAGCACGTCCTATTTATTGTTGTGGTGAGGTTTAGATCCCTAGAGCATGTGGATCAAGGGGATAAGGTTTTCTTTAGGTGGAGCATGTCCATCAATTTTGGGATGGACATGACCTTGTATGTCAGGCAGAGATCACCTCTGAGCAGGTGGTATGCAACCGAGTACAGCTGGAGTTTCTTCAGACGATCTGCACAGGGCATTTGTTTGAGGCCAGTGATCCTCTTGGTGAGGTACTTCTGTGGTCTTTACAACTGTTGCAGGTGTCTTGTACTCTATGATGGGTATGATGAGAGATGAGTAGAGGGGCACAATGACCGCTTTTGATCTGGATGCAAACCTTTTTGTGATTAGGTGGGCCACATAGAAGGATTTTATAACCACTTTGGCAATGTGATTATCAAAGGAGAGATTACTATCTACTTGAGTCCCCAGATCCCTTATTACGTTTTCCGTATTTAGGGGACTACCACCTATGTGGTAGTTTGTGGGTACTTGTTATTTCCAAAGGGAATAGCGATGCACTTTTTGACATTTAGCTTAAGGCCATGATTTTGACACCAGGTATCCGTCTCAGTGAGACCCTTTTGGAGGAAGTCTGTGTCAGCCAGTGAGTCAGTTATAGCCCCTAGTTTGCAGTCGTCTGTGAACTTGGTCAGCCATAGTCCTCCTGTACTTGTCTGTACCTCTAAGAAGTATATGCCGAATAGGAGGGGTTCTAGGACTGAGCCCTGGGGAACACCACTTGTTACCGGTTTAGAATCAGACCTAGCTCCCACAACTCTCACCATGTGGGTTCTGTCCATGAGCCAATTGGCAACCCATCTTGTGACATAGGGGTTTATGTTCAGGCTGGTGAGCTTGTCTATAATACCAGAATGGGGAATGGTGTTGAAGGCCTTTGCAAAGTCTAGGTAGGCTGTGTGTACCACCTTTCCCTCATCTATAGCCTTGGTAACTGTCTCAAAGAAGTCTACCAGGTTTAGGAGGCATGATCTGCCCTTAACAAAGCCAAACTGGGTAGGGTCCAGTGTTTGGAGGTTCCCAATGATGATGTGCTCCATAGCCTTGCAGACCAAGCTAGTCAGGCTTATAGGGCGATAGTTCCTGGGGTCTGTTGTAGCTCCACCTTTGGTGAGTGGAATAACCTTTGCTGCGCACCACTCTATGGGTACGTAGCCTGTGGAGAGGCTGAGTTTGAACAGTGTGTTTAGGTGAGGGGTTAGTTTGTCTTTGAGCTCATGTAGGACACAGCCTGGGACACTGTCCTGGCCCACTGATGCTGTGTTTTTGGCTTTGGAGAGGGCTATTTTAACCTGAGTGTCTGTGATTTCAGGGTCTCTACATTCTTCTGGTATGGTTATGGGCCCTTTTGGGGGTGAGGGGGGTGAAGTTTGCACTGAACCTGTCTGCCAGGATGTTGGCAATATTGGTTGGTTCAGTGTATTTTGTGCCATTCTGCACTAACTCTGAGCAGATCTGAGCATTGCCACTTAGATTCTTGACATAGCTAAAAAATGCCTTGTGGTTATCTTTGGAGTCCTTGGCAAGTTTTCTTTCAAAGCTCACCTTGGACGATTTTATGAGGGATAGTAGTTTCTTGCTGATACTGATCAGGGATGTCTTCCCTTCTTGGGATTTTACTTTTTTCTGTACTAGTTTCCTCCTTCTATTGTATAGCTTGTTTATGGCAGAGGTCCACCAGACTGGTTTCCTTTTCTTGGAGGAGTGAGTCTTGGTTTTGCTTGGGATAGCACGATCCATGCATTCTTGTAGGTGCCTGTAGAATGCATTAGTAGAGGATTTTGCAGCTTGGATAGCATTATCCTTTAGCATGGGGGCTTTGAAACTTTCCACCTCCGTCTTAAGTAAAGTGAAGTTTGCTTTTGAAAAGTCTTTCATGGTGGTTTCCTTGTCTGGGGGTGGGGGTGGAATGTGGATATCCAAAGTGATTTGTTTATGGTCAGATCTAACCAGCGAGGGATTGACCTCCAGTGTGGAACACCAGTCACCCATGTTGGTGAAGACCGGGTCCAATATGTTGTCACCTCTGGTGGGAGTGTTGACCAGTTGTTCCAGGGTTTTTCAGTTTATAAATTCTAAGAAATGTTGGGCAAGGGAGTTAGTATTTGAGTAGTTCTCCCAGTTAATGTTTGGGTAGTTGAAATCACCCAACATTAGGGTGTTTGGTAGGACCTTTATGTTACCCAGTGTTTCCAGAAATGAGGAATGGGGGTTCTGGGACTTGGTGGGTGATCTGTAGCAAGCTACAATTTGAATTGCAGTTTTGCCCGTTGTTAGTTGCACGTGGATAATCTCTGAAGCATCATCCTGTGTCACTAACCTGGAGGTGTGGGTATCCTTGATGAATATGGATACTCCCTTGCCTTTTGTATTTTGGTCCGGGTTCTGTGGCTGAAATGTATGATATGAGTTGTAGCCTGGTAGTGCTGGGGTACTCTCTGGAGCCTTAAACCAGGTTTCTGTTACTGCACATATATAGATTTTCTCCATACTGAGGAGTGCCTCGAGTGCATGCATTTTAAGGTTTACACTTCTAGCATTGAGTAGTATTACCCTCAGATTTTTGTTGCTTGTGCTATTTATGGCGATGGGTTTGTCTTTTGATCCTTGCCTAAAAAAGGCATTATGGGGGTGGCAAGAGCCTTGGCCAGTATTCAAAAGCCTAAAGGTGACAGGTGCAAGCCGTCTCTAGAGAAGCAGTGTGGCTTGTCGAGCATGTCATCCCAGGCAGACAGACACTGGATCCCCTTTGAATGACACTAGAAACTTAGCCAATTGTTGAAATTGATAATTTTTTCTTTATACCGTGGTATCATTCTTGGTGAGGGCAGGATACTACTCAGGATCATACAGGCCTGGGCTACGTGATCAGAGAGCTCTTCCATGTGTCTTTTCATGTAGTCCAGGGAGGTATGGCTGAGGTCATTCACACCAACATGGACAATGACAGAGTCATATTTGTACTTGTTCTGGAGTGATCTGAGTATTTGTGTTATGTGGTGGATCCTGGCACCTGACAGGCAGTTAACAGTAACCTTCTCCTTATTCAGCCTAGTGAGTGGGACGTCAGTGTGCCTGACTATAGAGTCACCTAATACTAGTATGTTGGGTATGTTATTTTGCCTTGAGAGCTGTGATTGCATGGCACACTGGTTTTGTGAAGTATGTGTTTCATGGTTTGTGTTGGGGGGTGGAGGTTGCTTGGATGTCTGCTTTGGAGGGCTCTGTTGCTTTTGCAAATTTTTATTTAGAGCCTCTGAGTATGTTTTTGTGTATTTACATGTGTTTTTTGCCAGTGCTGGTTTAATGGGTCTATGTGAGACTGGTGTTGTGATGCCAGTATTTCCCTTCTCCTCTTGACTGTCTGATCCAGTCTTGGGTTGAGAGAACTTAGCCTCCAGTTTGGCTGTATAATTGCATCTCTCGCATGTATTAGTGTTTGGTGGTAGGAGGAGAGGGTTGTCTGTGTACATGAGGCATTTGTAACATTGGCTCAAAATACTCAGATTCACCAGTTGGACTGGAGAGTACATCTGAAACTGCCCTTTAGACATTCCTGGATAGGTACAGTAAACTGTTGTACTGAATGG
This sequence comes from Protopterus annectens, assembly GCF_019279795.1. Taxonomy (NCBI): domain Eukaryota; kingdom Metazoa; phylum Chordata; order Ceratodontiformes; family Protopteridae; genus Protopterus; species Protopterus annectens. Next base: position 1,843,794,877 of record NC_056739.1, read on the forward strand.
ATGGTAAGGTCGAATAGAGAGCCTTATCCTTCTGTAGTGCTAGGGTTTATAAGTGTTTGCTATGAGTTTTGAGCAAGTGCCGGGCTGAGAAATGAATGGCTTGAGTGCTTAAATTGAAAGTCTGTTTAATTCCAAGGAAAAAAACTGAAGAGGAGACTTTGTGGAGCCGGGAATAGTTATACCCTAGATAACCGACACTGCCCGGCGCACAAATCCGGGCAAATGCGTTTTTTATAGCAGGGAAATGAAAGCGATAGAAATTAGCCCAAAATGGCCTGTAAACTACAACTTTCTGGGCTGAAACAACTCCTCCAGGGACAGATAGGCTGCTCAAAGCTCCCCTCTCTCACAGGTGAACAGAGAAACTTCCTTCTATTCAAGTAAGGTATGGGCAAACACAGAGATTTGTAGCACAGCCCTGAATTCAGCACTAACCTGAAAACTGGACTATACTAGCTTAGAAAGGTGGGAAACAAGTATATATATATATATATATATATATATATATATATATATATAAAATATACATGTGTATATATATATATATATATATATATATATATATATATATTTTTTTTTTCTTTTTTTTTTGCAGATACAATCAAAAAAACACTTTAAATGCGCATAAAAAGATGCTTATTGTTATATATCTCAGTTCAGAGTTGTAGTCATTGCCCCCAGTAATAAAGTAGGAAGAAACACAAATACAGTAAAAGCAGATGAATAAAGTGCAATTTATTTTATTTTATATATATATATATATATATATATATATATATATATATATATATATATATCAACAATAGAAAACGAACAATCTGATTTAAACAAGTTACCCAATTAACCAGAAAAAAACTCAAAACTGAGCCCTGTTCCAGCAGTCTTCAATCAGACAAGTTCTAACTGCACACTCCCGCTCAGGTTATACAAACAAAGCTAGATTCAGCAAGCCTGTATCTGGTCCTATGCTACAGCAACAAGGCACACCAATTTCAGGAAGAAACAGTTCGAATAAGCAGGCACAATAAGCCTGTGACCAGAAATTCCCAGCTCAGAAGGGCAGAATCTAGCCTCTCTTCCCACAAGAGTGCAGACCACAAACCTTCTTACTGTAGAATAACTGGCCTGAAGCCAAAGTGCTTAAACCAGAACTAATACACTTTTAGAATAGCAGACACTGAGCTTTCAATCAGCAATTCCCAGCTTAGAAGGATGTAAGCTACCTGTCCTGCCACAACAGTGCAGACCACAAACCTTCTTAATGTAAAACAACGGGTATGAATCCCAAGTGCTTAAACCAAAGGACTTAGAATAACAGTTACAATTTAATCAGGCTACTACCAAGCAGCATTAAGTGCAGCAGAATAAATAAAACTGAGTACTTTTAAGAAGAGGCAAAAGCAAAATAAAGTAGGAGGAAACACAAATATAGTAAAAGCAGATTAATTTTTTTTGTTAGTAAAGTGAAAGAGTGCAAGGAGAGAGGAAGGAAGAACCTAAGTGGGCTGGCCTTCTCAAATCTTCTCTCTGTATTATGAAGAGTGTACACTAGACTCAGAATATGATCTCACTGTATTCGGTCATTTGCTTCGGTTAAGTGAGCAAATGAGATGGACGCAGGAGGAGTGTTCAAATACAGACTTACAGGAGGGGCGGGCAATTCCAGAGCCACCATCAGTAACACCAAAACAAGAACAGGGAGAGTGGGTGGGGACAAACAAAAAGAAGAATAAATACAGTTGTACAGATTACAGAGATATTAAGTCAAAATGCAGACAAAAATGAGAATAAACACTTATCTTTTCTCAATATCACAGCTGGCAGTAGGTCAATCTCTCTGCAGCAGCCTGAGCAACAGGTATATCTGATTTAAAACACAGGACAGAAACCAAACAATACAGATGCAGGAATACTTTGGCCAGATGAAACTAGTTCTGAAAACTTACTGCCACTAAGAAAACAGACAAGGCCTCCAGACAAAGGATTTCACTACAACTGAGGTCAACACTAAGATATACAGCTATAACACACAAGAAGAAGAATAAGTACAGTTGTACAGATTACAGAGATATTAAATCAAAATGCAGACAAAAAATGAGAATAAACACTTATCTTTTCTCAATATCACAACTGGCAGTAGGTCAATCTCTCTGCAGCAGCCTGAGCAACGGATAAGGCTTGACAACCTAACACCTGAAGAAAGAAATGCACTAAGTCAGATTTGTGAAAACCCTGAATTAAGGGTGATGAAACCTGACAAAGGTGGGGGAGTAGTGATTATGAATACTAATGACTATAACAACAAAATGTTCTCTATCCTTTACAGTTAAACATATGAAGAAGTAAGCACTAATGAATTAAATAGAGCCTATTACAAGATAGACCTAGTATTAGAGGACTTATTACTGAATGACCAGTTAACCCCACCTGGATACAATTACCTTGAAGTCACATGTCCCAGGACCCCTACAATATTGGGAATATCAAAGATTCACAAGGGTCTTAGTGACCCCCCCCCCCTTAGACATATTGTGGATGCTAAGGCTTCCAAAACCTTTATGATAGCAAAATACATACACTATCATACAAAAGCAGACTTGGAAGACTATATATGCAGATTCAAAGACTCTTGGGATTTTTTGACTAAGGTTTCCAATGACAAATTCAAAGTAGACACAATCTTTGTAATGATAGACATCAAAGATTTGGTTTCAGTGATACCACATATGATAGGAATAGAATGGTTCTATCTATACTTATGTCAATATACCAACCTAGAACATGATCAAATTCTGACCCTAAGGGCTTTAATGGAAGTGGTGTTAGATAACAACTTTATCACCTTCGAACACCAACTATTCAGGCAAAAAATGGGGGTGGCCATGGGGGCCGCATGTGCCCCTATATTTGTCAACATTGTACTAGCCTTTTGGGAAATTAATTATGTCATCAGTTCTGAATTTGCAAAAAGTTGGACCTTATATGGTCACTTTTTGAATGACATCATTATTTTTTGGAATGATACATGTGAAAAACTAGACCAGTTTTATGAGTATATACAAAACACCACCAATTTCTTAGAGTTTACTATTACTGTATGTGAAGAAAAGGTTAACTCTCTTGATGTCACTATTAAAAAAAAAAAAAACTAAAGGTTAACTATATTGATGTCACTATTAGAAAAAAACAAAACTAAGGCCAAATTTGAATCTACGATCTACAGGAAACCTACATTTTCCAATACGTTACTGCACTTCAGCAGTTGGCGTCCCATCCACCAGAAAAAATCTTTAGTGAAAGGGCAGTGTGTACGCTTGGCATACATGGTGTCTGAACATAGTGAATTTGAGGTTCAATGCAACATTTTACATGACATGTTAACTAAAAGAGGGTACCCCACCCCCTTCCTGAACAATATATTCAATGAGGTAAAAGAGAAGAGGACTGGGGGTTACTACCTACCTTTATTAGGGAGGCACAGGGAACAAATGCCTACAAACAATACAACTGTTATTGATGAAAACAAAATGTATAAGGCATTAATTTTGACATGCAATAGTGATTTCACTGACATCAAAAAAGCGATATGTAAAAATTGAAGAGTTTTTGACACTGAACCAGAATATAAGGAAGTAGTTGGGAAAATCCCACTCATCGTATACAAAAAAAGATATCTGCATAGAAACATGCTGGAAAGAGTGATTAGCTGTGAGCAAGAGGAGGTGATGAAAAAATTTGGATATTGTACACAGTGTAAATGTATACTGGAAGGTAGCAAAGTAAGATTAGAACATTATGGTACTATCAAACTTCAAAATAAGTTCAACTGTAAGAGTAGAAGCATTGTTTACCTAGCAGCATGTCAGAAATGTATCTGTTTTTATATTGGAAAAATGAAGAATTGTCTAAAAAGAATTTATCAACATAATTATGACATAGCGAAGAAAGTAATGAACAATGCACTATCACTGCACATTCAGAAGTTTACTGACCATTGGTTAGTGTTGCCGCCTCACAACAAGAGTTCTCCGGTTTGATCCTCGGCTGGGGTGCCTTCTGTGCAGAGTCTGCATGTCCTCCCTGTGGTCGCGTGGGTTTGCACCGGGTGTTCCGGTTTCCTCCCACATCCCAAAGACATGATACAGGTGGATTGGACACTAAATTGGCCGTAGGCATTAGTGCGTGCATGTGTGTGCCTTCCGTGGAAGATTGGGCGCTGGGCTGGCAACTTGACACCGTAAAACTCCACTGCCAATCATGAGTGGACAGGTGATTCACTGTGGTAACCCCTAACCGGGAAAAGCCGAAAGAAGAAGAAGAAGAATTATTATTGACCAGGTGGATGGGGGGTAGAGAGGTGGAATACATGGAGCTTCAGTGGTAATTGCAAACAAACGCCACTATCTACCCTGGGTTAATGGAAAATATATCAATCAAGTCCTGTCTTAAGACTAAAAGCAGCCTTAGTTTTATAAGTATTTCATGTTTTTAATAATTTGATATGATGAAATGAATGTTTGTGCATACATATGTGGAAAGTTTGGGACATAGCCCTTTAAGATGTTAATTTTTTAATTGTTTTAATCAACATCAACAGCATGCTGGGTATAAAAGATGGAGCTATGTGTGTTTTCAGTATTCTGATGAAATTCTTTTACTAAGGATGAAAGCGGTAAGTAAACGGATTTTCTACAAAGTGGTCAGCTGCCTCCTTTTATCCTGGGAGACTTCTGTTCTCCCAATGGAAGTTCAGGTTCAAATTCCACTTCTGACAGATAATCAATTGACCCAGGGAACTACAGACCCATAAATCTAACAAGGCTAATATTCAAAGTCATGGAATGAATTATGGAACTGATAAACAAGGATAATGGCAACAAACAGATACTGGACCCATCCCAATTTGGCTTTGTTAAGGGAAAATAATGCCTATAAAACCTGGTAGACTTCTTTGAGAGGGTCACCAAAGCAATGGGCCAGAGTAAAACAGTGCATACTGCATATATTGGCCTTGCTAAGGCATTAGATACAGTACCCCACTCAGGAATTGTTGGCCAGTTTTCTGAGCTACATGCAAACCCATACATAACTTGCTTGACTGCTGGCTGGCTCATAGACAGGACTCAAGATGTCAGGATCAGTGAGACCACCTCTACCAAGAGACTAGTTACCAGGGAAGGATGCCAGGGCTCCATGCTTAGCATGCTCCTTTTGGCATCTACTTCTTGGAAGTCAAGGTTAATATTAAAGGCTCCTGGCTCACCATGTTCATAGATGACTGTAAATTGAGAGCTATTATAGATTCCCCCCGAGACACCAAACATCTTGCAAGTCTGTTTAACACAGAGAAATGACTAGTGCCAAAGCCAAGGCGTAAAACTCAATGCCAATGCATTAAATTGCTCTTTGGGAAACTGTCAATGCAAGTTAATTATTCCATCAGTAAAACTCCCCTAAGAGTGGCCTCAGTAGTAAGGGATTTGGGAACATATGCAGACAGCGATCTGGCCTTTGATGAACATGCAGCTAAGATAATAAGAAAATCATTCTATGTTGCCCAATTTCAAGGTAAGAGTATAGCATCTAGGTCCAAGGAAGTTATAGCACAACTGTACTTAGTCCTTATCAGACCTATCATTGAATGCAATGCCACCACTGGCATGTATCTAACCAGACATTTGCAATAGCTGGAGCACCCACAGAGGTTTCTCACCAGAAGAATCCAGGACATGAATGTCCTGTCCTACACTGATCACCTAAAGGTTTTGTCTCTGTGCTCAGTTTCCTACAAGCTATTGAGAAGTGATCTTTGTCTGCCTTACAGGGCTGCCTTGCACCCAATCTCATGTATTTGTTGCACATGCAGAAAACAAACAGCACCAAAAACACTAGCTCCAGGGATCCGAACTTCACTTGTAACATAAACAGACAGATATGTGTCGCAAAGGATTCCCGCACTATAGAATAGGCTCCCATTCCATGTAAAATAGAGGTCATATCTTGACAATTGGATAGGAAATAGGAAATGTATCCCCAGTCAGGCACCCATGTACCTTATGGACACGGTGATCAATAAGAAAAGTATTATCTTAACTAACACCCCATCTACAAATCCTTAGGTAGTTGCCTAATAGAATGCCCACCCCCTGTATTATACATGGAACTCAAATGGTCTGGGGGGTGTGGTTAAGCTTGTAAGGGGTCATAGTGATCAGTAGCCTAGTAACAACCTATGAACTTAAGAAATGTGGAGCAATTTCAAAAGTTTTAGAACCAAAATATAAAATGTTCTTATAAAAGATAGAAAATATATGAAGTGAAAGAAGAATATTCTAAGTAAGGAGATAAAAGAGTGACAAAATGAGAAGTTATACATTAAAGCATTGGAAAAGGTAGAAAACAATGGTATAATTAGTACAAGACATGTTTATGTTATAAATCTACTTAAAACATTGAAAATGGTGTCAATGAATGAAATTAAGGTTTAAAATGTAGATGTGGAAATATATCATTGAAGGGAGGTATGGTTTATAAAACTGTGAGTCTAAGATTATATATTTTTGTAGGCAGAAATGGCAGAATGTGCTTTTAACATGTATAAAATTAAGGAAAATATGGAAAATTGCATGTAAAGAAACAATGCTAAACGGTTTAACAAAGGTGGAGGACATTAATATGATTTTTTTTTTGTGTGTGTGTGAGTATTATAGGAGAAAGTGTGCTGAAAATAATAAAAGGATAGATAAAATAATGTTTTGGATAATTTGGGAATTATTGAATGGAAGGGTAAGAGAGGTTTTGTTGAATAATAATGGGCCCATGCAGACATTTTGAAAAAAATATCATTTTGGTTGTAGCTGAAAAGGTTGTAGGGATTAGGAAGTAGGCTTTACTAACTATGTAAACTTAGAAAAGCATATGAAATAAGTTCAAGAGAAAGATGTTCTGTGGGAATTATGTTAAAATTGTGAATCTGTAATAGGTCTGAAGAGTTAAGTATGTAAATATGAAAATATGTGAATAAGTAAATGTTGTGTATATTTGTTGTACATATGATGTATATAAACAACAAACTCCTATTCTTTTTGATAAATGCTGTGGCACTTTTACATCCACCTGGGCTACCTCCAACGCAGCTGGCTAGGACCTTTGTAAACATTCCATTCAAAGGACTGCCCACTCAGGAGAGCAGCAATGCTTAATGCTGCATTTCAGTGTCACTACTGAAAAATTAGTCCAGTCTCTTGAGGTAGGAAAAGAACCCATATCCTTCTGATTTTCTGTCACCAAAGGGACCAATACCTCAAATATTTATAAATGTTATACATACATACAGATATTTTGGGCACAGATAATAATGCCTTTCTAGCCTGCTAATATACCAAAACAATCATACCTGTAACAACTGTCCAAGATGTTCTTAAAAATATGTGTTTGCTTTATTATCATTTGGTAGTCTATTCTATACATCATCTGCTCTGTCAGATAATCAGTAAATGCATTCCTCATTCCTATATTATCTCCTACACAGGTTGCCTGATGACTTTCTACTACTCCTTGATAACCCCAAACAGCCTCAGAGGTAGTTATCTATAAATGCCTTATATACTTGAATAAGGTCTGCTGTTATGTGTGTATATGAAACACTATGCAGGTTCATATATTTTAATGTTAATACTAATTTCAATTTTCACATCCATGGATGCCCTGGGTATATTTACACTGTACTTTTTTCAATTTACTCATGATAGTTTTCTTATAAGGATTCCAAATTGTTATTCCATACTCTATTTTGGGTCTGACATAACCAACAAACAATCATTTAATTATTTCCAACTTCCAATTTAAAAATCCTTTTACATAGTTTATAGTTTTCTATCTGTCATTAACTAATTGGTTGCTATGATCAGAAAAACTATACCCATATACCCAGGTCCTTAAATTAATCTGCAGTTTAATCACAGTATGCTGCATTAAATATTCATACTTTAGTCTATGTCTCCGCAATCTTATATGCTTACTTTTTTGGTGTATTTATGAGCATATCATTCTCCAAATTCCAAATGGTCAATTCAGTCAAGTTCCTGTGCAGACATGCCCTGTCTGTATCATATGTAATCAGTTTAACCATGTTCAAGTCATCTGCATACAGACTACAAAACACCTGAGATGAAAAAAGACAAATCTGAAAGATACAGCCTAAACCAGTGTGAGCCTAGGACAGAGCCCTGTGGAACACAATAACTGTAACCTAGAATTTCACCTGTTCAGTTGCTGTATTATACTTGCAATGTTGTATCTGTAAGTCATGCAACTATCCATCTTAAAAGATTACTTTAATACCTAGCTGTTCTAATTTATTGATCATTATTGCTATAACCCTATCAACGGCTGAAGATAAATCTATATACTTTTCACAGCACACTTTTTAATTTATAGCTCATATTATATTATTACAGAACATCATGTTAAAGATAGTTATAGATTTAGTTTCAACATATACAAGCTGACATATGGTTTTAAGTCCCAAACTTTCCAATTCTCACAATAAATAAGCCAAAATAATGTCATCCATTATTTTTTCTATGGTAAAAAAGTAAACATATTGATCTATAAGACTTGGGGTTTATCTTATCCCCCTTTTTCTTAAAGATGGGTTTAACAAGTGCAAGTCTCCAATCTTGAGGAATTTATCCATACTTAAACAATCAAGTGAGTAACAGATATAATGGTATAGTGAGTTCCTGCTGAAGTGTTCTCAGGCCATTACTACTAATTCTGTCCCCTCCCTGCACTTTTTTTGGAGGGTTGACCAATTTGCATATTTTTTTACAATATAATCTAATTTAATTTCAGTATCACAGTTTACTTGGATGTTACAAGTACAGTTTATTGCGGAGCCAAACTGTATTGCATAAGATTCATAAATATATTGATAATTGATTGTATCTGAGAATAAATTTTAGAATTTACACACAGTTTATTGATTCGTATGTTTTTACTACAGCCATATCTTGTGTATTTATAAAATGGCTTCCTATTATGCTCAGTATGATACCTACAACCATCTCCCTACAGTCATGACTAGGGAACAAGCCCTTACTGCACTCACTAAAGCTGAAGATACAGCTTCCATGGTGTCTCCTGGCAACATTCCAGGATGCTTCTTAAATAACTTAAAATCTATCAGCGTCACTATAAACCTTCTTTAACCACCGCCTCTGGATGGGCTTTGTCCCAGAGGAATGGAGGACTGCAGCAGTCATCCTTCTGCACAAGATGGGCCCATCAACTGACCCAGGAAACTACAGACCTATAAGCCTGACCAGTCTTATCTGCAAAGCCATGAAGAAAATTATCATGGACCTAATTAATAATGACATAGGAAATCTCCAAACACTGGACCAGACCCAGTCTGGCTCTGTCAAAGGGAGGTCTTGCTTGTTGAATCTGATGAATTTCTTCGAGAAAGTCACCAGGACCATGGATGAGGGTAAAATGGTACACACCGCTTATCTAGACATGGCCAAAGCTTTTGATACAATTTCCTGCTCAGAGATCACAGATAAACTTACTGCATTAGGCATAAACCCATACTTCATCAGGTGGATGGCAAAGTGGCTCAATGACAGGACACATCTTGTCCAGATAGGCAAATCCACTTCTGATAAGAAACCTGTTACTAGCAGTGTCCCACAGGGTCAATGTTGGGACCCCTCCTGTTTGGTATATACTTCCCTGAAGTGAAGGCTAACACTGGGGGCCTCTGGCTCACCAAGTTCATGGATGACTGTAAGCTGGGAGCAATCATTGTAACTCCAAATTATGTTGACATCCTACAGACAGGCCTAAAAATGACAAACAACTGATGGCAAAACCATGGTCTAAAAATAAATCCTAAAACATGCGTAATCACACCCTTTGGTAAATCAAACATCCCTGCAAATTATAATATTGATAGCATACCCCTAAAAGTAAACCCCGTGGTGAGAGATCTAGGAACACAGATAAATAGTCACCTAAACTTTGACCACCAGGTAGCTACGGTAATGAGGAAATCCTTCTGTGTGGCTCAACTTATAAGTAACGGCATGGCATGGCATCAAGGTCAAAGGAAATCATAATGCCATCGTATTCAGCCCTCATCATGCCCATAATCAAGTACAATAGCCCCTTTTGGATGTACCTAACAAGGCACTTACACCAAATGGAGTGCCCCCAGAGGTTTATCACTAACAAAATACAAAGCGTAAGACACATGTGTTATGTGAACCGACTAAAGGTCCTATACCTTTACTCCATCTCACATTGTTTATTGACAGGTGAATTATGCCTGATCTACAAGGCATTCTCTGATTCAACCCTGATAAAAATGCTAAATATTTGCAAGAAAAATTATACGAGGGCAACGCATTCCATGGATCTAAGCCTTATTTGTGACTCTAATAGAACTTGCGAGAGAAACAGATTCATACCCCAAAGGCTACCATGTTTATGGAATAAACTTACCATCTTCATAAAACATAGCCTTTCCCTCACTCTCTATAAAATAGTTTGGATAAATGGATAAGGAACCATAAATTCACTACCATGATGCTGCCCATATCCCTTATGGACAAAAAGAGTCTGTAAAA